>NC_090445.1:1124815869-1125432293 GCF_031143425.1 Pleurodeles waltl | reverse complement strand
TGCTTGTGTATCCACCCAAGATCCATCACTGGACTGCCTGGCTTTACCATAGCTCCTGATACATTCTTCTCCACAGCAGCAAATACTGCTTAGCAGTCCTTCGCAGAAGAAGTATCCAGCCTTGTGAAGGACTCATCGGCTACAGCCTCATTCTGCTGGAGATTTTCGACTTACAAAAAAGAGACTACAGGGATGATATAAGCTACAATTGCATATTAGTTGGCATGTTTTACAAACACCCTTACATCTTAGATCTAATGCGTTGCCATAAAACAGGAGAACATACTAAACAAGCATTTGCAATGCAATGAGTCTCTCATTTGCTTGAGTTAGAGCTACGGGCATTGTAAATTTAGAACTGGACTTTTCTTGCCATATAAATTGATCAACCCTGCCTCATAATTTGGTGTTTTCCTGCCACATAATTCCAGAGGCCCTGCATATAACTAAAACACTTCTATTTATCTTCTACCTTCTTCCTCTGTCTTCACCCAAAAATGAAAATGTTGCAATTTTGCATCCTAATTTAAATCTTGCATGCTTATTCCAATAGAATACCACTTTCACCACCTCACCATCAGAGTTTCTGGCTGGCTAACACAATTATCAAAAAAGAGACACAAGTCAGCTATGGAGGAGTAAGAGTGAAATAAACTAAAAGAGTCACCCAAACATCAAGAGTGTTCAAACAGTCATAGTGTAATAAGGATGTTAAGTTGGCCTGAGTCATGGTCATAGCTGCAATAAGGAGACATTAATAAAACATATACGATTATCCTATTATAAACCCAATAAAAAACTATCAGAAATAAACTTTTGGCATTAGTGGACACCACAATGAAAAAAGCATTTTTTTAAAACACGGTCATGTAACTATATAATTAGCCCCTACAGGGCATAACAACATGAAAAGAAAATGGTTGAAACTTTTGAATGCCACTTTATATTTATATTTGCATAATGTGACCTCGAAGTTATGGGTGTAGTGGCAGGAGAGGCAGAAGAAAAGGTCTAATGGGAACTTGAAAAAGGGACAGAATGGTGGGACGAGGTAGGCTGTGGATGGAGCAATCTTCCTCAAAATGCTAATATCTCTTGGGCGCAGCAGTAGTGCATTATGGGTAGAGTGCCTTAGGTGTCTGGTCAGCAGGGAGAGAGGAGGAGAGATAATGTGGGGTATGGAGCACAGCTGAGGAAAGGAGGTATTAGTCAGAGGTTGATGTGAGTTAACTGAGGGTTAGAAATCATATTACACTGTTTACAAGATAATAGGGGAGACCAGAGAGCCAATGGGAGACATACAAATCCCCTCCACAGTATCCACAATCACATTTACCACCCTCAGAAGTTTGCACATTTCGTGCCAGCTTTGCCTGGCAGGTCAATACATTTGAGCATGCAACTAAGACTCAGCAAAATAGTGTCATCTGGACACCCAAAAACAAGGGGGTGACCCCAGATTATTAGTGGTAGTCCCAGCCTTTGGAACGACCTGTCCATTACCGATCACCATGCATTTCAGTTCAAGAAAAGCAACCCACCTGGTCCATGAATCAAGCTAGAGACGTTTTAATGCATGGGCAAAATGAGCTCTTGCTCAGGGACTCATCCTTTCAATGGGCCCCCCAGTACAGCCAGCTCTATTCTGCAGAGTCTTGTCCTGCTGACCTTGAATAACTCCTAAACAGATTGCTTTAAATACTGTTTTCTTGTGATTTATTTTTAATGTGGGTGATGTGTGAGAGACTAGTACAGACATTTTTCAAAACATAACCTCACATATGAGAAATGGGAGGGTGTCACAGAAGTTATTTGCAGTACTATCAGTGAGTTATCACTGTGTTAGAATATTGAAAACACTTCACTATCCCTGATTATTAGATCTAAACAAATTTAGAATTTGGATGAGTCTGCATGTGGACTGTCAGTGACCTGGACAAGGAGGGCATGAAAGAGCTGAAACTGGATCATAAATTCAAAGCTTCCGAAGTCGGATTTACAGTTAAGACTGAACACACAGACACTGCGGTGGCAGGTCTGAGACATGATTACAGAGCTACTTATGTGGGTGGCACAATTAGTGATGCTAGCCCACTAGTAGCATTTGATTTACAGGACCTCGCACCTCTAGTGCATTTTACTAGGTACTTACTGGTAAATCAAATATGCCAATCATGGATAAACCAATTACCTACAATTTTACACAGAGAGCATATGTACTTTAGCACTGGTTAGCAGTGGTAAAGTGCTCAGAGTTCAAAAGCCAACAGCAATAGATCAGAAAAAATAGGAGGCAGGAGCAAAAAGATTGGGGATGACCCTGCATAAGCAAAGAAGTCCAACAGACCCAAAATACGTTTGGCTGTGGGCCCCCAAAATCCTTAAGATGTCCCTGAATTAAGCTGCACCCCCTCTTTCTCTACCCCTCCATCATGAATGCAATCTACATCTTTCCTGTATTTTGCATTTAATACACAGGTATGAACATGCCTCATCTGATTGTTGCATGATATGCCTCATAATCCCCCTCCTGGATATTGTAGTGTTGAGTGAACAACAACTGCCCAGCCACAGCACCAGATAGAGAAGGTCCTGACCGTTGTAACTCTGTCATACCTGACTCTTGTATCCGGCAATCAAAACTAACCAGTCCGGCACAAATCACGTACAACTAGACAAAATTAGCACTTACAAGTAACAAAATACGACTGCGTGTGCGTTACAAGCAACAAACGAGTTAGAGCTATTGGCGTTGTAAACTCCTAACTGGACTTTTTTTCCCACGTAAATTAAAAGTAAAACAGTTTTACATAAGCGAGCCGACGGCCTCCATCAGCATGAGTGCGAAGGAGACATACAAAAGGAAAAAGAAGTTTGCTCGCAGCCAAATGTATCAGCAAAAGTGCAATTAGCCATTGAACAGGGGCAATGGCCAAGGAGGTAACCAAACCACCCCAAGGAGGGACAAACGTAAAGCATTTGCCAATGATAACAAAGGATTTTTGAAGGGCAAGCCTATGAATGAGTGATAGTGATGGGCGTGTGGTAGGAGTGGTTAAATGCCTAAATAGATAACTACCCGTCAGGAAAAGCAGCACATGTGCACTGCTATGCTCAACCTAAAAAGATAGGGGTCTGGCAGTAGCTAGTGATATAGGAACTGTTCACTTGCATAGAAATGGCTAGCTGTTGAACCTGGTAAATTTACTCATAATCTTGGCTTCCCTCACTTAAACTCACTGTGCAATCTTGCACACAAGACATATATGCCCTTTACTGTCATTTTCTAAAATTTTGAATGCTCGCAAACACTCTGAACATTAGCATTACAGCACTTTTACGATATGCCATTTCATGGACTACGTTGATCAAAACAGCCAGCATAAATGAGGAGGACGAAGCTAACGAGGTGTGGACACACCGTCAGATTTGTGCGACCAATTTTGGGACGTCTCTTGTTCAAACTGTCGCTAATGTTATTTTGGCACTGGGTTTCAGCACCCAGCTCTGTGCGCTGAAAACTGCGCCCCTGCTGGGTAAAAAGTTAACTCTGTGGAGAAAGGGAGGGTTGTGGGTGTCATCATGGCTGCGTAGTGGGAGCCAGAGCACTTCGATGGCATTGCTTTACAACCTTGGCCAGACTTCCCTGAATTTACTTTATGTATTTTTTGCCGATATATACGGTGCTCTTTAGACTTGAAGGGTAACAGAATGCTTTATGTAAGGATTTACACAAGAGAGAGCAGGGACATAAATAGACGATTTAAAGCACGCAGTGTCAGTGAGAGCTCGCTTCGCAGATAGGAACCTGTCCTTGTGCGCCCCATTTGCAGGTGTTGGGCAACTGCTTTTAATACACTTGTGTCTTTTGATGTAGGAAGAATAGGTACACATCACATACATCACATACATACAAACATAAGTTCCCAAATCCCAATATAAACATTTTAGGCTAGGGATAGTTGTAAACTAATGTAAGTAGTGAAAGGCTTAATACATGACATGCTAAAAAAAGACAGACTGTGGGTTCAATAGAAAAGGCAGGTCATATATAGGACAAACAAACACTTATTACTTAGGAAACTTATACACATGCTGCATTGTTAAGTCAGCTGTGCTGAAACACACAAGATGCCCAAGCCACATTAGAATGAGAGTTTTTCTTTAAAGCTGCTCCAACTGTTGCTTTCAAAATGTTCACTTAGCACGAACAGGATGGAACAAAAGGGTGTATCCTGCTTTAGCACAAGGGTTCCAAAAAACCACAAGTCATTAATATCTTGGTGAGGGGAACTGTGTAATGGTCAGATAAGCATTATCACAAGGCAGGGCTACCGTGAGCATCATGTAACATATAATCACTTGTTGTGCAGAAAAGATAGAGATGCAGAATGATGTCAATGTTACTTACCCACCCATGAGGTGACCAGTAATCGTGCATGTGCTCTTTTCAAGAGGTCCCTCTCCCCTATTATCTCATCTGCACTGCTTGTTCTTGCTTACGTCAATGCTGAACTTGTCAGCATAGTTTTTTGTGGTTCTTGCAGTATAAATACCACTGCTTATGAACTAGAACTTTGAACTTCAGTTATGGCCTCTATGTTGAGACTGCCTGTAGTTCCCAGCTGAAAATCGATTAAACCTATATTATTGTGTCAAATTGATCTGTCTTATTTTATTAACAGATTTCCCTCTAACATATTGGTCAGCCAAGCCAGGAGCTCTACTTTGATCTCACCAGCTGCTGGACTGGGGGCCCTGCCTGTCTGCACGAGGTGATTTGCACACTTTTTAAAGAGGTAGCGGAGATGCCAACATTTATGTAAAAATCTCTGATTTCGTGGGGACAGATGGGACTCAGTTGATGGTAGTGAGGTGAACAAAGTACGAGGTCTGTTCCTTTTATTTTATAAAGACGTTTACAATTTTGACACTGTAATGTATATAATTTTTGTGTTTGCATGCAAGATTATGTATGAAATGATTCAATATTAAGGGATCCCGGTGGTAAGTTCGGAAGATACAGGGAGCTTGACTGAGTAAGTCAAAAGTGGTCAAGAGTAGTGTTGGACTTGGGGCTGAGCAATCTGTGTATGTTCTAAAGGACACTCAAGTCAACCTAACCCAGACCTTAAGTCTGGAAGGCACAATTTGTAGTTGCAAATAGTGAAAAGTTGTCCCCTCTAAGAATCCGGAGGGAAGTGACCAGTAGTATTTTGTTTGCCCTAGTATGAAATGAAGAATTACTGTGTATGTATATGCATGTATAGATAGAAATGTGGCCACATAATAATGTCAATATATACGTTTATGTTATTTAGTGTATCATTTAGGAATAAGTATCAGACCTCCTATTCTTATGAAGGTTAAGTTATAACAGGATACTCAAAATTGAAGTAATTGACTGGATTGAGCAAATGTCCCAAAAAAGTAAACTAATTAATTCCACATTCCTGAATTAATTATTCATTTTTATAATGGTCAGACTGTCGCCCTCTGCAACAGAACTGACCTTATTAGACCAGTAATATCAATACCATAGAATCATTTATTTTTAAGTCAAAAGTTTATGAATGTCTAGGTATTGATAGTATATCACCTCTAGGCCTTAAAACAACCTACATTGACATAAGAGAAATGCCCGTTAGACAATTATAAATAATTATTCAAAGAACTAATATAGGGACATTGTCCTCCAAGTTAAATGTAGTGTAGTAGCCTCATGAACCCCATAACAAGTACTGACACTACTAACTATTATCCCCATTATGAAACTATAGAGCCTCAAGATTGGAGGCAAGATGAATTATCAAACAGTATAGACTGGGACATATACACATATCTTGAGGATATACAAATAGAAGGAGAATGATCAGCTATTATACATGCAAATATATTTAACTACCTTTCAGATAGATGGGAACAGGACCTTTGCATAACTAGAATAAAAGAGTTTGTTTTAAAATCTACAAAACCTGTTGCAGTTGTCTTTCCAAGAGTGAGGCACCCCTTTGAAGGCCTCTAAAATATTCCATTCAATTTTTCATGTGTGACACTGGTGCCACCTTGTGACAAGAAAGTGAATATATTTCAGTGGAACCATGGGCAACAGTCATGTGAATTCCCTGCAATAACACCAGACTCATATTTGGTATTAGACCTCCTACTGTATGCCCTCTCCCCTATTATCTTTTCTGTACTGCTTGTTCTTGCTTACGTCAATGCTGAACTTGTCAGCATAGTTTTTTTGTGTTTTTTACAGTATAAATACCACTGCTTGTGAACTAGAATTTCGAACTTCAGTCATGGCCTCTATGTTGAGACTGCCTGTTGTTCCCAGCTGAAAATCAATCAAACCTATATTATTGCGTCAGATTGATCTGTCTTATTTTATTAACAGATTTCCCTCTAACACTTTCTTTTATTTCGAGAAAAATTAACAGAGAGGCTTTACACAATAATAATCCACATACTATACTTCTAGTGCAGTTCTAGGTGTATGTTAAACAAATGCTCTTTCACACCACTCCTAAGAACTTCCGCACAGTGCAATGTTGTTAATAGGAAAACTCCCATTTAAAGTGATGCTGAAATACTCCGCCTCCCTTGTAGTATCCTCTGTGCCAGGCTTGCTCTGGTTACCTTTTTAATCCCTTTCACTGTAACTCTATGACTAAAAGTGAGGGACAGTGCCAAAAGCCGGTTATGCGGACACAGCACAATGCATCAAAGCAGACCAGCTCGGTGCTGGGCTGCTCCATGCAGACTGATGCAACTGGACTGACGCAAGAGCGCCGTGGGTGGCAGAGGCGAGTCACCATGGGAAGGGAAGAAGAGCTCTGTCCATCAGGCATCGTGCGCGCAACGAGTCAGAGAACAGCCTTTGTGTCCTGGAACCGTGTGCCTATTCAGAGGAAATGATGCAAAGTATGCACAGATTGCACAGCACGCAGGGTCTTAATCTAGGTCACTATCCACTCGAGAAACAACACCCACTGCGACAACTCTGAAAGCCAAAGTAAACAAACAATGTTGAAAAACACGAGCCTGCACGTCATGACGTTAATTATATCATCACGTATGCCGTGCTGCCGCCATCTAAAAAAAATGGGATAAATATACATGAATCATTCCAATGGTGGTGATTTTCGAGGAAGTGCGACGTAGTGCGATGGCCAACAGAAATATTCAGGAATGTTCACTTAGTTAATACGCCAGGAGGAGGGAACTCAGCACACAAAGGAGGGACACTTCATAAAATGCACCAATAAAAATGAAGCATTTAAGACAAGCAAGACAAAGAATGAATAGCAAGAATGGGTTTGGTTAAAAGCCCACAGAGAGATGGCAACTAAGCTCTAGAGTGCTACGCACTCAACCCTAAACAAAATGCCCATCACAGTGGTAGACACCATGAAGTGTAGGTCATGGCAAATTGAGAAAGGAATGACTAACGACTACAGACACCCCCTGGTAACGCTGTACAAAGCAGTGTAGCATCCCGAATTAGAAACAGAAAATGTATAATTCAGAAACCTTCAAATGGGGATTCCGGAAAGGTAGTGACCGAAAGTGGTGGCATGAAGTACGGCAGAATTCACCCTATCACAATGCAGAATTTTTATGTTGACGATGTGTTATGTACTTGTGAGCACATGCTGTTAGAATGTAATGGGGTGGGGGACGCCAAAAAAGACTGTTGCATAGGGTAATACCAGCGCTAAAGATGGCCCTGCTTGTTGTCATTCAGTGCTTCGATGCTCATTGGGTGAACGGTTGTGCTTAAAAAATGCACCCATTAAAACTAAGGGGCATATTTATACTCTGTTTGCGCCAAATGTGCGTCAAACATTTTGACGCACATTTGGCGCAAACCTAACACCATATCTGTACTATGACGCCTGACCCCGCAAACGTCAAAATCCCTCCGTGTGCGTCATTTTCTGGATGCGGGAAACCGCCTTGCGTTAATGACATGCAAGGTAGGCGTTACCCATCCAAAAAATGACTTTAAGGCCTGTGCGCCTTATTTATACTCCTGTGCCATTTTGACGCACAGGAGGGGACGGGCCTGAAAAAATTTCACACTGCCTGATGTGCGCTGTTTTTTAAAATCTGGGTGAGGGCAGGTGTTAAGGGATCTGTGGGCTCACTTCCATGGTCTCTGAACATGGAAGCAGACCAGAGGTGCCCTTCCCTGTCCTCAGGGACACCCCCTGCCACCCTCGCCCACCCCTGGAGGACAACAATGGATTGGGGGACCCATCCCACGTAAGTACAGGTAAGTAGAGGTAAGTATAATTTTTTTTATTTTTTTAAAGTGGCATAGGGGGTCCTAACTTTGGCCCCCCTACATGCCACTGTGCCCAATGGCCATGCCCAAGGGACAGAAAATGGTGCAAGTCTGGTTTGAGCCATGATTTTTGACTCTTACCTGACTTGCACCATTTTTTGACACACAACCCTCATTTTTCCCTATGCTGGCGCTGCCTGGTTTGAGTCTTCTTTTTTTTTACTCTGACCACCCCGCAGCACCAGCTAATGTCAATCCTTAAATAGGGTGTCCGTCTGGTGCTTAGCAATGGCGTTATCTGGCGCTGGTTTGGGTCAAAAAGTATAAGTATGGGCCTAAATACTTTAGATAAAAGTGTAATGTGGCGGCAAAACTTTAATTAATGAAAAGTGTTGGATATTAAATTCATAAGTCTTATGCTCCATTTGTGTTTCTGCATATGAATAAGTTGTTTCTGGTGAACGGCAAGGATCTCATCTCAAGGTACTCTGCGGAATCTTAAACAGCAGAAGTTCTGGTTTTAATGTTACTTCTGGGGCTCCAGCGGCATTTTAGTCCAGTGTGCATGTTCCCCGAGGGTTGGAGCTGTGTAGAGCGCAGTTGTGAAAGGGTCGCTCCCGGTGCCTCTCTCACCTTCCCCACTTGTTAGAGGTTAACTGTAGCAATCAAAGAGGGAGCTTCACAAGATGAAAGGGGCGGGGGGGAGATAGAAATGTGCAAGAAGAGGGGGGCAGTAGGAGAGAGTGAATGCGCTGAAGGAAAGGGAGAGAAAGCAAGGAGAGAGACATGGGGGTCGGGTTATTAGAGCATTTTTACTGTGGCGTAACAAAGGCCACCGCAGTCCCCGCGGTCTTGGGGAGATCGCCCCCTCAGCACAGTTCACTGTACACAGACGGCAGGCCCCTGACTGGATCCAGAGGGGAGAGGGCTCCAGTTCCTGGGACATTGCAGGGGGCCCCTAAGTTTCGTTACGCCACTGCATTTTTGCCTGTGTTTCTTTTAGTGCTCCAATTCAGACCCAACTGCTTCCAAAGTAAATCCAATGAATAATCCTTTCCCCACGAGCTAGGTTCATCGGGCATCTTATAGACCCCACCAACATGATGTTATCTCATGCAACGTTCAAGGCCTCAGGTTTTATCCGTTCAATTTAGGTAGCTAGTATCCTTTGAATATGCAGCTGCCATTAAAAGGTTAACCATGTTTAACACTAATAATATAGTACAAATAAAACTGGCAAAAAAGGAAATTGTAGTAAAACTGTAAACCCAGGAGGGATTATCAACCTTGACATATGCGGAAATGCCTCCCATTTGACAAACAATGATGCCAAAGGGACCTGTCTTTTAAAGGTCAAAATGCAATAAAAGGTGATTGCAAAAGCTGTAAAATTATCGCTCTTACAATCTCTCATCTTCTGTATCTTTGAAGCAATAACCAACTCAAACACTGACTCAAAGGCAATGGGAAAATCTCATGTCAGATGATTTAATCCAAGGAATTATAGGCTGAAACTGTAGGACCTTTCACTGATAAACCACCAAATCATGGTACATAGATTTAGGGGCTGATTTAAGAGCCCCTAATGTCATCCTATTCACACATTAGTGTCACTTTTTTGACGCTAATGTGGCGTTAGATGGCCAAAAATGCTGCACCATATTTAACAAGTGGCACAATGCATTATGTATGCAAAGGGGGCGTCTCCTGTTGAGGGGGCCTAAAAAATGGCACTGAGATTTTTCTGAAGTCTTAACGCCTGCTTAGAGCAGGCGTTAAAAGGAGGCACACCATTATTTGTAATGGGCCTCAATGGTCTTTGCAGGATTAGCGTCAAAAGTTTTGACGCTAATCCTGGTAAACTCAGAATTAGAGTAAAAAAATTGAAGCTAGGTCCCCTAACTACCGCTATGGTGCTCTGCATCTTAGATATGGCGCACACATGGTGGTGTTAGGGGGCGCTAAGGGACACAAGAAAAGTGGGCTGGCTCTGCACTGTGTGCAGCACCACTTTTGTTAAATAAGGCCCATTGACTGGTAAAACCTAGAAATGTGAATTTCTGAGATTTAGGTGAGCCAAAAAAGAAACAGGGAAGGAATATTTTTGATGGTTATGTTACCTTTCTTCGTGGATGGTGGCTCCAGTTAGTGATGCATCTAACCAAACTTTTACCGCAATAGTTAATACCTTTGACATTTGACTTGGAACAGAGACATACATTATCAATGGTAGATTGAATGCAGTGCTTCATTAGTGAAATAATGTCGTCGGTAAACATCAGATGTAGAAAAAAAGAGAAGGCTATCAAAAGAGTGCAGGTGGCCCCTCCATCAACTAAAGGCTCAGATTAAGCACTGATTGAATGTTCCTCTTCACTGTCTTCTCTAATTCTGTAGTTTTAACTAGTGCAAATAGCCAGAACTATAACCATGGCACGTGACAGCAGCCTTTAACGAAATTTTTTTTTTAAAAAAATCTTTCTCAATAACCACATTTTTACATAGCATCTCAGGCCACATTTTACATTTTATTCAATAACACAAAATCGAAATTAAACAAAACATTTTTTTATTTATGGTTTGATAATACAATTTCAACAGTCATCGAGGAACATTTTGTAAATAGTTTAAGGCATTTTTGAAATACGCAATAACGTTTTGACAAATTATCCCGTGATTTGAATTTTTGTTTAAATCAGACACAAAATACAAAAGTACAACATTTAAAAACAGGGTGCTTAAAAAGTATGCACATTTGAAAGTATTTTGGTTTGGCATCATAGAAGGGCACGTAGTGTAACATTTGAGTGAGACGGAGAAGGGGGATACATAACGGGTAACTTGTAAATGGTTCACCATTGCCATCAAGGGGTTCTGGAAACACATAAATTGCTGTGCCGAAGGCCGAATGATTGGAAAGTATTATCAAACCCTCAAGATGGCAATATAGGACCATAATAAGCATGTTATCCATAATGCATTTTTCAAATTAAGGCACTCATTATGACATTGGTGGTAAGTCCCGCTTACCGCCATGCCGACTGCTGCCAACATACCGCCGCTGCAGCAGATTACCGCCACCCATATTATAGCACACACATAGCAATTAGTCACTATACAGCCACACACAGAAGTCCACCAGCCCAAAGGTCAGTGATAAACTGGGGGTACCAAAACCTACACCGTTATGCCAACAGAACAACGCCCATCACATTACAACCCACGGATCACCACAGCGGACATTCAATGGCGCTAAACCATTGGCGGTACATATCACCCCACACAAAATACACACACTCAAACAAAACTACACCACATTGGACAATTCAAACTACACACCTGACACCCATACACACACCACCCCCACACCCCCACACCACTATAAAACACACACCCACATTACCCACAACCCTTTATCCAATACAAACAAGTACCACAAGAGAGATAGCAAGACCACAGACAAGACCACAGACACACAGGACCATCACCCATACACCACCCATGCACCCTACATCACACACCCCAACACAGCACTTCACACACCCTCACTCACACCACTCACAATACACCCATGGCACCGTAACAACACCCCAGATTCTCTGAGGAGGAGCTGAGGGTCATGGTGGAGGAAAATCATCCGGGCAGAGCCACAGCTATTCAGATAATAGGTGCAGCAGACGTCCATTGCAAGGAAGATGGAGCTATGGCGGAAAATCGTGGACAGGGTCAATGCCGTGGGACAGCACCCCAGAAGAAGGGATGACATCAGGAAGAGGTGGAACGACCTATGGGGGAAGGTGCGTTCCACAGCAGCAAGACACCAACTAGCTGTACAGAGGACTGGCGGTGGACCCCCACCACCTCCCCTACAACTAACAACATGGGAGGAGCAAGTCTTGACAATCATGCCTCCTGAGGGCCTGTCAGGAGTAGGAGGACTCTGGTAAGTCAAATCTCTATTGCTATCACCCCCCCTACCTGCATGCCATCACATACCCCCACCCTTCCCCTCACTCCCATCACTTCACCAGCTCCCACATACCCTACTATCACAACCCACTCATCCCAATACCAAGCCCTGCATGTAACACCAATACACGGACCCCCATCACAGACCTGCATGGACACCCATCACTAAAGCATGCACATTACAGAGAATCACCTAGCCCACCAAATCACTACTCACGCAAGGCAAAGCTGCCAGGGCAATAACAACCATAGAGGGCAACACACCCATGCACAAGATGACACATGCAGAAACAACAACACTGCATTTACATCCCCACAGTTCCCCCACCCAACGTCACTGGAGAGGAGGTGCCAGCAACATCCTGTCCACCCCCAGAAGAGGCCCACAGTGATGACAGCAGCTCTGGATGCCTGGATCTGGATGACCAACCTGGCCCATCAGGGATCTCCGGACAGTCCGTAACCCTGGCATAGTCCCATACCACCACAGATCCTCCCCCCTCGGGAAACACCACCACAGTACCCACCCAGCGGGCCAATACCCCTGTTCCCAGGACATATCAATCAGCGGTATGTCCACCACTACAGGGACCCCAGGCCATCCCACAAACACAGGACGATCAGGGGCCTGGGGTCAGTGGCAGTGGGCACGCGGTTCAGGGGACAGAGGCACAGGACAACAGGGAAGCCGGGAGGACTGCTGTGCGACAGGGGTAGGACAGGCCCAGGGAACCGACTCTCCAAGAGGCACTCACCAACATCCTGGGAGCATACCACCAATCCCAGGAGACAATGGGCCAGATACTGGACAAGTTGCAGGAGACCCAGCAGCTGCAGGAGGGACAGTGCCTGGGGATCAGGGAGGACTCTAAGGACATCAATACCACCCTGGTTACCATTGCAGGGGTGCTGGCAGACATGGCCAACACCTTGAGGGAGGCAGTGGAACACCACCGGGCCCCTGACACTAGCCAAACTGATGAACAGCCTTCCACCTCCACTGCCGCTAGTGGACAGGAGGCCCCGCCGCAGGAACAACAGGCCACCAGCACCCCACCCCTGCAAAAGGAGAACCACCCAGCAAACAGTCCCTGCGATCCAGGAAGAAGCCAGAAACTATTGCCAAGACCCCCACCAGGAAATAAGACTCTCCTGATTGTCACCCTTGTGTCACACCCTGTCACCCTGTCCACCTTGAACTGCCATTGCTCCACTTCCTATGCCCCCTTGGACAATGCACTTGTGATAGACTAGACTCTATTCTGGACATTCCTCCATCATCACCCCAGCCTATTGCACATCCCCCTCTAATCATTAGCACTTAAATAACCACCATTGAATAATTACAAGTATGGAGTCTGTCAAATCATTTAACCATGTATTTGTTTAACAAGCTGTAAACACTGCAATATAACTGTAAAGTAATGTATACATAGGAATGATTTGTAGTTGGCTGCAGTCAACACACCAGGAGCAATAGTGGGGCACAAATATCTGCAAATAGAGATGCCATAGGGTACAGTGAGTGGTCTTAAAAGTAGGAAAATCAGCCTGCCAGTGACAATGTCAAACACAAAACTGTCAATGTAAAGTGAAATTACAGTGTCTTACCTGTGTGTCATTGGAAGTACTTTGGTATTATTGCACTTCTTTTGTCCTCATCCTCTGCCTCCTCGTCTCCACTGTCCACAGGGTCCACTGCTGCCACACATCCATCTCCAGCCTCATCCTCCTGCAGAAAAGGCACCTGGCGAAGTAAGGCAAGATTGTGCAACATACAGCATGCCACGATGATCTGGCTCACCTTCTTGGGTGAGTGGTACAGGGATCCACCTGTTAGATGGAGGCAACGAAACCTGGCCTTCAGGAGGCCGAATGTCTTTTCTATTATTCTTCTTGTTCGCCCATGTGCCTCATAGTAATGTTCCTCTGCCCTTGTCCTGGGATTCCTCACAGGTGTCAGTAGCCATGAGAGGTTGGGGTAACCAGAGTCACCTGCAAATATCGAGGGACACCTGTTAGACACAAACTAACCCTTTGGGCCCACACCATACTCATACAACAACACCTACTGGGTGGGAATCAGGGCTCACCTATTAGCCACACCCAGTGCCTCTGGAGTTGAGCCATTACAAATGGGATGCTTCTATTCCTCAGGATAAAGGCATCATGCACAGACCCAGGATACTTTGCATTGACATGGGAGATGTACTGGTCCACCAGGCACACTATCTGCAATTCATGGAGTGAAAGCTCTTTCGATTTCTGAACACCTGTTAATTTCTCCTTTCACTGTGGCCAAATCCTCCACCTGGGGGAAAACGATGTAGCTGTGCATGTATTTAATCAGGGCAGACAACACTCTGGTCAGCACTATTGAGAACATTGGCTGAGACATCCATGCTGCCAAGCCCACTGTCACTTGGAAGGAGCCAGTGCCAGGAAATGGAGCACATAGAGGGCTTTCACAAGAGGGGGGATCCCGGTGGGGTGACGGATAGCAGATATCAGGTCTGGCTCCAATTGGGCACACAGCTCTGTGATTGTGGCTCCGTCCAGTCTATATGTCAGGATAATGTGCCTGTCCTCCATTGTTGCCAAGTCCACCAGAGGCCTGTACACGGGGGATGACTCCATCTCATATTCATCCGCAGCGGTTGCAATCTAAGGAGCAAACGGTGAGCAGCTGGTGAGTATTCCATATTTCCAAACACTACACTGCATTGCATGTTGTGACTGTAACAGTATATTGTCAAATAGGCCCAAATAGTGCCTATGTGTACTGTGAGGCAGTTAGGTGCCATGGCCTGCCCTCGTTGTGAGGAGGTCGAGAACCGCTGTGCAACTCCTCATTGGATACCATTGGGCCCTATGGGTTACAGTGGCCAATGGTGATGTACGCCGGCAGTGACGGTACTCACTGCCATGGACGTGACCACCATTTTCTATCTGTTCACTCACTTGCTACCTGACCTTCAACAGGAGAGGACCTACACTGCAAGTGCTGCTGTGACCTGTGCCTGGAACCGACCATCTCTCGTGTCACTGGGGAAAGGGCCCCTGCGTTCACCACAGTGGAATTGGAGAGACTGGTGGATGGGGTACTACCCCATTACCGAATGCTGTATGGGCCTCCAGACCAACAGGTGAGTTCACTGTGAGCACGATGAATGGGACATGAATGCATGGAGTGCTGTGTGGGCCTCGTATAGGCGGGGGGTTGGTGGAAGGGCCCTGGGCAGTGTACTGCATGTATGGTGGGCAATGTCTGTGCGTAAGGGTATGGGAGGGCTATGGTGGGCCATGAGTGTAACAGGCAGGACAGTCTGACTGATACTTTTTTCTATGTGTATTTCTCTGCAGGTCAGCGCCCATCAAACAAAGGGTATATGGCGTGCCATCACCAAGGACGTGCAGACCCTGGGGTAGGCGGATACCCACTGTCGCAAACGGTGGGAGGCCTGAGACGCTGGGCACGGAAGATGGCGGATGCCCAACTGGGAATGGCCTCCCAATGAGGAAGGGGTGCCCGTCAAACCCTGACCCCCCTGATGGCCCGCATACTGGTGGTGGCCTATCAGAAGCTCGATGGGTGCTTGGGGGCATCACAGCAGTCACAAGGGGGTGAGTACAGTGCCCCAATATACTACTTGCATATGGTGGGGTGGCATCCGGGTGGGGGATGTGAGCCTGTGGGTGCCCCTCGGCCAGGCCGGACAGTGCAGGGTAGGGCCCATGTTGGGCAGGGTCTGATGTCAAACTCCTCCAAACAAGATAGTAGGCCTCCACTACTGGGCAGGTGTCTGTGAGTCTCAGGTATGCTGCATTTGGAGTTAGGTATATATGTCCATGGGCTGCTGACTAGCATTGACTGTTAGTGCATTGCCTAGTGCACAGGGCTGTTCCCTGTATGTGTGTGTCATGTACACCGACTGTGGTGTTGTTGCTGCCATTGACCAAGTGTATCCTTGGTCTCTCCCCCCCTTTTGTATTGTTACCCTGTCCTTATGTGCATTAGCATAATCTGGTGGAAGAGCAGAGGCACTAGCAATGGGGAGAGCTGCATCCCACAGGGCCCAGGAAGCCAAATCCACAGAGGGTGAGGGCAACAGTGGGACGGAGGGCAAGGGGAGCACCACAGTGGGGACTGGTGGGTACAGTTCTAACAGTGATACCGCCTCTAATGGAAGCTCCCTGGTAGTGGCGGACACCTCTGTGCCCACCCCAACTACAGGTACAGTTGCCACCCCCTGTACCAGCATCGCCCTACCAGCAGCCCCTCAGTGTGTTTCCCGTGCCCGCTCACCCAGGAGGTTGGGCATCTACTTCGCCCCAGACACCTCAGGCCCTGTCCCAGTTAGCCCTGCCCTGCTGCCCCGAGTGAGGAGGCTATTGACCTCCTGCGATCCATCTCTGTTGGGAAGTCAACCATTGTGAATGCCAACTAGGGTCTGCCAGCCCATTTGCAACAAACAAATGCATTCCTGGAGGGCATTCACTCTGGCATGGCAGCCCAACAAAGATCAATCCATGCTATGGCCTCCTCCCAGATGGCAGCCATTCTCCCTATTTCTAGCCTCCCCCCCAACCTCCTCATCCCATTCCATCCCATTCCCCCAACCTATCCCAAGCACACAGGCAGACCAGGATGCACCCAGGACAAAACACAGGAGTGGTTCAAGCAAACACAAGCACCACACATCATCCCACAGGCACTCACACAAACACCATCCAGATGCTGACATACCAACATCCACTGCCTCCACTGTGTCCCCCTCCTCCTCCTCGTCCACCACCCTCCCAGTAGTGTCTACAGTCACACCTGCATGCACTACATCCCCATCCACTCCCACCATCACCATCACGCCTATCACTGCGCGCTTCTCACTGGCAGTCACCACCCCCACATCCATGCACACATCCCCGTGTCCTCTCCCACTGTGTCTGTGCCTCTTCCTCCCAAAGTACCCAAACGCAAGCACTCAGACACCCAATAGCCATCCACCTCACAACAGCATCCAGCCCATGCACCTGCACCTGCACCCAAACACAGCAGACAGACACCTCCTACTTCCTCTTCCTCCACTCCTAAACCTTCACCCTCTTCCCAGCCCAATGTCCCTAAAAAGCGTTTCCTCTCCACCATTGACTTCTTTCCTACCAATCCCATCCCCCATCCATCACGTCGGGCCAGGGTGGTCAAAACCCAGACGAGCACCTGAGCCACCCAGTCCATGGATACAGTAGTGTCAACAGCTACTGCAGGTGGGAGAGGATCCCGGGAACCCGGCAGCAACACTGACAGGGGAAGGAATCACCACCAGCTGCAACTAGGATGGGCAAGGAGGCACCACCAGCTGCGACTAGGAAGTGCAAGGAGGCACCAGCAGCTGCAGGAGTGAAGGGCAAGGAGGCACTACCAGCTTCAGGAGTGACGGACAAGGGGCAATCCCCGGCTGCTGACAGGAAGGGCAAGGGGCCTGCACCAGCAGGCAGGAAGGACAGGATGCCCAGTGCTGGGACTCATTCGGAGCACCCACCACCAACCATGGGGGTTCAGCTGTCCGAAGCTGCAGGGGATGGGCTGGAGCCTCACCCACCACTGCCAGTCCGAGCACCGCAACCAGCAGCAGCAGCCCCAGTGGGCAGCCGTCCAAGGCTACAGGGTCAAGGACTGGAGCCTCCCCCCCACCACTGCCAGCAGCAGCCCTATGGGGCAGCCGTCTGAGGCTGCAGGGGAAGGGCTGGAGCCTCCCCCCACCACTGCCAGCCCCGACACCAGCACTGCCACCACTTTGCAGCCATCACCGCCGGTGGACAGTGTGTAGTCCTGCCTCCATGGGCTGCTGTGCGTCCTGGCCCCTGCAAACCCTGTGGGTCTGTCACCCAGGTGAGAGACTGTGACCTTGCACTACCAAGATCTGCATCACAGGGCACAATGCCCCCTCCAGAACCAGTGGAAGAAGCCATTCACTCACCCCATCCTTTTCAGGATGAAGCACACTGGGCACAATGCCCCCTCCAGAACCAGTGGAAGAAGCCATCCACTCACCCCATCCTTCCTAGGATGAAGCACACTGGGCACATGGCCCCCTTCCAGAACCAGAGGAAGAAGCCATCGACTAGAGAGACTGTGGCCTTGCCCTCCCCAGGACCAAGCAGTGGGCAAACCTCCCACTTGAGAGACTGTGGCCTTGCACTCCCCAGGACCAAGCAGTGGGCAGACCACCCACTAGAGACACTGTGGCCTTGCACTCCCCAGGACCAAGCAGTGGGCAGACCACCCATTAGAGACACTGTGGCCTTGCACTCCCCAGGACCAAGCAGTGGGCAAACCACCCACTTGTGAGACTGTGGCCTTGCACTCCCCAGGACCAAGCAGTGGGCATACCACCCACTAAAGAGACTGTGGCTTTGCACTCCCCAGGACCAAGCAGTGGTCAAACCACCCACCAGAGAAACTGTGGCCTTGTACTCCCCAAGACCAAGCGGTGGGTAAAGCACCCACTAGAGAGACTGTGGTCTTGCAATTCCCAGGACCAAGCAATGGGCAAACCACCCACTAGAGAGACTGTGGCCTTGCACTCCCCAGGACCAAGCTGTGGGCAAACCACCGACTAGAGAGACTGTGGCCTTCTACTCCCCAGGACCAAGCAGTGGGCAAACCATCCACTAGAGAGACTGTGGCCTTGCACTCCCTAGGACCAAGCAGTGGGCAGACCACCCACTTGAGAAACTGTGGCCTTGAACTCCCCAGGACATCACACAGGGCATGTAGCCCCCTCCAGGACCAGTGGTGTTGTACCATCTTCCGTCTGAGGTGCCCCCCCATTACCCATCCCCCTGAGGTGTCTGTGTATTTTCGACCTGATGCCCCTGCAGTGTTCTCTCCGTGTTGTTGCAGGAGTGAGGTGGGGCATTGCCCATGAGTTGTGGCCCTGTAGCCCACGTACATTGAGGACTGGGCAGTGTTCCTCCATTTGTAAATATGAATATACATCTGTATTTTGATGCACTTATTCATGTTATTTAATTGTATTACACTCACTTTCTTGAAATCATTTTTCCCCTGCATTACTCCTGAGGGGTATGGGGGATATGTGATGTTTGTGCATCTGGTTGTGTGGATGGTGTTGGGGGTGGGGGTGTTGCGTGTTGCGTGTGTGTGTCACTCTCTTTTTCCTCCCCCCTCCCTTGTGTGCTAGGCGGCAGTACTCACTGTGGTCGTCTTTGCCGGCGTTGATGTTCGTAATGCAGGAAAAGATAGACGAGCATGGGAAATATGTGCAACTCGGGCTCCATGGCGTCGTGGTTGTTCCCTGAGTCTCCAGAGGTGAGTCCTTCGCCTTATGTGTGCTGTTTCCGCTGTGCTTTTGATGTCGTTGGTACCGCAGAGGAAAAGGTGGGGGATAGGTGTGTCATAAGAGTGTGGGCGGTACATTGTCTTCTGCCTGACTGTTTGCGGTTACCACTGTGGTGTTTGTTGATACTGCCGTGGCGGTCAGTGTGTTAAAGTGGCTGTCTGTCTGAGCGGTGTCCACTGTGGTCATAATTCCATTTTTGTTACCGCCGGCCTGTTGGCGGTATTACCGCCACTTTATCGCAGTCCGCCAGGGTTGTAATGAGGGCCTATATGTTCATATGGGCGTAGTTAACTTGAAAAGCTGTTTTCTTAAAAATTCAGGTAACAATGAGCTCTGATTGGAATTAGAATGTTTAGGTTTTGCTTACCTTTTTCAAATATTGATAAAACAGTAGGGAATGGTGAGGCCCATGTTTTTTGTGATACCATGACTGCAATTTGAACTGCATGAATATGAAGCCTCAGTTACTTCAACCTTTTAGTAGTCGTTTCATGTATGTTTTCAGGGTGTTAATGATTACGGAAAATGTTTGTGAATACACACTTACTTATTATTAGGCTGTGTTATGTGCATGCAGGACCGGCTTTAAGGCGATGTGACAAGTGTGCCCAGACTAGGCTCTGACCTGGAAGGTGGGTGCACGGACACCGTGGGGGGGTGCTGTGTTCAGCAATAACTGATGATTTAAAAGCACCCAGCGGTAGCTGTGCATACAGCTTTTAGGCAGCAATAAAAATGTCAAGATAACTCTTGTGATTAATGTTGCTGCTAATGAGAGGGATGGAGTTTTATCTAGTGGCAGTTTTGACTTCCATAAATTAGTGCAGAGGGTTAATATACCTGCTGCAAAGAACAGATCTGTATCTGTTTATGTGGAGAGCTGAGTGGATTAGTAAAGCCAGTCTTTACCAACTCTTTAAAGCAAATTAACTTTATGTGAGGGAGGGGCTATGGAGAGTGTAGGAAAGTACCACTGCTGGCACGGTTACCCCCACACACACTTTTTGCCTAGTGTTGATGTCAACTGTGATTGAAAGTGTGCTAGGATCCTGCTAACCAGGCCCCAGCACCAGTGTTCTTTCTCAAATTCTGTACCTTTGTTTTTACAACTAGTACACCATGGCACACAGTTAAGTCCTTTGTAAAAGGTACCCATGGTACCAAGGGCCCTGTGGCCAGGGAAGGTCCCCAAGGGCTGTATTATGCCACGCTAGATGACCCCTCGCCAATCACATGTACACTGCCTTTGCAGCTTGTGTGTGCTAGTGGAGAGAAAATGGCAAAGTCCACATGGCTTAGGTAAGACAGCCCTCTAGCAGGCCTTACAGCCCTAAGGCAGGGTGCACTATATCATAGGTGAAGGCATAGCTGCATGAGCAATGTGACCCTACAGTGTCTAAGTCTGTTCTTAGACATTGTAAGTGCAGTGTAGATATACTGAGTACATGGTTTTGTAATTGTCATTATGAACTCCACAGCTCCATAATGGCTTCACTGAATACTTGGATGTTTGATATCAAACTTTTGAGCACAATAAACCCCCACTGATGCCAGTGCGGGATTTATTGAAAACTGCACTCAGGGGGCATCTTAGAGATGCCCCCTGTATGTTAGTCAAACTGCTTATGCAGGACTGACCGGTCTGTGCCAGCCTGCCACTTTCAGACAAAGTTCTGACCTCATCGAATGAGAGACTTTGTGCTCTTAGTGGTCAGAAACAAAGCCTGTCCTGGGTGGAGGTGATTCACACCTTCCCCCTGCAGGAACTGTAACACCTGGAGGTGAGCCTCAAAGGCTCAAGCCTCGGGTTACAGTGGCCCAGGGCACTCCAACTAGTGGAGTTGCCCACCCCCGGACAAAGCCCCTCTTTTGGCAGCAAGTCCGGTGGGAAAATTAGGGAAAGTAGGGAGGAGAGACTACCCGAGCTAGGACCACCCCTAAGGTGTCCAGAGCTGAGTCGACCCCCTCCCTGCAGAATCCTCCATCTTAATTTGGAGGACAGGGACCAATAGGGTTTGGTTTGTGCTCACCTACCCATAGGGAATGGGCACAGGAAGAGTGTAGCCATCCTCAGGGACAGTAGCCATTGGCTACTGCCCTCTCACCCCTGTAACGTCCCTAATTCTTTTATTTAATTGCTTCCCTGAACCCAGCTCACCAGATTCCTGGCGACCTAACAGGAAGAAGAAGGACTGCATAGCTGAAACCTCCAGTAGAGAGGAAGGAAGATGACAACTGATTTGGCCTTAGTCCTAGCGGCCTGTCTCCTGCTTCAAAGAACCTGCATCAGCAATGAGACGTGTCCAGTGGGACCAGTGACCTCTGCCAAGCTACAGAGAACTGCCCTGCACCAAAAAGGACCAAGAACTCCCGTGGACAGTGACCCTGTCCAGAGAAGAAACAGCAGCTAAGGACTCCAACCCCACTCTGAAGGTGTGAGTCCTGACCACTCTCCACCCGATGCCCACAGCCTGTGTCCAGGTGGTCCAACCGACTAGAGAGGGTCCCCAGGCGACTGCGAGCAAGTGCCCACCCTGGATTGACCTCTCCATCCTCCACGACAATGCCTGTAGAGGGAATCCCAAGGGCCCCCTGCCGCGAAAGCTCCGGACGAAGATATCCGACGCCTAAAGACACACTGCACCCACAGCCCCCAGGCCTTCGAGAAACCGACCCCTGGTGCAGCAAAATTGAGCAGGTGGCTCTCCTCCCAGTCCAGCCTGTGGTTTGCCTGAGACAACCTCCTGGACCTCACCTGCAGCCTATGAGTGACCCCGGGGTCCCTTCATAGAGAATCATTGGAGACCCAACATCTTGTTTGCACCCTGCACCCGGTGCCCCAACGCCGCCAAAGGTATTTGTTTGGTGCCTACTTGTAGCCCCCCCAGTGCTCCTTTAAGTCCCCCAGGTCTGTCCTCCGTAGACGCGGGTACTTAGCTGCCTGCAGACCTGAAACCGAGAGCCCCCAGTCTCCATGGGAGCCCATGTTAATTTTGCCTACACTTTGAACTCTGCACCCAGCCGGGGTCAGTGTTCTGGTGGTGGGTGTTTGGGTTTAATTTGAACCTCAACCTGTGGACTTTCTAGCCCCTGGAGACCTGAACTGTAAGTGTTGTACTTACCTGCAAATCGATCTAACTTTTCTTCCCCCAGGAACTGTTTCTAAAAATTGCACCGTCAACTTTGAAAGCAGATCATTGCCAATATTTCAAAAACTTTATAACTTATCTATTTCAAACTAAGTGCTATTGATATATGTGTGAAATACGAAACTATTGAAGTACTTACCTGCAACATGAAACTTGCGGTTCTGAAAATAAATTAAGAAAATATGTTTTTGCTATATAAAAATCATTGGTCTGGAGTTAAGTCATTGAGTGTGTGCTTCTTCTTTTGTCTGTATGTGTATAACAAATGCTTAGCACTCCCCTCTGATGAGCCTAACTTCTTGACCACACTACCAGAAAAGAGGGCATTAGTATTATCTACTTTAGCCTCTGTTAAGCTTCTGGGGAACTCCTGGACTCTGTGTACACTATGGGCCTCATTACGAGCCTGGCAGCCGGCGGTAAGTTGGCGGTAACACCGCCAACAGGCTGGCGGTGTTCCACCAGCTATTATGACCGTGGTGCTATAGCCAGCCAGCCAGGCGATAATCCCCAGGGCAGCAGTGCTTGCATTATGAGTACCTGACCGCCAGCCTGGACACGGCGGTAATCACCGCCATGGAAAGGCTGGCCGTAACAGAGATTTGGGGTGCCCCTGGGGGCCCCTGCACTGCCCATGCACTTGGCATGGGCAGTGAGGGGCCCCCAGGCATAGCCCCATCACCCATTTCACTGCCAGAATTTCAGGCAGTGAAATGCGAGATGGGTGCTATTGCACCCGCTGCACATCAGCATTGCCGCCGGCTCTATTACGAGCCAGCAGCAATGTTGATGTGACTTTTCCGCTGGGCCAGCGGACAGTAACACTGTTACCGTCCGCTGGCCCAGCGGAAAAGTAGAAATAGGGAGCCAGGAATACCAGCAGCACCAGGCGGTATCCTGGCACCCACTGCCTCAGCGGTCTTCTAAGAAGACCGCAGAGGTTGTAATGAGGGCCTATATCTCATTTTGATATAGTATATACAGAGCCATCTTCCTACAGAGAGATATGGGGCACTATTGCCTGGTGGCAGTGATAGAATACGAGGAGAAGGTCATGACAGGGGCCCCCCTAATGGTGGAATGCCCCCATACATTATGCCTAATGCAGGCATAATGTGGCACAAGGGGTTGCAAGGTGGCCCAATGCATGTTTTGTGTCACGTTGTAAAGCTGGCGTGGAGATTTTGGAATCCTAATGCCACATTAATGTAAAAACCATGATGCTAATGTGGCATTAGAGCTTCTTAAATCTGGGCCTTAGTTTTTCTTCCTTTCAGATAACAGGATGTGAATCCTAAGGGCAGTTATAAACTCAGTATGGCAGTTGAATGTCCAAATGTCAGGAGGCAGGGAATTTCATTTGAGGGGGACAAGGTGGAAACCTAAGCTCCTGATATTTTGACAAGAAGGTTTGGATGTAGCTATGATGTTAAGAGTGTCAGATCACAGATTCTTGGTGGATGCACTACGTCATAATGCAACCTGGGATATCAAAGAATTTCCATGAATTCCTTTAATATCAATATCAGTAATTTGTAGATTGTCCTTCTTTGTACTGACAACTGTCCAACTTTGTGTTGAAAGGATGAACCATGTTTAAAAATGTTTGGATAAGATTCAAGTAGCAAAGTTAATAATCTTATCCACAAGGAATTGGAATATTGAGGGAGCACCTTACAGTAGTCCAGTTTAATGAATACAAGGGAATTGATAAATGTTTTGACAATGTGCAAATGGATAAATTATTCATTCATTAAGTACTTGATATCAAACTGCTGTTCCAGTTGCAGTGATAAATTATCCATGCCCCTAATCTAAGGAGGAAAAAGATAGCAGGTGTACACAAGTGGATGGATGTTGTTTAAAGGAATGAGCGTGGGTGAGGCAAGAAAGATAATGAAATGACCTTTGTGCTTGAAGTGACTAACATAAGAGGTCACAGGACCATCCAATGATGATTATCATGAGCTCAATCAGAGGGGCGTAATTTGCGGTTGGTGGAGATGGTGAGAATGGTGAAAAAAATATCTCTTTCATCAGCTCTATGCTGTCAGCTTAACAATGGCAGGAGAAGCCAAAGAGGAGATAATGGGCCATATGTACGAACACATCTTCCCATTGACACAGAATGGGAAAAACCCTTTGCTACATCTGGCCCAATATTCCTGAGGGATGAGCTGTAAAGAGAAAGAACAGGAATGTTCCTCAGAGTGAGCCTTGTGGGGCACCAACTGGTAGAGAGGTTGGCAGGGCTAGCTCCAAATCTTTTCCTGCAGAGAAAAAGTGTTCGGAGCGATAGGCAGAGAACCACTGTTGAGCAAGTCCCTTGATATTAATGTTGTGTAAAGAGAAAGAGAACACAGGGTAGGTATCAAATACTTTTAACAGATCAAGAAATATGAGGCTATTTGAAAGATTGTTGTCCGAGCAGAGGAAATAGGCTTTTTTACACGTGAAAGTATGGTTGCAGTTAAAAGATGGGCATAAAAGCCCAAAATAAATGGGTTAAACAGACTATTGAAAGAAAGTTATGTAGAGACGATTGGATACAAGTCAGCAATATTTCTTGATGGGAAAGGTAGCTGGGAAATTGGGTGATTGCCAGAAGGGAAGGAAGAATCAGCAGTCTTTTTTTAAATTGTGAATAGTACTGCAGATTTGTAGCACTGTGTGTAGATTCCTACATAGAAGCCCATAGCCGAATCACAATGTTAGTCTGTGAAGAACTGTTAGACTTGGCATTATTGGCATGGTCTCCCCTAACTTTTTGCCTCTACTTCGCAGGTTGCTTCTGTGTGCAGGACTCTGTTTTTGCTGTTTTTATTTGCTCTGGACACTTTATCACTGCTGACCAGTGTTAAAGTGTAAGTGTTCCCTATATAAATTGTATGTGTACCTTGCCATATCCATGATTAGCATATTTGATATACTAGTAAGTCCCTAGTAAAGTCTACTAGAGGTTCCAGGGCCTGTAAATCAAATGCTGCTAGTGCCACCCTCATTAGTAGCCCTGTAAAAATGACTCAGACCTGCCACTTTAGTGTCTGTATGTGCAGTTTTAAACTACCAATTCGACTTGGCAATTGTACGCACTTGCCAGGCCTAAACCTTCCCTTTTTATACATGTAAGGCATCCCTAAGGTAGCCCCATGGGCAGGGTGCAGTGTATGTTAAAGGAGGGACTTGTACTTATGTGTTTTACATGTCCTGAGAGTGAAATACTGCCAAATTCGTTTTTCACTTTGCAAGGCCTATCTCTCTCATAGGTTAACATGAGGGGTGTCTTTAAATATTATAAAAGCGTAGATGCCATTTGGGAGCAGATGGACATGTGGAGTTTGGGGTCTCTAAACTAAGAATTTAAAAATACAACTTTTAGTGAAGTTGGTTTTCTGTCAGAGTCACCAGATCCTCGGGGTCTGTGCACGTTCCCACAAGACAGCTCCAATACTCTGATTAGATTTGTCAGAGTCTAAGAGAGTCCAAGGGGGGAAAAGGGGATTAGGAAGGGAACAGCTGGGAAGGAGACCTGTAGGAAGCAAAAGGTTAAAACACAAAACATCAAAATTACATATCATGAAAATCAGTATTAGGATATGACTCTAAGCATCGTCATTCTGAAAACATGAACAACCTAAGAATAGACAGGCTAGGCTTCAAGATGACTGGATACCTGTGAGGGAATCAAGAGAGGTTAAATGAAACTTTCAAATTCAAGTACTTTCCTTTGCATGAGAATCAGGAAAACAATCTGAATAAGTTCTGAACCATCATATGAATACTTTTTGAGAATACATATTAGAAACACACAACATTTTATCTAGAACTCTGGCCTTTTTGTTCTCTCAAAATGTTGGAACTTGAATTGCGTACATTGCAGATTTTCACATAGGTAGTAAACACCATAGAAGGATTGTGCACCATGAATAACACAAAGTAGATTCAAGGAATAAATCACGTGACTTGTCAACTCCAGTACTACCAAGTAAATGCCTTAGAATGGTAGCGCACAATGAATAACATGAATTAAGCACAAGGAAAGAATTGCGCGTCTTGCCGATTCGAATGCTACCATGTAACGGCCAAGGAATGATAGCACACAATGAATAACATGAATTAAGCATGAGGAAAGAATTGCGCGTCTTGCCGATTCAAATGCCACCATGTAACTGCCGAGGAATGGTAGCGTGCAATGAATATGAAGGGTTAAATCACTAGAAAATGAATCGCGGGTCTTGCTGATTCGAAGGCCACCATGTAACTGCCAAGGAATGGTAGCACACAATGAATATCAAGGTTAAAGCACAAGAAAACAAATCGCGTGTCTTGCCGATTCGAATGCCACCATGTAACTGCCAAGGAATGGTAGTGTACAATGAATATCAAGGGTTAAATCACAAGAAAACGAATCCCACGTCTTGCCGATTCGAAGGCCACCATGTAACTGTCAAGAAATGGTAGCGCACAATGAATAACATAAATTAAACATGGAGAAAGAATCGCGCGTCTTGCCGATTCGAAGGCCACCATGTAACTGTCAAGGAATGGTAGCGCACAATGAATAACATGAATTAAACACGGAGAAAGAATCGCGCGTCTTGCCGATTCTAGTAACAGCAAGCAAATGCCACAAAATGCCCAAGCGCACATTCACACGCGCAAGAGTAATTTGTTTATCATGCAAGAATTAGGCTCAAGAATTCGAGCGTCCTCGATAACGGAGTCGGGGGCCCGGCCCAACCTCCGTCTTACCACCCTGATTAAGGATCACCAATGTAGAATGAAGGGCAGAGGCCTGGAACATCAAAGTAGGCCACCGGAACAGGAGCTCAGGAAGTTGCTGCTGCTCTGCACCGGGACCTCTGAATAGTGAGCACGTGGAGCTGGGCTGGCTCCCTTATATAGAGTCTTGGCCCAGCCCACAAACCACACCCAGGCATGCTGCAGGGAAAACTTCTAGAAGGCCCTGGAAGGGGACCACACCCTGACACAGTCTGAAAGCCTGCAGCAGTACATCAGATGTGAACAGTATTTATATGCATGCTGAACATAAGTCTTCAAGATTAAACTCTGCAATGCAAAAGGTTAAACAACATCATATCAGCACAATGCATAAATTATGTTAGCTTGAAATTGCTAGGTTTTTGCATTCTAGTCGCCCGTAGAGCGTGCACTGCCCTGATGTTGACAGTTTTCAGATTGTGTGTTTGAAATTTTTTTTTTAGAAAGTAGCCATTTTCTTGCTTAAACCTCTGTGACTCTGCTTGTTTGTGGATTCCCTGTCTGGGTCAGTTTGACAGTTGGGCTGTTTGCACCTCTCCTCTACACAGTGACACAGTGGGAGCTGGGATGTAGCCTGCATATCCTGATAGACCATCTAGGCTGTGCCTGCCCTCACACAATGCAGTCTTCAACCTCCTGGTGTGTGTCTGGGGCATGTCCTGGGCAAGGCAGTATCTTGAAAACAACAGAGACTTCTCTTTGAAGGAGGCCTACCTCAAAGGCGGAAAGGGGTATATGAAGATCACTCAAACCCCCTGAAAATCAGATTACTTCGGGAACCAAGAGGAACCTCTGCCCGGGAGAAGAGCTGGAGAAGGTAGAGGAGGAGTACTGCCTCTTTGTCTGTGACTGTGCTTTGCTGGGGTGGCCTGCAGTAGCTGCCTCTGCCTGAGAGAGGACAAAGACTGACTTTTGTGTGACTTCCCACCGGTGAACAATCTCCAAGGGCTTGAACTGAGCTTGCCTCCTGTTGTTGAAGTCTCAGAGACAACAAAGACTTCTCTCTGCCAGCACTTGGAGTATCTGCTGAGAGTCCTGCCTGCCAAGTGGTGTCCTAGCCTGTCTCTGGGCCCTTGAAAGGTGCAGCAAGTGGAAAGAGACGGAAAATACGCAAAGTCGGCCGTGCGGGGAAACGTTCAACGCCCCATCTGCCCCACAGCTGATAAACGATGTGCCTCTGGCCTTCTGGCTAAAATCAGTGCTCCACCTACATTGTGGCTGAGAGATAGACGCAACACAGCTGGAGAAATGACGTGCAACACCCTCAGCGGCTGCTGACGATGCAAGCCCCCACCCAATGGCCTTTCTTGACACCGTGCAACCTGATTTCAATGCAACATCGCTGGGTGCGGAAAATCAACTCAAAGCCTGCCCAGACGCGAGGTTACCTGTCTGGGATCAACGCATCACTCTCTTGCGGGAGAGAAGAAATGACACATGCTGACGTGACTCGAGGAGGAATGATGGACGTTCTTGCTTGCGAGTGAAAAAACAACGCTTCGCTGGCCTTTTCCGATGCACCCTCATCCTTGAGGCTTTATTTTGATGCTAATCAGGTACTTTTGTGCACTAACAGCGTTTCCACTGTTTTCTGAGTATTAAGGGCCAGATGTACAAAGCTTTTTGCATGTCTCAATGCACATGATTATTCATGAGGAGGGCCTTTGCGACCCCCTTGCAAGTCGCAGATGGTGTCAGGGACACAATCCAACATTCGGAATTGCAATTCGCAAATTGCGAGTCGCTCTGACTCCCAATTTGCGTGTCGCAATCTCAAATTTTGCTACATCTGGCCCTAAGATTCTTAGGACCAGATGTAGCAAAATTCGGAATATTAACAGTGCCACTCTCAACGGGGAGGGGGTCCCATGGGGACCCCTTCCCTTTTGCAAATGGGTTATCACCCATTTCAAAAGGGTGCAAATTGTGATTGGTTTGCGACGCGCTCGTGGTCACAAACCAATCCTTCATTGCACTGCGACTTGCAATTAGGAAGGGAACACCCCTTCCTAATTGCGACTCGCAAACCAGGTTACCGAATCGCAAAACGAGGTTTGTGCATTGCGAAGTGCTTTTTGCATGTCGCAAACAGCGAAATTAGCTGTTTGCGATGTGCAAAAAGCTTTGTACATCTGGCCCTTATTCTTTTTAAAATTCATATCTAGACTTGTGTATGCTGAATTTTTGTCATTGTGGTCTTGTTTTGTTTAGATAAATATTACCTATTTTTCTAAACCTGCGTTGTGTCATTTTGTAGTGGGTTCACTGGGTTATTGTGTGTGTTGGTACAAATACTTTACAGATTGCTTCTGAAGTTAAGCCTGTCTACACATGCCAAGCTACTAAGGTGGTTAACTGAGGGTGATTCTCCTTTACCCGGAATAGAGTGATTCTCCTGGCTTTGACAGGGGGTAACCTGTCTACCAACCAAAGACCCCATTTTTCTAACAAGAATCATCAAGCAGATTGCCAAAGTCCGATTATTTTTGGTCTGATGAGTTATGTGGGAAAACTGATAGACTTCCACCTTTGAGTCTAGAGATTAAGGCAGTCATTTTGAACATGGCAGGATTTCCCACCATGTTCAGGCTGGCGGTCTTTTATTGACCGCCAGGCTCCTGGAAAACCCGCCGGCTGTATAATGTTTTCCCCGCCAGGCCAGCAGGCAGAGACAGTGTCTCTGCCCGCTGGCCTGGCAGGAAACACGGGCGCAACATTGAGGGCGGCTCCATGAGGAGCCGCCGCCAATGTTGGTGTGCGGCGGGTGCAGCAGCACCCGTCGTGCATGTCACTGCCTGTAAATCGGGCAGTGACGTGCGCGACGGGGGCACCCCCTCCGCCAGCCTTTTCCTAGTAGGATAACCCGCCAGGAAAAGGCTGGCGGCATATGAAACATTATCCGCAGGGTAGCGCAGCTACCCTGGCGGATGGTGTTTCATACCGCTGCCAGGCAGGGTGCATGGCGGTGGGTGACGGCTGCCGCTGGTGGCCGTCAACCATTTCATTATGTGGCAGTTCGGCCCGCCATGCCGGCTGGCGGCTTCAGTCAGCACTGCCGGCATGGCGGGCAGAACTGCCATGTTCATAATGACCGCCTAATTCTAAGGATGATGGGTTAGGAACGTTAGAGAATGCAATGGAGTGAGGTATCATTTGATTGGGGGTGTAGGAGATAGACATGAAATGACACAAACTAGTTCAAAATGTTTTTTTCTTCTATTTACGTTCCAGCGCAAAACTTGTTTTCCGTTGAAAGGTAACACAAAGTAGCATGAGGCTCTGCTTTGCATTACTTTGCATCAGGGGGGCGTTAAATGGGCGTTCCCATGAAACCACCCACCCTTTTTGACCCAAAACCCTATCTACCAAAAATGCGCGACAGGGTTTTGTGTTAAAAAACAGGCGTTAAAAGGAGAAATGTTGCCATTTCTCCTTTCTTTTTCCTTCTTTGCATGTGTGCTGCACTGTGCACTCCCAGACAAAGAAGGAAACGTTTTAGAAGTTATCTAACCCTAGCATTTTGTACTGGAAGGGTACCTTCCAACACAAAACCTATGCTAGACTATCACACACAACCTGAACTGAGGAGATTAGGATGTTGATAGCATTCAAGTGACCGTTGGATAGGGCCACAAGGGTGTAATAAGGTATTTTAAAGAAGATGGTTTTGCATTCTATAAGACAGGATTTTGCATTGTATAGGGCTATTTTTAGTGTGCCCACAGTTAGCTTCAAATGATGAACATTTTCTGGAGTTTTGTGTTTGCATCAATTAAAAAGGAGAGTCTGCATCTTTGTTTTAAGTGAAAGGGTGTCTGGCATTAAGCAAGGTTGAATGCATGGAGTAGCATATGGTGCACAGAGGACACTGTACGTGGAACATATGGGACCAGACTGTAATGTATTAAATAGTGAGTGACAAAAATAATGTATCATAAATAGCGTTTGAAAAATATGCTCCCCATTGGAGTTGAGACTGTAACAGCTACATCAATGGGGCATTATTTTGATAGACAATATTTAGGAGACAATATTTACATCAGATAATATTTTTCAATGATATTCATAGAAACAACAATGTGAAAAGCATGGTAAAGCCTGGAATTGGTCAAGGGATGTATTCTGTTGCAGTGGTGTGAAATTGTCATAGCTAAAGTTCAGAAAGACAGAAATGAAATTGTTGGAGTATTTTTATCCTGATATAGGAAAGAAAGTGAGGGATTGGAGGAGGCATGCTGACAATGTTATTAATGAAATGATGGTCGGAGAGAAATAGCTTGAAGATGAGAGGGAATGAAGGTTAGCATGCTGGATGTATGCGTGAGGTCCAGAGAATTGCTGTGATATGTGTAAGTGAGAGTTGTATATAATAATGAGTGGTCAGATGGCAGTCATGAAAACAGGATGTTCTAACGTGGACTTTGGGTTGAAATTCTCAAGTAAAATGAGAGAAGCGGTAGGTGCAAAGACGGCAATGAAGGGCATATTCATACTTGTTTTGCACCGAAATTGCGTCATTTTATTAACACAAATTCGATGGAAAATGAGCTCCATATTTATACTTTGACACTAGACCCGTCTAGTGCCAAAGTTATGGATTTAAAGTAATTTTTTGGACGTGGAAACCTACTTTATGTCAATGAGATGCAAGGTAGGCGAGGTAGGCGTTCCAGTGCAAAAAATGACTCTATGGCCTTAGTGCCATATTTATCTCTAAAATAACGCACAGGGGAGGAGGGGTCAAATAATGGTGCGAAGCTCGCTTTGCACCATAATTTAACGCCTGGGTCAGGGCAGGTGTTAGGGGGCCTGTGGCCCTATTTCCATGGGAGAACACCAGGTAATAAGCCCACAGGCGCCCTCCCCAGGCCCTAGGGACTCCCACACCAGAGGGACAGCGGAGGATGGGGGACCCCATCCCAGGTAAGTATAGGTAAGTACAGGCAAGTTTTTTTTTTCTCCCACCGCTAACAAGATTCTCAAAATATCTCAAAGGTACTCCCCCCTCATTCATCTCTTGCCGCCCCCCCCGCCCCTCGCCCAAAGCACTCAGAGCCCTCTCAGTGCTCTTAGCACCCAGGTGCCATTGGCATAAAAAAGGCCCGTGCAGCCCCCCTGGTGTTGGGGGCCAGGAGCTCCAGGGGGTCCCCTCAGCACAGCACTTGGCCTGAATGAGTCCAGAGTGGGGGACCTCTCTCTGAAAAGAGAAAAAAAACAGCAAAGTTAAATTGTAGCATAAATCAACAAAGCTATTCCTTGATTAAAATAGTCATTATGAATGTCAGAGCTTCATCAACCCATGCAAACCAATGAAAATGTCTATTGTGAAAGACCTTCAGTTTAGCTAGATGAAGGATAGATGCCTGAGACCTGACCTGAAGAAATAGAGGAAGCATGGTTTTAATCTCTTTCCTCCGCCGGGCAGAATCCATGGTCATGTTTGGGAAAATGTGAATAGAGAACTCCTTATTAATTTCAACTTCTTTCTCCTTGATCCTGGAAGTCTGCAAAAATAAGCAAAAATGTACAAGGGAATGTTGAATTCGCTGGCATCAGAGCAAATGCACTATGTGCCCGTATTATTGTGAGATCTGCCAAATGGTCTGGAAGAACATATTTCTTAATGAGGTTGTATAGTTGAGACTCACAGACAGCTTCCCCCATAGAGGTCTCCATGCTCTAAGGAGTAGAAACGGGTACTAGACGGGTACTAGACTTACTTCTGAACTTGACATCAATTAACTGCTAAGTACTGTGGGCCTGTTGTCATTGTTATTGTTCTGTAACAGGGGAAAAAGTCAAAGGCTCTGTTCGAAGTAAAGTCAATGAGAGGTTTACTCAGGCCCCACAAGCTTAACAGGCCTTTGCGCAGGCCCTCTTTGCGTGTCCTGTGAGCCTGACAACTCCCTTTCGGGTAAAACCTCTCCTTCTATAGGGGCTGGTGCCAACAGAGGTCCCCCTCCTGATGGTGGGTCCTGAGTTGACCATGAATAGGACTATGAATAGTAAGCCGGGCCACTATCGGAGCTTGATGTCTGAGAAGCCAGGGGGGATTGGGCTTGGATAGTGAGGTCCCTCCTTATGAACTCGAAATCTGCCATCTCCTAGTGCGGCCTGTTTTTTTACTCATTTCTTGAGTAGTCCTCCACACCCGCTTTGAGGCGGTTCAAACCACTTTCAGGCCCTCTGCTCAAGGACTTTGTTCCACCAGGGTTACTTTACATGATCTGTTGCCTCCTGTAATGGACTTCAGCGGCATACTCTTACTGCAGCTTGTACCAGAATTAGTAAATTATTTTCAAAAAAAGTAAAGGTTTCCCCCTTGCCGAGAATCTGGAAAAAGTCAACACAAAGTCACATGGAAGGATACAGCGGCATGTACCGCTGAACTTACAGGAGCCTCTGGAAAAGCAGCCAGACCGCAGTACTATGAATAAATTATTGGCGGCTAATGGGAAACCCAAAGCTGATTGACCAAGTTAGATGAAACGTTCCCAGTTCACAATTCAGATTTTGCCCAATTTGCTAAACTCTGATAGATCCTCACAGCTCCTCAAAGCGCTATATCAGGCTAAAGGAGGTCAAGTTCTTTCAGAGTCTACCAAACAGGACCCAGCCCATATCTTCAGCAGTAGCCAGGCGGTCACTAGGCACAATCACAACAACATCTGCACCCTGCATTTGCCAGCTTTTGCCAGCCTCCACAGCTTGCTCCTCAGAACGTGGTGATAGGTTCTTTCTCTAGCTAACCTTCAGATGCGCCCTCACGATCCGGGGAGGGGGGGGGGGGTGTTAGAATGCCCCTGCCCCAAAACATGGTGGGTGGGAATGCCCCTGCCCCAAAATGTGGTTTTCAGCGGTCGTGGTCACCTCAGCGTCTGGATCAGGTTAGCAGGGGGCAGGGCAGAGAGCTGGATTTGATGTATAACGGGAGCCATCTACACACCATCCTTGATGGGTAAGGGTCAGATAAGAATTTGTGACTGCCCACATACTTAAGTTAGTGGATCTTACCAAACATTTTGAGCAAACAAGGCATTGATCTACTCAGTTCATTCTCCTCAGATGCTGTTTACATCTGCATAATTGAATCCAGGCACTTGCAGTAGATAAGATTGCATTAGTACACCTTTTACATTTGTCAGGAATTATTGTGTGGATGGCTTTCAAGCAAATACAGAATCACTGTTACCTCTAAACCTGGATATATGGCTGTAACCGACTATTACATGGGGCCAGATATCTTCGGACAACTCATGGAATAAAAAACAAGCAGCTAATTGATTGGCAGGACAAATACATTCAATGAATAACAAAATGCAAACAAAGATACAAAAACATATTTTATTAGTTGGGGGCTGAGTTAGAAGAGGTAGGGTAGAACTGGAGGCCCTAAAGCTTACTAGCTGTGCACTATCAAACACTAGATTCTTAACACCCAAGTGGCACAGTCAAAGAATGATTCTTCTGAATCAGACTGAAGATTGCCGTTTGAGGTTAGAAATGGATCTGCTTAATCACCCAATCAACGTTCGAGGAAATCTTTGCACAATTGCATTGTTTGTGGTAAATGTATTGACACATCGGCCAGTGTTTTTACCAAATACAAATGTGGTGAAGAATGAGAAACTACCGGTTGTTAACAAGATATCCCATCAAAGGTCCACCTGCCTGTATTTACCTTCCTATGCAGTTTTGATTTGAATACCTATTCATTCCGGTAAAATTATATTGAAGTAGCCGTTTCTTTCAAGGTTTTGGCTGACATTAGTGCACCATGGATGAGGAACACTGTGGTCCAGTACTGCTGAACATCGTCAATGACACCTGGTAAGTGGTGTGTTGAGAGGAAGAAGAAGCGAGAGAAAGAGAAAGAGGGAGAAAAAGGGAGACAGAGGAGGAGAAAGGAAAAATCAGAGAGGGACAAAGGCGTGTGTGTGTGTGTGTGTGAACGCAAGAGTTAATTAATGGACAAATGAATGAATTGATGCATAAGTGCAAGTATAAGTGACTTGACAGTGCGCATGCCTAATGAGTGATTGAATGCCTAAACGAACCAATTAATGATAATAATAATATAAATTAATTGAAAGGCCTTAGATACCCGGGGGTACAGGAATTTCAGAGTTATTTGTTTGTCTGTGACAGAGTGGGAAACAGTAGTGCAAATCTGGGAATTTTTGACAGCGTGGGAAACAATAGTGCAGATCTGGGAATTTTAACCCCTCACACCTCCCCATGGTAGTAGGCCATGGTGAATCTAATCCACGCTCAGAATGAGAGAAAGTGGTTGAGTAAAGACATTGAAATGACGCCAATGGCCTAAAGTAACTAGGGCCTAGCTGCCTGAGAAGAGATTCTGCGCATGCAAAAAGATATGTCTATGCTGATCCCACCTGAATAGAAGAATGCAGGGACCAAGTCCGTGAGCAGGCCATAAGAAGAACATGAAGACCAGTGTAGGCTATTTGTTCTTTGGAAAAACACAGGGCTATGTTGAAAAAAAGTGGCGCTGCACCCACTTTTCGTGTGCCCCTTAGCGCCCCCCGTGCCACGATGTATGTGCTGTATCTAAGATACAGCGCACCATGCAGTAGTTAGGGAACTAGCATCAACATTTTTTACACTAGTTTGGAGCTTTGCAGGATTAGCGTAAAAAATGTTGATGCTAATCCTGCAAAGCCCATTGAGGCCAATTGTAAACAATAGTGTGCCTCCTTTTAACGACTGCTCTGAGCAGGCGTTGAAGGTGCCAAAAAAATGACACAAAGAAATCTTTTAGATTTCTTTGCGTCATTTGTTTGGTCCACCCCAAATGAGTGAATGTCCCCTTTACATACATTATGCTTGGCACAGGCATAATGTAGTGCAAAGGGATACAAAGTGGTGCAATGCATGCATTGCTCCAGTTTGTAAATCTGGTGCATCGATTTTGGTTTAGTTTGGACACATTAGCGTAAAAAAAATGTGGCACAAGGAGGCACTAGGGGCTCTTAAATCTACCCCACAATTTTTACATATGAGAGGACATGTAGAAACTATTACTGATGAACGAGACTGTACATTGTCAACGAGAACACACTGCTAACATCTTAAAAATCTGCTAAATGTTCTTTAAAGGCATGAATAGTTAAAATTGTGTGGGTTTGTGAAATGTATGGGTAGTGTTAATTGAATTACTATGAAATTTAATGAAGCAGATGGGGTTTTCTTCTGCATATTCCCAGGCCCAAGTCACACAAAGTTGAGACACTTATAGTAAATGAGATAGTAAAAGTGAAGCTCACCAGGTTGACCATTCATCATATCTATAATTGTATGGCCACCTGTTTTTTTATTTTTTTATGTCACACTTAAATGTGGAGTGCACGTTTGAAAGAATTGGGTTGACCGCTCTCCCCGTCACTAGATACCACGCCGGGGCTGTGCATAGTGTGCAGATGATAAGGTGATATGGGGAAATGGTTGTGCCTTGCTGTGGAAGAACCCAGGGAATGATTACATGGTATCCTTATTTAGCACTAAACAATGGTTCAGCGTGTGATATTCTCTGAAAAAAACAAAAACAACTTTTAGTTCCTCCATACTGCCATGGTGCTTGAAAGTTTAGCTAAAGTTCAGAAGGAAGAGAACAAGTCTGAATAAATTTCTAGTTTAGATGTCATACAGAGGGTCATATTAGTGCCCCTCTAATACCACCATGTGTGCGCCATATTTAACATATGGCATACAGAGCATCATGGCAGTAGTTATCGAACTAGCGTCATAATTTTTTATGCTAGTTTGGCTATTTGCAGGATTAGCGTAAATAAAATGTTGATGCTAATACTGCTCCATTTTTTCAGCCCCCCTAATGGGGGAATGCCAGCTTTGCATGCATTATGCGTCGTGCAGGCATAATGTGGCGCAAGGGGTTACAAAGTGGTGCAATGAATGCATTGATCCACTTTGTAAATCTGGTGCTGTGGTTTTGGGGGTTTTGGGCCACATTAGCATAAAAAATGACGATAATGTGGCACAAGGAGGCGCTAGGGGCTCATAAAGCTGCTCCACACTTTTTACATATGAGAGGACATGTAGAAACTATGGCCCATATTTAAGAAAACTTAGCAACACTTTTCTGCAATTTTTTTAAGCAAAAGCAGCACTAACTCAACACCATATTTATATTTTGTCGCTAGAGCAGTCTAGAGTCAAGATACTCTACTTAGCATAATTTTTTGGGAGCACCACCTCACCTTGCGTCGTTTAATGACAATGAAATGCAAGGTAGGTGCATCCTACTAAAAAATGATGCTAGGCTGCTAGTGCTATATTTAGAACCACCTGGAAAAATGATGCACGCAAAAGGCCGGGTCCAAAAAAATGACGTTAAGTCCGATTAATGTCAAAATTATAATGCCGGGTCAGACCAGGCGTTAAAATAAGGCCCACACACTACTACATAAGGGAAAGAGACAGAGGAACATTAGCAAGCAACCTAACAACATGGACCTTTTATTGCTACAGCTCGGCACCCGTAGAAGAAGACAGCGACAATGCTAAGTGCCACCAGCAACACCGCAAAAACCGCAAACATCCTCACAGCAGACACAAAGGCAGCGTAGAAGGGGGAAGAGGATCTTTTGCCACCGTTCACTATCCTGGCCCTCAGGGAAGAAGAGGTGATAAAACTCTACCATCTGAGGCGGGAGTCCATTGTACGCCTGCTCCACCATATTGCGCTAGACATTAGAGCACCACTGCAGAGTCACACAGCATTACCACCCATGACCAAACTCCTGGCTGGGCTGTCCTCCACTTGCTGATATCAGGTTCATTCCACACAACTGTTGCACAGGTGGGTGGGATCTCCCAACCATCCCTCTCTGCCTTCCTCCCGAAGGTCCTGGATGCCATCATCAGACTCACACCACACCAGATCCAGTTCCCCAACACGCAGGAACTGCAGCAGGAGACCAAGCAAGGTTTCTATAAAATTTCTGGCTTCCCGCATCTGCTGGGTGTCATGGACTGCACTCATGTCCAACTTGTCCCTCCTGCTGCAATCAAACACCTCTATGGGAACCACAAACATACATACACCATCAATGTAGAGGCTATCGTGGACCACTGTGGAACTATCTCAAACATCCTTGTAAAATATCCCGGCAGTGTCCACAATGCTTATATCTTCTGGCTCTCTACTATAAACCAACAATTCCAGGATGAACAGTATGGTAATGGCCTACTTGTAGGTAAGATAGCATACAAATTATAACACAGGTAACACACCAACTGGTAGTATGAACAATATATACACCACACTAAACACACATTGACAGGGACACACAGATGCATAGACCACAACACATATGCCACATGCCACACTACACCACATTCAATGTACATCACCCTCACATATGCTCATATCTATAAGTCCCAAGCACCACTTGACTGACACATCACAGGACGGACAGGTGAAGCAATGTCCCCTTTGAATACAAAAGAAGCCCTCAAACAACCACAGGTTGACAATAAAACACAGATCCTTCACACTTACCAAGGAATCGCCCTGCTATGTGAATTGCACCGGCCATTCAACCATCAAACAACTCACATATTGGCACTGTACCACATATACCTGGGGGCTGGACTCCTAAAGCAGGGGAATGCTGAAAAACACAGCATGCCCTGTCCTGTCCCACAGCTGTCTGAAAAATCTTGCATACATCACAATGCATTCCATATAACTGTGCCACACTGGGCATATGAACCTCGTGCACATGCGTATGCCAGCCAGCAATTTCCAACAACAACAATTTGTGCAAGGGAGGAATTTCGAGAGCAAAGGGCTGGGATTCACATGCAACACACATGGCCCTACACTTGTTACATGACACACAACACACAAAATAGGCACACATTTGCACAACATCACTCTTCTGCAGGTCTAAAGTGAAGGCACTAAGGGGCACTTGTCTTAAAGTTGGGTAGCATCTAAAGTATTGACACTTTACTTGCTCCCCTTAGCACCACCCTAACCCCAACATGTGTGTGCCATATTCAATATATGGTGCACCATGGCACAGAGTAGGTGCAATAGTGTCAACAGAATGGATGACATAGATGGACTTTGTAGGAATTTTGCCAAATTTATGATGCAAATCCTGCACAGTACACAGGGGCCCATTGAAAACAATGGTGTGCCCCCTACCTACGCCTGCCCTGTGCAGGCTTCAAAAGTACCAGATAACAATGACTCATTGGAGCCTCTTAGGTTCTATATTCCTCTGCACCATTTTTGCATGTCTCCACACGGGGTAACACACTCCTTGCATACATAGGGGGTCATTCTGACCCTGGCGGTCAGTGTAAAAGCGGCGGCCAACCCGCCAACAGGCTGGCGGCCTAAAAATATGAATTCTGACCCTGGCGGGAACCGCCAACACAGGCCGCCGCTTTAACACTCCGACCGCCACGCCGGTACAAACAAACAGCGCGGCGGTCACCGCCAACAGGCAGGCGGCAGACAATGTACCGCCCACCCTATCACGACCCACCAATCCGCCACCTTTTCCGGGGCGGGAGCCCCGCCGATAAAAACACGGCGGAAACAGACATCTCCAATGGAAAACGCTTACCTCGACACACTCCACGCGGAATCGGAACAGCATGGAACCCGAACTCCACATCCTCCCAGCCATTGCCTTCCTGCTCTTCTTCCATGATCACGAACCTCGCCGCAGACGACAACGGTGAGTACTGCACCTACGACACAGGGGAGGGGGGAGGAGGAAAGGTTACGGGCACACACATACGCCACACACCCACCCCCACCCTCACCCCCACCGAAATACCTACACACCTATGCAGATAAAAAAGTCAGAGTGACACCCCCAAACCCCCCCCCAAAAAAACAAAGACAAAAGGCAATGAATGTAAAAGTAGAACCATATTATTGCAACAATAAAGTATAGCGACCTTAGCAATATATGAAGAATGAATACACATCTATAACTCTATCCATACAAGTAGCAAAAGTCTGGCCCAGTCATTCAAAGTCCAAATGTCCGTGGGCCAATGTGCAGCAACACATGGGCAAAGCCCACACACGAGATCGAGTCCATTGGAGAGAACACTGCTGGGGCATCACTAAAATAAAAAGACAGGCACCTCAGGGGGAAGGGAAGGGGGGGCACCTCAGCCACATGAGTCCATGACGCCAGATCCACGAAGGGCCTCCATGCCCACTGTGCCATCCTGGGGAGTGCAAAGCCACAGTCTCACAAGTCTCTACAGTGGGTGGATTGCCCACTGTGCCATCCTGGGGAGTGCAAAGCCACAGTCTCACAAGTCTCTACAGTGGGTGGGTTGCCCACTGTGCCATCCTGGGGAGTGCAAAGCCACAGTCTCACAAGTCTCTACAGTGGGTGGGTTGCCCACTGTGCCATCCTGGGGAGTGCAAAGCCATAGTCTCACAAGTCTCTACAGTGGGTGGATTGCCCACTGTGGCATCCTGGGAAGTGCAAAGCCACAGTCTCACAAGTCTCTACAGTGGATGGATTGCCCACTGTTACATCCTGGGGAGTGCAAAGCCACAGTCCATCAGGTGGAATACAGAGACCACTGGTCATGGAGGAGGCATGGTGGGCAGAGTGCGTCGTGAAGGCCTGCCCGACACAGAACCGGGACTGCCAATGGGCCAGCGGTGCTTGACAGGAAGGGCCCAGCGGAGCGGTGCTTGACAGGAAGGGCCCAGCGGAGCGGTGCTTGAGATGAAGGGCCCAGCGGAGCGGTGCTTGAGATGAAGGGCCCAGTGGAGCGGTGCTTGAGATGAAGGGCGGAGCGGTGCTTGAGATGAAGGGCCCAGCGGAGCGGTGCTTGACAGGAAGGGCCCAGCGGAGCGGTGCTTGACAGGAAGGGCCCAGCGGAGCGGTGCTTGAGATGAAGGGCCCAGCGGAGCGGTGCTTGAGATGAAGGGCCCAGCGGAGCGGTGCTTGAGATGAAGGGCCCAGCGGAGCGGTGCTTGAGATGAAGGGCCCAGCGGAGTGGTGCTTGACAGGAAGGGCCCAGCGGAGCGGTGCTTGACAGGAAGGGCCCAGCGGAGCGGTGCTTGACAGGAAGGGCCCAGCGGAGCGGTGCTTGAGATGAAGGGCCCAGCGGAGCGGTGCTTGAGATGAAGGGCCCAGCGGAGCGGTGCTTAAGATGAAGGGCCCTGTTCAGCGGTGCTCCTCACGGCGGGGCCCTGTTCAGCGGTGCATCTCACGGCGGGGCCCTGTTCAGCGGTGCTTCTCACGGCGGGGCCCTGTTCAGCGGTGCTTCTCACGGCGGGGCCCTGTTCAGCGGTGCTCCTCACGGTGGGGCCCTGTTCAGCGGTGCTCCTCACGGCGGGGCCCTGTTCAGCGGTGCCTGTCTTGTGTTTCCAGTGAACCACACCTGGCCAATACTTGCCGCTCAGTCTGCATCGGACCTTTCCGTTGCGGGGCCCTCCTGTGATGGAGTCCTTGGGCCCTGGCTCTCCTTCGATACCCCCGGAATGGGGCTGGTGGGGCCCTCATGGCCAGGTCGGCTGCTCCCTGCCTTTTGCTCCTTGCTGCCCTTGCCCTCCTTGGCAGACTGTCCGTGGCCCTTGGCTCCCTTACCCGATGTGGCAGGTGACGGTGCAAGGCTACCCTCCTTGGGGGCAGGCGTATCAGGCCTGTCGCGCCTGCCCTTCAGTTTTTTGGTCCTCTTCCCAGGGGGGGGGGCTGGCTGTGCCTTTGCTGCTGGACGATGTCCCAGCCCAAGGAAAGGGCGGACTCCAAAAACCAGGCACGACGTTCTTTGGAGTTGCTGGGCTGGTGGTGGCTGAGGTGTTTGTGGAACTCTTACGGGATGGAGGGGGTGGGTCAGGTGAGGAAAAGAGGTCCACTTTAGAGAGGAAAATTTTCTTTGGAGCCATGGGAAGGGTGGCTGGAGTGGGTATGGAAGTGGAGGAAGAGGATGTGGTTGTAGGAGAGTCAAGTGTGCTGTCTTTGGGTGCAGGTGCTTGGGCAGGAGGCTGACGTGAGGTGGATGGCTGTTGTTTGGGTGCCTGCCTGCGTTTGTGTGGTTGGGAAGCGGGGGTGACAGACACACTGGGAGAGGACACAGGGGACGTGTACATGGCAGTGGGGGTGGTGACTGCATGTGTGCGGACTGGTGTGGAGGGTGTGCTGGTGATGGGTGCAATGGCTGATGGTGGTGTGCTTGCAGGTGTGTGTGGAGACGTCACAGGGAGGGAGGAGGGAGACGAGGAGGTGGGGGACACAGAGGAGGTAGTGGCTGTTGGCATGTCTGCATCTGGATGTTGCTTGGGTGAATGCTTGTGTGTCCTGTGGTGCTTATGTCTGGATGAGCTGGCCTTGGGTGTTGAGGTGTGTGCAGGCTGGTCTGTAGGTGTGGATGGGATAGGCAGAGGAACAGGGGAGTGGGACTGGGTGGAGGGAGTCAGAAGAGGGAGGCTGGAGACAGGGACAATCGCTGCCGTCAGTGCTGAGGCCAGAGCGTTGAACGATCGTTGATGGGCAGCCTGACCCGAATGAAGGCCCTCCAGGTATGCATTGCTTTGATGCACCTCCCTCTCCACACCCTGGATGGCATTCAAAAGGGTAGACTGCCCAACAATGATGGTCCTCAGGAGGTCAATGACCTCCTCACTGAGGGCAGCAGGGGTGACTGGGCAGGGCCTGAGGTGCCTGGGGCAAAGGAGATGGCCGGCTTCCTGGCCTTGCTGGCACGGGCTGAAGGCCAAGGGGCTGCTGGGAGGGAGGATCTGGTGCGCTGGGTGGCGGCTGTACCTGTAGGATCGGTGGGCACGGATGTTGCCGCCACCGCAAGGGAGCTCCCTTCCGAGGATGTGTCGGTGTCGCTGCCGTCTCCACGGGTCCCCGTGGTGGAGCCCCCCTCGCCCTCCGTCTCACTGGTCATGTCGGAGTCCGTTGCATGGCCCTCCGGGGCCATGTGAGATGCAGCTCCCTCTTGCGCCTATGCCACTTCTCCTCCGCCTGATGATGCTAATGCACACATACACAGAAAAACAAAGAAAATGGGGGGGGGGTGGAAAACATAAAGACAAGTTGAGTGCATGCATTGGGGACACCGTTGGCGGAGAGGACAGACACAGAAGCCCCCTGCACTACGCTGCGCACTTGGGGTACACTACTCATTCACTGGGACATGCCCTACAAGCCTATGGGCGACAACTGCCCACACAGTATACACTGGTCCATGAATCGCGTTACTAGGCACCCTACAGACGTGGGGGGCGGGGGCACAGGACCATACTTCACGGACGGGCCTATCCTACAGAAATCGCCTTGGCCTAGGGATACCCACAGCCCTCCTCCCCCACCCAGGCACCTCCACTGCGCGCAAAATAGCTGAATGTGCTGGTACTCACCCCCTTGTGTCTGCTGTGATGTCCTCAAGCGCCCATCTAAATCGGGGTAGTCCACCGCCAGGATTCGGGACATCAGGGGGGTCAAGGTACGACTGGCACCCCTCCTAGGTTGGGAGGCCATCCCCAGCAGAGCCTCCGCGGTCTTCCTGCTCCCGCGGCGGATGTCCTCCCACCTCTTGCGGCAGTGGGTGCCCCTTCTGGTGTGGACCCCCAGGGCCCGGACGTCCTTGGCGATGGCACGCCAAATGTCAATCTTCTGATGGGCGCTGACCTATGTGACATGTACAGGGGGGGAAGAGAAACATCATCACTTTTCTGCATGCTCTATGTGAGTGGCCCCCCCTCCCCAAACTTGCCATGAGGCACATGCTCTCATCTGTCGTGCCATGCATTCGTCATTCGCTGCCCTCCCCTCCATCGTACATCCTCCCCACTCAGCCCAGGCATTGGGCACTATGCATTGCCCCCGTGTACTCACCTGTTGGTCTGGAGGCCCGTAGAGTAGCGCATACTGGGGGAGGACCCCGTCCACGAGCTTCTCCAACTCCTCGGAACTGAAGGCGGGGGCCCTTTCCCCAGTCGCAGCAGCCATTGTCACTTCCAGACCGAGGTCACAGCAGCACTTGCAGTATAGGTCCTCTCCTGTGGATGCTCAGGTCTCGTGTGATCAAGCAGAGAGAAAATGGCGGTTACGGCCGCGGCGGTGCGTACCGCGGCGGTGCGTACCGCGACCGCCGGCGCTCACCGCCATTGGCTCCTGAAACCCATAGGGTTCAATGTTGTCCAATGCGGCTTTGCGCCGCGGACTGCGACCGCCTACCACCACGGTGTGCCACGCTTGCGCAATGACCTCACTTCACATTGTCACACTTCACAGGTCAGGCAGCCGCCATTTCAAGGGCCCACATGGCTTCATTCCTACTGTGTCACACATGGCTAGGCCTTGCACCGACAATCATACTAGCCATTCAATCCCGAGAGATTCGTGTACTGTGCATGCTGTGGGCACTTACCTGTGGGTTGCTTGACTCTGTGCTCCATGTTGTCCTTCCTAGGCATCGTCCGCTGGGACTTGCGAGGAGACGGAGGAATCTTCCCGTGTACAGACCACTGGTGGACCTGTCGACAATGGAAGAAAGACACGTCATACTCACCTACAGACTCAACCGTGCCACTATACAGGAACTGTGTGCCCAGCTGGAGCCAGACCTGATGTCACCCATCTGCCAACCCACAGGGATTCCGCCTCTAGTGCAGGTGCTGTCAGTACTGCATTTTTTGGCAAGTGGATCATTTCAAACTACCGTGGCCATTTCATCTGGGATGTCTCAGCCTATGTTTTCAAAGGTGTTGTCCAGAGTGTTGTCTGCCCTGATGAAATACATGCGGAGCTACATCATTTTCCCTGAGGTGGGTGACTTGCCTACAGTGAAGGGTGATTTCTATGCTCTTGGACACATTCCCAATATCATTGGTGCCATTGATGGTACCCATGTGGCTTTGGTTCCCCCAAAAGACGATGAGCAGGTGTACAGGAACCGTAAAAATTATCATTCGATGAATGTCCAGGTGGTCTGTTTGGCTGACCAGTACATCTCCCATTTAAATGCCAAGTTCCCAGGGTCAGTGCATGACGCGTACATCATGCGAAATAGCAGCATCCCTTATGTGATGGAACTGCTACAGAGACACCGTGTGTGGCTAATTGGTGACTCTGGTTACCCAAACCTGCCTTGGCTATTGACCCCAGTGAGGAATCCCAGGACCAGGGCAGAGGAACGGTACAATGAGGCCCATGGGCGTACCAGGAGGGTGATTGAGCGGACCTTCGGCCTCCTGAAGGCCAGGTTTAGGTTCCTGCATATGACTGGTGGATCCCTAATGTACTCACCAAGAAAGGTGTGTCATATCATCGTGGCCTGCTGCATGCTTCACAACCTGGCTTTGCGACGCCAGGTGCCTTTCCTGCAGGAGGATGGTTCCGATGGTGGTGTTGTGGCCGCTGTGGAGCCTGCGGAGAGTGAAGAGGAGGAAGACGAAGAGGACGACACAGACAACAGGGACAGTGGCAGGGGCCCTTTGGGGGGCCACATGGTCCCGCAATGTGGTGACAATCTGGTTGAGTGCCACCACGATTGTACCCATTGCGGAACTGATGCTGCGCAGTTCTTCCCGGAACCCCATGTACTGTCCCTCATGCATGGCCTGGATCTCCTGGAACCTGGCCAGGACCGTCGCCATCGTCTCTTGGGAGTGGTGGTACGCACCCATGATGGTGGTGAGGGCCTCTTGGACAGTGGGTTCCCTAGGCCTGTCCTCCCTCTGTCGCACAGCAGCCCTCCCAGTTCCTCTTTGTTCCTGGGCCTCTGTCCCCTGGACGGTGTGCCCACTACCAGTGCCCCCAGGTCCCTGTTGTTGTTGGGGTTGTGGGTTACCCTGGGTGCCCTGTACTGGTAGACACACCGCTGCTTGACCTGTCCTGGAGACAAAAGCATGGGCCCGCTGGGTGGGTGCTGTGCTGGTGTTTCCTGAGGGGGGTAGGTCTGCTGTGGCCTGGGGCTGACTGAGGGTAACCGACTGTCCAGAGGTCCCCGATGGTCCGGGCTGGTCATCAGGTTCTAGGTCGACAGAGCTGCTGTCATCACTGGGGGCCTGTTCTGGGGGTGGGATGGACAAATCTGGACCCTCCTGGCCGGTGTGTTGGTGTTCGGGCCCTGCAGGGGTAAAAGAGTATGGTTATTGATTTTGTGTGTGCCGTGGCGTGCGATTTGTGGGTGCCCTTGTCCCCCAGTGCTGGCAGTCCCATGTGGGAGGAGGTGTGAGGGTGGTTTGTGGGGGGGGATGGGTATGTGCATGTGGTCATACTTAGGTGATGGGTGTCCATGGTTTGTGTTGGAATTCAGGGGTTTGGGTTGGGTTGGGTGGGTTGTGCTGGTGAGACATTAACAGGGAGTATGTGTGCTGGGGGGTTAGGGGTGAGGGTGGGGGTGTGGGTTGGCATGCTGGTGGTTGGGGGGGTGAAGTAGTTGAGATCAGACTTACCAGAGTCCATTCCTCCGCCTACTCCAGCGAGGCCCTCAGGATGCAGGATGTTCAAGACCTCTTGCTCCCATGCTGTGAATTCGGGTGGAGTGGGTGGGGGTCCGCCGCCAGTCTTCTGCACAGCGATGTTCTATCTTGACACCATCGACCGCACCTTCCCCCGTAGGTCGTTCCAGCGCTTTCGGATGTCTTCCCGATTTCTGGGATGCTGTCCCACAGCGTTGACCCTGTCGACGATCCTTTGCCATAGCTCCGCCTTCCTGGCTATTGTGGTGTGCTGCACCTGTGTGCCGAAGAGCTGGGGCTCTACCCTGATTATTTCCTCCACCATGACCCTGAGTTCTTGGTCCGTGAACCTGGGGTGTCTTTGGGGTGCCATGGGGTGGTGTGGATGAGGTGTGGGGTGGTGTTTGTGGTGATGAGTGTGGTGGTGTGTGGTGTTTTGTGCGTAGATGTGGTGTGGGTGATGATGTTGGGTTCCTGTGTGTGGTGTGGTTTGCGTTCCCTGTGCTCTCTCTCTGTGTATTGCGCCTTGTCTCTGAATTTCGATTTGTGGGGGTTTGTGGGTGATGTGGGTGTGTGTTTTATATGGTGATGGGTGTGTGGGAGTGGTGTGTGTATGTGTATCAGGTGTGTGTATTTCGAATTGTCCAATGTGGCTGTGTTTTGTAAAGGTGTGTGTATTTTGAGCGCGGCGGTGTGTACCGCCAATGGAATACCGCGGTTGAAAGACCGCCGCGTGGATTCGTGGGTCGTAATGGCATGGGCATGTTTGTGTTGGCGTGACGGTGGATGTTTGGTCATCTTCAGTTTATCGCTGACCGCTGATGAGGCGGGCTTCAGTGGATGTCGGGTTTTTGGCGGTTTGGCAGTTGTGGGTCAGAATGACCGTGGCTGTTTACCGCGGCCGCGGCGGGATGATGGCGGTCTTCTGACCGGCGGTAAGAGCCTTTTACCGCCAGGTTAAGAATGACCCCCATAATGTTTTGCACAGGCATAATGTGGTGAAAAGGGTCAGTAAGGCGGTCATTACAACATTGGCGGTAAAAGCCGCTTACCGCTGTGCAGAAGACCGTCAACACACCGCCGCGGAAATCCGCCACAGCTATTATGATCAACATTTCGGAATCCGCCAAAAGTCAGACACCCACACAAGTCCGCCACACGAAAGGTCAGTGATAAACTGGCGAAAACAAAACCTCCACCGTCACGCCAACAGAAATACGCCCACACTATCACGACACACGAATCCACGCGGCCGTCTTTCAACCACGGTATTACATTGGTGGTACACACCGCCGCGCTCAAAATACACACTAGCTTACAAAACACAACAACATTGGACAATTCAAAATACACAGACCTGATACACATACACACACTCCCACACACCCAATACAATATAAAACACCCACCCACATCACCCACAAACCCCTACGACAAAAAATTCCGAAAGAAGGCCAGAGAGAGAGACCACCAGCAAGAACAACAGCATCCCCAGGCACACAACACCATCACCCACACAACTTCCACGCACCTCACACAACACACCACTACATATCACCACACACTCAACCCCACACATCACCTACACCACCCCATGGCACGGTAAAGACTCCCCAGGTTCTCGGAGGAGGAGCTCCGGGTCATGGTGGAGGAAATCGTCCAGGTAGAGCCACAGCTATTCGGATCACAGGTGCAGCACACCTCCATTGCAAGGAAGATGGAGCTATGGCGAAGAATAGTGGATAGGGTCAGCGCAGTGGGACAGCACCCAAGAAATCGGAAGGACATCAGGAAGAGGTGGAATGACCTACGAGAGAAGGTGAGTTCCGTGGCCTCAAGACACCACCTGGCGGTTCAGCGGACTGGCTGCAGACCCCCACCTCCTCCGCCACAACTAACAACATGGGAGGAGCAGGTCTTGGCGATTCTGCATCCTGAGGGCCTCGCAGGAGTAGGTGGAGGAATGGACTCTGGTAAGTCAAAGCTTTACTATTACATCCCCCACCCTACCTGCATGCTATCACATACCCCCACCATCACCCCCAGCACCCCAACTCCTCACATATGTCCCAACATCACAAACCACCCATCCCAACACCAAGCCCTGCATGCAACAACAAAGCATGGACACCCATCACCAAAGCATGCCCACTGCACATACCCATACACCCCCCTAAACCATCATCACACAAGCTCCCACACAGGAATGCTAGCACTGGGGTACACGGTCACCCACCCATTGCACACCATTACACACACAGATTGAATAAACATCCTTTTATACCCCTGCAGGACCCCTACCCAACGTCACCGGACAGGAGGGTCCACACATGTTCACACCACCAACAGAAGAGGCCCACAGTGATGACAGCACCTCCGTCCAACTGGATCTAGATGACCAGCCCGGACCAACGGGGACCTCTGGACAGTCGGTTCCCCTCACACAGGCACAGGCCACCACAGACCTTCCCCCCTCTGGAAACACCAGCACAGCACCCACCCAGCAGGCCCATACCTCCGACCCCAGGACACGTCAATCAGCAGTGTGTCCACCACTACAGGGAACCCATGATAACCCACCACCCCAACAACAGGGACATGGGGGCAGTGGAAGTGGGCACACGGTCCAGGGGATGGAGGCCCAGGAACACAGGGGAACTGGGAGGGCTGCTGTGCAACAGGGGGCGGACAGGCCAAGGGAACCCAATCTCCACGAGGCCCTCTCCTCCATCATGGGAGCCTGCCACCACTTCCAGGAGACGATGGCAACGGTACAGGCCAAGTTTTAGGAGACCCAGTGCATGCAGGAGGAACAGTATATGGGCTTCAGGGAGGAACTCAGAACCATCAGCTCCACCCTGGGCACCATCGTACGGGTGCTAAAGGAACTACTCAACACCAGGAGGGACACTGTGGCACTACAAGGGGCACCTGACACTAGCATGGACGATGAACTGCCCACCACCTCCGCCGGTGCTAGTGGACAGGACGCCCCGCCACAGGACCACCACACCAGCACCCCACCCCCTGCAGAGGGAGAACCACCCCGCAAACGGTCCCTCAGATCCAGGACAAAGACAGAGCACGATGTCAAGACCCCCGCCAAGAAAGGAGACCACCCTGATTGTCATCCTACTGTCCCACTTTGTCAACCTGTCCATAATTAAACTGCCCCAGCTCTACTTCCTATACCCATATGGGCAAAGCACCTGTGAGACTAATAGACTGGACTCTGCCATGGACACTCCTCCGCCATCACCCCTCACCATTTCACTACCCCCTGCAATATTGAGCATTTAAATAAACACACCTAAAGCACAAAACGATCTGGAGTCTGTCTGTGATTTTGAAATAGTGTATTAGCAATTACAGTGCTAAAATGTTTTAAAATAGTAATATCAACATACCTATGTCACACAGCTCTAGTCCATGAGGAATCTAAGCAGATGTCACACAGTGGGACCCACATCTGTGAAATTGTAAGGGAAAGTGACAACTCAGTGACCATACACTGGGTGAAAACGACAGACAGGAGAGAGGTAGTAGTGTTAAAGTACATGTAGTAGGCAGGTTTGTATTCATACCTGTGTCTCACTGGAAATATTGCAGGATCACTGAGTCCCTGTTGTGCATGTCTTCTTCCTCTGCTTCCTCCTCATCACTGTCCACAGGCTCCACAGCTGCAACAACACCGCCATCTGGACCATCCTCCTGCAGAAAAGGCACCTGTTGTCGCGAAGCCAAGTTGTGAAGCATACAGCAGGCCACGATGAACTGCTACACCTTCTTTGGTGAGTAGAATAGGGATCCACCTATTATATGGAGGCACCTGAACCTGGCCTTCAGGAGGCCGAAGGTCCGCTCGATCACCCTCCTAGTTCGCCCATGGGCCTCATTGTAGTGTTCCTCTGCCCTTGTCCTGGGATTACTCACTGGGGTCAGTAGCCATTACAGGTTGGGGTAACCAGAGTCACCTGCAAATGGCGAGGGACAACTGTTAAACACACATCAGCCTGTAGGGATAACCCCAGACCCAGACAACCATTCCCAATGACTTGCTTCCAGGTGCTCACCTAATAGCCACACACGGTGCCTCTGGAGTTGACCCATCACATAAGGGATGCTGCTATTCCGCAGGATTTAGGCGTCATGCACTGAGCCAGGGAACATGGCATTCACATGGGAGATGTACTTGCCTGCCAAACATACCATCTGTACATTCATAGAGTGATAACTCTTCCGGTTTCTGTACACCTGTTCACTCCTGTGGGGGGGGACCAAAGACACATGGGTCCCATCAATGGCACCTATGATGTTGGGGATATGTCCCAGGGCATAGAAATCACCTTTCACTGTAGGCAAATCCTCCACCTGAGGGAAAATGATGTAGCTCCGCATGCGTTTCAGAATGGCAGACAACACTCTGGACAATACGTTGGAAAACATAGGCTGGGACATCCCTGATTCCATGGCCACAGTTGTTTGAAATGAGCCACTTGCAAGGAAATGGAGCACTGACAGCACCTGCACTTGAGGGGGGATTCCTGTGGGATGGCGGATTGCTGACACCAGGTCTGGCTCCAACTGGGTACACAGTTCCTGGATTGTGGCACGGCCAAGCCTGTAGGTGATAATCAAATGTCGCTCCTCCATTGTCGACAGCTCCACCAACGGTCGGTACACCGGAGGATGCCGCCATCTCCTCACATGTCCCAGCGGACGGTGCCTATGAAGGACAACAGCGAGCACAGAGTCAACCAACTCAGAGGTACGTACCCACAGTTTACACAGAACACCATCCATACATAAAAGGTGGCCTGTATGTGTGTTGAGTCTAGGCCTAGGGCTGTGTGACGCAGTTGAAAATGAAGCCATGTGGGCTCCTGAAATGGCGGCTGCCTGACCTCTAAAGTGGGACAATGGGATGTGAGGTAACTGCGCTGGCGTTGTACAGTGTCGCAGTAGGCGGTCGAAGACCGCAGCGCAATGCTGCATTGGTTAACATTGGACCCTATGGGTCCCAGGAGCCAATGAAGATGTACGCCGGCGGTGACGGTATACACCGCCGCGGACGTGACCGCCATTTTCTGTCTGTACAATCACTTGATACCTGATCTTCGACAGGAGAGGACCTACAATGCAAGCGCTGCTGTGACCTCGGTCTGGAAGAGACAATGGCTCGTGCGTCTGGGGAAAGGGCCCCTGCCTTCACATCGGAGGAGTTGGAGAAACTCATGGACGGGGTCCTCCCCCAGTACCAGCTACTCTACGGTCCTCCAGACAAACACGTAAGTACACAGGGAGCCTGTTGTATGGGCTATGCCTGTGTGGAGAGGGGTGGATGTAAGAAGGAAGGGGGCAGAGTGTTGCGTGCATGAAAGGCGGTGAATGCATGTGCCACATGGCAAGGGTAGGGATGGGGGCCAATCACTTTGACGGTGCAGTTGGTAATGACTTCTCTTTTTCCCCTGTACATTTCATGTAGGTCAGCGCCCACCAGAAGAAAGATATTTGGCGTGCCATCGTCAAGGACGTCCGGACCCTGGGGGTCTACCACAGACGGAGCACCCACTGCCGGAAAAGATGGGCGGACATTGGCCGCTGGAGCAAGAAGAGGGCGGAGGCTCAGCTGGGGATGGCCTCCCAATGTGGGTGGGTGCCCGTCACACCATGACCACCCTGATGTTCAGGATCCTGGCGGTGGCCTACCAGGAGTTGGATGGGCGCTTGAGGGCATCACAGCAGACACAAGGGGGTGAGTACACTCTCATTCTGCTGACTTTGCGCGCAGTGGAGGTGTCTGGGTGGGGGAGGAGGGCTGTGGGTTTCCCTAGGCCAGGACGAGTTCCGTAGGCAAGGCCCCTCCGTAAGGCAGGCCATGTGGCACCCCACCCCACCTCTGTAGAGTGCCAAGTACAGCTATTCATGCCCCTGTGTCATCTATGTGTGCAGATTTTGTCCATAGCCTTGTAGGCCATTTCCCAGGAATTGAACAGTGGAGCCCAAGAGCGCGGCGTAGTGCAGGGGGTTTCTGTGTCTGTCGTGTCCGCCAACGGCAGTGGTAATCCATGCACTCAACATGTCTTTCTTCTGTCCCCCCCTTTTGTGTTCTCCCTGTTCTTGTGTGCATTACCATCATCAGGCGGAGGAACAGTGGCACCGGAGCACGAGGGAGCTGCATCCCACATGGCCATGGAGGGTGACACTACGGAGTCTGAATTCACCAGTGGGACGGAGGGCGAGGGGAGCTCCACTGCGGGGACAGGAGCTGAGACTAGTGACACGGACTCGTCCTCTGATGGGAGCTCCCTTGTGGTGGCGGCAACATCTGTGCCCCCGCATCTACAGGTACAGCCGCCACACTCCCTACCAGCACCGCCCTCCCAGCAGCCCCTCAGGCTTTGCCCCGTGCCCGCTCACCCAGGAGGGTGTGCATCACCTTTGCCCCAAGCACCTCAGGCCCTGCCCCAGTCACCCCTGCTGCCCTCAGTGAGGAGGCCATTGACCTCCTCAGGTCCCTCACTGTTGGGCAGTCTACCATTTTTAATGCCATCCAGGGTGTAGAAAGGCAGTTGCAACAAACAAATGCATTCCTGGAGGGCATTCATTCTGGTCAGGCGGCCCTTCACCGAGCTTTTCAGACTCTGGCCTCAGCACTGATGGCAGCCGTTGTCCCCGTCTCTAGCCTCCCCCCTCCAACTTCCTCCACCCCGACCCAACCCTCTGTACCTCTGCCTATCCCAAGCACACCATCAGACCAGCCTGCACACACCTCAACACACAAGGGAAGCTCAGGCAAACATAAGCACCACACATCCCACAGGCACTCGCGCAAGCAACACACACATGCAGACACACCAACATCACTGCCTCCACTGTGTCCCCCTCCTCGTCGTCTCCCTCCTCCCTCCCAGTCTCGTCTACACTCACACCTGCATGCACTACCTCCACAGCCACTACGTCCCTCACCAGCACAGCCACCAGCACACCCCGCTCACGTGCAGTCACCACCCCCACTACCATTCACACGTCCCCTGTGTCCTCTCCCAGTGTGTCTGTGACACCCCCTCCCAAGATACACAAACGCAGGCACACACCCACCCAACAGCCATCCACATCACGACAGCCTCCAGCGCATGCACCTTCACCCAAAGTCACCAAACGTACACCTCCTACTACCACCACCTCTTCCTCCACTCCCAAACCCCCTACAGCTACCCATCCCAGTGTGTCCCAAAAACTTTTCCTGTCCACCCTTGACCTTTTTCCCACACCTCCCCTACCCCGTCCATCTCATAGGTCCCGAAGTAGCACCTCAGCCACAACATCAGTGGTGCCTGTAGAAACCGGTATGTGGAGTGCACCGGCCACCAGGACAGCCAGTGTGGCACGGAGCCACAGCACTGACAGTCCCCCACCTGTGAAGCATCAGAAGTGTGCCAGTGCCCGGCAGAAGAGGGGGAAGACTCCAGCCACCAAAGCTGCTCCCAGGGGTCCCGTTGGGAGTGTGGAGTCAGCTGTGACACCTTCCAAGGTGGGGAAGGGCCACAAGAAACCCGGCAAGTCTGGGAAGAGCAGCACGGCAGAGAAAACTGCCATCATCCACAGAGCCCAGCTGCCCAGGAGGCCACCGCCAGCACCAGCCCCACTGGGCCATGAAGGACCGCCAGCACAAGCCCCACTGGGCCATGAAGGACCGCCAGCAAAAGGCCCGCTGGGCCATGAAGGGCCGCCAGCACAAGCCCCTCTGGGCCATGAAGGACCGCCAGCACAAGCCCCTCTGGGCCATGAAGGACCACCAGCAAAAGGCCCGCTGGACCATGAAGGACCGTCAGCACAAGCCCCGCTGAGCCATGAAGGACCGCCAGCACAAGCCCCGCTGGGCCATGAAGGACCGCCAGCACAAGCCCCGCTGGGCCATGAAGGACCGCCAGCAGCTGAGACCCTGCAATGTAGACGGCCATCTGAAGCACCGCTGAACAGGGCACCGCCATCTGAAGCACTGTTGAACAGGGCACCGCCATCTCAAGCACCGCTGCACAGGGCACCACCATCTCAAGCACCGCTGCACAGGGCACCACCATCTCAAGCACCGCTCCACAGGGCACCACCATCTCAAGCACCGCTGCACATGGCACCGCCATCTCAAGCACCGCTAGCCCATGAGGGGCAGGGGCACTGACCCAATTGGGTCCGTCACGGGGTGAGTGATGCACTCTGTGCACCAGTCCCCCTCCAGAACCACTGGAAAGAGCCATCCACTACCTCTGTCCTTAACAGGATGAGGCACTCTGGGCACCAGTCCCCCTCCATAACCAGTGGAGAGATCCATCCACTACCTCTGTCCTTAACAGGATGAAGCACTCTGGGCACCAGTCCCCCTCCAGAACCAGTGGAACTGTCATCCACTACCTCTGTCCTTAACAGGATGAAGCACTCTGGGCACCAGTCCCCCTCCAAAACCAGTGGAGACTGTCATCCACTTGAGAGACTGTGGCTTTGTACTCCCCAGGATTAAACAGTGGGCAAGCCACCCACTGTAGAGACTTGAGAGACTGTGGCTTTGCACTCCCCAGGATATGGCAGTGGGCAAGCCACACACTGTAGAGACTTTGGAGACTGTGGCTTTGCACTCCCCAGGATTGAACAGTGGGCAAGCCACCCACTGTAGAGACTTGAGAGATTGTGGCTTTGCACTCCCCAGGATTGAATAGTGGGCATGTGGCTCCCTCGTGGATTTGGCGTCGTGCACTCAAGCAGCTGAGGTGCCCCCCCTTTCCCTCCCCCTGAGGTGCCTGTTTTCTTGCTGTCTGATGCCCCTGCATTGTTTTCTCGGTCATCTTGTGTGGGCCTCGCCCATGCTGTGTGGTCCCAGTGTTCCACGGACTTTCTTTGTGCAGTACCTGGACTACTATGCCTGGTATTTATTTTGTACATTGTGTATATATACACTCATTTTCTTTGACCTTTTCACTCTTCCGGGGGGTTTGGGAGGTGTAACTGTGATGTATTGATATGCATTAGTGTGTGTGTTGTGGTGGGTAAGGGTGGGGGTGTTGCGTGTGTGTGTCCCTGTTTTTTGCCTCCCCTATATCATAAGTGCTGTACTCACTGTGGTCTTCGCCGCCGGTGTTCATGCTCCTGGTAGAGGAGCAGGAAGACTATCGCAGGGAGAATTTGGAGTTCCGGTTCCATGGTGTCCTCGTTCCTCGTGGAGTGTGTAGAGGTGAGCGTTTTCCCTTCGAAATTCCTGTTTCCGCTGTGTTTTTATCCACGGTGAATCCGCCCCGGAAAAGGTGGCAGATTGGCCTGTCATAATAGTGTGGGCGGTACATTGTCTCCCGCCTGTCTGTTGGCGGTGACCGCCGAGCTGTTTGTTTGTACCGCCGTGGCGGTCTGTGTTAATGTGGCTGTCTTTGTTGGCGGTTTCCGCCACGGTCGTAATTGCACTTTTTTTACCGCCGGCCTGTTGGCGGTCTTACCGCTGCTTTAACACCTTCTGCCAGGGTTGTAATGACCACCTGAGTGTTGCACTGCATGGGAAGTGGCATTTTGAAAACATGGTGCTGTGTTTTTGCCTTGTTGACCCACAATAGTGTGTGTAAAATTAGGCTAATGAGGTGCAAGGAGGTTCTAGGTCCTCTTAAATTTGGGCCCCAGGCTCAATTGTAGACAATACCACACATATTTGGAACATGTGAATTGTCAGACAATAATTTTATTTACAATCAGGTACCTGATGCACAAGCCATGATGTGAAAGTGCACCAGCACACACCTATGCAACCATCCATCCAAACAGGAACACACACAATACCAGATGCAAGTATGATTCACCACTCCACTCAAAACAAATATGTGCCATGTTTCAGGTCCTGAGCTCGCCCCCCACGACCGCAGCACCAACCTGCTGCCTCCTGCCTCTGTCCCCCGACCACGCTGCTGTTTGCGTGTTCGAGGCCCTCCTCCACCCGTAGGCATCCTCCTGCGCCTCATCCCTGGGGTCTAGTGGGCTCTGACTAGCTTCACTTGACCTGTGTGCCGCTTTCCGCCGTCCCGTAAGTTGTTTTTCTCATTTTTCTGCGCCTCGCCTCCGGCGCTTCTGCCCCCGTTGTGCCCCTCTGATTGCTGTTTCCCCGATCGTGTACTGTGCCATTACTGTATTTCATACTGTGTGTTTTCATATTGTGACTGCCTTTAATTTCGCTCGTTTTTTGTGCCTTTTGCCCCTTGTGCGCTCCCCCTGCTCTCCGATCCCTGCCGTTGCCTCCCTGCGGCCCGCCCCCCTCGCGCCCCCATTCGCCGCTCCCTCCCGCCTCCCGCCTCCCAGCTGCTCCTCCCTCCCCCCTCCCTTCTTAATGGCTGGCGCTGCGCGTCGCGAGTGAGCGACCTCTGACCTGTTTCAGGTCCTGAGCTCGCCCCCCCACGACCGCAGCACCAACCTGCTGCCTCCTGCCTCTGTCCCCCGACCACGCTGCTGTTTGCGTGTTCGAGGCCCTCCTCCACCCGCAGGCATCCTCCTGCGCCTCATCCCTGGGGTCTAGTGGGCTCTGACTAGCTTCACTTGACCCGTGTGCCGCTTTCCGCCGTCCCGTAAGTTGTTTTTCTCATTTTTCTGCGCCTCGCCTCCGGCGCTTCTGCCCCCGTTGTGCCCCTCTGATTGCTGTTTCCCCGATCGTGTACTGTGCCATTACTGTATTTCATACTGTGTGTTTTCATATTGTGACTGCCTTTAATTTTGCTCGTTTGTTGTGCCTTTTGCCCCTTGTGCGCTTCCCCTGCTCTCCGATCCCTGCCGCTGCCTCCCTGCGGCCCGCCCCCCTCGCTCCCCCATTCGCCACTCCCTCCCGCCTCCCAGCTGCTCCTCCCTCCCCCCTCCCTTCTTAATGGCTGGCGCTGCGCGTCGCGAGTGAGCGACCTCTGACCTGTTTCAGGTCCTGAGCTCGCCCCCCACGACCGCAGCACCAACCTGCTGCCTCCTGCCTCTGTCCCCCGACAACGCTGCTGTTTGCGTGTTCGAGGCCCTCCACCACCCTCAGGCTTCCACCTGCGCCTCATCCCTGGGGTCTAGTGGGCTCTGACTAGCTTCACTTGACCCGTGTGCCGCTTTCCGCCGTCCCGTAAGTTGTTTTTCTCATTTTTCTGCGCCTCGCCTCCGGCATTTCTGCCCCCGTTGTGCCCCTCTGATTGCTGTTTCCCCGATCGTGTACTGTGCCATTACTGTATTTCATACTGTGTGTTTTCAGATTGTGACTGCCTTTAATTTCGCTCGTTTTTTGTGCCTTTTGCCCCTTGTGCGCTCCCCCTGCTCTCCGATCCCTGCCGCTGCCTCCCTGCGGCCCCGCCCCCCTCGCGCCCCCATTCGCCGCTCCCTCCCGCCTCCCGCCTCCCAGCTGCTCCTCCCTCCCCCCTCCCTTCTTAATTGCTGGCGCTGCGCGTCGCGAGTGAGCGACCTCTGACCTGTTTCAGGTCCTGAGCTCGCCCCCCACGACCGCAGCACCAACCTGCTGCCTCCTGCCTCTGTCCCCTGACCACGCTGCTGTTTGCGTGTTCGAGGTCCTCCTCCACCCGCAGGCATCCTCCTGCGCCTCATCCCTGGGGTCTAGTGGGCTCTGACTAGCTTCACTTGACCCGTGTGCCGCTTTCCGCCGTCCCGTAAGTTGTTTTTCTCATTTTTCTGCGCCTCGCCTCCGGCGCTTCTGCCCCCGTTGTGCCCCTCTGATTGCTGTTTCCCCGATCGTGTACTGTGCCATTACTGTATTTCATACTGTGTGTTTTCATATTGTGACTGCCTTTAATTTCGCTCGTTTTTTGTGCCTTTTGCCCCTTGTGCGCTCCCCCTGCTCTCCGATCCCTGCCGCTGCCTCCCTGCGGCCCCGCCCCCCTCGCGCCCCCATTCGCCGCTCCCTCCCGCCTCCCGCCTCCCAGCTGCTCCTCCCTCCCCCTCCCTTCTTAATGGCTGGGGCTGCGCGTCGCGAGTGAGCGACCTCTGACCTGTTTCAGGTCCTGAGCTCGCCCCCCACGACCGCAGCACCAACCTGCTGCCTCCTGCCTCTGTCCCCCGACCACGCTGCTGTTTGCGTGTTCGAGGCCCTCCTCCACCCGCAGGCATCCTCCTGCGCCTCATACCTGGGGTCTAGTGGTCTCTGACTAGCTTCACTTGACCCGTGTGCCGCTTTCCGCCGTCCCGTAAGTTGTTTTTCTCATTTTTCTGCGCCTCGCCTCCGGCGCTTCTGCCCCCGTTGTGCCCCTCTGATTGCTGTTTCCCCGATCGTGTACTGTGCCATTACTGTATTTCATACTGTGTGTTTTCATATTGTGACTGCCTTTAATTTCGCTAGTTTTTTGTGCCTTTTGCCCCTTGTGCGCTCCCCCTGCTCTCCGATTCCTGCCGCTGCTTCCCTGCGGCCCCGCCCCCCTCGCGCCCCCATTCGCCGCTCCCTCCCGCCTCCCGCCTCCCGCCTCCCAGCTGCTCCTCCCTCCCCCCTCCCTTCTTAATGGCTGGCGCTGCGCGTCCGCGCAGCGGGCGCGCCAGAGGCAAGCCCGTCTGCACCCGTTCGCGCCTGGACCGCACCCAGCGCCACCCCCCCTGGTCCCCGCGCCCCCCGCAGCCCCTGCGTCCGCTACTCAACCAACGAACTCCGCGCACTCAACCCCGGCCCCTCCGCAGAGTGCTTCCTTGCAACCCCGAAGCACACAAAAGGACCCTTCTCCTGCCGCACCTGCAACTTCTCCTGCGACAGAACGGCGAAGCCAACAACAAGAACTTCCAACACCAACCACCTGAACTGCATCCTCATCAACACACGCTCCGCACGAAAACACGCCATTGAACTCTGGGACTTACTCGACACCACCGCCCCTGACGTGGCCTTCCTGACCGAAACCTGGTGGAACGACTCCTCGGTCCCGGACATCGCAATCGCCATACCGGAGGGATACAAAATCACCAGAAGAGATCGAACCAACGGAATCGGCGGCGGAATAGCCATCGCCTACAAATCTACCCTCAAAATCCACACCCACACGGACGACACCCTCAAGACAGCCGAACACATCCACTTCCAGATCCACACGGACCCCAACACGACCCTCAGAGGAACTCTCATATACCGCCCTCCAGGACCAAGAGCCCCCTTCAGCGACACCATCGCCGACCTCGCGAGCACCCACGCCCTCGCTTCCCCAGACTACATCCTCCTGGGAGATCTAAACTACCATCTGGAAAATAACGACGACGTCAACACCGCATCACTGACCTCCAACCTCCTCAACCTCGGACTCCGTCAACTGGTCAACACTCCCACCCACATCGCCGGACACACTCTTGACCCCCTCTTCACCTCAAGCAACCACATCTCTTTCAGCCACACCTCCGAACTCCACTGGACCGACCATCACTGCGTCCACTTTTCCTATACGAAAATCACCGAACACCACTGCATCCCCCTACCTCCTCACCGCCGCTGGGGAAAAATCACCCAAGACCAACTAACCAGCACCCTCGTCAAAAACCCACCACCCGACTCAACCGACCCGAGCACTGCCGCCATCAACCTCCATCAATGGATCCTCGACTGCGCCAACACCTTAGCCCCACTCAAGAAACCCACTGCCAACCAAGGAAAGAAAAAACCAGCCTGGTTCACAGACGAACTGACCGCCTCCAAAAGCCGCTGCCAGAAGCTCAAGAAGAAGTGGATCTCAGAGCGCACACCCGACAACCTCGCCTCCCTCAAAGACGCCAACCGTGAACACCACCAACGGATCCGAGTCGCCAAGCGCGCCCACTTCACTGAACGCATCAACAACAACGCCCACGACTGCAAAGAACTCTTCGGCATCGTAAAGGAACTCTCAAACCCCAACGCCAACGACATCCCGCCCTCCCAGAAACTCTGCAACAACCTCTCCACCTTCTTCCACCAGAAAATCACAACCATCCACGACAGCTTCAACACCACTCCGCCGCCAGACCCCACCCCTGACATCTCCACAGACGCCTGCCGCCTCACCGCCTGGACCCACGTGGACGACACCGAAACAATGACAACCATGAACACCATCCACTCAGGCTCCCCCACGGACCCATGCCCACATCACGTGTTCAACAAAGCCAACGCCATCATCGCCCCCAAACTCCGCAAGATCATCAACCTCTCCTTCGACTCCGCCACCTTCCCAGACAGCTGGAAACACGCAGAAATCCAACCCCTTCTCAAGAAACCCAAGGCTGACCCCAACGACCTCAAAAACTTCCGACCGATCTCTCTCCTCCCTTTTCCAGCAAAAGTCATCGAGAAGATCGTCAACACCCAGCTCGCCCTCTTCCTCGAAGACAACTCCATCCTAGACCCCTCTCAATCCGGTTTTGGACGAAACCACAGCACCGAGACTGCACTCCTCGCCGCCACAGATGACATCAGAACTCAAATGGACAACGGCGAAACCTCGGCCCTCATCCTCCTCGACCTATCTGCCGCTTTTGACAGTCTGCCACCGCACTCTACTGACCCACCTCCATGAAGCCGGCATCCAAGATAAAGCCCTCAACTGGATCTCATCCTTCCTCTCCGACAGAACCCAGAGAGTACGACTCTCCCCTTTCCGCTCCAAAGCCACCAACCTCACCTGCGGCGTCCCCCAAGACTCCTCCCTCAGCCCTACGTTGTTCAACGTCTACATGGCCCCCCTCGCTAAACTGGCCAGCCAACATCACCTCAGCATCATCTCCTACGCCGACGACACCCAGCTCGTCCTCTCCCTGACCAAAGACCCACTCACCGCCAAAACCAACCTCCACGAGGGACTAAAAGCCATCGCCGAGTGGATGAACGACAGCCGCCTGAAGCTCAACTCCGACAAGACGGAAGTCCTCATCCTCGGTCGCACCCTTTCGGCCTGGAACGACTCCTGGTGGCCCACCGACTTTGGTCCCCCACCCACCCCAGCCAGCCATGCAAGAAACCTCGGCTTCATCCTGGACTCCGCCCTCACCATGTCCAAACAGGTCAGCGCCTTCTCCTCTTCCTGCTTCAACACCCTTCGAATGCTCCGCAGAATTTTCAAGTGGATCCCAAAAGGAACCAGAAAGACGGTGACCCAAGCCCTCGTCAGTAGCAGACTTGACTACGGCAACGCACTCTACACAGGCATCCCAACAAAAGACATCAAACGACTCCAGCGTATCCAAAATGCATCCGCCCGCCTGATCCTCGACATACCCCGCCGATGTCACATCTCCCCTCACCTGAAGGACCTCCACTGGCTCCCCGTGGACAAGAGGATCACCTTTAAACTCCTCACCCACGCTCACAAGGCTCTACACAACACCGGACCTACCTACCTCAACTCCAGACTCAACTTTTACGCCCCCACTCGTCAACTCCGCTCTGCCAATCTCGCCATCGTCCCCAGGATCCAGCGCAAGACCTCCGGCGGCAGATCCTTCTCCTTCCTCGCCGCCAAGACCTGGAACTCTCTCCCCACCTCACTACGACAGACCCAGGACCTCCTCACCTTCAGGAGACTCCTCAAGACCTGGCATTTCGACCGCTAACAGCTCACCCCCCCCCCCCCAGCGCCTCGAAACCCTGACGGGTACATAGTGCGCTTTATAAATGTAATGATTGATTGATTGATTGATGGCACCTAGCAAATAATATTAATATGCATGATTGACACATGTTCACGCATTCATTTGCAGTAGACCAACGTTACGGCATCCAGCCGTGGGTCATGAAACCTTTTGGAAATCCTACAATGGATGTAGAGCGGGAGTACATTGAAGGCCACTGAAGGACTAGAAATGTGGTGGAGAGGACATTTGACCTCCTTAAATCACGGTCCAGGCACCTACATCTTACAGGAGGATGATAGTTAAATGCCCCACCTCTTGTCTGCAAAAGGATCCTTGTGTGTGCCATATTGCATAACATGTGTCTACGCACAAATGTCCCCTGGGATGAACAAGTAGATGTACCCAGTGAGGAGGATGACAACAATGGTGTACAACTGGAGGAGAGGGAACAACAAAACACTGCGGTTGGAGTATGCAGAAGAGAACTAATTGTGCACATTTTTTTCACATAGAACAGGACTCCAAGAATAACCATGTAAATAATTCTGTAAAATCACGTAAACTCAGAATGCTCATGGCGTACTCATTTACACCATCACATACCATTTGTTCATTTCCCATATCTCAGAGGGCATCACTACACCACAACAGTTGTTAAAAACTTTGGAACATAGGCCCAGATTTAAGAGGGCCTAGTGCATCCTTGTGCAACAATAACATCACACATCTTACACTAATGTGTCCCAACGATGCCAAAATCTAAGCACCAGAAACTCATAGTGGTGCAATGCTTGCATTGTGTCACTTTGTAACACATTGTGTCACAATATGATTGTGACAGGCATTAAGTATGCAAGGGGGCTGTACAGACGGTAGAGGGAGTGCCAAAATGGTACAGTGGAAAATAAGAATCAACTGTGTCATATTTTGCTGCTACTTTTAACACTTGCCCTGAGCAGCTGTTTAAAGGGGGAACACCATTGGTATCAATGGACCCCTAAGTACTATTCAGGGATAAGGCTTCAATAGTAGCTCTAACCCTGGACAGTACATCAATTGCGTCAAATACTTTGACATGATTGCCCCCTACATTGTGCCATGATGCACAGTCTTCAAAATATAGTGCACACATGGTGGTGGTAGGGGGGTGCTAAGGGCAAAAAGAAAAGTGTCCCTCACTGGTTGCAGGGCCACTTTTCATCAATCTGCCCCATAGTCAGGAACACATTTTTTTTTTAAAGAATTCACTACCAGAAGAATGTGTGGGTAGAATGTAGGCATAGTCTGTAGCAAATAGATTTTACATTGTCACGCACATTTCACACAAGTTTGTTGGCTTGACATATGCCTGTAGGTATCTTGGAAATATGCATGTAGACTGCTGTACAGATGTATGGGTTAGTAAGGAAAGGCCAAGCAATTACCTACAATGGCAGGTTTGTGTCTGCTACGTAACCTAGCAAAGTCTGAATGACATTATCACATGTGTGTACTGAGAACATACTTCTCAGTGCAACTCCCATGTTTTAGCAAGAGAGTGACATATAGGGACCAAAACACATAAATGTCTGGGTGTACCACACCTAATCATTTAGGAATGTGCATGTAGTCAAGCAATGTACAGACAAGTCACAGACCCTTGGCAAATTGTATGTGTGAAGAATGACACAGAAAGGTTGATGGTGTCATGGCCTGTACTCATAGCTGACATGAGTAATCACAGTAACCAAAATACACTCATTGTGAATGTGACATAGGTTATGGAATGCAAATGTGAGTTTGTGGCCATGTATAACAAATGATGTGAAGCTACAGTAGAACAGTTTAGAGAGAATTTGGAAGACTTGAAGCACTGGTCCTGTTTAAATAATGGATGGATACTAGTGCCACCTTTAAATACCAATGGGCCGGCCATGGTCCAGTTCGTGGAGGATCTCATCCTGAAACAGCTGCAAACGTGGACTTTCCAAAATCTTTTACGTGGATCGACCCCACTGCATCCCAGTTACACCATTAAGGCCTTGAGCACACCCTTGTTCCATCATAGCAAGACTCATCAACTTCCGATACCAGGATGTGATTCCTCAAGCAGTTTGTAGTGCCCCTTCCCCAATTTCAATCTTTGGGTCCAGAGGTTGTGCCGCAGTGTCATCTAGGTGAAGAAGGCTCTGAGAGAACGGGACCACAAGTATTTAATGATTTATCTGGTGCAGCTATGACGAGTCGCAGCAGGCAAAACTCACTTTTTATCAAGACCATAAACTGGATGGGATTGACTGGATGGATGTCAGGTGGCAGGAGGGGCAAGACACTGTGAATCCCCCTAAGAGGCACCAGGACGGCAGTACCGCAAAGGAGAATTTTGATGCACTTGAAGTGGAGATGCGGGGCAAAAATATCTGGCCTAGGCCAGGACATCGTCCTGATCCCTGGAACGCATTTTGGGACCCATAGGGAGACGAGAAGGGCTTGTGTGATTGTAAATGTGGCAATGGATATGCACCCAGAGCATCTTGTGGGTGGGCTGGGAGCTGCCCTCGATGGTCCTAAATCGGTGATTGGGGGCAAGATTAAGACAGAGGATATGAGAAACCAACTTGGTAAAGACATTCCAGTAAGGGGATGGGTAGGGGCCAGAAGGTGGTATTGATGCTTCCTAGTTAGGAGCATGTTTAGTTGGGGCAACAGGTGTTATTCGCATTTAGGAAGGTGGGGAGTTTGGATTCCACAGCGCATTGTAGCAGGGAGGGGGATTCCTTATTGGAGGGGGTAATGGGATTATTCTTGTAGTATATATCCAGGCAAGATACACATCGCCAGTCAACATATCTGACACACACAGGACATTCACTCTCACAGTCTACATCCCACCCAGGGTTGGCAAGACAGCCACCCGAGTGTGCTCCATTAACCATCCAATGGAATGTTCAAAGTTAGTATGTCAACCATAAGGATATAATCCTGGAATGTCAATGGCCTAGGCGACAAAGTCAAGCGGGGAGTGGCACTCCAGTACATCAAACCAGCCTCCTATGATATAGTTCACCTACAAGAGACTCACCTCCTAGGTAATAGGTGCCCTGTCCTGGACCATTGGGGATATAAAAAGGCTGCTCATGTGGCCCATACAACCTCCTCTAGAGGAGTAGTAATCTTGGCACGGAGAACGCTGCCCCTGGTCATTTGGCAAATATGGCCCGATCAGCTAGGTCGCTATGTGGTGCTCACTGAGACCTGGGAGCTGAACATCTTCAACATACTTTCAGTATTTATACCAATATGGCTTCACAACTTGGTACTACCAGCACTGAGTGCTCTGCTACACAGTCTACCAGATGGGGAATTGATGATGTGAGGGGACTTTAACGCAACTCTGAGTATAACATTCACCCACATTCCCCCATGCCCCTAGACTCAGTTAGATGACCATTTTCAGACCTCTTCATCCCCAGGGCCTGGCAGATGTACCCTTAACCCAGCAACCCGACATTTAATCCTTTTTCTTGGGGGTGCATGATAGTCTCCCCTGATTTGATCACTTTCTCATGCCAATTATCCAGCTGTTAAAAGTCAGGGAGATTACTAACTTAGCCAGAGGTATTTCTGACCATTCTCCCCAGTGGCAGGTGTATGGTCAGGTGAGAAGCCGAACACTAGCCACATTATATTGAGCTCTTGGTACCTTAAAGTGCCAAAAATTAGAGAAGGGATGTTAGCCGCAACAAAACATTATTTTCTGGAAAACAGCACTTCAGTCGAGTCTGAACTAACATTGTGGGCGGCTCATAAGACAGTAGTCAAGGGTGTGGTTTTTTCCATGATGACGCAAGGGAAAAAACTAAAAAGGGCCAAATTGAAGACTCCTAAACGTGAGTTATTGTCTCTGAGGCCGGCTTACCAGATGAGGAGGCATCAGAGGTAGCCCACATTCTATTCCTTAAGCAAAAAGAATACAGAGTTGTGGCCCAGGAAGCTGCTAAACAGCAACATAGGGCAACACAGCACCACATCAATTAAATGGAGGGCAAGACAGGAAAAATATTGGCCTGGATGGACAGGGAGGAGGCAGCAGATAGATGGGTTCCTGGGATCCAGAAGGATTCAGGGGAACTTGCTAGTAGTTGAGAATCCATAGCCCAAACATTTGCCCACTACTATTTGAACATCTATTATGCAAGGTGTTTTGCCACTAAAGGCTACGCAGGTGAGTTCCTGGGTGACACCTCCCTCCCTGCAGAGGATGGGGAAGCCTTACAGGACAAACTTTCCCAGGAGGAAATTGTACAAGCCATCAGGGATGTGAAGCCAGGCAGAGCACCAGGGCCCTACGGGGTATCAATAGAAATCCATAAGTTGACAGCCACTAAGCTTGCGTCACATCTGAAGTGGATATATGAGAGGAGCCAGAAGGGGGGGAGCACTCCCTTTAGACCAGTGCCAGGCTTCAATAGTGGTCATCCATAAAGAAGGGAAGCCTAGGAAGGACAGTATCTGTACCCTGAGTCTACACATATGACCCAGTTCCTCAACCTATCAATGACCCAGCCAAGCATCCTAGAAATAACCCCACTATTTATTGCTAGTCATGTTAAACCATGGGAATTGATAAAACATGCCCTACACAAACAAGCTGCCTGTCCCCAGTACATGATACGGCATGCCTGATATCAAGAACCACAAAGGTAACAAAACATACTTGGGCATGGGATCACAAATGTGCAGGTGTACATCTGCAGGGGACTGTGCATCGCAGTGCTGATGATCCATCATGAGGATGAAGGATCACCACCCCACACTCCCCATCCCCAGAGGAGGCTACATTGACCCTTGACACAGTCAGAGGCCTGCTGATTATGCAAAGTGAGCTTAGGTGACCACAGTCAACCTATGTTATTACATGCATCAGTGGGCCTGTATGGCTATTCAAAGTGCCACAGGAGCAATGAGGGCTAGAATGCCATCACTGCATGAGAGCAGCCCTACCATACAGACTGTATTCACTTTTATCAATCTGGCAATAACCACAAAGTTTGACTAATTGAACATTCAAAATTTATGCTGTTAACACATAAGACCTAACGTTTTCCACACATGTCCCAGTTAAGTGGACCAGTCTTGGTGGTATCTATTTGCGGATGGACAAATGAGTACAAGTTACACAATAAAATGTGTGTGTGCCACATCATAACTTACAAATTTGTATGACCAGTATAAATGTCCCCACATTGTGAAACATATTTTACACTGATATGTGTACACAGCCTTGAGACAATGGCCTACATATAACACAGCAGGAATCAAGAATTGTTATGTGTCTAATCCCTAACCACAATACTGTATCATACATCACTTATCAGACATCATACATATATTTTCACACACAAACATGTCACATATATACCTACAATAACACATGTCAGCACACCATCTCCAACATTTTGCATTAATGGGGAACTATACATTACATATGATGCTTTGCACCATTAAGTGTGATCCTTACAACACACCAGAGTGTGCAAATACTAGCATTCACATTGTGATGACTTAAGGATCTTATCCCAGCCTTAATCAACAGCATCCTTGGTTAAAGATTTGTTAAGGATATCATATGTTTGAACATGTGTTGCACATGGCCTTTCCTATCTTACGTTGTGGTTTTGAAACCTACAGTTGGAATTCTGACAAGACAATGTGGTAGACCCACCATATGAGTAGCATCACATATGTACATTCAGTACACATGTGTAAACATGTATGTGGCAAAGAATCATTATACACATGCACATCTGCAAACAGCATCAGTCCTCGTATGAATCACACACACAAACAAACATATGGTAACACATTCCAATGTTACCGGTACACAATGAAACGCACATGCACACTCATGTAGCCAATACCATAAAACTACATAGATGCATAGCCCCTGTAACAAGGTATGTGAATCTGGGTACACTGCCAGCCTTTCCCCCAAAATCCACGCATGGCTGTTATGTGTCAACAAAATTGACACATATGGTACTTCTCATTACATCGCAAATCACTAAAATGACACCTGGCACCATGCACGTCTAAACTGTCTTGCCTTCTCAGCCTTCCCTCCAAAATCCACGATTGCCCGGTATGTGTAAAAAATTATGACACATACCATTGTCCTACAAACAACTCACACCCTAAAATGACTCCTGGCCCCTGAGCCTCATTTAAAAGGAACAGGCCTTGTCAGCCTTCATAGAAAAATTCCACGCATGCCAGTCATGCGTAAAATAATAATGACGCATAACAGAAAAACGTGATGCATATGTACAAGAAGTGATGTTACAGGACTTCCATGCTGCATGCATGGTAAAATTAAATTACTTTAACTTTTCCTTTACGGTATTCTAGTCCGTGGTTGTGAGAGGTTGTATGGCAATTGTGCTGGTTGAGTAGTGAGGGTTTTGGAGAGTTTTGTGCTTTGTCCTGTCTATGTCAAGTTAAATTTATCATATTTGTAAGTTTTGTGTACTTTATTGTCCTGTTATTGTATTGTCGGGTGTTCGTTTTGGGGTATTGTAGTCTGTTCGGGTATTTGGGGTTAGGTGGCGTATTGTTATATTTTTTGGGGTCATTATTTTTGCAGTAGAGGGAACCTGCAAAATGTCGGGGAATGGGAGAGCCCATTGCATGAGTGGGGATGAACTGGGAGGGTTCATCTGGCTCGTGTGCCACTACCTCCCCAGCATGGTGGCTATGGGTGGCTGGGTCATCATGGGCTACCAAACAGAGACAAGGAAGCTGCAGGGGGGCAAGGTCCTCTACCGGCTGCACAGGATCTTTTGGGTGGAGCGGATGGACCACCAGCTAAAACACTGGTGGGCAGACCTCATTGCCCGTGAAGGAGATCTCCTAGAACTCCTGGTGATTTGGGTTGGCAGACCTGTTGGTAAGAACCTCTTTTACATTGCAACATCCTAATTTGCATGTGCATGGCAGTAGGACAGTAGCACATTAGGATAACTGCATCATGTAATGACAAGGGTCAGGACAGCAAGTTTTGTGTCTCAACCAACCTGCATTTATGAGAACTCAGAAATGCACCATTTGCTGACAACTTACACATTCCTCCATATCTTTCTTATGTATTACATATACAAAATAAAGTGCCAACAATTATACACACATGTGCAGTGGTGCAAGGGTTCATGTTTCCCTGGCGCAAATGTACATGCCCATCATGGGCTTCACAACTTTGGAAATGTGCCAAGTTATGTTTGAGTGATGACAAACGATACAGGAGTATTGTTAGTCATAGGTGTGTGTGCTTTGAGTCATGTATGTACAGAGTGACATGACAAGAACACAAATGTAAGAAGGAGTGATTGCCTGATAATGCAACATCTGTGTTGTAGTTTTTGAAGGTAATGTTGCTGATGGGGGTAAGTATTAACTAACCATATGTAAAAATCTGGCATGTGTAAGTATTGTGGCAGTTTGAAATACTGGTGCCACATGATGGCAGCGACTGGGCTGAAGAATGCAAGGTGTGCATTCCTGTGGCACACGAAAAAGAGAGCCTCTAGATCAACTTGGTTACACTGTGCCTTTTTTGGACTTCATTTTATTTGTGCCTAATGCAGGTTGGTGATATGACAATTCCATTGTTATCAAATTGCCTATTTTCACTTTGCAGGTATAGTACCTGCCTGTATGGTGCAAAACATGCTAAGAGCAGCCATAATGTAACAGTTTCCAAGTTCAGTGTCCTGACATCTGTCATTGTGTCCCATATGTTCCATGCGGCACACATGTGATGGAGTTATGTGGTGGTAGTATATGTTTTAAAAGAGTCAACCATCTGAGTGCTTGCTGCTTTTTCACATAGATTAACTACAAAATTCTGTATCCTGGCCCCCAAAAATGTGTAACGTATGTATCTGATACATGTATATTTGTGTGCATCCAATATCTGTACATGTTTTTGTGGGCTACTATGGGCCAGATATTAAACAAACAGGCACAGTGCAGTGCTCTGCCAACATCGGCAGCATGGCGTGGCGTGGCGCTGCACCAGTTTTTAAACACAGGGCTGCTCTATATTTACAAGTAAACTGCACTGCCCTACATCTGTTCCAGCATGTAATTAAGGTGTCTGTGCCAACAGAGGCATACTTCACCGTAGTGCAAATGTGTCTGCGTTGAGGGGAGTATTTGTTTATGTGCAGGAAGGGACATCTTCCTGCACATAAACAATCATCCATGGCATTTTGCTTGTTCTGTGTGTGCTGCAGAATGCAGAACACAAGGAAAAAGAAAGAAACAAGGAGGAATACAAGCATTCCTCATCGTAATGCCATCCTAATGCTACCACTGGGGTGGTGTTTGGTGTTGGCGCTGCCATCAACATAGGATATCTTGCAAATCTGGGGCAGCATCAGAATAGGGTCGTTGTGATGAGACGCCCACTATAACACCCATTGCAGGCCCCTCATACACAGAAAACAGCATCATAGTAACCCATATTTACATGGAGGCGTTACACCACAAAAAGTGGTATTACAGCTCCTTGTACATATGATACAGTGGAAAGCACAACCGGACCGTCAATGAAAGTGACGGTATGGTGGTGTTAGGTCCTTTTAAATATGGACCTTTATCTTTCTGACACACATGTAATAGCTGGCATTTGTTCATTCCAAACCCTTAGTTGACTATCTCACTCAGCTAAACAAGTTGAATGTGTAACAGTTGTCCATGCTTTAATTTGTTCAACAATGACAAAGCCATGTTTTCCTGTCATGTCTTGCAGGTGGACCTCAACCGTACACCTTTGGAGAGGTTTCCTGTTTGAAGATCCGATGCAGCCAGTAAGTGTCACCTTGTATGTCACAGGTCTAGATCCAGGGTTGGGCGTGGGGAGATGTGTACAATGCTGTGTTAAAATTGCATGTGTGACAATTAAGATACCATCATCTATGCTTCGGTATGGACATCATGTCAGATGTGATGTTGAGTATGTGGAATGAGATGAGTGGTGCACTGGTGCCAACAAGTGCTGCAATGGAACTGTGGGTCTGAGGAAAAGGTTATTATGACCACACCCGCAGTGAAATGAGTCAAGATATGTGTCAAAGGTGCTGGCTTTTAGAAGTGCATGGATGTTGCCAACATATTTGTCACAGCACATGTTGCTGCACTCTGTGCCACATGTTGCACTAATTTACTCTGGACATGGTACAATTTACGTACTTGTGTTGTTTTCTCTAAAAGGGCTATCAATGACATACTTGCGCCACCGGTGCTTCACTACTCTTCACAAATTAAGTGAGGCACCAGCCTTGTAAGGAGCTTTTTGTGATGGGAAACAGTCAGTTGAGTACACATAGAGATTTCAGCTCTTCTCCAGATGGATGTGGGACATGTCTATGGTTTGTAGCAAACAAGATGTGTGCAGATTAACCTACATGATCTACCCATCATGATAATTGTGAGCGAGCATGGTCACATCACGTGTGTATGACATGTGCATGGTGAGTGTTTAACTGGTACTTTGGAGATGTAAAACGGCATTTGCACAAATAGGTACATTTTTAAAAAAAGTGACACTGCACCCAGTGCAGCACCACTTTATTCTGCCCCTTAGCGCACGCCTACTGCCACCATGTGTGCACTGCATTAGAAATTCAGCACACTAAGCTAAAGGGCAATAGGGTAGAATTTGTAGACACTATTGATGTACTGTTCAGACTTAACGCTAAATATATAGGCACTACCCCAGAACAGTACACAGGGGCCCAAAGTAACCAATGATGTGCCTCCTTGGAAATCCTGCTCTGAGCAAGTGTTAAAAGAAGAAAAAATAAATGACGCTGTGGAATCTCTTAAAATCCCCAGCGCAATTTTTCCAGGCCCCCCTACCGGGTGAACCCTACCTTGCATATATGATGCCTGGCCAATTTATGATGTAGCACAAGGGGTCACAAAGTGGTGCAATGCATGCATTGTGCCACTTTGTTACTATGGCATAGGGATTTTGGCCTTGTTGGGCCACAATAGCCTTACAATAATGATGATGTTAATGTGGCGCAAGGAGGCGTTAGTCCAACTTAATTCCGGGCCCCTAATGTGCAACATTAGATAGCCATTATCCAGTGACTTGAACATGTTTCCGTAGACGCCTGGTAGGCAGATTTGTATAGATTTGGATCTTGCCATTGTTGTAGAATGTCTGATGGATGACATGTGTCATCTGAAGATGCTGTATACATTGCATGGTTGTTCTTCCTCTACCCAATGCAGTTTTTGATGTCAGGTTCTCCTCATGTTTTAGCAGGCACAATGACCCCAGCACAGAAGCATGCATTCAAGAAGAGGGCTGAGCGTTTCTGCGCCATATTGGAAGTGCAAACAGGTACCACAAGATAACCACGAGATATCATAGTGAGAAGTCATCAGGCTCTTGGCTGGCATTCCCACATGGGGGACCATCTCAACAGGCAGCAACCAACAGCAAAAAAAAGCTCAAGCTCTACGCCAAGGATCAGGGATGCCCCAGCAGGTCCCATCCCCTCCACATCCACTGCACCAGCTTTGACTGCAGCCCAGCAACAGCCACAACCAGCTGGCACAGTCTCCACCTTAGAGGCTGACATGAGTAGGGACATGGCTGATGTAAAGGTCAGGTTGGCAAAACTGGAGCAAGACAATGCCAGCAACTACAAACTTTTAAAGTACATTAAGAAAAAGCTGAAAAAGCTTTGAATTTGAAAATGGTGACCTTCCAAGTTCTTTCCCTTCACATATTATATATTTTAAATAGTTTTAGTGGGTTTTAGGTGGGGAGTTGTAGGTTAGGTAGCATAGATTAGGTTAGTTGTAGGACATAATTTGTATAGTTTGGGGATGGGATTTTGGTATTTTACTTTTTAGGGGGGATTTGGGTGGGGGGTTATGTATGGGACTCTATGTAAAAAAAAAGATGATATATATATATATATATATATATATATATATATATATATATATATATATATATATATATAGATATGTTTCAGCAATATATTTAGTCTATGTGTAGCTTTAGTTCATGTTGTCCCACTCGTCTATTGTCTCTTAAGGGGGTGAGGGGACACAGTTTATTGTGTGGTGTTACATGTATAAGATAGGTTTAGATTGGGATAGATAGCTGTAGGGGTAAGTTAAGTTTTTATTGAGTTGTGTTTTTGAGTGACAATAAATCATGTTAGATTTGGACAATGAGGTGTCCATGCTGATTGACTGTCTGAGTGTTCTCCTGTCTGCACTGGCCACATTAGAGAAATGCCTTAGGGTATGCATTCAGTATTGATTTACATGTATGATTATGTGTATCCCCTATGACCAAGGAGCTGGGTGATTGGCAGCAGTATGACATCAGCTACTCAAGACAGTTTTAAGTGCAGTTACTGACACTCAGATTGTGCATGGATACAAATTATTTGACAGGTAATAATACAACATCAATTGTCATCACTAAGGTCTGTAACAATAATTCTTTAAAAGTTTAGCACATTAAACTCCACCTTATTTGGTGATGGATACTGACACACTAACAGCTGCCCCTCACAGTCTCACATATGCCTCTTCTGTTTCTCACATTTTCTTTGTACAGGTACACTCATCAGGGTAATTTTCAGTCACTTGTGTTCTAAACCACACATGCCATATGTCAACTTGCATGGATTTCTGTTAGATACATGCTTTGAACCCTCCGATAGTTGGTTATAGTCCACAATACTATCGGTCACCTTCATCACGTTTGAGTCCTCATGTGTGCCTTTGTGTCTGATAGTAAGCCACACGTGTGCTTTGGTGCTGTACTCATTGACATAGCTTCACACAATACATACACTCATAGGAGTTGATGGAACACTGAAAAAAGCAGGACACTTGATTATGTAGATGTATTTGCAAGTGCAAATTTTGCTTCCAATGAAGGAATGTTTTATGTACGGTTCACTGACCCCATGAGAGGTCCCAAACGATTGAATGTTCAGTCAGAGACCAAGGGTTAGATACATGTCATGAGACATGTGTAGGAGAGGTGTGCATTAGTGAGGAGGTGTCCAAATTGACAATAGGTTTGTACCTGTTGAGACAATGACAGTCCATACATTATAAGTCAACAGTGGTGGAGTGAAGAGGGCACATTGTAAGCTGTAACAACACTAGCATGTTTTAAACACAGAAATAAAAAGATACTGTCCATGTAGCACAGACTGGAGCTATTGGGTGTTTTTTTCGTGTGAATGTTGTTTCTTCCACATCTTCATCCTCTGGTGTGTGTGATGCCTCCTGTGCCATGGGTGGTGCTGTTGATGAAGTTGAGTGGGCCACACACACATCAAGGGACAGAGATGTGAAATCAAAGGTCCCGGCAGCTGCTATTTGTGAGCATGCATAAGGCCTCACTGCAGAAAGGAGGAACTGCTGATTTTTCAACACCGCTGCTACATCACTGTAGTAGCAGCCATGTTTTCACTGAGGGAGGACATATCCCAATCTATGGACACCATGGCATTTTGTGTAGCTCCCAACCTTGTATCAATCATGCTGCTGGCACTTTGGGAAGGCAATTGGTCAAACCACTGCCTCATGACCACAGCTATGTGAGCCAGTGACTGAAGGAGTACACGAAGAGGAGAGTGGGTGCCACCGATGGCAGCAGAGTTGTCCTTATTCGGACTGAGGCACATATGCACTCCCTCTAGGCTGCCCACCATGGTCTCCATCTCCACCCTCACCTGCTGTGCCAGCTCTCGCTGGACTCCTACCACTGTCCTCTGAAAGGTAATATCTTGGTCCTCAGAGTCCAGGCCAGTGGCAGGACTGGTCGGTGCTGTGTGTTGGTAATTGGGTGGTTCATATGGAGACCCTGCAATGCTGTGTGTCCTCCCTATGACTGGATATGGTGTCTGGAAGGAACCTAGAACATCCTGGAGAGTGTCAGCGTTGCTGGTCGGCAGCTGGTCATCAGTATCATCTGTAAAATCCAGGTCAGGCAGGTCCACAAGAGGTAAGGCATCATCCCCTGCAATGGGAAAGTGAAAGGTCAATATTTGAATATAGTGACTGTTGACATGGCTCATCATTTACTTGCTACTGGTGGCTCTAGTGACATGGTACAGACCCCCACATCAAGGCACACATTTGTGGACCCTTAATGGCACGCTGTGCCACCTGAACATCATTTGTGTGTGATCACCATTTGCACAATCTGCCAGTCCCAGTGTGTCACACCCACCTTGATTGTTTGATCATGGCTTCGACATATGTACACCTTTAAATCAAAGGTATGTGATTGTTCAAAGCAATGCTTAGTGGTAATCTGTCAGGTATTCTGTCAGCTCCCATACCTAGTTTACTGCATTTTTAACGCACTTTTATGCTCTTTAGCACTGCCGGTGCCCGCGTTCAGAGGCATGTGGCAGCACTCCTTTTAATTCTTTTAAATACTCGCTGCATATTGTTTTTTAGTACTGCTGGTGTCCGTGTTCAGAGGCACTCAGCAGTATTTCTTTGTATGACATTCTATTTTTAGCATACTCACCTTCTGCCTTTATTAGCCTTTAAGCCTCCTTATTCCTTTGTTTTTCCTCCATTTTGTTGCGACCGCCTTTATGTGCTCTTTTGATATCCCCATTTTCCGTTGGCGGTCTAGTTGTTGGCATCTAATTTCAGATGCCTTATTTAAACTGAGCTAATCGCTGGCCGCGTAGCAGCCTTGCCAAGCAGGCAAGGCAAGGCCATCTGCACCTGGGAGAGCCCAGAGGCCAGGCATGCTGCCGGAAGAAACCCCAACAGGTTAGTTTAATCACGCCAACAGCTGTTGGCCTATAATAATCCTTCTTCTAAAACTGCCCACTATGTTTATAATTCTGACCCTGACTCTCTTGGCGTAAACTGGGCTTGCCATAATTGTACCTGGACTCCTTCCCATTATCTGTCATCTGCCTCCATTAATATGAGTAACCGCCGGGGTAAATTACTCCTGATCAATTGTTGTTCATTATGTGCACATAACTCTCATATTTATTCATTGCTAGAAGACCACCTTCTGATGCCCTGTTTCTGACTGAAACATGGCTTAACGATGACTCCTCCCCTGACGTTTTAAGGTCCTTACCACAAGACTACTCTATTATTCGTTTGGATAGACCCCAGGTAAGGGATGGAGGCATTGCTATTGTTTACAAGCTTGTCTTTTTCCTTAACTCTCAACCCAACATTCACTTTTTCAGGATTACTTATTTATCGTCCCCCGGGTCCCTATGGGAGCTTCATACAGGCTTTGCCAGATTTTGTGGCGGGCATTTATTCCAAAACCCTCCAATTTCGCCATACTTGGAGATTTTAATATTCAAGTAGACAATATACACTGCTCTTCGGACAAAATGCTTCTTTCCTATTTTGCCGCATTAGACTTGACTCAGCTTGTTACTGGACCCACTCACGGTAGAGGCGAAACCATAGATTTAGGGCCTCATTCTGAGGCCGGCGGGCGGCGGTCGCCGCCCGCCTGGCAGGAACTGCCATATGGCCGCTCCGCGGTCGAAAGACCACGGAGGCCATTCTGGCTTTCCCGCTGGGCTGGCGGGCGACCGCCAGAAGGCCGCCCGCCAGCCCAGCGGGAAACCCCTTCCCACGAGGAAGCCGGCTCCGAATGGAGCCGGCGGAGTGGGAAGGGTGCGACGGGTGCAGTAGCACCCGTCGCGAATTTCAGTGTCTGCTAAGCAGACACTGAAATTCAAAGTGGGGCCCCCAGGGGCCCCACGACACCCCTCACCGCCATCCTGTTCCTGGCGGTCGGAACCGCCAGGAACAGGATGGCGGTGAGGGGTTCGGAATCCCCCATGGGGGATTCCTCAGGGCAGCGGAAAACCGGCGGGACACCGCCGGTTTTCCTGTTCTGACCGCGGCCATACCGCCGCGGTCAGAATGCCCTGCGGAGCACCGCCAGCCTGTTGGCGGTGCTCCTGCCGACCCCGACCGCCGGGGTCGGAATGACCCCCTTAATCTTTAGTAATCTCTCAAATTTTGTTCTTGACATTCCCCTCCCTCTGATCTGGACAGATCATTACTTATTGTCATTTACATTACCTTGTGGATCCCCTCTGCCTCATCAACCCCTTATAAAGTCTACTTCTTGTCAATGGTCAAAACTATAGGTTGGCAGGACACTCTTCGTCTTTCATTTCCCGACTATAGTGATCTTAGTTTGGATCACATAGAAAATTTCAATAATTGGATCTCTACTTCCTTGGATACTCTCCTCCCTGTTAAAACTACAATTAGACGGTCCAATCATAAGGCCAAACCTTGGTTTACTTCACAACTATTGGAACAAAAAAAAGAATGTAAGAAGCTAGAGAGAAAATGGAGGAAAGATTCCAGCTTGTCTTCAAAAAAACTATATAGGGCAGCGACTAGACCTTACCATGAGGGTATTAAATCAGCTCAATCTAGATTTTATAGTACTAGAATAGAACATTCTGCTAATTCCCAGAAAGAGATCTTTCAGATTTTTAAAGAACTCACTCAGGTTCCCATTGAGGACCCTTCTATAGAGGCCTCCATTGCTCGCAGTAATGACTTGGCAGATTTCTTCCAGAAAAAGGTTACTGAAATGTATTCCTCCTTCCCAGCCACTTCTGAGCAAGATACAGATGGTTCCTTGCACTCTGGTTCTCGGACCTCACCAGTTTTGCTTGCAGTTTTCCAACCCCTGATGGAGGCACTTGTCACCAATTACTTGCACACTATAAAATCTGGATCGCCTCTTGATCCTGCCCCTCCTACCATCCTGGCGTTAGCTTCCAATGTAATAACACCCATATTAACCAATATTCTCAATTACTCCTTATCCTCGAGACTGATACCTCAGTCCCTTAAACATGCTGTGGTCAAACCGCTACTTAAAAAACTTAAGTTGGACCCCACTTTGCTGAGCAACTACCGGCCTATTTCTCTGCTCCCTATTCTGTCTACGCTACTGGAAAAGCATGTCAACAATCAGTTGACATGTTTCCTGGAAGATCACAAACTCCTGGACCCCTCTCAAATGGGACTCAGACCCCAACATAGTCCAGAATCAGCCTTATTAGTAATTATGGATAGCGCCCGCCAACTGCTAGATCGCGGTGGCCATGCAGCTATCATCTTGTTAGATCTCAGTGCCACCTTTGACACTGTGGATCATAACATTCTTCTTCAAAGACTCAGTGCTCCTGGAATAAGAGGAACAATACTGAGCTGGTTTTCCTCTTTCTTGAGGGATAGAACTTGTCAAGTCCTTGACTGTTCTTTTCTGTCTAGCATACTTCCCCTCACATGTGGTGTCCCTCAGGGCTCCTCTTTGAGCCTTACACTTTTTAATATTTACCTTTCTTCTCCAGCCAAAGTCGTAGAACCCCATGGCCACTCAGTTGTTTCACATGCGGATGACACACAGTTAGTAGTGTCACTTTCTAACTCTGATGAGGCCTCTGATTCGAACCTTTCATCCTGTCTGGCTGATGTATCCAGATGGATGAATGAGTCCAAATTAAACTTAACGATGGAAAGTCAGAAGTAATGATTGTGGGTAATAATATGCTTTCTAGCTCCCCTGCATTGCTTCGAGAGGACTTCAAAAATATCCTGCCCCCTAAAGACTATATAAAAAGCCTAGGCTTCTGGCTGGACCATCGTCTTACGATGGACCATCAATCTAAAAAGGTCGCCTCAACTTGCTTTGGTCTTTTAAGAACCATGAGGAAAATCCTTAACCTTTTGCTTCCTCGCGAGGAGACTCCTTGTCCAGGCCCTTGTATTGTCACGACTATATTATGGCAATTCTTTGTTTCTTAGTTCCCCTAGCTATTTGATAAGGAGACTGCAGGTAGTACAGAACGTGGCCGCACGACTACTTAGGAACATCCCTAGACATATGTCGGCTAAACCTGTGTTAGCCTCCCTCCACTGGCTACCTATAAGACAACCCATCAATTTTAAAGCTTTATGCTTGACACACAAAGCCCTTCACTATAAAGGCGCCAAATTTCTTAGGCAAAATATTTATTTTTATACTCCATAAAGGACTTTGAGATCCTCTACTGCTTTGTTAATTCACCTCGATTTAAGAAAAGCCCTTGGGGAGGCAACTCCATTTCAGTCAAAGCTGCTTACCTCTGGAACTCCCTTCCCTTGGAACGTCGACAAGAACACCTGGAACTACCTATCCGTAACAAAACTGAAGACTTTTTTATTTTCATCTTAGATTCTTTAGTTTTGCCTAAAGCAGTTGCTTGCCTCTAGTGCTGGGAGGCCTTCTGGTAGCCATGCGCTTCATACATTTTCTAAACTAAACTAAACTAAACCTGGATTGTTTGATCATGGGCTTCGCCAATGTACACCTTTAATTGACTTGTCTGTGTTTACTTTGCAAGCCATGGGCATTGTTCCAGATGCGTGCTCACACCACACTGAAGATGTACAGAAATACCTGCAAATTGTTCTTACAGATATTTGAGTAAGTAACTGACTCATCTGCCATCCTACGTGTGTTGTTGGAGAGGTGATAGAGAGTGAACTGTCCACATGAATCCCCCTAGACACGTTGAGTGGTGTGTCCAGCATCCTGCACCACCCATTGTGAGATTCAACCACATTGTCTTGTATGTGAGCTAACAGGGTTTTCTCCCTTCCTGCAGGACAACACTCATCCGTGCATCTCAGGTTTCCTTGTTGCATAGCTGCAAGGTTGACTGCATCACCGAACTGAATGTTATTTTGGTGGAAGGTATACCTTCCTGTGTGCACACATACACACAAGAAGGTTAGTTGTTATGTTGTGTGGTGCAGGATGCAGAACACATGACTCTAGGGGCCAGATTTTCAAGGTCCTATCACCACTCGAACGTCACTTTTTGCAACGTTCCAGTAGCGATTTTCACTGTTCCATATTTACAAGGAGGTAGAATTCCTCTTTTTGTGGTTGTTAGAAAAGGGGTCTTCGGATGGCAGTCCGGTTACGCCCTGTCCAAGCAAGGACCCTCACTCTAGTCTGGGTAAAGGAGAATCACCTTTAGTTAACCCCAACTCACCCTTTTGGTAGCTTGGCACGAGCAGGTAGTCTTAGCTTCAGAGATAAGGTGTAAAGTATTTCTACCACCACACACATTAATACAGTAAAAACACCACAAAATGACTCAACACAGGTTTAGAAAAATAGCCAATATTTATCTAAACAAAACAGGACCCAAACAACTAAATTCCGATATATATAAGTCAAGGTATGAATTTTTAAAGATTAAACTCAAAAATAGCGCTAAGAAACACAAAATGCTTCGATGAGGTGGCAACATGGCGTCATGACCAAGTCGTTCCCAACAATCCTACATCAATGGCACCAGGTACGGAGTCACACAGACCCCCAAGTACAGCACCTTAGTAAAATGTGAAAACAAGCCAGTGCGTGAAGTTGGGGATCGCGGCGTTGCTTTGCTGGATCCGAGGCGGCATTGGTTCCGGTGCTGCGGGGCAAAGGAGCAGAGGCATCACGAAGAGGTTGTCAGGTACTTGTTTCAGAGCGGTGGAGGTGAGGCAGTGTCGGTGCGAAGCATTGGATCTGCGCACTTCGGGCGGAGTTGATATCCGGCGGTCAAGATGTGGTCTGGCAACTTCCACGGAATTGCAGACTTTGGGGGGCTGCAGCAGCGTTGGGCTTACGAGAGTCTTGCACTCCAGCGAGGACCACAGAGTCTTTTGCAGGCGCCGTCATGGGATTCACCAGCGCCGTCGGTTTGGAGTCGTCTGAAGTCAGTTTTCTTTTCATTTCACCAGCTTCTCCTTTAAAGGGACCAGGGACTGGATAGGGCACCACTTGGCAAGGCAGGAGTCTCAGCAGAGAGTCCGCGTGCTAGTATGGAAAGTCTTTGATGGCCCTGAGACTTCAGAACAGGGGGCAAGCTCAGTCTAAGCCCTTGGAGATTCTTCTCAAGCAGGAATATACCACAAAGTCCAGTCTTTGTCCCCTTCCACAGGCAGAAGCAGCAAATGCAGGTTAGCTCAATAAAGTACAGTCACAGGCATGGCAGCACTCCTCCTCAGCTCCTTGACAGAGGCTCCTCTTGATTCCAGAAGTGATCTTATTTTTAGGGGGTTTGGGTGCTCTTCTTATACCTGTTTCTGCCTTTGAAGTAGGCCTACTTCAAAGGAAAGTCTCTCTTGTTTGTGAGATCCTGCCTTGCCCAGGCCAGGCCCCAGACACACACGAGGGGGATGGAGACTGCATTGTGTGAGGGCAGGCACAGCCCTTTCAGGTGTGACCACTCCTCCCCTCCTTCCCAGCACAAATGGTTCATCAGGATTTGCAGGCAACACCCCAGTTCTCTTTGTGTCACTGTCTAGAGAGAGGTGCAAACAGCCCCAGACAGCTATCAAACTGACCCAGACAGGGAATCCACAAACAGGCAGAGTCACAGAATGGGTTAAGCAAGAAAATGCCTACTTTTTAAAAGTGGCATTTTCAAACACACAATCTAAAAACCAACTTCACTAAAAGATGCATTATTAAATTCTGAGCTCAGAGACCCTAAGCTCCATATTTCTATCTGTTCCCTAAGGGAATCTGCACTTTAATATTATTTAAAGGCAGCCCTCATGTTAACGTGTGAGAGAGATAGGCCTTGCAACAATGAAAACTTAATTTGGCAGTATTTCCCTGTTAGGACATGTAAAACACATAAGTATATGTCCCACCTTTAACATGCACTGCACCCTACCCATGGGTCTATCTAGGGCCTACCTTAGGGTTGCCTTACATATATAAAAAGGGAAGGGTTAGGCCTGGCAAGTGGGTACACTTGCCAAGGCGAATTGTCAGTTTAAAACTGCACATACAGACACTGCATTGGAAGGTCTGAGACAGGTTTACAGGGCTACTAAGGTGGGTGGCATATCCAGTGTTGCAGGCCCACTAGTAGCATTTGATTTACAGGTCATGGGCACCTCTAGTGCACTGTACTAGGGACTTACTAGTAAATCAAATATGCCAATCATGGAAAGCCAATTTACACATACATTTTACGTAGAAGCCCTTGCACTTTAGCACTAGATATCAGAAGTAAAGTGCCCAGAGTGAAAACGGATTCCGGGAAACATCAACAGCCTGAGAAACAGAGGCAAAAGGTTAGGGGAGACCACGCCAAGGACTCCAAACCTAACAGGTGAGATTCATACTAAGCCTGGGCGGAGTGCGAAATGCAGAAAAAACTATGTGGAGTTCCTCGAGCGATGGAGTGCGGTAATGTTGGAAAATGGGTTATTAGTAAGGGTAGGTAAGTACCTACACTCAGCAATAGGCCACTAACCTCCACTTGGGTCCAGTTAGATCTCAGCAAATTAAACCTAGCTCAACCCTAGGTAGCTTGGCAACGAAGGACAATGATTAACTTAGGAGACAAAGCGTAAAGCATTCAAATATCACAAAACTGTAATCAAATAAATCACAGAAAACCGTTTAAAAATCCAAAATCAATTTATAAACATAGGAAATATTTTTAGCTTTAAAATGACACCAAAACAACTAAAGGGGAACTGGAGATATGAAATTTTAAAGAATGAATGCTTTCTAGCGCATAGAAACAAAAAGCCCCAATCTGGTCATCTGGTTGCACCTTGACCGGGGGCAAAGTCAAAGTTTACGGCCGACAGTGATGGAGCCCGGCTCGGCTACAGCCTGCGGGAGGCCTCGGTCAAAAGTTTACCTTAGGACTTAGTCGTTTTTATGGAGATTTTCTTCAGCGGGACCAACCTGCCAGTCTAATCTGACCTCATGGAACTCTTCCTCCGATATGCGTTGCGGGGGCTCTCTGTGGAGATTGTTACCTTTGGACTAAGTCGTTTTTTCGAGGTGAAAATCCTTCAACCGGGGCAAACCTGAATCTTGATCCGACGTCCTTGGAGCCCTCTTCGGATACACTGCCAAGGGGGTCCCGGTCAACTTTGTCAACGTAGTCACTTTTAGGGAGATTTTCTTCACTGGGACGAACCTGCAATTCAGTCCGGGTTGTGGTTGAGGCAAGCTGGCTAGAGTTGCCGCAGCGGGTCAGTCCCTCTATGGAGCTTTTTTCCAAAAGTTTTCCAAACTTCTCCAAACCTCTGGATCTTCTTCCAGATGTAAGGTTAAGGTTCTTTGGAGGTCCACAGTTCACCCCAAGATTCCAGAAGTTCTGAGATGCTCCTTGAGGGTGCGGACTACAACTCCCAGAATGCAACTAGGGCAAACTCATTTTTGGCCACTGGGCAGTGGTCAGCTGGTTGGTTTCTTCAGGAGTTGGTGCAGGGGACTCTGGTTAGCAAGTTTTCACCTGTAGCAAACAGGGAGTCCCTCCTTGAACCAGTTGAAGCCAGGCAAAGTCCTTCTTGTGGTGAAGCCCAAGTGTGCAGCTGGTGCAGTCCTCCAGAGTGCAGTGTCCAGGTGCAGGCCAGGGGTCCTGTAGGGCAGTTCTTCTTCTTCTGTAGTTCTTCCTTGTTGGAGTCTGATAGGTATTTGAGGTGTGGGTGCAAGTCTGCCTATTTTCTCCTTGCTCCTGGGTGAAAAACAGGGGGGTCCTGGTTCTCCAATCAGGGGCAGGGCCCTTTCCCCTTTGATGACTACTTCCTGGGAAGTGTGGCAAAAATCAATCCCAGGGAGCAACATTCCTCAAAAATCCATCATGGCTAAAAGTGATTTTTTGAGGTTACATCTGGCTGAGCCCACCCAATGGTGTGGCTAAAAATCCTAAACACTCCCCTCTCCTAATCTAATCAAGGGGGCACCTAGTTGTCTGGATTTGCAGGATGTGAGGGTGTTGCTGTGTTGCTCCAAATGTCCTTCCCTGCCTTTAAAGACCAGTTTCGCAGCCCTCCCCCTTCCTGCTTCCCCATCTGCTGAGGGGAGATCTCCTCCCCCAGGCACATCTCTTTGTGTTGAGCCAGGCCACTTCACACCTCATCAAGGCAGCCTGCCAAGTTGCCAGAGGGTGGCCAATCAGAGCAAAGCAGCACAAATACTGCAGGGCTGAAGTTGGCAACATTTCAGGTAAAGTTTAAAACTCTTTACCTGAACAAGTTATATATTAAATCCCACAACTTCCAGTTGTGGGATTTATTATAACAATTAATTTGATACCAAACTTGTGGTATCTATTACTTAAAGGGACTTTTAAAATTAAAATAAAGTCTCCCCATTCTAGCCTGTGGAGGCCATTCACTACAATGAGGGAAAAACGAATGTGGCTCTTTTACCTCATCAGGGCTTATAAAACTATTTTTATAAGATCCCTGCTTATGGTTACATGGCACCCAGCACTAGGGGCACATAGGGCACACTTTAGGGGTGACTTATATGTAAAAATAAGCTAGTTTAAGACTTTAGAACTACTTTTAATTCCAAAGGCGAATTTGCATGTAACTTTAATTTAAAAGCAGCCATCAAGGCCGGCCTGCCTTTAAAATGACACAGGGCACCTCAGCAGTGCACCTATGGGGGCACTACCTATGCTGGGGTCCCTAAACCTACATGCCATACCCTATACTAGGGACTTATAGGTAGGTTAATTTTGCCAATTATAATTAGCCTAATTAGCGCATCCACTTTACACAGAGCACTGACCGTGGGACTGGTAAGCAGTACCCAGGGCACAGCCAAGAGTCAGTAACCACCAGTACCTGTCCAAAAAGTTTGGGGATGACCAGGGCAAAAAGTAGGACTTTCCTAGAGGTACGTTGTGCTTCCCATGCTGATTTTTAACACTGGGAGTTTGACCAGTGATGTGAAATCCTTGCGAGTGGCACAATGCGCAGCGCAAGAGGTCGCTGCTTCTTTTCGTCCCTCGAGTAGATGTTTGATTCGAATGGCAGGTTTCTCATTGCGAGTAGCAGGTTTCTCAACGTGAGCGGTAGTGACCGCTCATGTTGAGAAATCTCATCGGTAGGTGGTCTATTATTTGATATTTCTCACTCATCAACTTACAGTTGGCAAGCACGAGCAAGAGGAAAAACTCTGCTCCGCACCACTCTGCAGAGTTTTTGCAAACTCCGCGCTTCACATGAAGTGGGCAAAACTCTGCGCACTCCTCTGGCGCATACCAAATCGTATTGCACTGAAGGCTGTTGGGTTCTTTAGCACTGTAATTAGTGCTGTTTCTATTGCACATCATATATGCACACACATACATACACACACTCATTCACACATAAATACACGCATGTATGTATCCAATCACATACACATCCGCACACACTTCCAAACATACACGTAGACACACATTCACACATCACAACATACACGCACTCGCATGTCTGTACATGCACACACGCATTCAACGCTAAACACACCCATATTCACGCGCACACAAACATTCACACACACACAACATCCCCCACACCCGTCCCTGGCGGAGACCCGACTTACCTGGATCCAGAGAGTCCGGCAGGAGACGGGACGGGGCGCTACTACCGCCAGCAGCGCCCGCCAGCAGAACACCGCTAGGACATATTAATTTTCATAATACGGCTGGCAGCGGTCTACTGGCGTGGCGCTGCTGGTGGTAGCAGGGCCACCTTATCGCCATTCTTGTGGCAGAAATCCAGCTGTGGACATAATATGACAAACGGCTGGTAGCCGCGGCAACGGTCTTTTTGTGGCTGTTGCCATGGCGGTAGGCGGTTTTTACCGCCAAAGTTATAATGAGGGCCTAAGACTCTTAGGGGGTCAGTCTGACCTTGGCGGTCCATGACCGCCATGGCGGAGGGTGGCGGAAGCACCGCCAACAGGCTGGCGGTGCTTCCTGGGCGATTCTGACCGCAGCGGTAAAGCCGCGGTCAGAAAAGGGGAGCCGGCGGTTTCCCGCCGGTTTCCCACTGGCCCAGGGAATCCGCCATGGCGGCGCTGCTTGCAGCACCGCCATGGGGATTCCGACCGCCTTCCCGCCAGCCTGTTTCTGGCGGTGTCCACCGCCGGAACCAGGATGGCGGGAACGGCTGCCCTGGGGCCCCTGGGGGCCCCTGCACTGCCCATGCCACTGGCATGGGCAGTACAGGGGCCCCCTAACAGGGCCCCACAAAGATTTTCACTGTCTGCTGTGCAGACAGTGAAAATCGCGACGGGTGCCACTGCACCCGTCGCACCCCTTCAACTCCGCCGGCTCCATTCCGAGCCGGCTTCATTGTTGAAGGGGCTGTCCCGCTGGGCCGGCCGGCGGTCTTTTGGCTGTCGCCCGCCGGCCCAGCAGGAAAGCCGGAATGGCCGCTGCGGTCTTTTGACCTCAGAGCGGTCTTTTGGCGGGAACCGCTTGGCGGGCGGCGACCGCCACGGTCTGAATGACTGCCTTATTCTTTTAAAAATTAATATCGATTTGTGTATGTTGGATTTTTGTTGTTTTGGTTTTGCTTTGTTTAGATAAATATAATCTATTTTTCTAAATCTGTGTTGTGTCATTTTGTAGTATTTTCAATTAGTTACTGCGTGTGTGTGTTGGTACAAATACTTTACACATTGCTTCCGAAGTTAAGCCTGCCTGCTTGTGTCAAGCTACAAAGAGGGTGAGCGGGTTTTAGCTGAGGGTGATTCTCCTTTACCTTGACCAGAGGGAGGGTCCTTGCTTGGACAGGGGATAACCTGACTGCCAAACAAAGACCCCATTTCTAACATCACCCAATAAAAAGGATTCAAATGCACACAACAATCTTTAGATACAGACAGAAAAAAATAAAAAACCCTCAGATGCATACAATGAAGAATTTTCAAATGTGCACAATAAAGGTTCTTAAAGAAAACATGTAGGCCCTCATTACAACATTGGCGGTAAATGCCGCTTACGACACGGGTATTATGACCCACACAGAGAAATCCGCCACTATACAGACACACACACAAGTCCGCCAGCCCAAAGGTCAGTGATAAACTGGCGGTACCAAAACCCACACGTTACGCCAACAGAAATACACCCACAGCATCATGACCCACGAATCACCGCAGCGGACATTCAACCGCGGTAAACCAGTGGCGGTACACACCGCCGCGCTAAAAATACACACACACTAACAAAACTACACCACATTGGACAATTCAAGCTACACACACCTGAGACACATACACACACCACATCCACAAACCCAATCCACTATAAAACACACACCCATAATACCCGCAACCCCTTACAAGGAAAAAAAAAATCAAACTGAGAGAGAGAGAGACAAGCCAGGAGCACCCACTGACTCAGAGCCACATAACACCATCACCCACACACCATACACGTACCTCACAGCACATACCCCAACAAATCACCCCACGCCCCCTCACACATACCACTCACACTACACCCATGGCACCACAAAGACACCCCAGGTTCTCAGAGGAGGAGCTAAGGGTCATGGTGGAGGAAATCATCCGGGTGGAGCCACAGCTATTTGGATCAGAGGTGCAGCAGACGTTCATTGCTAGGAAGATGGAGCCATGGCGGAGAGTCGTGGACAGGGTCAACGCCATCGGACACCACCCAAGAACAAGGGATGACATCAGGAAGAGGTGGAATGACCTACGGGGGGAAGGTGCGTTCCGTGGTTGCAAGACACCAGGTCGCTGTACAGAGGACTGGCGGTGGACCCCCACCTCCTCCCCCACAACTAACAACAAGGGCAGAGCAAGTCTTGGTGATCATGTATCCTGAGGGCCTTGCAGGAGTAGCAGGAGGACTGGACTCTGGTAAGTCAAATCTTTACTACCCCCCCTACCTGCATGTCATAACCCTACCCTCACCCCCATCACTCCACCATCTCACATATACCCCACCATCGCAACCCACCCATCCCAATACCAAGCCCTGCATGCAACACCAATGCATGGACACCCATCACAGACCTGCATGGACACCCCTAACCACAGCATGCACACTAGTGACAATCACTTAGCCAAACCAAGCACAACTCACACAAGCCAAAGCTGCCTTGCTAATAACAACAGTAGAGGGAAACTTACCCCTGCACAAGATGGCACAAGCAGATACAATAACACTGCATTTACATACCCACAGGACCCCCACCAACATCACTGGTGAGGAGAAGCCAGCAAAATCCAGCCCCCCAGAAGAGGCCCACAGTGATGACAGCAGCTCTGCACGCCTGGATCTGGATGACCAACCTGGCCCATCAGGGACCTCTGGACAGTCGGTTACCCAGCCACAGTCCCATCCCACCACAGAGCCTCCCCCCTCAGGAAACACCAGCACAGCACCCACCAAGCGGGCCCATACCTCTGTCCCAGGACACGCCCATCAGCAGTGTGTCCACCACTACAGGGACCCCAGGCAACCCCACAAACACAGCACGATCAGGGACCTGGGGTCAGTGGCAGTGGGCACCCAGTTCAGGGCACAGAGGCACATGACACCAGGGAAGCTGGGAGGACTGCTGTGCGACAGGAGGAGGACAGGCCCAGGGAACTCACTTCCCACAAGGCACTTGCAGGGCACCTGGGCCAGATACTGGACAAGTTGCAGGAGACCCAGCGGCAGCAGGAGGGACAGTACCTGGGGATCAGGGAGGACCCCAAAAACATCCACACCACCCTGGTCACCATTGCAGGGGTGCTGGCAGACATTGGCTGCACCATGAGGGAGGCAGTGGCACACCAACGGGCCCCTGACAATAGCCACACCTATGAACAGCCCTCCACCTTCACCGGCGCTAGTGGACAGGAGGCCCCACCACAGGACCAACAGGCTACCAGCACCCCACCCCCTGCAGAAGGAGAACTACCCCACAAATGGTCCCTTAGATCCAGGTAGAAGCCAGAGAACATTGCCAAGACCCCCGCCAGGAAAAAGGACTCTCCTGAATGTCACCCTACAATGGAAGGTGAAGTTACAGTGTCTTACCTGTGGGTTACTGGAAGTACTGTTGAATGAGTGTACTTCTGTTGTCCACATCTTCTTCCTCTGCCTCCTCTTCATCACTGTCCACAGGCTCCACCGCTGGCACATGACCATCTCCAGGCTCATCTTCCTGCAGAAAAGGCACCTGGCGTCTCAAGGCCAGGTTATGCAACATGCAACGATGATCTGGCACACCTTCTTGGGTGAGTAGTACAGGGATCCACCTGTTAGATGGAGGCACCAGAATCTGGCCTTCACGAGGTCAAAAGTTCTCTCAATGATCCTCCTTGTTCGCCAATGTGCCTCATTGTAACGTTCCTCTGCCCTTGTCCTGGCCTTCCTCACTGGGGTCAGTAGCCATGAGAGGTTGGTGTAAACAGAGTCAACTCTAAATATTGAGGGATACCTGTTAGCCACACACTCACCCTTAAGGCCAAACCCACACCCATATACCTACATCAACTGGGTGGGGACCATGGGCTCACCTATTAGCCACACCCTGTGCCTCTGGAGTTAAGACATCACATATGGAATGCTGCTATTTCTCAAGATAAAGGCATCATGCACAGAGCGAGGATACTTGCTATTGACATGGGAGATGTACTGGTCCTCCAAACACACCATATGCACATTCAGAAAGTGAAAGCTTTTTCTATTCATGAACAACTGTTCATTTCTCCGGGGATGGACAAATGCAATATGTGTACCATCAATAGCACCAATGATGTTGGGGATGTGTACCAGGGCATAAAAGTCAGCCTTCACTGTGGCCAAATCCTCCACCTGGGGGGATATGATGTAGCTGCACATGTGTTTCAGCAGTGCAGACAACACTCGGGTCAGCACATTTGAGAACATTTGCTGAGACATCCCTGATGCCATGGCCACTGTTGCTTGGACGGAACTACTTGCCAGGAAATGGAGCACTGACAGGACCTGTAGAAGAGGGGGATACCTGTGGGGTGGCGGATAGCTGAAATCAGGTCTGGCTCCAATTGGGCACACAGCTCTGGGATTGTGGCCGTAACAAGTCTGTAGGTCAGGATAATGTGCCTGTCCTCCATTGTCACCAGGTCCACCAGGGGTCTGTACACGGGGGATGTCTCCATCTCCTATTCATCCTCAGAGGTTGAACTCTAGGGTGAAAAACGGTGAGCAGAGGGTCATATTCACACGTATTTTTAAATATATATGCATTTCTTTCCTTACAGAAACAGATTGTGAACTTGAGAGTCAGTTGATGTGCCAATGTCTGTTGTGACGCAGCTAGGTGCCATGGCCTGTGCCCCCATGAAATGGCGGCTGCCTGATCTGTGAGGAAAGACAAGTGGAAATGAGGTAATTCCGCTGGCGTTGTGCGCCGTTGTGGTCGGCGGTCGACGACCGCGACGCAACTTCGCATTGGTTATCATTGGGCCCTATGGGTTCCAGGAGCCAATGGCGATGTATGCCGGCGGTGACGGTACGCACCGCAGCGGATGTGACCACCGTTTTCTATCTGTTCACTCACTTGCTACCTGACCTTCAACAGGAGAGGACCTACACTGCAAGTGCTGCTGTGTCCTGTGTCTGGAAGCGACAATGGCTCGAGTGTCTGGGGAAAGGGCCCCCGCCTTCACTTCGGAGGAGTTGGGGAGACTGGTGGATGGGGTCCTACCCCAGTACACTTTACTCTATAGTCCTCCAGACAAACAGGTGAGTACACTGTGAGCATGATGCATGGGACATGAAAGTAGGGATTGCTGTGTGTGTAAGCCTCATGTAGGGGGAGCTGAGGGGTCCTGGGCAGAGTGCTGCATGTCTGGTGGTCAATGTCTATGCATAAGGGGATGGGAGGTTTATGGCGGGCCATGAGTGTAACAGGCCGGACGGTATGACTCATACCGTTTTATATGCATATTTTCCTACAGGTTCAGCGCCCATCAGAAAAAGAGTATTTGGCGTGCCATCGCCAAGGAGGTGCGGACTGTGGGGGTCTTTGACAGGTGGAGCACCCACTGCAGCAAACAGTGGGAGGACCTGCGCCGCTGGGCAAGGAAGACGGCCGAGGCCCAGCTGGGGCTGGCCTCCCAATGAGGAAGGGGTGCCCGTCGTACCCTGAACCCCCCCTGATATTCTGCATCCTGGCGGTGGCCTATCCGGAGTTGGATGGGCGATTAAAGACATCACAGCAGACACAAGGGGGTGAGTACAGATTCTGAATCATGACTTTGCTCGCGTTAAGGTGTTACCTGAGTGGGGGATGTGGGTCTGTGGGTGCCCCTAGGCCAGGGCGAACATTGCAGGGTAGGTCCCATGTTGGGCAAGCTTTGAAACACTTCAACCTCAATAGTGTTAGTTGGCATCTTTTACTGGGCAGGGACCTGTGGGTTTCAGATGTGCAGCTAATGGCGTTAGGCCTGGTACCCCATGGGCTGGTGACAGGCATTGTAACTGGTAGTGCATGGCCCAGTGCATAGGGCTGTTTCCTGTGTGTTGTGTACACCAACGGTAGTGTTGTTGCCGGCATTGACCAAGTGTATCCTCTGTCTCTCCCCCCTCTTTTTGTTTTGTCACCCTGTCATTGTGTGCAATAGCATCATCTGGCCGAGGAGCAGAGACACCAGCGACGGAGAGAGCTGCATCCCACGTGGGCCAGGAAGCCGAATCCACTGACGGTGAGAGCACCAGTGGGACAGAGGGCGAGGGGAGCACCACGACGGACACAGGAATGGACACAACCAACAGCGACTCCTCCTCTGATGGAAGCTCCCTGGTGGTGGCGGACACCTCTGTGCCCACCCCAACAACAGGTACAGCCGCCACCCCCCATACCAGCACCACCCTCCCAGCAGCCCCTCTGCCTTTTTCCCGTGCCGCTCACCCAGGAGGGTGGGCATCTCCTTAGCCCCAGACACCTCAGGCCCTGTCCCAGTCAGCCCTGCTGCCCTCAGTGAGGAGGCTATTGACCTTCTGAGATCCCTCACTGTTGGGCAGTCAACCATACTGACTGCCATCCCAGGTGTAGCAGAGCATTTGCAACAAACAAATGCATACCTGGAGGGCATTCATTCTGGCGTGGTGGCCCAACAGAGAGCATTCCAGGCTCTGGCCTCCGCACTGATGGCAGCCATTGTCCCTATCTCCAGCCTCCCCCCTCCACCTTCCTCTACCCAGTCCCAATCCCCTCAACCCAAGCCTATCCCAAGCACACCTTCATACCAGCAATCACCCAAATCAACACACAGAAGTGGCTCAGGCAAACACAAGTACCACACTTCATCTCACAGGCACTCACACAAGCACCATCCCCATGCAGACACACAAACATCCACTGCCTCCACTATGTCCCCTCTCCTCCTTGTCGTCCACCTCCCTCCCAGTAGCGTCTCCACTCATACCTGCATGCACTACATCCTCATCCACTACCTCCATCACCAGCACGCCTATCACTACACGCCCCTCACGGGCATTCACCACCCCCACATCCATGCACACGTCCCCTGTGTCCTCTCTAACTGTGTCTGTGAGCCCTCCTACCAAAGTACACAAACGCAAGCACACACCCACCCAACAGGCATCCACCTCACAACAGCATGCAGCCCATGCACCTGCACCCAAACACAGTAGACTGACACCTTAGACAACCGCTCCCTCTTCCTCTACTCCCAAACCTTCACCCTCTTCTCACCCCAGTGTCCCTAAGAAGCTTTTCCTCGCCAACGTTGACCTATTCTCTACCCCTCCCCGCCCCCCCCCCCGTCCTTCACCTCGGAACAGGGTGGCCAGAACCCAGCCCAGCAGCTCAGCCACCCAGTCCACGGCTACTGTGGTTTCTGCATCTGTGAGAGGCTCCAAGGAGGCATGTGTCAGCCCAGCCAGTGTGTCAGCAACACCTGCCAAGGCCTAGAAGGGTCTGCCACCTGGCAAGGGCAAGAAGGGGACAGCAGCCAGCAAGGGGAAGGAGGCACAACCAACCAGCAAGCCCAAGTCAAAGACTCCAGCTGGCAGAAGCAAGGAGGCACCACCATCTGCCAAGGTCAGGAAGGGGCACAGAACACCAGCCATGGCACTTCAGCCGTCCGAGGCTGCAGGTGAAGGACTGGAGGCTACCACCTCAACTGCCAGCACCGCCACCTGCACCACAGGCAGCACCACCACCTGCACCGTGGGCAGCACCGCCACGTGCCCCGCCGCAAGCAGCACCACTGCCAGCAGCAGCAGCCCCAGTGGGCAGCCGTCTGAGGCTGCAGGTGAGTGCCTCGAGGCTACCACCACAACTGCCAGCACCACCATCTGCACCACAGCCAGCACCGCCACCGGCACCATGGGCAGCACCGCCACCTGCACCATGGCCAGCACCGCCACCTGCCCCGCCGCAAGCAGCACCACTGCCAGCAGCAACAGCCCCAGTGGGCATCCGTCCGAAACTGCAGGTGAAGGCCTGGAGGCTACCACCACAACTGCCAGCACTGCCACCTGCATCGTGGGCAGCACCGCCACCTGCACCACGGGCAGCACTGCCACCTGCCCCGCCACAAGCAGCACCACTGCCAGCAGCAGCAGCCCCAGTGGGGCGCTGTCCGAGGCTGCAGGTGAAGACCTGGAGGCTACCACTACAACTGCCAGCACCGCCATCTGCAGCGCAACTGGCATTCACTGAGCAGCCATCACCGCCGGAGAGCAGTGTGTAGTGGTGACTACATGGGCTGCAGTGTGTCCTGGCCCCTGCAGAAGCTGTCGTTGTGACACCCAGGTGAGAGACTGTGACCTTGCACTCCAAAACATCTGCATCACAGGGCGCAATGCCCTCTCCAGACCCAGTGGAAGAAGGCATCCACTCAGCCCCTCCTTGTCAGGATGAAGCACACTGGGCACAAGGCCCCCTCCAGACCCAGTGGAAGACAGATTCCACTCAGCCCCTCCTTGCCAGGATGAAGCACACTGGGCACAACGCCCCCTCCAGAACCAGTGGAGAGGACATCCACTTGAGAGACTGTGGCCTTGCACTCCCCAGGACCAAGCAGTGGGCAAACCACACACTTGAGAGACTTGAGAGACTGTGACTTTGCACTCCCTAGGACCAAGCAGTGGGCAAACCACCCATTTGAGAGACTTGAGAGACTGTGACTTTGCACTCCCCAGGACCAAGCAATGGGCAAACCACCCATTTGAGAGACTTGAGAGACTGTGGCTTTGCACTCCCCAGGACCAAAATAGTGGGCAAACCACCCCCTTGAGAGACTTGAGAGACTTTAGCTTTGCACTCCCAGGACCAAGCAGTGGGCAAACCACCCACTTGAGAGACTGTGGCCTTGCACTCCCCAGGAGCAAGCAGTGGGAAAACCACCCACTTGAGAGACTGTGGCTTTGCACTCCCCAGGACCAAGGAGTGGGCATGTAGCACCCTCCAGGAGCAGTGCGTTGTCCCATCTTCTGGCTGAGGTGCCCCCCTATTCCTCGTCTCCCTGAGGTGCCTGTGTGTTTTTGACCTGATGCCCCTGCAGTGTTCTCTTCGTATTGAGACAGGAGTCCAGTGTGGCCTTGAACTATGTGTGTTGACCCAGTGGGCCACTGACAATTTTTGAGTGGGCATTGTCCCGCCTTTTGTATATATTGTATATATTGTACATACTGTTTTTATCTTTATGAACGTATTTCTAAAAATTACTAACATTACACTCATTTTACTCCATTCCTTTTGTCCTTGTGTTATTTCAGAGGATTACGGGGCATATATGTAATGTTGTTGCATGTTTTTGTGTGTATAGTGTTGGGGGTGTTGCGTGTTGCGTGTGTGTGTCACTCTCTTATTCCTCCCCTCTCCTATGTGTGATAGGTGCAGTACTCACCGTGGTCGTCATCGCCGGCGTTCATGTTCCTGGTATGTGAGAAGATAGACCAGCATGGGGAACACCTACAGCTCGGGCTCCATGGAGTTCTGGTTCTTCCTTGAGTTTCGAGAGGTGAGTGGTTTCCCTTCTGTGTTCTGTTTCTGCCGTGCTTTTGATGGCATTGGTACCACCCCAGAAAAGCTGGCTGATGGGCGGGTTGTAATTCTGCGGGCAGTACACTGTCTTCCGCCTGGCTGTTAACGGTTATCGCCACGGTGTTTGTTGCTACCGCGGCGGTCGGAGTGTTAAAGTGGCTGTCTGTGTTGGCAGTCTCCGCTATGGTCATGATTCCATTTTTTTTACCGCTGGCCTGTTGGCAGTGTTAACGCCGCTTTATCACCGATCGCCAGGGTTGTAATGAGGGCCTTGGAGTGTTAAGAACACATACTAGTTGACCAATAGGGAGTAGTGGTAAATACAGACTAGTGACAACATGCATGAACCTCTGAATACATTTTAATAGGCAAACTAGCTGTTGTGATTTTACCTCATTGTTTCCCATTGTGATTTTGCTTGTATTTAGGTGTGGTAGGTATTCTCTTTTTTTAGGTTTGTAAAGGTAATAGTTTTGCTTGCAGGGCCTAGAATTCCTGTGAATGAAAAATATAAATTTGTGTGATTATCAAGGCAATATTTGAGATGTTATTATTTGGTTAGTTGCACACCTATACTGCAGAGTTTATTTATTTTTTATTTTTATTTTTTTAAGAGAGGGAGAAAACTGTTTTATGTTGTTTAAAAACTTGTACCTTTTAGTCACTATTTGCAGCCCGGCAGACTATGGGCCTGATTTTTTAAAAGTTAGCGCCACCTTTGTGTCATTTTTTGACACAAAAGCGATGCAAACTTATAAAATATAATTATATCTTGTGAGTTTGTGCCGCTTTTGCGTCAAAAAATGACGCAAAGGAGGCACTAACTTTTTATAAATCAGGCCCTATTTGTTTTTTGGTACATATATGGCTATGAATTTTTAATAACACATCATTGATTTTGTCTGTACAGTACAGATTAATTACTTCAAAGTCTTTCTAAAGCAAGCAAATATTTAACAAAGCAACCCTGTCCAACAGCTACTCAGTTTCCTTTGCCACGCATATGAACAAAGAAATCAACGTCCCACCAAGCAAATTCAACTTCACTAGAATGTGTCCATATCCTTGTACATGTCGTTGACCAGTGATCATGGGGCTCATACCCAACATTATAATCACAGGCCCCTTAAGATCTATAGTAATCCTCCTGCATATTGACACAACTTTGCCCACATCTTGTAATGTTTTTGTGGGCAGCCTCTGGGGGTGAAGAACGGTTTTTTCCATGCTCATGCATTGGTCTAGACCCCATTTCTCATTCCTCGGTTGAGGATAAGAGGACGATCTCCCACCATCTTCATGTAATGTTCCTTTTTTCAACTATTAAGCCCAATCACAGCTTGCACCTGTTGTTATCAAAATCTGAGTTAATATGTAAGGTGATTAACTTGGGTTCTTCTTATCTTGTCGAATAGGTGAATGATTATATTTAAAATGTGCTGTGTGTACACACTACTGAGTGACACACATGGTGCAAAACATTATAAAAGTGGCACACAAGTGACACTACACACAAATGTAAAAACACTGCACACGTGGTGGTGATAGGAAAATTGAACACATTCACACGTACTAATTCTAACCTTAATTCTAGTTCATATAGGACTTCATGGTCTGGTCGAAGGGGATGCCCTCCGTAGTCAAACGTTTGATACATAAATCAAAAGGTTCATAGGATAATTAAAGGTTAAAAATCATTATAGATATATTTATTGGGTAATAGGCAATCAAGGCACTTCATTATTTTACGGTCGCAAGTTACAACAAATCTCTCTCCGCTTATGTTAATGCTCAAGAAACTCATATGCGCCATTTTCCGATCATTCATTAACTGACTGAGTTTATAATTGGCCCAAATACTTCTATGCATCATTTCATGATTCATTACCCAACTCATTACTGGTGGTAATGGGTAATACATATAGGTTCTGCACATTTCCACCATAGCCATCTTGTAACCGCAAAGTATCATTGGTGGGAATGGAGTACGCATCCTTGATTTTACAGAAGGCATACTCTGCATACAAAAAGCAACAGCCCAAACCCAACATGTAATCAATTGCGACGCCCATGAAATAAATGTTATGGGGTGAGATCTGGCACCAATATTGACACATCGGTGTTGTGTAACCCTTCAAAGTTCAATCAAAAAACACACTCGGCCATGTTGTGCCTTCGATATTTGGGTCAACATACCCCAGATTCACACCCTGCAACCACACTAGTTAAACTGCAGACGGTGTATGGTTCTTACATAGTCAAGCTGCCATCAGCGGTCGGAATTTACTTCATCAAGATGTGTGCCCTTTCTTTGTACCTACTTTGCCTTCGAAACGTCAGCCATCTCCAAGTGCTTGAAAGCACTTGCACAGAGACGAGCATCTGACTTGATCGATCTCTTCGTCAAGAGGGTTCTAGTGTCGGCAGGGTTCCTTCCACTTGTATGTCAACAAACTTGAAAATTCAGGTCACAATATGCAGCACAGGAGAAAACAGTTGCAAATAGGGAATATTTGATAGACTACTCATCCAGTTCCGTGAATTCCAAATCATGATGATTTGTTTTACTACCTGAAAGATTCACATATTAGTCTGCGTCCTCGTAAATGCTGCTTTGGTAGAGTCCTACTGGATGATAACTTCAGTCGTTAATAGCACCTAATTAATATTACAAAGACAGCTTGGGCTCTATTATGAGTCTCTTATTCGAATTATAGTACATGAAATCTAAGATATGTTTAGTTCCTATCAGCTAAGTTGTGCCTATGTAATGTTGTCATTCAGATCACTAATATTGGTCCACAGCCTACATACCCAGCGTTGTTTGAATAACATAATTGCCACTGTCATGTCCTTATGTAATGGATTGAGGGACATATTTAAAAGCCCCTAGTGCCATCAGAGCATCACTTTTCGTGACGCTCTGGTGGCGCCATGCCCTGCGCCGTATTTACAAGGCGGCATTAAACCACTTTTTTTGTGGCTTAATGCCACCTTGTAAATACGGCTCTTCAGACGCAGCACTTTGTGTGGAAGGGGCGTGCAATGGGCGTTGCTATGGGCATGCCACAGCAACACCCATTGCATTTTGATGATGCCTCACATTTACGAGTTTTCGCAAACCTGAGGCAGTGCCAAAATCTAACACCACCCCACTGGTGGCGTTAGCATGGCGCAAAGAGGGGAAATGCTTTCATTTCGCCTGTTATTTTGCTCTTTCTATGTCTGCTGCATTTGGCAGAAAACATAGAAAGAGCAAATCACCATTTAAGATTGTTTTTGTGCAGGAAGGTGTTACTTCCTGTACGAAAACAATCTCCCCCTTAACCCAGCCATTCTTGCACTATGGTGAAAGGGTGGCTGCATTGGCGCATGGCAGCAAATTTAGCACGTGTGCAGGGGGAAACACAGGGGTACGCTGTATTCTAGTAAAGCTTTGAAAATGGCGGTGCGCAACACTGCCAAATTTGGTGCTGTGCCACACACTGTCATTTTCTATTAAATCTGACATGAGTGTCTCAGTGACCAACCAGTGTAGATCTTTCTCCGACTGTTTTTTCTCCATACAATGCTTGGCCAGTTTTGTCATTTCTTTTTTTGCATTGTATGGTGCTTCGGTGTTTCTTTATTCAGATGCACAACTTTCCTGATGTCATGCCAATCTATCTTAGCCCACAAGACCAGATAGTGACATAAACAACATTGGTAAAGTTACAGTTTGCAAGGTGGTTGACCTTCTACATAGTGCGCAAGCCTAATTCCTACTCCGTGGTCTTTTGTGTGAGCTAGCAAATATTACATTTGCCACATGGGAAATGCCTTGTAACGGGAGCCAAATTCCATTAGGTTAGTTGCTAATTTCTGGCTTTCACCTTTAGATGGTGGGTATGCTCCAAGATGTCTGTCAAGTTGTCTCCTAAAGGAAAATCTAGGGTGCAAATTTATAAAATGTGGTGCTACACCTAGTGCAGCAGCACTTTTCATGAGCCCTTTAGCTCCCCCCTAATGCCACCATGTGTGCTGTGTATTTAAAATACGGTGCAACATGGTGGTAGTAGGGGTACTAGCATCATAATTTTTAAACCTGGTCCGGCGCTTTGCAGGACTAGCGTCAAAAATGTTTATGCTAATCATGCAAAGCACCCTTTGCCCATTGAAAGAAATGGAGCCTCTCCTTAACGCCTGCTTTTAGCAGGCGTCAAAACTGCAGATAAAAATGATGCAAAGAAATCTCTTAAATTTCTTTGCACCATTTTTTCGGTCCCCCTAACACCGGAATGCCCTCCTTGCATAAGTTATGTCTGGCGCAGGCATAATGTGGCGCAAGGGGTTACAAAGTGGTGCAATGCAAGCATTGCTCCACTTGGTAAATATGGCACACGTTTTGGGCCATCCAACGCTTCATTGTTGTAAAAAAACTTACACTAATGTGGTGTTGGAATGGTGCTAGGCCCTCTTAAATCTGGGCCTAGGTTTTGCTAGTGAGAGATTTCCAGATGTGAAAATGTGCCAATGTTTATTAACTAATTTATTAAGATTATTTGAGCTGGGACTGAGCATGGCTACACAAATCAGTCAGTCTGTTTCCTTCTTGACATGGGTAGCAAGTAGTTGTTTCCTTTTGTTCTTCAGTGTCTCCTTGTTAGCGTTTCTGATAAATTGCTCAGGGGAACCATTCTGTAATTTCGCAGTGCGTTTTTGACCATGTTATTGATATTCTGATTTATGTTGATACAATTATGTATGAAACGTAAAAATTGACCAGCTAAGAAATTCTCCCTGCGTGAACAGGGGCACAAACATTGAAATTGAAGTAGACTGTTGTGGTCAGTTAGTTTGTAGTACACCGCTTTCTTTAGAAAACCTCTTTCTGTGTAGATCCTCAAACCAAGGGAGGCTAATTCCTTGTTGCTCGTGGTAGGGGTGAAATTCAGAAAGGGATGAAAGGAGGTGAGCATTCTGTTAAGTCAGATACCTGGTCAAAACCTGTGATTGTCCCAATATATAAAAGGGGAAATCATGGGGACTCTAATGTTATTGCCCGTTTTCCCTACTTCATTTTGTGATTTAGATGATGGGAAGAATACTTGTAGCTAAGCTAGAATCTTAAGCTAATGAACATCATTTGTTCTCTGATGATCCGAAGAGGAATATGGACAGTAGAGCAACATCTAAAACTTAATCTGCTTATTGATAAATATACATTGATGAAGAGGGGGCACCTCTGAACTGCCTTCATGAACCTGTCAAGGGCTTGCAGTCCAAATTGTGGCTCCTGATGGGGATTGAGATGTCCGTTGCAAATTTTCTTAGAGAAATCTGCACAGAGCCAACAGCAAAGATCAGGTATGAAATAATTATGGGATGTTCTGAAGCATTCAGCATAGCAAAGAGGGTGAGGAAGGACTGTGTACTTGAATCGTTACTTTTCACCCTATATATTAACAACTTGGAAAGGGTCTTGGTTGAATGATACAGGGGCATGCCTCAGATTGGTCATCACAATGACCCAACCTTCCTATATTCTGATGACTTGGCCTTAATGGCCCGTACACTAAATAGTTTGCAAACATTATTCAATGTTTTTGTGAACTTTATGGTTGATTTGGACCTTAAAGTTAACCCTAGTAAAAACTGTATTAAGAAATATGGGTCTAAGACTACGAAAATTAAAAATGTTGGGGCAAATTTAAAAGCCCCTAGTGCCACCAGAGTGTCACTTTTTGTGGCACTCATGTGGCGCTAACCACTGCTCCATATTTACAAGGAGGTGTAATGCCACATTTTGTGGCAATACACCTCCTTGTAAATATGAGTCCCCCGACACAGTTTTCTGTGGCAGACGGGTGTGCAATGGGTGCTGCAGTGAGTGTTCCACTGCAACACCCATTGCTTTTGACCCTGCCCCAGATTTATGAGGCATCGTAAATCTGTGGTATCACCAAAAACTAGCGCCACCCCATGGGTGTCGTTAGCATGGCAAACTGAGGAGGAATGCTTTTATTCCTCCTCATTTTTTTATTTTTTCTATGTGACATAGAAGAAGCAAAAAAACATGGATGATTGTTTATGTGCAGGAAGGTGTCCCTTCCTGCACATAAATAATCATTCCAAAATGACACTTTGGTACTGCTATGTGTGCTGCATTTTGAAATGCCAAATTGCCATTATAGATTGTTAATGTGCAGGAAGGGACACCTTCTTGCACTTAAACAATCTATCCCCTGTCTCCATGTGTTGCTTCTCCAAAACACTGAGACCAGTGCCACCATATCCTGGAGACTTTGCATGAGTTACTTGCTCTGCTGGAGAGGCAATCAATGTTCATATAGGCACCATCTATGATTTGTTGTTGTGAATGAAATGCTCCTGCATTAAAACCTCCATTAAAAATGAGGACTTGTTATCCCCTCAATGCAGGCACCTTGCACTATGATGATGAGCTACTTTTCTTGCGCCCCCCCCCCAACATCACCATGTGTGCGGCATATATACAATATGGCGCACCATAGCACACGTTGTGACAATAGCGTCATAATTTACTACGTTATTATGGTACTTTGCAGGATTAGCGCCATAAATTGTGGGCGCTAATCCTGCAAAGTAAAGGGAGGCCCATTGAAAGTAATTGGTGCGTCATTTTAACGCCTGCTCTGAGTAGGCATTAAAAATGATGCTAAAAATGGCGCAGTGAAATGTTTTAAATTTCACTGAGCCATTTTTTTGGGCCTCCCTGCGGGGGAACGCCCCTGTTGCATACATTGTGCATGATGTAGGCATTATGTGGTGCAAGAGGTTGCAAAGCAGCACAATGCAAGCGTTGCACCACATTGTAAATATGATGAAGGAGAATGGCCATCATACCGCCACATGTAATGTTCCTTTTTTCAACTATTAAACCCAGACCCAGTCGCAGCGTGCACCTGTTGTTATCTAAATCTGAGTTAATATGTAAGGTGATCAACTTGGGTTCTTCATATCTTGTCAAATAGGTTAATGATTAAATTAAAAATGTGGTGTGTGTACACACTACTGAGTGACACACATGTATTTTCCATTCATAATGGTGCAAAACATTATAAAAGTGGCACACAGGTGCCACTACACAAAAATGTAAAAACACTGCACACGCGGTGGTGATAGGAAAATTGGACACATTCACACGTACTAATTCTAACCTTAATTCTAGTTCATTTAGGACTTCGTGGTCTGGTAGAAGGGGATGCCCTCCGTAGTCAAACGTTTGATACACAAATCAAAAGGTTCATAGGATAGTTAAAGGTTAAAAATCATTACAGATATATTTATTGGGTAATAGGTAATCAAGGCAATACGTTATTTTACGGTCGCAAGTTACAACAAATCTCTCTCCGTTTATGTTAATGGTCACGAAACTCATATGCGCCATTTTCCGATCATTCATTAACTGACTGAGTTTATAATTGGCCGAAATACTTCTATGCATCATTTCATGATTCATTACCCAACTCATTACTGGTGGTAATGGGTAATACATATAGGTTCTGCACATTTCCACCATAGCCATCTTGTAACCGCAAAGTATCATTGGTGGCAAAGGAGTACGCATCCTTGATTTTACAGAAGGCATACTCTGCAGACAAAAAGCAACAGCCCAAACCCAACATGTAATCAATTGCGACGCCCATGAAATAAATGTTATGGGGTGAGATCTGGCACCAATATTGACACATCGGTGTTGTGTAACCTTTCAAAGTTCAATCAAAAAACACACTCGGCCATGTTGTGCCTTCGATATTTGGGTCAACATACCCCAGATTCACACCCTGCAACCACACTAGTTAAACTGCAGAGGGTGTATGGTTCTTACATAGTCAAGCTGCCATCAGCGGGCGGAATTTACTTCATCAAGATGTGTGCCCTTTCTTTGTACCTACTTTGCCTTCGAAACGTCAGCCATCTCCAAGTGCTTGAAAGCACTTGCACAGAGACGAGCATCTGACTTGATCGATCTCTTCGTCAAGAGGGTTCTAGTGTCGGCAGGGTTCCTTCCACTTGTATGTCAACAAACTTGAAAATTCAGGTCACAATATGCAGCACAGGAGAAAACAGTTGCAAATAGGGAATATTTGATAGACTACTCATCCAGTTCCGTGAATTCCAAATCATGATGATTTGTTTTACTACCTGAAAGATTCACATATTAGTCTGCGTCCTCGTAAATGCTGCTTTGGTAGAGTCCTACTGGATGATAACTTCAGTCGTTAATAGCACCTAATTAATATTACAAAGACAGCTTGGGCTCTATTATGAGTCTCTTATTCGAATTATAGTACATGAAATCTAAGATATGTTTAGTTCCTATCAGCTAAGTTGTGCCTATGTAATGTTGTCATTCAGATCACTAATATTGGTCCACAGCCTACATACCCAGCGTTGTTTGAATAACATAATTGCCACTGTCACGTCCTTATGTAATGGATTGAGGGACATATTTAAAAGCCCTAGCGCCATCGGAGCATCACTTTTTGTGACGCTCTGGTGGCGCCATGCCCTGAGCCGTATTTACAAGGCGGCATTAAACCACTTTTTTTGTGGCTTAATGCCACCTTGTAAATACGGCTCTTCAGACGCAGCACTTTGCGTGGAAGGGGCGTGCAATGGTTGTTGCTATGGGCATGCCACAGCAACACCCATTGCATTTTGATGATGCCTCACATTTACGAGTTTTCGCAAACCTGAGGCAGCGCCAAAATCTAACACCACCCCACTGGTGGCGTTAGCATGGCGCAAAGAGGGGAAATGCTTTCATTTCACCTGTTTTTTTGCTCTTTCTATGTCTGCTGCATTTGGCAGCACACATAGAAAGAACAAATCGCCATTTAAGATTGTTTTTGTGCAGGAAAGTGTTACTTCCTGTACAAAAACAATCTCCCCCTCAACACAGCCATCCTTGCACTATGGTGCAAGGGTGGCTGCAGTGGCGCATGGCAGCAAATTTTGTACCGGCGCAAGGGAAAACACAGGGGTGCGCTGTATTCTAGTAAATATGGCGCATTACTGCATTTTGAAAATGATGGTGGGCGGCGTTGCCAAATTTGGCACTGCACCACGCACCGTCATTTTCTATTAAGTCTGCCGGAGGTGTCTCAGTGACCAAACACTGGTGATCTTTCTCTGATTGTTTTTTCTCCATAAACTGCTTTCCCAGTTTTGTCATTTTTTTTTTTGCATTGCATGGTGCTTCGGTGTTTCTTTATTCAGATGCACACCTTTCTTGGTGTCATGCCAATGTATCTTAGCCCACAAGAACAGATAGTGACATAAACAACATTGGTGAAGTTACAGTTTGTAAGATGTTTGAGCTGCTACAGAGTGGGCAAGCCTAATTCCAACTCAGTGGTCTTTTGTGTGAGCTAGTAAATATTACATTTGCTACATGAGAAATGCCCTGTAACAGGAGCCAAATTCCATTATGTTAGTTGCTCATTTCTGACTTTCACCTTTAGATGGTGGGTGTTCTCCAAGATGTCTATCAAGTTGTCTCCTAAAGGAAAATCTGGGGTGCAGATTTATAAAAAGTGTTGCTACACCTAGTGCACCGCCACTTTTCATGAGCCCCTTAGCTCCCCCATAATGCTATCATGTGTGCGCCGTAATTAAAATACGGCGCACCACGGTGGTAGTAGAGGTACTAGCGTCATCATTTTCTACTCTGGTCCGGCGCTTTGCAGGACTAGCGTTAAAAATGTTGACGCTAATCCTGCAAAGCACCCAGAGGCCCATTGAAAACAATGGGAGCCTTCTGTTAACGTCTGCTCTTAGCAGGCGTTAAAAATGCAGATAAAAATGATGCAAAGAAAGCTCTTAAATTTCTTTGCACCATATTTTAATTCCCCCTAACACCTGAAAGCCCCCCTTGCATACATTTTGCCTGGCGCAGATATAATGTGGCACAAGGGGTTACAAAGTGGCGCAATGCAAGCATTGCTCCACTTTTAAATATGGCACAGCGTGTTTGGCCTTTCAACGCCTCATTAGCGTAAAACAATTACACTAATGTGGTGTTGGATTGGTGCTAGGCCCTCCTAAATCTGGGCCTAGGTTTTCCTAGTGAGAGATTTCCAGACGTGAAAATGTGCCAGTGTTTATTAACTCATTAGATTATTTGAGCTGGGACTGAGCGTGGCCACACAAATCAGTCAGTCTGTTCCCTTCGGTCATGGGTCGCAAGTAGTTGGTTCCTTTTGTTGTTCAGTGTCTCCTTGTTTGCCTTTCTGAAAAATTGCTCATTGTAATCATTCTATCATTTCGCAGTCAGTTTTTGAGCATGTTTTTTAATGCGGATTTATGTTGATACAATTATGTCTGACGCGTAAAAATTGACCGGCTAGGAAATTCTCCCTGCGTGAGTAAGGGCACAAACATTGAAAATGAAGTAGACTGTTGTGGTCAGTTAGTTTGTATCACACCGCCTTGTTGCTCATGGTAGGGGTGATTTTCAGAAAGGGATGAAAGAAAGTGAGCATTCTGTGAAGTCAGATACCTGGTCAAAACCTTTGATTGTCTCAATATATAAAAGGGGAAATCATGGGGACACTAATGTTATTGCCCGTTTTCCCTACTTCATTTCGCGATTAAGTTGATGGGGAGAATACTTGTAGCTAAGCTAGAATCATACACTGATGAACATCATTTGTTCTCTGATGTTCAGAAGAGGAATCTGGACAGTAGAGCAACATCTAAAACTTCATCAGCTTATTGATAAATATACATTGATGAAGAGGGGGCACCTCTGTACTGCCTTTATAGATCTGTCAAGGACCTTCAGTCCAAATTGTGGCTCCTGATGGGGATTGAGATGTCCGTTGCAAATTTTCTTAGAGAAATCTGCACAGAGCCAAAAGCAAAGATCAGGTATGAAATAATTATGGGATGTTCTGAAGCATTCAGCATAGCAAAGAGGGTGAGGAAGGACTGTGTACTTGAATCATTACATTTCACCCTATATATTAAAAACTTGGAAAGGGTGTTGGTTGAATGATACAGGGGCATGCCTCAGATTGGTCATCGCCATGACCCGACCTTCCTAAATTCTGATGATGTGGCCTTGATGGCCCGTACACCAAATAGTTTGCAAACATTATTCAATGGCTTTGTGAACTTTATGGTTGATTTGGACCTTAAAGTTAACCCCATTAAAACCTATATTATGATATATGGGTCTAAGACTACGAAAATTAAAAATGTTGGGGCAGATTTAAGAGCCGCTAGCGCCACCTGAGTGTGAATTTTTCTAACCCTCCAGTGACGCTAATCACTGCTCCATATTTACAAGGAGGTGTAGTATCACTTTTTGTGGCATTACACCTCCTTGTAAATATGGACCCTCCGATGCAGTTTTCTGTGGCAGGCGGGTGTGCAATGGGTGCTGCAGTGGGTGTTCCACCACAACACCCACTGCTTTTGACGCTGCCCCAGATTTATGAGTAATCGTAAATCTGTAGCATCGCCAGAAACTAATGCCACCCTATGGGTGTCGTTAGCATGGCAAAATGAGGAGGAATGCTTTTATTCCTCCTTCTTTTTTGTTTTTTTCTATGTGTGCTGCATTCTGCAGCACACATAGAAGATGCAAAAAGCCATGGATGATTGTTTATGTGCAGGAAGGTGTCCCTTCCTTCACATAAACAATCATTCCAAAATTACACTTTGGTACTTCTATGTGTGCTGCATTTTGAAGCCCACTTAGAAGTGCCAAATCACCATTATAGATTGTTTATGTGCAGGAAGGGACACCTTCCTGCACATAAACAATCTATCCCCTGTATCCATGTATTGCTTCTGCAAAACACTGAGACCAGTGCCACCATATCCTGGAGACTTTGCATGAGTTACTTGCTCTGATGGAGAGGCAATCAATGTTCATACAGGCACCATCTATGATTTGTTGTTGTGAATGAAATGCTCCTGCATTAAAACCGCCATTAAAAATGAGGACTTGTTATCCCTTCAGTGCAGACACCTTGCACTATGGTGATGCACCACCTTTCTTGCACCCCCCTAACGACACCTTGTGTGCAGCATAGTTACAATATGGTGCACCATGGCACACGTTGGGAGAATAGCGTCATCATTTATGATGTTATTGTGGTACTTTGCAGGATTAGCGCCATAATTGTGGCTGCTAATACTGCAAAGCAAAGGAAGGCCCATTGAAAGTAATGGGTGCGTCATTGTAACGCCTGCTCTGAGCAGGCATTAAAAATAATATTAAAAATGGCGCAGTGAAATGTTATAAATTTCACTTTGCCATTTTTTTGGGCCTCCCTGCGGGGGAATGCCCCTGTTGCATACATTGTGCATGATGTAGGCATTATGTGGTGGAAGGGGTTGCAAAGCAGCACAATGCAAGCGTTGCACCACTTTGTAAATATGATGAAGGAGACTGGCCATCATACCGCCACATGTAATGTTCCTTTTTTCAACTATTAAACCCAATCGCAGCGTGCACCTGGTGTTATCTAAATACGGGGGAATGCTTCTGTTGCATACATTTTACCTGGCGCAGGCATATTGTGGCATAAGGGGGTACAAAGTGGCGCAATGCAAGCGTTGCTCCACTTTGTAAATATGGAAAAGGAGAATGGCCATCTTACCACCGCATTAGCGTAAAAAAAATGATGTTAGTGTGGTGCTAAGAGGTGCTCGAGCCTTGTAAATCTGGCCCTGTGTTTGTCACAAAAAACTGGGTATAATCTTTTTGGAAGATCTTACTGGGCTGTGCTCACTCCTATGGTAGCAGAGGATATGGTCGCACCAAAAAGCGCCTTTGTTTTACCAATATAATTTTATTGATTTTATTGCAAGAGGTTAAAGTCATTTTTAGATGGAGGCTGGTAATTCCTCTACCCGGCAGGGCTGATGATCACATTATTCCCATCACCTCATAAATTGCTCAACTATCAACATCACGTACAAACCAAATTCTGCGTTTTCTCTCTTCTCCTCCTTCCCCGCGAAACACATTTCTAGTTTGCAACACATTTAATATTTAATGAGATAAAAACAAGGCTCAGTCAGGGGCTCTGTCTTTTTGAGACAAGGAGTCTTTCAGCAGACAAGGAGTCCGAAGCATAGGGAAAGGAAAGGCAGCTTGGATTACCCGATCGGAGAACATTCTGCTGCTTCATTATTATTCAGAACAGATTTAACACCTTTATTCGTGGTTGAATAGTTCTAGCACATAGCACAGTGTTAGGATATGTGAGGGTTGGTAACAACTTGGTAAGGGAGATACCATTTGATATAAGGATATACAAAAAGTAGCTTTCAGATGGCCACCCTAGTGCTTAAGGTGTGAGTATACTTATCATTTGATAGGCAGTTACGAAGGGTTAGATGCCTGTCATATCTTGTATACTGTAAAGAGTTATTAATTTTAATGTAGGAAGTTAAGATAGGATGGGTTGGCTATGTGGTACCCAGTGAACCATGGTTCCTCTCACATTTAGATATAAATAAGGTCCTACCAACCATTCTGCTAACTCACGCTAATTAGAAACTTTGACGGATGATCGGATTTAAGATGGCCACCGTGGTTCACATTTTCACGTGGTCCTATTTTACTACACATCTACAACATTACAATTAGTCTGTTCTCTATTTCAGTGACTCTTGGAATGCGTCACTTACGCATTATGGGCTTAACCCAAGGGGGCAGAAACTACAGGAACGCTAGGGATGTTTTATTTATTTTTTTATTTATGTGGGGGGCGTCCCCTTGGGCAAGGGGTGCCCCCCCAAGGGGGGTATTGACCTGTTGGCCATTTACGCCCCCCTTGGGGCAGATGGGCCTATTTTTTTAGGCCCATCTGCCTCCAAGGTGGGCAGAAGCCACTTAGACACCATGGATAGTGTGTGTGTGTGTGTGTTAGTGGATGGGGGGCGGCCCCTTGGGCAAGGGTCGCCCCCCCTTTGGGGGCACATGTACCAAGGCCATTTCTGCACCACTTGGGGACAGATCGGCCTATTATTTTTAGGCTGATCTGCCCCCACGAGGGGCAGAAACCCCTAGAACGCCGGGATATTTTTATATGTTTATTTTTGTGGGGGGGCGTCCCCTTGGGCAAGGGGCGCCCCCAAGGGTGGCATTGACCTGTTGGCCATTTCTGCCCCCCTTGGGGGCAGATGGGCCTATTTCTTTAGGCCTATCTGCCCCCAAGGGGGGCAGAAGCCACTTAGACACCAGAGGTAGTGTGTGTGTGTGTTAGTGGATGGGGGGCCCTTGGGCAAGGGTCGCCCCCCCTTTTGGGGGCACATGTACCAAGGCCATTTCTGCACCCCTTGGGGACAGATCAGCCTATTATTTTTAGGCTGATCTGCCCCAAAGGGGGGCAGAAACCACTAGAACGCCAGGGATTTTTTTCATGTTTATTTTTGTGGGGGGCATTGACCTGTTGGCCATTTCTGCCCCCCTTGGGGCAGATGGGCCTATTGTTTTAGGCCCAGAAGCCACTTAGGCACCAGGGATAGTGTGTGTGTGTTTTTTTGTTTTTTTTTGTTTGGGGGCTGTCCCCTTGGGCAAGGGTCGCTCCCCATGGGGACACACTACTAAAGGTATTTTCTGCCCTCCTTGGGGAAGATATGCCTATTTTTTTAGTAGGCCCATCTGCCCCGATGGCAGAATCCAGTTAGGCACCAATTTCTAAATGTTTGATGGTGGGGTGTTTGTCAACTGATGAAGTATTTGCATTTGTGATAAAAATTGTTTTCCTCCTTTTTGTTCTAGTTCAAAGCTTTTGCGTTATTTGCGGTGGCTCCTTGCGGTTTTGGCGGTGGTTGACCTGCGGTTTGCATAGTTGCATGATTTAGGTAAGTAAAAACAATTTACTCCAAAGGAGTATTGTTGCCATGCATGAATGACATGTTTGTAGGGGGTGTACTAAATGCAGGATTGTGTGTGAAATTGTCCTTATATTTGTGCACAATGATATTTGTTTTGTCTTATTTCTAATTTGCTTTTCTTTCTTTCTTTTTAGTGGGATATCATTGGTGATTGCTGTGTCTGTGCAGAGTAGTTGCTGGTGTTTCAAGTTTTTTCAGGCAAGTGAGCGGTACAGTTTTTGAGTTTATAACTCTTACTAATAAAGCTACACTTTATTACTTATCTTACACAGTGCTGGTTGTTGGTGGTGAATTTGTCCAGTTAATTTTAGTAGGAAAGATCATGGCTAGCAACAGGATGACCGCTCAGCAGGTGGTTGGTATGCTTTTTGAGTCATTGTCTGATCATGATTATGAGACGGACTCTGCATCTGAGGCAGAGGAGGAAGTGAGGGATTCTGGCAGTGATGTTTCTGTTGGAGAGGAATCTTCTGATGAGGAAGCCAAACTCAGTGCAGGTGAAGGGCCTGCTTTAGAGGAGGACACTGATGTGCCATTAGTGCAGCAACCTGGGGCTGAAAGGTTTCCCATTATAAGACCTGATCTCTGGGTTGCCCCAAACATGGAGCAGCCAGAGTTGCCTGCCTTTACTGGCCTCCAGGGGTGTAGCGCCAATACAGAGAACTATTTGCCTGTCAATTTCTTTGAGTTATTCATCGATGATGTGTTTTTGGAAGAGATTGTTGAGCAGACTAATTTGTATGCAGAGCAGCATTTGAGGGACAATGCTGCTAGATTTAAGATTAAGCCTGTCCTTGATCATTTTGTAGGTCAGTTTTCGGAGGTCTATGTTCCAGGCAAAGAGATAAGTGTGGATGAGTCTTTGGTCCTCTTCAAGGGTCATTTGGTTTTTAGGCAGAACATTCCTAGCAAAAGGGCACGATATGGAATTAAATTGTATATGCTGTCTGAAAGTAGTACAGGATATGTGTATAGTTTCTGTGTCTACACTGGTAGGGATTCCAATATTGACCCCCCTGTTGGTCCTCCCACTTTTGGAGCCACTGAGAAAATTGTGTGGGATCTTGGTAGGCGACTGTTCCACAAAGGTCACCATTTGTATGTAGATAACTTCTACACTGGAGTGCACATGTTCAAGGAATTGTTTAAAGTGGACACTATTGCTTGTGGCACAATTCGTTGTAACCGGAAAGGCTATCCAAGGGAGCTTGTTTGTAAAAAACTTGAGAGGGGACAGTGCAGTGCCTTGCGGAATGATGAGCTGCTAGCTTTGAAATTTTCAGACAAGAGGGATGTATCCATGCTAAGTACCATCCATGATGAGAGTACTTCCCCCGTGACTGTTTGGGGCCAGGTTGCTGAAATCCGCAAACCTGTGTTCATTTTAGATTATAATAAGCACATGGGAGGTGTAGATAGAGTTGATCAGAGGTTGGAACCTTATACTGCTATTCGTAAGTCTTACGTTTGGTATAAGAAGTTAGCAATTCACCTCTTCCACTCAGCAACCTTTAATGCTTTTATTGTGTTTAAGGATAGGTCTCCAGAGTCAAAGATGACATTTGTGAAATTTCGGAGTCAGTGATAGAGAGCCTTATTGTGGTGGAATAGGCCAGAGTTCCTAGAGAAGCAGTGGTGGAGAATGTGGCTAGATTGAAAGATCGCCACTTTGCTGAGCACATTCCTCCCACACCCAAAAAAGACTTTCCAGCTAAGAAATGTAGAGTGTGTTTTCGAAGAGGTATCCGGAGGGAGACTCTAATGTATTGCCCAGATTGTCCTTCAAAGCCTGGGCTGTGTGTGGGTGGTTGTTTTAAGAATTACCACACCCAGAAGAATTACTGGGAACAACCATGAGTGTAAACTCATGTCTGTTTTGTATTTTCATGTGTTCAGTTTCATGGTTAGCATTTCTGTCATGTACTTAGTTAGAGCTTTTGTTTTTGTAGTTTTGTAATTATTTCTCCTTAGTTAGGTGTTCCTCTGTTTAAAAAAAATAAAAATAAAATAATGCCATTGTGTGTGGAGTGGGGCTTGGTTGAGGGTGTACATAGTGTACATATTGACTTGCTGTTGGCTACTGCAACACACTGACAGCCAAACACCAGTCCACACACTCCCATCAGCTGATGTGATTGTTGTATCAGGCATGTGGGCGTATGTAAGTGATGGGCCCTTGAGTGGCGCTGTCTGTCGATGTGAGTGTTGTAATGTGCTGGGCCCGTGGCTGGCGGTTTGAATGGTCTTGTGCGTGTCATGTATGAAAGGTGTGTGAATGGACTGTAAAGCGGTTGGTGCCTTGTCGCGGCTTTACAGTTCACAAGTTGTGAGTCATTGGTTCAGTTTTTTGCCTTTCAATTATTACCAGTGCATTTAATTTTTGTGAAATCTCTTGTTAATAAAATTTGATCCACTGAACCATCACTCACCCTCGTGCCAAATCTAACCAGTATGTGTGGTAAAAATGACAAAACCTGCTCCGCTGTAATCAGGCGTCGCAGCACACCTGTGACACACTAGGTGCCTCGGTTGGGACCCCGATGATGAAGCATGCCACCAACTTGGTTGGTGGGTGAGGGGTCTTTTTCACATAACCTAAGTGCGTTTCTTTTCAAAATTTTAGTGTTTGGCACATCACAGACGTATGTGGACACATCAAAATGATATATTACAAAACTACCTGTGTTTGGGGAGGAGGGGGCACCTATGTTTTTGGTCCTGGGTGCGGCCTTCATCTAGGGAAACCTACCAAACCCAGACATTTTGTAAAACTAGACACCCCAAGGAGTCCAGGGAGGTGTGGCTTGTGTGGATCCCCCAACATTTTCTTACCCAGACTCCTCTGTAAACCTCAAAATGTGCTTAAAAAAGCATATTTTCCTGACTTTCGTTTGTACGATCACCGCTCCAGCACAAAATTCCCACTCCCCAGTGTTCCCCTCAGTCTCCCAAGTAAAATGACACCTCACTTATATGGGTCCCCAAAGCAGAGTCAGCCTAAAGATGTATAAAAGAAGAATATGTCATTATAAACTCGCTGTGCTATCCCCTCTATCTCTACAAGTTTTGGGCCTTATTCTGTTGCAGGCACCTGGCCCACCCACACAAGTGAGGTATCATTTTTACCGGGAGACTTGGGGGAACGCTGGGTAACAGAACCTGGTCAGAGCCCCACCAGTCACCCCATCTTGGATTCCCCTAGGTGTCTAGTTTTAAAACATGCACAGGTTTGCTAGGTTTCCCCAGGTGCCGGCTGAGCTAGAGGCCAAAATCCACAGCTAGGCACTTAGTAAAAAACAGCTCTGTTTTCTTTCTGAAAATGTGATGTGTCCACGTTGTGTTTTGGGGAATATCCTGTCGCGGGCGCTAGGCCTACCCACACAAGTAAGGTATCATTTTTATCGGGAGACTTGGGGGAACGCTGGGTGGAAGGAAATTTGTGGCTCCTCTCAGATTCCAGAACCTTCTTTCACTGAAATGTGAGGAAAATGTGTTTTTTAGCCAAATTTTGAGGTTTGCAAAGGATTCTGGGTAACACACACAGAGCCCCACAAGTCACCACATCTTGGATTCCCCTAGGTCTCCCTAGTTTTAAAAAATGCACAGGTTTGGTAGGTTTCCCTAGGTGCCGGCTGAGCTAGAGGCCAAAATCTACAGGTAGGCACTTTGCAAAAAACACCTCTGTTTTCTGTGAAAAAATGGGATGTGTCCATGTTGTGTTTTGGGGCATTTCCTGTCGCGGGTGCTAGGCCTACCCACACAAGTGAGGTATCATTTTTATCGGGAGACTTGGGGAAACGCTGGGTGGAAGGAAATTTGTGGTTCCTCTCAGATTCCAGAACTTTCTGTCACCGAAATGTGAAGAAAATGTGTTTTTTTAGCCAAATTTTGAAGTTTGCAAAGGATTCTGGGTAACAGAACCTGGTCAGAGCCCCACAAGTCACCCCATCTTGGATTCCCCTAGGTCTCTAGTTTTCAAAAATGCACAGGTTTGGTAGGTTTCCCTAGGTACGGGCTGAGCTAGAGGCCAAAATCTACAGGTAGGCACTTTGCAAAAAACAGCTCTGTTTTCTGTCAAAAAATGGGATGTGTCCACGTTGTACTTTGGGGCATTTCCTGTCGCGGGCGCTAGGCCTACCCACACAAGTGAGGTATCATTTTTATCGGGAGACATGGGGGAACGCTGGGTGGAAGGAACTGTATGGCTCCTCTTTCTGTCACCGAAATGTGAAGAAAATGTGTTTTTTTAGCCACATTTTGAAGTTTGCAAAGGATTCTGGGTAACAGAACCTGGTCAGAGCCCCACAAGTCACCCCATCTTGGACTTCCCTAGGTCTCTAGTTTTCAAAAATGCACAGGTTTGGTAGGTTTCCCCAGATGCCGGCTGAGCTGGAGGCCAAAATCTACAGGTAGGCACTTTGCAAAAAACACCTCTGTTTTCTGTGAAAAAATGGGATGTGTCCATGTTGTGTTTTGGGGCATTTCCTGTCACGGGTGCTAGGCCTACCCACACAAGTGAGGTATCATTTTTATCGGGAGACTTGAGGAAACGCTGGGTGGAAGGAAATTTGTGGCTCCTCTCAGATTCCAGAACTTTCTGTCACCGAAATGTGAAGAAAATGTGTTTTTTTAGCCAAATTTTGAAGTTTGCAAAGGATTCTGGGTAACAGAACCTGGTCAGAGCCCCACAAGTCACCCCATCTTGGATTCCCCTAGGTCTCTAGTTTTCAAAAATGCACAGGTTTGGTAGGTTTCCCCAGATGCCGGCTGAGCTGGAGGCCAAAATCTACAGGTGGGCACTTTGCAAAAAACACCTCTGTTTTCTGTGAAAAAATGGGATGTGTCCATGTTGTGTTTTGGGGCATTTCCTGTCACGGGTGCTAGGCCTACCCACACAAGTGAGGTATCATTTTTATCGGGAGACTTGGGGAAACGCTGGGTGGAAGGAAATTTGTGGCTCCTCTCAGATTCCAGAACTTTCTGTCACCGAAATGTGAAGAAAATGTGTTTTTTTAGCCAAATGTTGAAGTTTGCAAAGGATTCTGGGTAACAGAACCTGGTCAGAGCCCCACAAGTCACCCCATCTTGGATTCCCCTAGGTCTCTAGTTTTCAAAAATGCACAGGTTTGGTAGGTTTCCCTAGGTACGGACTGAGCTAGAGGCCAAAATCTACAGGTAGGCACTTTGCAAAAAACAGCTCTGTTTTCTGTCAAAAAATGGGATGTGTCCACGTTGTACTTTGGGGCATTTCCTGTCGCGGGCGCTAGGCCAACCCACACAAGGGAGGTATCATTTTTATCGGGAGACTTGGGGGAACGCTGGGTGGAAGGAAATGTATGGCTCCTCTTTCTGTCACCGAAATGTGAGGAAAATGTGTTTTTTCAGCCACATTTTGAAGTTTGCAAAGGATTCTGGGTAACAGAACCTGGTCAGAGCCCCACAAGTCACCCCATCTTGGACTTCCCTAGGTCTCTAGTTTTCAAAAATGCACAGGTTTGGTAGGTTTCCCCAGATGCCGGCTGAGCTGGAGGCCAAAATCTACTGGTAGGCACTTTGCAAAAAACAGCTCTGTTTTCTGTCAAAAAATGGGATGTGTCCACGTTGTGCTTTGGGGCATTTCCTGTCGTGGGCGCTAGGCCTACCCACACAAGTGAGGTATTGTTTTTATTGGGAGACTTGGGGGAATGCTGGGTGGAAGGAAATTTGTGGCTCCTCTCAGATTCCAGAATTTTTTGTCACCGAAACGTGAGGAAAATGAGTTTTTTTAGCCAAATTTTGAGGTTTGCAAAGGATTCTGGGTAACAGAACCTGGTCAGAGCCGCACAAGTCACCCCTTCTTTGATTCCCCTAGGTCTCTAGTTTTCAAAAATGCACACGTTTGTTAGGTTTCCCTAGGTGCCGGCTGAGCTAGAGGCCAAAATCTACAGGTAGGCACTTTGCAAAAAACAGCTCTGTTTTCCTTGAAAAAATGGGATGTGTCCATGTTGTGTTTTGGGGCATATCCTGTTGCGGGCGCTAGGCCTACCCACACAAGTGAGGTACCATTTTTATCGGGAGACTTGGGGAAATGCTGGGTGGAAGGAAATTTGTGGCTCCTCTCAGATTCCAGAACTTTCTGTCAACAAAATGTGAGGAAAATTAGTTTTTTTAGCCAAATTTTGAGGTTTGCAAAGGATTCTGGGTAACAGAACCTGGTCAGAGCCCCACAAGTCACCCCATCTTGGATTCCCCTAGGTCTCTAGTTTTCAAAAATGCACACGTTTGTTAGGTTTCCCTAGGTGCCGGCTGAGCTAGAGGCCAAAATCCACAGCTAGGCACTTTGTAAAAAACAGCTCTGTTTTCTTTTTGAAAATGTGATGTGTCCACATTGTGTTTTGGGGCATATCCTGTCGGAGGCACTAGGCCTACCCACACAAGTGAGGTACCATTTTTATCGGGAGACTTGGGGAAATGCTGGGTGGAAGGAAATTTGTGGCTCCTCTCAGATTCCAGAACTTTCTGTCACCGAAATTACAGGAAAAAGTGTTTTTTTAGCCAAATTTTGAGGTTTGCAAAGGATTCTGGGTAACAGAACCTGGTCAGAGCCCCACAAGTCACCCCATCTTGGATTCCCCAAGGTGTCTAGTTTTCAATCAAAAATGTGCAGGTTTGCTGGGTTTCCCCAGGTGCCGGCTGAGCTAGAGGCCAAAATCCACAGCTAGGCTAGTAAAAAACAGCTCTGTTTTCTTTCTGAAAATGTGATGTGTCCACGTCTTGTTTTGGGGCATATCCTGTCGCGGGTGCTAGGCATACCCTCACAAGTGAGGTACCATTTTGATGGGGAGACTTGGGTGAACGCTGGGTGGAAGGAAATTTGTGGCTCCACTCACATTATAGAACTTTCTGTCACCGAAATGGCAGGAAAAAGTGTTTTTTTAGCCACATTTTGAGGTTTGCAAAGGATTCTGGGTAACAGAACCTGGTCAGAGCCCCACAAGTCACCCCATCTTGGTTTCCCCTAGGTGTCTAGTTTTAAAAAATGCACAGCTTTGCTAGGTTTCCCCAGGTGCCGGTAGAGCTAGAGGCCAAAATCCAAAGCTAGGCACTTTGTAAAAAAACAGCTCTTTTTTCTTTCTGAAAATGTGATGTGTCCACGTTGTGTTTTGGGGCATATCCTGTTGCGGGCGCTAGGCCTACCCACGCAAGTGAGGTACCATTTTTATCATGAGACTTGGGGGAACACAAAATAGCAAAACAAGTGTTATTGTCCCTTGTCTTTCTCTACATTTTTTCCTTCCAAATGTAAGACAGTGTGTAAAAAAGACATCTATTTGAGAAATGCTCTGTAATTCACATGCTAGTATGGGGACCCCAGAATTCAGAGATGTGCAAATAACCACTGCTTCTCAACACCTTATCTTGTGGACATTTTGGAAATATAAAGGTTTTCTTGATACCTATTTTTCACTTTTTATATTTCAGCAAATGAATTGCTGTATACCAGGTATAGAATGAAAACCCATTGCCAGGTGCAGCTCATTTATTGGCTCTGGGTACCTAGGGTTCTTGATGAACCTACAAGCCCTATATATCTCCGCAACCAGAAGAGTCCAGCTGACGTAACGGTATATTGCTTTAAAAAATCTGACATCGCAGGAAAAAGTTACAGAGTAAAACGTAGAGAAAAATGGCTGTTTGTTTCACCTCAATTTCAATATCTTTTTATTTCAGCTGTTATTTTCTGTAGGACACTCTTGTAGGATCTACACAAATGACCTCTTGCTGAATTCAGAATGTTGTCTACTTTTCAGAAATGTTTAGCTTTCTGGGATCCAGCATTGGCTTCACACCCATTTCTGTCACTAACTGGAAGGAGGCTGAAAGCGCAAAAAATAGTAAAAATGGGGTATGTTCCAGTAAAATGCCAGAATTGTGTTGAAAAATTGGGTTTTCTGATTCAAGTCTGCCTGTTCCTAAAAGCTGGGAAGATGGTGGTTTTAGTACCGCAAACCCTTTGTTGATGCCATTTTCAGGGGAAAAACCACAAGCCTTCTTCTGCAGCCTTTTTTCGCATTTAAAAAAAAAAAAAAACTTTTTGCTGTATTTTGGCTAATTTCTTGGTCTCCATCAGGGGAACTCACAAAGTCTGGGTACCTCTAGAATCCCTAGGATGTTGGAAAAAAAGGACGCAAATTTGGGGTGGGTAGCTTATGTGGAGAAAAAGTTATGAGGGCCTAAGCGCGAACTGCCCCAAATAGCCCAAAAAAGGCTCGGCACAGGAGGGGGAAAAGGCCTGGCAGCGAAGGGGTTAAAAGAGGCATCTAAGATGGCACCCGCAATACATGCCAGCATATACGAAATGTGACAAAACACTCTCAGATGTACTCGGGGATATAGTTTTTCGTGTGAGTGTTACTATAGCAGTTAGTAATTATTGATTCAAGATACTAATGCTTGTTGAGGTATAGGGGAGTGACATTGTGTTTGGCTACTATGGGTATGTTTGGAGTACAGTATGATATTGATTGTGGGGTTAATGTGATGCTACATCCAGATGGAGTAGAAGGCTGGCCCTCTATGTAGTGTGCAAAATGAGGCACACTGTGTAGGGGGTCTGGGCAACCATACATTGCTTCACAGAGGTAAAAACTAGACCACCTAATGCTCAAACTTTTATGGTAGCTTAGTCCAGCAGATAGGCTAATCTCAGAGAAGTGCGAAGCATTTGTTGTACTCACAGTATCAATAAAGCAAGACCCACAGTCAAAGAAATAACTCGAGACAAATTTACAGAAATACTTCACATTTTAATACATTTTTTAAGACCAAGTTCATCAAAATCAGGTAAGTACCTTTAAAGTTATCAACTTTTAAAGTTTAGAAAATGTCTAATTTCTGTGCGTAATTATGCACCATAGGAATCAATGGAGAAATACTTTAAAAATTCATATGAGGCAGTGCGTTTACCAATTTTTCTTTTGGCAGGTATGTTGAAGCTGTCGTGGGCCCTATGGACCAGTTGGAGAAGTTCAGGCGGCTCCCTGTTCCGGCGGGAGCAGCTGCAGAAAGTTGTTGGAGCTGGTGTAAGGCCACTCCGGGGGACCACTTGGAAAAGCACTGCACAGGTGGGTCTTGTGGGTCCCCTTGGAGTGTCAGGGCTGCAAGGGGTGGGGGAGCCTTAGGGCAGGTCAGCTGCCAGTCAGTGAAATGGACTTCATTGGTCTTCTGGTCTTTGTTGCAGAAGAGTGATGACTTCACTCTGGAGCAAGGGTCTCCAAACTGGGGGTGGTATGAGGACCTGGCCAAAAGAAGCATTATACAGATAACAGTGTTTTGTTTTAAACAGAAACATGTAAATGCATTTGTAAAAAGGTAACAATTCTTAAATGCAATGTTTAAATGAGTCTAGACATATTTAAACATTGCCATCTATATAAAATATTTGTGAAAAATTCTGAGGGGGGGCAATTATTTTGTATTTTTCAACTGGGGGTGTGGCATTAAAATGTTGGGAGACTGCTCTGGAGGGAGATCTTCAGCAATTGTCAGAAGTTTGGAAGTCCTCTGGGGGTTTATAGAGGCTGTCCAATGTCTAAGCAAGCCCTCAGTGATGATTGCCAATTCCTGTGTGCAGTAGGCAGGGTTTGGTGCCTTCTTCTTAGCACAGCAGGACTTCAGTTCTTGAGCCTTGGTTCTTCTTTGTTGTTGGTCTTCTTTTTGAATCTGAATCTCTGGTCTAGTGGTGCTCACTTAAAACTGTATTTAGTGGGAGTTTAGGAGATTACCTAGTAGTGATCAATGGATCATCTACATTAGGTTGGCCAAACCCACTAAGTGACCACTTCCTATGGGCTGAAGTCACTTCCCTACACTAATTGGCTGTTTTCCTTTCATGCAAAATGGAGGAAAATTAAAATGAGGGGTCACTTTGCATGCAACACCTTAGGGGTGGTGTAAGCTGTGGCTGGCCACTCCATCTGTCCTTTGTGAGTTTTCCCACCATTGCTCCAGCCAAATGTGGGGTTTGCAATGGGGACAGCCATCTATTGCTAGCAGTAGGCTTGGGGGTCTAGTTTCAAGGATGATAAGCCTTTTAAAGCTCGCTAGCTGGGCAGTGCACATTCCTTTGGGGGAGGTGTGATAACACCTCTTCCCAGGAACAGCTTTGTTCTGGGACCCAGAGAGCAGAGTCTCTCACCCCAGGGTTCCAAACTCTTGTCTGGCGGTGACAGACTGGTTGTGACCGGCCAGCAACCATGCCGGGGTAGTCAGCTATTCCAAGGTGCATCTCTAAGGAGGACATAGGGTACATTTGGCAATAAATCCAATACTGGCACCAGTTTGGATTTATCATTCTGAGTTGTTTAATACTAAACAACTCAGGGTTCAGAGTAGCCATCATGTAGCTGTGAAACCTGTACTGGTCAGTGTGCAGCACATGTATTAAAATGGCTGCTCTGTTCACTAACTATGTCCCAGGTTTGGCCAGGACACTGTAGAGGTACATAGTTCATGTACCTATGCCCACACTTACAGTAAGGTGCACCCTGCCTTAGGGCTGGAAGGACTTCCAGAGAGGTGAAGTATCTATATTGTATGCAGTGTGGAGTGGACAGGGCATGGGCTGCGTGTAATGTTGAGTTTGCATTTTAGGATTGCACCTGGATACTCAGCCAGCAATAGCAGTGCTGGGTGTATCTGAAAGAATGGCCCTTGAGGGTGGCACAATCTGTGCTGCTACCCTCAGGGGCCTAACCTTAATACCCCATGCCCTGGATACCTAGGTACCATTTACTATGGACTTAGAGCCAGATCTACAAGTAACTGGTGCAGTGCGGTGCTGTGCCAAAAATAGCAGCGCTGAGCCAGTTTTGAAACGCAAGGAAGCACCCTTGTGTTTCCCTCTGCGCCAGCACTAAATTAAGCTGCCTGCTTCAATGGAGGCATCCTTGCACCATAGTGCAAGGGGTTCTGCGCCGAGGGGAGTGATTGTTTATGTGCAGGAAGGCTCTCCTTCCTGCACATAAACAATCTACAATGGCAATGTGGTACTTCAAAGATCAACTTTTAGTGTATTTGTGCAACAAGATTTGATGTTTGGTCCTTCCGGTATTTTTTTAATATGTCTGTGGGCAACCCACCCCTATTATTTACTTTCACTTTAACTGGTACGGTCTCAGGTATGGAGCCATACATGTAGTTTGACAATTTATTTATCGTCTATGTGTGGGTTGCTTCTGATGGCTTGATATAGGTTTCTAATATGCTTGTCAAGCTGCCTCTTGTATCACATTATATCTGAAATTCAGGACCCTTTGTAAATATAGGGCTTTTTTACTACTAGATGTAACTTAGAGCCAATAACGCTGTTCTCTTATACATTTTCCTGAAAGACAGATTTATTCACATGTATAGGCAACAACAATAGTGACATGAGGTATACTTAATTTCCGATTATGGTAGGTGACTCTCATAGATAAATCTTAATAGTAAATCTACACTTCCTAGCTTGGACTTTTGTTCCAACTATATCTCTCTTGTTGTAGGAAGAGGATTTGATGGTGCTATCTGAATAAGATTTACTATTAGATACATTTGTTGGTGATGACCCACCTTTGGTCTTTAGAGGGGGCTAGGTGTGAAATTCTTCTTATGAGTGTCACATACTTACACACTATTTAGTTTGAAAATGTCTATCAATGAAAACTTTACTTTCACCGTGGTAATGAACCTTTATTTGCTCTGACTCTTTACACTTCAGCACTGGTTGTATTTTGGTCTACTTCTAGGTTTCTTTAGTTACTCAACATATGCAACTCCTTGTAAATTTTTTCACATTGAGGTGATACTCATGCATAGCTTATGCCAAATTTGGTGTAGGGTGCATTAGTGTATAACTTAAAATATCTGCATTAAAGTTACCCTATTTGGTTCATTGTAGCCCTGTCGAAGCCATAGGTGCATGACCCGCATAGGACGAAACACGTGTTGGCTATATCGCTAGGTCAAGGTTACGTTGTTATGAACAAAAACCTATTGCTGCATCCATAGATGAAAAATTGATGACTTTGCTACATAAATGAAAACATATTGTTGCATCCAATGGAGTGAAAGTGTGCTTGCTGGCCTGAAACACATACATTTAATACTGTGATCTAGGAATTGTTTGATTCAAGAACATTGATTGTGAACACATGGTTCTGATGTTGTTATTAACATTGTGTTGCTTGTGGGCTATTTAGCAGGTTTTTTTTAAGAAGCTATTTTTCTTCTTACATGTGGGTTTAGGTGGCCACCCCGTCCTCCTGGAAGCACTTGACACTTATTGGTATCCGGCTCAAAAAAGGTACACAAGGGTTTGCCCCTCTTACTCCTTGCCACTTCTCCTTAATGTGTGTAACTTAGGTGAGGGAGCACCCTTGGCCCCCGCTTCTTTATATTTATACTACAATGAGTTTGATTCAAGATAGACACAAAATAGCAGAGGAACTCTTCAAACCCCTTAGTATAGGTGTTCCAATTAATAAAAGTATTAATTAATGTAACCCATTAAGTAGTGAGGGATTAAAAGCCAAATTCCAAAGACTTGAAAGACTCAAAAACTCTGAAATGTATAATGGTGGGATGGGACTACATTGTAACAACATTAATGCTTAAATCATATTCCAAGAGGTGTCTGGTCGCAAACCTTTCCCACCTGGGATGACTTGGAGGATGACCTCCTCATGTGATGGTAGAAAAAAACAAGTAACAGTTCTATTCACCTTATGGAAATATTGATTGAAAATTCAGAACGTATATGTGCTAAACTGTTCCAAGAGATCAATGTACCTGAGAATTAAATCCTGGATTTAAACCTACCTGAACACACAAAGAAGAATTATTAGATACCGGAAGGAAGTCTACATAAACATCAGGAGGAAATTAAGCTGAAAAAGACTAGAAAATTTAGAAGAGATGAATTAGATTACAATAATGGTAGGATTTTCACATTTGTGAAATGCTTTGATCACTTAGTAAAGAAAGACATATCATTAAATAGCAAAACAAAAGGATGATGGACGGAGTGCTAAAACATTTCAAACACTCACCCTCAGTCATAGATCTGGGTTTAATTAATCATTCTTTTCCTCACCATGCCATCCCAGTTTGGACCCAGCCATTCCCTGGACAGCAAAAAAGCATCCTGGAACCGGTTTCGGGGTATCACCCCTCATCAGCCAGACTAGCTTCAATCCAGTGGCACAGTGAGCAGGGGACCCATGTCTGGGCGTACCCTGGTCAATTAGAGTGACTTTAGCAACACAAAAGGATCTGGGTCTAGGGGTGAGTGTTTGAAATGTTTCCACACTCCGTGCATCATCCTTTTATATTGCTAAAATCATTAAATAGGACAGATTCTTATTTAGATACCAGCAGGAGTACGTCATCATCCAGTATACCATCTAGTACTGACAATAATGAAGCAGGTAAGGGTACCTAAAGTTCATCTAAAGACAACACTTTTTTAAGAGAAGTTCCCTGGATCAGGATGGGGAACAGGGGCAAAACATTTTAGGTCAAGACCCATTGGAAAACTAAAGAGGGAAGAGAGGCAAGGGCACAAACTCTAAAAAAGGATAAATGTGAAAACTAGATCTTGGAACAAGACTGTCACATAAATACTGGCTTGAGCTCCGATGTCAAGGTGGTTAACCTGTCTAATAAAAAATATAACTAGTGAAATTACTTTTTTACTGAAAAACAGCATGAAGTTCTGTCCTACTGGAACTTGTGACATAACAGATTTGAAGGTAGACTTATATAAGTTTATCTGACATTTGAAATTAAAAAAGTTATTTTCTGTAAACCCGACCAAAACTCCTTCTGCTATCAGAGACATGTCCTGGAGTAACATATCAATACAGGATGTTTAATACACAATATCTCTTTTTTCTATCACTGAGAATTAACTAAATCCCGTTACACTCCATAAGGTTCTTATTCACTTAGAAATTTGCATTAACTTCAGTATGGTTAGTGGAATAAAACCTATATCTAAATGAACTCCACAATTAACAAGTGGAAATAGTGTTGATGCCTTTTACAAAACAGCATTAGCTGATATTGCTGACTGGGAATAACATAAACTGAATAATAGAAAAGGATTGTTTAAAGATAACTTGTCAAAATGTGAGCATATGGCTCTATAAGATCTACTCTCAGATCAGACTAGCAGACAAAGTCAGGAATGTGGTTATCATGAATAGGAGTGACTATGATAATGAGATTCAAAATCAGCTCAATGATTCTACTTGTTATCTTGAACTGAATTACAACCCTATATTTTGAGGTTTCCACTCTGGTTAACACTGAACTCAAGCAATGGCATACTTTAGGTTTGCTTAATGATTATGAATACTATTATATGCTGGTTGATCGACCTAGATTTCCTTGCTGATATACGCTACCCAAAATACGTAAAGACATGCCTTTTCCTCTGAGCAGACCGATTGTATCGGGCATTGGGGGGACAACAGAAGGGGTTTCAGAGTTTTTGGACATTTTCTTATGCCCATTTTTATCAAACTTACCATCATATATATGAGACACCAAACATGTTTTTAATATGTTAAGTGATGTCACATGGTAACATGAAATGTTACTGATAATAATGGATGCTGTGTCGTACACAGACAGTTTGCATGAACATGGCCTGAATGCTTTGAGGTTTTTTTAATAAGAGATCGATTGAACTATTAGAGCTCACAGAGATTCTTATTCGTATGTCATGACAATGTTTTTCCGTTCAATGGGACCTGGTACAAACAGCTTTGTGGGACTGAGATGGGATTCTTATTTTCGCCCTCTTGTGTTAACCTCTTCCTGGAGTGGCTCGAGGAGGTGCATGTCTGAGACCCATCCAGTGTGAAATGGAACAACAGCATATTTTACTGGGGTTGTTATATAAACAATTGTCTTCTAATCTGGACAGGATCTTGTGGAGATTTGAAAGAATTTATGATCTATCTAAACTCGAATGTGTACAATATGAGGTTCATGTAACAAAAGAGCTATGAAAGTATTGTATTTCTAGATCTTGAATTATATATAAAAGATGGCCAAATTCACAGTGTCAGGCCACTCACCTGGAGGACTTGTCAGCAGAGACGATATTGGACCTTACTCTCTCCCAACACAACGCCTGACCATGGAATGATAACCTCAAATAAGGCACTGTCCTAGTAGAGAAGGTGGTCGGGATAAAATAATAAAAGAAACAAAGACTTGCACCCTCTTAGTGGTGTCCAGCTCGCTACCTTGCTGATAGTGCCCCAGGTGTCTTCCTCTTTCGGGGTGTGCAGGAGAGTCAACTAAACGGAAGGAACACACACATTATATTAGCATTGGCATTCATTAACATAGTTATTTCAAATAACATTTGGGCAATGGAAGTACATACATTCAGAGATGCTTATAACAACAAAGAAAATATGCACTCCTTTAGTTCTAGTGGGATAGAAATTCCCACTCCTTTAAGGAGCTTCAGATAACAGTTCACAGATTTTTCCCTGACAGAATGTTAAGTCATATGCTCTTGTTATGTGACTGTGCTTCCTTTCCTTATTTTTGAATTCTCTTTTTCTCTTTAAAAGTTTGTAAGTAGTCTCTTGAACTTCCAGCAGATATCATGGAAGTCTTATGCCAGGATTATTCATAAGCCTTGAAGTTTTTATTTTTTGTAGAATTGTTGAGGATGAGAAACAAAGAATAGTGCACTAACATTGTTTTCTTTTCTTTTGCTTGTCCTTCCTTTCATTGCAGGTTACACCCTCACATGACAGAATGACCAACGGGTTGATTCCTGAACAACAACAGCCACAAAGAAGATTCCCCATCGTCGCTCACAGGTATGTCTTTTCTGGAATGTGTGGATTAGAGAAGTCAGGTGAACTGCTCAGATATGACTGTTGGTGCGCATATGTCACCGAGTCTAGCTAGGAAGCCTGGACCAGGGAGAAGAGGGTGTGATGATTCAGGAGGTGAGCGTTCTCTTTCAGGTAATAAAGCCAAGTGTCCGACTAGGGTTTGACGAGCATTTATAAGTAGATAGTGTTTTCTAGAAGGGCACATGAATCACTCTGGAAAGTCCCTGACTGGAAAGTCCCTGTATTGGTGGTACATGAATCACTCTGGAAAGCGCCTGACTGGAAAGTCCCTGTCTGCAATCACATGGATAATTATCAAGCACACGAATAATTGCAATAACAGAAAAAAAGGTCATAATTGAAGTGAGACTTGTTCAAGCATGTGAAACAAAAACATGAGGCCTTTTAGTCAAACCAAGGGATAATTACAAGCACATTGAACATTGCAAACACAAAGATAATTTAAAGGTTTGGTAGAGGCAACAGTGACCAAACATAGTGCAATTACTTAACTTAAGGTGTGTCAGGTTAAGGAGCATTTACATGATTTGTTCAGCAATGAGTTTCAGAACATAAGGTACATGCTTGGACGAGGGACTTAGTGATCATATCACACAGCAAGATGTTCAGGAAAAATACTTCATCTAATGCTTTACTCCATGCTGTGAGCTCACACCCTAAATCTCAAACTAATGCCATCCCCTACAGCAGTGGTTCCCAAACTTTTTCGACCAGCAGCTCCCTTCACCTACATTGGCCATTGCCCACGGCTCCCCATTATGTTACTTTTTTTTTCGGGTGGGCGATGTAAGCCCAGCCTCAGGAGTACTTCAAATTTTCTCCCTGCAAATAATTGGGATGTAGGTGATGAAGGTATTATCATATTGGTAACAAAATAAAAATACAAGTTGTTTACTTTTTTTTTTATTCAGTTAAGTCAGAAACAATACAATATCAAGAGCCAAAAATGTTTCCACAAATTAGCAACCTTTTTTGAACACATGTAAGATTAACCACACAACAAAGTTCTGTAGTAAATGTTTTTTATTAACAAGAAAAAACAGGGAGTCTGAATGTGAACAAAATAGAAAGGCCTATGTTTGGAAAATCCTAGTGAGATGGATGTGCTTGTTTTTCTTTACAAAGCTCCTCGAATCTTGGTGTTATTTTTGAGATCGCAACACGCATTTCTTTTTCAAGGTGAATATTTGCCCTATATTTTGACTTTATCAAAGCAACTGCTGAGAAACCAGCTTCACAAAGGTAGGAAGTAGCAAACGGGATCAAAACACGCAGGGCAATCTTGCTAATCACTGGGTATTCATCTTGAGTTTGGCACCAAAACTCAAGCAGTGACAGAGACTGGAATTTGTACTTTCAATGTTGAGTCACTTGAAATGTCAATGAGCTGTTCTGCTTCCTCGTTATTGAAATGCTGAGGTATCTCAGCATTGAAGGGATCTCTCACCCATTTTATTGGCTCCACTTCATCCTCTGGGAAATATTTCTGAAGGTAAAAATGCAGTTGTGACAAATACAGAACAAAAACTGTCCTCAGTTCCTCCTTTAATGCCATCTCATTGTCTTGCAGAAACTTGTCCAATGAAGGAAAACATTTATAGTCACCTTTGCTTACACTGCCTTTCCAAAGGATGACTTTTTTCTTAAACCCTGAAACTTTGTCAGAGAGCTGCAAGGTGTTAGTATTATTAGTTAGGACTTGTTCAGTGTGTTCAGTTTTTCAAAAAGATCCGAAAGAAAAGCCATTTGTATTAGAAAGTCTGCATCAATAAATTTGTCAGCAAAACAATGTTCATCATCGTGTAGATATGAGTATATTTTATTCCTAAGCTCATACACCCTAAGCAGGGAGTTACCGAGAGACAGCCATCGAGAACTGCTGTAGAACAAGAGGCATGAGTGTTCGGCACCCATGTCTTCACACAGCTTAGCAACAAATCTTGCTTTCATTGGTCTAGTTTTAATGAACTTTATCACTTTGGTGACTATTTTCAGAATATTATGCAGTTCTTCACTGAGGTTTCCTGCTGCTAGTGCTTCTCTGTGTATTATACAGTGTGTCCAAATAGCATTAGGTGCTTTAGACCGTATGCGAGCTTGAAGTCCTTGGTAGCATCCAGCCATTGAACGACCCCCGTCTGTACAAACTCCAACACATCTCTCCCAGTCAATCTGATTCTGTACCATAAAATCATCCACAACCGCAAACAAATCTTGACCGGTAGTTCCACCTTTCATTTCCTTACAGAACAACAAATCCTCAACTATTTTTTTTTCATTAACAAACCTGACATAGCAAATAAGATGGGTGTCTTTTTGGTTGTCTGTTGCCTCGTCCAGTTGGAGTGCAAAGTCTTTGCCTTTTAAGTTACAGATGAGCTGATCGTTAATATCGTCAGCCATATCGTTTATCCTCCGGCTGATAGTATTATTAGAAAGAGGCACTTTGAGCAGCTGTTTACCAGCATCTTCGCCAAGCATGATGGTTACCATATCAACAGCAGCAGGCAAAATCAGCTCTTCTGCAATTGTGTGTGGTTTTTTACACTGTGCAACACGATAGGCCACTTGATAAGAAGACAAGAGGGCGTTACTGTTAACTTTGGCTTGTTTTGAGAAAGTGGTCTTTTGTAACTTGGCTTCTGTTAGTTTTCTTTGGAAAAATTCCCTTGGCTTTCCAACCACATTTGGGTGAAGACTTTCAAAATGACGCTTTAGTTTACTTGGAAGCATGGATTCTAAAGCCAAAACTTTTAAACAGATTACACATTGAGGACGCTCCTCATTATTAACCTGTACACATGTGAAACCATAATCTAGATACCTGTCATCATACTTTCTGTACTTGGTTTTTCGCTTCCCATCCTCTTTTTTCTCTGAAGAACCTGAGACTTCACTTTGCTCAGACGAACTTGAACTCGGTATTAAAAATCTCTTCATTGTCAATCATAAAGATGCCAATCACTTCACACGTAGAAGAGAAGAGAAGAAAGGGAAAGTCTGTGGAAGAGAAAAACGAAATAGTGTCACAATGGTAGAAAACAGAAAGCTGCAATAGTGAGCTGAACACTGTGCCACTTCAGTCTTTAGTCCCAGCCATATGCAAATCAGTCTTGACCCTGCTCCAATGTGAAGAGTGTGAACAGTGCAGCCCAAACTGCCTGACCAGTTCTTCCCTTAACCAGAGCACAACACAACTCATGACTGGTTTTGCCCCTATTAGGGATCACTAGCTAAATATTGCTTGGCTCCAGTGCCACAATGTGCTACAATGTGCCAGGGGCCCACACCTGGGCCTACCCGCACACTGAAGTATACAGAAAAAAAATGCTTGATTTAATCTCAACCACTAGCAGTTTCTCAGGACCCCATCCCTCCAGTCCATCTTTATTTTGCACACTGTGCCACCTCTATTTGTATTCAGCCATAAGCGAATCAGTCTTGACCCTGCTCCAATGGGCATAGTCCAGCCCGACTTTAACGGTCGTATAGCCATGTTGCTTACCTGGGCAAATTTGTATGGGAAATCTCCTAAGAATTGTATAATGATGAGAATGAGCGCCTTTGTAATGTGTGGCCTAACTAGTCTTGTGTTTTGGAAAGAAAAAAATTCTGTCATTTGAAAGCGTTTGTTTTCCGGGAGAATTAACAGTTATGTTAGTCTGCAGGTTCTAATCAAAACGTTGGACCCTGGCACTTATTCCTTTACAAATTAAGCAGGGAATGCGTGTGTTGTATTACAAACACGAACAAACACCCTTCCACACTCAGTGTTGGGAGCGCCCTCCCTGGCAGAGACTCTTCCCGCCCTCCCAGCTGAGCACGAGGACACAGAATCTGGGCCAGTGACAACCAGCAAGGAACACACGTGTGCTCTTGCATTATGACCGGCACGAGAGCGGAAATCGAAAATAAATGGGGTGAAGCATGGGGGGAGGCGTTAAAAGTTTGTATATGTGCACGCAGTTATATTTTCCAAGGTCTACTACACAATAATTACGGCAATTACCTGACAATGAGCTGAAATTCGACTTGAAATGCTGAGGGGGCTCTCGGAGTCTCTGAATTGCCACGCGCCTGTAAATGCCGAAGAACGTAATCACGCTGGGTGAAACCATAATGCAAGACGTTGACAGGTGGGGCTCGTGTAATCCCCCCGACATGAAATGCTAATGTCTACTGCTCGACTGGAAAATAATTACCTCCCTGCGTAAGTTACGCTGGTATAAACCGCGTGCATAAATCGTTTCTGAAGTGTGGCATTTCATGTTTTCAAAAATGCGCACGGCACCCCAGGCAACTTGTCACGGCGCACCGGGGTGCCGCGGCGCACAGTTTGGGAACCACTGCCCTACAGTGAAATGTTAAGGTCTCAATGTAACTGTAGTGAGGATGTGATATTCCCACAAACCTTGGAAGATGTTGAACAGAGATTTTAAAGAAGTGAAAATGACTAGGAAAGAATTAAGGGCCAGATGTATCACAGATTTTGCACTCGTAAACAGCGAAATCGGCCGTTTGCGAGTGCAAAATCGAGGTCTGCAATGCATGAAATGCATTCGCAGACCAAAAACCGAAAATAGCAAAAATAGCGATTTTCTGCGTTACGACCTGGATTTTGTGAATCGCAATTTGCGATTCGCAAAATCCAGGTCGCAAAGCAATTCTGCAAAAAATCGCAATTTGCGATTTTTCACAGAATGGTATTTTGCAAGTGCAAAATACCATGACCTGCAACCAGGTGGTAACCTGGTGCAAAATTTAAAAATGCAGTAAAACTGCATTTTTAAATTTGAAATGTAAAGCACACATGCCCTTTTGGCATGTGTGTACTTTACATGTGTAAAAAAAAAAAATGGGGTGCAGGAGAGGGGGTCTTAGGCCCCCAGCACCCTGGCCCTTTGCTTTTCACAAATTGCGATTTCTGTTTCAGAAATCGTAATTTGCGAAATGCAAAAAATTAGCAGCTATGGGCCAATAGGCCCATAGCTGCGAATGGGGCCAGTATCGCAATTTGCGATTCAGTAATTGCATTTGCGATTTTTGAGAAATCGCAATTACCGACTCGCAAATGTGATACATGGCCCTTTGCGAGTCGGTAATTGCGATTTCTCAAAAATCGCAATTACCGAATTGCAATGGGCCAGATTCATACATCTGGCCCTAAGAGAGCAAGTAAGAGAACATGTAACACTGAATATAATATTACACTGTTAGACAAAAATCTGCATCTGAAACAAACATCAGAGTTAATTAGACTAGTTACTAGTTTTCACTCCAGATCAAATCAATTCTGTAACAATATACATAAACGCTGGGATCTACTACTCAAAGATAAGGACCTACAACCTTTTATTTTGGCTCTCCCTAGCATAACATACCACAAAAGTAAGAGTATTCTGAATTATGTTAGTCCAACTTATCCTGTTTCCCCCAAGAAGAGGGTATGGCTCACTAAGAATTTGAATGGATCTTTTAAATTTGGATACTGTAGTATGTGTAAATGGTCCTTGGATGGTATCACCAAATTTGCATATCATGGTTTACGGAATTATACCATACATACTTATATTGATTGCAACACCTGATTTGTAGTCTATGTGATAGTGTGCAAATGTGGAAAGATTTATGTTGGGAGCACAATAGACACTTAAGAGAATGTAAGGTGGAACATTTCAGGGTACTCAAACAACTAAGTGAATGATACCCCTTATCAACACATGCTAAAGAATGTCAAGCTCAAGGCACACATTATTCATTAAGATTCCATGTTATTGATGTCAATTGTGATGTCAGCGGTGGTAACTGTGAACTGAAATTAAGACAATGTGAAGCACAATGGATTATGCGTCTCCACTCTGTGGAGTATGGTTTAAACGTCGACAATGAAATTTAATATTTTCTAGGTTCATGAATAACAATGTATTCAGCTCGACATGGTTACATTGTAGCTGCTGTGGTGAATGCTCTATCTATTTAGTTAACTATGCCGAGTAAGATTCTGTTAACTGAGAGTCTATAAGTCCGACATCTGCCTGAATACCAATATCTTTGTTTTGCTCCATATTACTTTATTATCTTTCAGGCATATGTTCATGTTTTACAACTGGTGACCACTGATTGTCCATGTTTGCCTATGCTGTATAAGGATTTGTACTTAGTGCTTTTACCACTTAATTTCTTTTCTCTGCTCTGTTTCTAAGCAACTTTTTTATGATAGTCCTACAATAGTACATGCTTGTTTCTCTAATCCCGGTTTCCTTTGATTTGGGGTTTTCTCTATGGATGTTTGAATACTCTTACTCACACACATTTCCTGTAACTATTCTGTTGCCTACACAGAAGAAGCATGCAGATTACCTGGTTGTTTTTTTTCATGACCCATAGCAGGCAATGCATTCTAAATAACTAATAGCACCATGTTAGGGTATGTGAGGGATGGTAGCAACTCAGCAAGGGAGCTAACATTTAATATAAGGATATACAAAGAGTAGTGTTCAGAAGATCACCATATTGCTTAAGGAGTGAGTATACTTATTATTTGATAGGCAGATAAGACGGGTTAGATGCCCGTATATCTTGTGATAGACATGAAACTTTACTAATACATTAGTGGCATAGAAGTTACCATACAGTGTCTTACTAACCTGCATTAAAAGCCTAACAAAGAAATTAGCATGAAATGTAAAATGTGCACATTTGAATGATGGTGGACAATGTGGCTTCAATTCATACTTTGACATCACGTTTTGCCATGAAAGATGCTGTGCATACATAATTGGGTGAGATACTGACATGAATGAATATCAAAAGTATTATTAGTAAATGAATATTAGAAAATAAGTATTTTATGAGCATGAATTAATCGTACCTTTATTGATTTAGATGAACTTATTAACATAGGTTACATGTGTGCAGATAAATAAATGCATGTTTAAATTGTCTTCTAATATGTTGTGAATAATGTTTGTAATGAAATAATTTGCTTTTCATATTTGTTTCAAATTGTAAGGTACGCAATAAGATTTATGTGTATTAATTGTATTATTGTGAATTTAGGCTTCTTCAGCTAGACTAGGCCTGAAGATTCAATTTTGCAGCAGTAGAGGAAAAATACATGTTCCCACTGACCTGAATTATTTTCTAGGGTGCTGACGTGTTGCTGAATGTCCTATTGTATTAAAGACAGAGACATGTCTTGAGAAATAACAAATGTAACAGTATTTCTTCAAGCTATCGAACAAGACATGAAGCCTTATTAATTTTGTATGAGAATTGTTCAAATCCTCCTGTGTACTGTGAGAAAGGATCCCAAAGTTGCAGTTAATAAATATCTTATTTTGATGGAACTGTATGAATTAATTGAGATGACCACACATTTTTCCCTGAGAAAATCTGGAATTGTTGGAAACTTGATGGTGTCAGCGATTACCATTGGATGTTGGTTATTGTGCGCAAGAGGAGCCCATCTGGAAGGCTAATCAGAAACTTGTGGGCATTTCTAATTAGGGAGAAACCTTTGAAAGTTTTAGTTAGTCTGTCGGAGTCCTCCTGGGTACTTGTACTGTTGCCTCCTGTCCCTCTCCAAGCTTTCTGCCACATTTAGTCTTTATATTATGAGCTTCCTTTTAGTCCTATATGTCCCATCTGCTTATGCTGTTCAATACTAAGACGCTCAATCAATTCTGTACTGCTGACTTGCTCTATGTGCAGCCCATGCTCTGCACTGTTCTGATGCTGCTGTGTACTGATGCTGCAAAACGGTGAACGCTCTGCTTGATGAAACTTTCATGTCTGCTGTCTTATAAGGAGAGGTATAGTCTACAATGTGGTTTCTTGTTTCCTTTTCAGCTTAGATAATTACTCCAGTGTATTTTTATAGTGAGTTACCCTAGTTAGATGATTTTTCCAAATTATTTTTGCCTTTTCTTTTGTTTTGCCCACATGTGTTAGTCTGTTCCCACATGTTCATGTCCAATTTGTATTACAGATAAAGATGGACCAGCTCTGAAACTGATTGATATTAACTGAATTTCGAAGATTTACTGATGTTACCATCATCTCCTTTGAAATCTGAATTTAATGTGCATATTATAGTTTTCCTAATTTGTTTTTGAGTTCTTAACAATATTGATGCTAACTAGACTTAGGCCATTATTATAAGATCAGCTGTAAAAACAGCCTACCGCCGCGGCGACGGCCGCTAAAAGACTGTCGCCTCGGCTACCAGCCGGCCACCATATTATGACCACAGCTGGAAATAAAGGTGTGGCCATCCAGGATAGCAGCAAGGTGGTGCTGCTACCACCAGCAGCACCACGCCAGTGGACCGCTGCCAGCAGTATTATGAGAAATAATACAGCCTAGCAGTGTTCTGCTGGTGGGCGCTGCTGACGGTTGCAGTGCCCAGTCCCGTCTCCTACCGGAAGACCCCTGGATCCAGGTAAGTCGGGTCTTTGACAGGGGAAGGGGATGGGGGCGGGGGGTGTTGTGTGTATGTGGGGGTGTGTGCATGTATGTGTGTGCGTGAATGCTGCTGTGTGTTGAGTGTTGATTGCGTGTGTGCATGTATGGAAGTGTGAGTGCGTGTATGTTTGAAATCTTAATGCGTGTCTGCCTGTATGTTTGGAAGTGTGTGCGGATGTGTGTGATTGGATGTATGCATGCATGTATGTATGTGTGAATGAGTGTGTATATGCGTGTGTGTGTGTGAAGGGGGTGTGGATGTAGGGGGTGGGGGTGGTTTGGAGAGGTAGGGGGTGGGAGGTCCTTGGAGAGGTGGAGGGTGGGGGACCCCTATCACTGACAGGGACGGAATTCTCTGTCACTGATAGGGCATACCGCCACATGCCACAAAAACCATGACGGTAGTCTGTGTCATAATCCCGCAGGCGGCACAATTGCGGCCGCTCGGCTGGAGATGGTTATCTCCAGCCCGGTGGCTGCTACCGCCATGGTGGTCGGAGTGGTACATTTGCTGGTTGGCTTCAGCGAACCTGCCAATGTCATAATGTGGCGGTAAGTACTGCCAGCCTGTTGGGGGTACTACCGCCACATTATCGCCGACCGCCGGGATCATAATGACCCCCTTAGTCTTGCACACCATTTACATTACATGGCTCTGTGGTTGTAATAAAGCTTTGAAACTTTATTCAGTTTGGAGTTTTGTTTTATGGTTAAATTGCTCATGGTGTTTAAAAGTGTTTATGTATCTCATGTTGTTGGTTTAAATTGAATGAATCCATTTATCACTATTCACTGAGTCCAAAGATACGGTCAACTTCTTGTAGGTGGGATAAGGTATGGTGTCTCACCAGATTGCTTGCGGTTTCTGAACCAGAGGCGGGAAGAAGACCTCTGCGGGTGCTCCAGACTTGTATACTGTGAAGAGTTATTAACGTTAATGTAGGAAGTTAGAATAGGATGGATTGGCTATGTAGTAGCCAGTGAACCACAATTCCTCTCACATATAGATGTAAATAAGGTCCTACCAACCATTCTTCTAACTCACTTCAATATGAAACTTTGACGTATGAACAGACTTAAGATAGCAACCGTGATTCCCACTTTCATGTGGGCCATCATTTTACTAAACATCTACAACATTACGATTAGTCTGTTCTCAATTTCAGTGACTCTTGGAATGAGTCACTTCCCAATTACGGGCGTAAAAGAGGCTTCTAAGATGGTGCCCACAATACACGTCGGCATACATGCAGCATGACAAAACAATCTCAGATGTACTTGGGGACATAGGTTTTTGTGTGAGTATTAGTGTACCAGTTGGTAATTATTTGTCCGAGATACTGATGTCTGTTGAGGTGTAGGGGAGTGACATTGTGTTTGGCTACTACGGGGATGTCTGGAGTGCAGTATTATATTGACTGTGGGGTTTATGTGGAGATGCATCCAGACGGCACTTACTGTGAGGTATTGCTTGGAATCCCCTTATAGGTCTACTGGCTACTTGGGGCCTTCCGCCCTTATTATTTACGTATCAGTTCAATTGGATAAACCTTTAGCAGTATTTGTGCGACAAGACTTGATGTTGGGTCCTTGTGGTGTTTTTTTTAATATGTCCGCTCTACTGCAGGCTGCTCATCAGTATTATTCCCTTTCATTTTATCTGGTTCGGTCTCACATATGCAGTTGTCATATGTTACGTACAGCCATACATGTGTTTTGACAATTTATTCATTGTCTATGTGTGGGCTGTGTCTTATGTCATGATATATTTGTCAAGATAACTCTTGTGTCACATTTTATCCGAAATACAGGACCCTTTGTAAATATAGGGCCTTTTAATACTAGCAGTAACCAAGTGCCAATTGCTCACAGCCCGATTTATACACAGTTACAGACAACAACAACAGTGACATGAGGGATACCTAATTTCAGATTTTGGTAGGTTGCTTTCATAGATAACTCTTAATTGTAGATCTACTCTTTCTAGCTTAGACTTTTGTTTCAACTATGTTTCTCTTCTTTTAGGAAGAGGATTTGATGGTGCTGTCTGAATAGGATTTACTATTGACACAGTAGATGGTACTGACCTGTCTTTGGATTTTATAGGGGTGCTAGGTGTGGTATTCTTCATACGGGTCTTACATACTTACACACTATGAAACTTGAAGATGTCTATCTATAGCAGCTTTACTTTCATTGTGGTTCTGAACATTTATTTGCTCTGACTCTTACTTGGGCACTTCAGATTTCAGTCTACTTCTAGGTTTCTTTAGTTACTCAGCATATGCAACTCCGTCCTTGTAAAATTGTTCTAATTAAGGTGATACTTTTTGCACATTCTATGCCATATGTGGTGTATGGTGCACTATAACTTAGAATATCTATATTGAAATTACTCTATTTGGTTCATTGTAGCCCTGATGAAGTTGTAGGTGTATGTACCGCATATGATGAAACACTTGTGGCTACGTCACTAAGAACAAGGGTACGCTGTTATGAACAAAGAATGATTGCTACACCCAGAAATGAAAAAGTGATGACTTTGCTACGCTGTCAATAAACAAAGATGTACTGTTCAATCTAATGGAGTTCAAGTGTCTTTACTGAACTGATACATATAGAAGCGACACTGTGATCTAGGACTTTTTGGATTCAAGAAGAGTGATTGTGAACACAAGGATTTGTTGAAGTTATTAATATTGAGTTGCTCAGAGGGTATTTAAAGATTGTTATTTAAGAAGCTGTTATGATGCTGATACAAGTTAGATTTAACCACAGCTTTATTCCAATACCACCAACCCAGGACAGAGCGGCTACACTCGACGCTCACTCTGTCCAACTGCCAAAGAACCTCCTTTGCTCATCACTCGCACAAGGAACCCTGATGAAGTGAGGGTTCTAATATGTGCCTTACATTGACAGAATCATAACCAGGTAACCATAACACACCCCCCTTACCCCAAATCAAACACTTAGAAAAGATAGGGAACATGTTTTAAAAGGAGAGAAAAATAATATTTACATACTAGGAAGGAAATATAACTTACTACATATTGCTAACAGGTTTCCACTATGATCTACATGTTACTATACAGATTATACTATGTTGCAATTATAAGCAAGGCACCATGTGTTAAGCACAGTACCACTAAATTCTAATGCACAAAATCTTTTAACCATTTTGGTTCAGAGCGTAACCTGGAAGAAACCTTGGTTTGAACCCCGCCCTCGGACTCATGACTATTTTTCATTCCTTGGTTCTCTGGAGAATTGGAATCTTTCACAATCCTGGACATACTCCACACATCTCCATTATCCAAAACAACAACATTTTTTCTTACTTCCTTAATACTGTAAGGACCCTTGAATCTCAATCTTCCCTTTGTTACAAAACTAGGATCCTTTACCAGCACCATGTCACCAATCTTCCATTTAACATTAGAAACGCCCCATTTTGAGTCATAACGCAATTTGTATTTCCCCTGATAGTTCCTCTTACGGTCATACGCCTTATCGACCCTCTTAAAGTCAAAATGATCAAAATCCTCCAGCTCCAATCTATTTTTCATCCAAGCTGGAAACCTTTTGGTGCACCCTGACCTGCCTCTCATATACTCAAAAGGAGCAATGTTGGTAATACTATTAGGGGTATTCCGATGTGCCCACCACAAGTCTCTGAGCAAACCAGCCAATGGAGCTCTGGTCACCACAGCCTCTTGTACACATGATTTAACCATTCTATTCATACGCTCTGCAAGACCGTTAGCTTGAGGTAAATAGAGAGCTGCCCTTAAATGTACCACAGCCAAAGATTCCAAGAAAAGTTTCATTTCTTGAGATGTCAGCTGTACCCCATTGTCTGTGACCAAATGACTTGGCACACCTTCCCGAGAAAATTCTTCCCTCAGAAACTCAATAACCGTTCTGGTGTCTATTGAACACACACACTTCGTTACCACCCATTTCGATGCATAATCAACCAACAACAATACATACCGTTCATTGGCAGGCAAAAGATGAAAAGGTCCCATGAAATCAAGACCCAATTTCAACCAAGGCTTCTCGGGTGTTTCTACAGGGTACAGTGGAGCTTTCCTCATAACCTTACTTTTGTCACTGCATGTGCAAGATACACAATCCTTCACAACAGCCTCTGCATCTCGGTCAAGCCCAGGCCACCAGTACACAGCTCTCAGTCTAGATTTGGTTAAACTTCTGCCCAGGTGTCCTTCATGAGCCAAGTTAATTATTTTACTTCTCAAAGCAAGTGGAGGTATGGACTTAGAACCCCTAAATAATCCACCTTCACTCAAACTCAGCTCATCTCTTACATTCCAATATTTCCTTAACGAATCAGAGATATCTTTATACTCTGGCCAACCTTTCACAATGAACTCTGCAAGAGATTTCCTGTCAGGATCCTGCTCTACTGCCACCTTCCACTCGTCTTGAGTTATAGCCATTTCTCTCACCCAATTGATCACCATCGATACATCAGAAGAATCATCAATGGAATCATCCTTACAGCTGACAGAAGCACGGGACAAGAAATCCGCTACCACATTCTTCGGACCAGGTATATATTCCACCAAAAAATTATATTCCATCAGCTCTTCCACCCATCTTCTTATGCTAGGTGTGAGGTCATCTCTTTTTTTTGCAGAAAAAATTTGGACAAGGGGTCTATGATCTGATCTGACCACAAAAGGTAAACCCCATAAGTAAAACCTAAAATGTTTGATTGCCCACATACACGCTAGTGCCTCTCTCTCTATAACTGAATAGTGTTGTTCAGCTTCTTTAAGAGAGCGAGACGCAAAGGCAATGACTTTTTCTTCCTGGTCTATCCTTTGAATCAAAACAGCTCCTAAACCCTTGACACTTGCATCCGTGTACAAGAAAGTTTTTGCGAAGGTATTAAAATGCCCCAAAGTGGGCATTTTACTGATACTATCTTTGACAGACGTGAAAGCAGAAATGCAATCAGCAGTCCAATTAAACTCACATCCTTTCTTCAGGAGAGATCTAAGTGGTTGAGTTACACTAGAAAAGTTAGCAATGAACTTGGAGTAATATTCTGCCAATCCCAAAAAGGATCTGATGCCATCTTTATCTCTGGGCTCAGGTGCTCGGATGATGGAATCAACTAATTCTATCTTGGGCTTAATTCCATCACCTGATATGGTGTGACCAAGGTAAGCTACTGAAGTGACCCTGAATTTGCACTTCTCTTTCTTAACAGTGAGACCTGACTGGGCAAGCTTCCTCAACACTTTCCTGAGAATTCCATCATGGTCACTTATAGTCTTACCATGGATCAAAATGTCGTCTTGGAAAAATAAAATCCCAGAGATCCCTTCAAGAGTCTTCTTCATAACCCTTTGAAAACATGCAGCTGCTGAAGCCAATCCAAATGGCATTCTTAAGGATTGATATGCTCCCACTGGTGTTACAAAGGAGGTGAGATGCCTAGATTCAGGATGTAAGACAATCTGATGGTAAGCAGAGGATAAGTCTAACACACTAAAGATTCTCGACCCTCCCAACCGCGATAATTCCTCAGATATGTTCGGAAGAGGTTGGCGATCTACCCAAATATGTCTGTTTAGATCTCTAAGATCCACGCACATGCAAATCTGTTTTCCATTATCCTTGGGAGCCAAAACCACAGGGGCAAGCCATTCTGAAGATTCTATCTCCTCAATTATTCCCGCATCCAACAATTTATTCAATTCAGCCTTGAGAGGCTCCATCATCAGTCTCGGAACCCTCCTTGCCTTGTGCACGGATGGGACTGCACCGCTTTTTAGTATTATTCTGTGCTTGAAATTGGTTAAACACCCTAACAAATCACAGAAAACTTCAGGAAATTCTTTGAAAATCTCTAGGTCAGCATTATCATCACTCACCACTGAAACTTGAGAATCAGAGTTGGGATCCAATCTAATTCCCATGTCACGCTGGTGACGCCAACCCAGAAGATTATTCCCTCGCTTGGCTACATAGACTTTACCCATAGTGGATTTATTCTGAAACTGGATTTCCATAACCTTATAACCAATTACATCTATTTTCGTACCACCATAACTGACGGGGTTAATGTCCGGTTCAATTAAGGAATTACAGTTCTCACCAAATACTGCTTGCTAATTCTTGTCGCCTACCATGGTGTACGGGGAACCTGAGTCTGCTAAAACTTTAACAACCTTGCCATCAAGACGAATTGTGCATTCAGGCAAAATAATGGGCCCATCATCAACCATACCCATGCTAATTCCTACATGATTAATATTTGGCTCAACGCATAGAACCATCTTATTAATATTATCAGTAACAGCATCTACTGTACTCTGTTTGTCACTATTACAAATTCTTGCATAATGGCCTTTTTTCCCACATTTCCTACATGTTGAATTGCGTGCAAAACAGTTTGGGCTATTCGCTGAGTGCCCAGTATTGCCACAACGATAACACCGTAGTCCTGAATGTTTCTTCTTCTCCAGGGATGATACATCAAAACCAACTCTTGAAATCTCTTCCTGAACTCGTGACGCTTGTGCTAAGCACAAATTATCTCCTTCATGATTGTTCATTTCTTTGATCCTGCTATTGGTGCTCTCCATACCTTCTACGATCGCAATAGCCTCTCGCAAATTGGGATTCTTTGTTAAAAGCTTCTCCTGAACCCGCTTGCTGTTAGTACAGCGAACTAATTGGTCGCGGATAAGAGAATCAGAGATGTCTCCAAAGTCACAGGTACGTGCTAGAGTACGTAAGGCAGCAACAAAGTTCCCAACACTCTCCAATTTACCTTGAGATCTCGCAAAGAATTTGTGTCTCTCTAACACCACATTAAGTTTGGATTCAAAATGAGCTGCCAACATAGTTATAGACATGTCATAAATATCTCTTGGTTCACCTTCCGCTCCTCCAAAGGGTAATGTTTCAAGACTGTCATAGATGTTCCTCCCTTCAATGCCCAAATTGTGTAAAAGAACAGCTTGTTTCCTAGCTGGGGAAAATTTTTCCCCACCTATTGCTATTAAATATGAGTCAAAAAGATTTTTCCAACGCTTCCAGGGTAAAATGGGCTCACCTTTATCAGAGAGAAAAGGAGGAGGTTGAGACATCGTGGTTGCAGACATCATTGTAACAGTCAGTAAAATCCCTAACAAATTCCAATAATAAAGAAGCTCACAGAGGTCAGCAGTCTAGTTTCTTTTTCCAGTCCCCTTGGTAACAGGAATACAGTATCAAGCAGTTGAATGCAGAGACTCTGCAGTGCTTCTTGGTGGTTGCTAGGCAACACAAGTGCATCGGAAGCACACAGACAACCGTGTCACGAGACAGGATTTTGCGCAGTTGCCTCACGCGCAACAATCAACAGATGGCCCAAAAAAAACTTAAATGTTCATGAAATGTCGGAAGGAAATGCCAACGCCACCACGGACGAACATATGGCCACAGGGAGAACTGCTTCAACTCGCAGCGGACGCACAGAAAGTCTTACCGCGAGCCGCGGCGGCAAACCGCAGCGGTGTCTCTTCTCAGGCAGCAGGCAAGAAATGGATGGTCCCGCAGGGACAATCACGGACCGGAACGACGGCCCAACAGGAACGGCCCTACAGGACCCGCTCACATGCGGCCGCAAATACCGGAATGAAGCAAGGCAATTCCAACGGTGGGTCCAAGGTTGGTGGCAGCGCCTGTGACAACCAGGCCCTCGTCGCCAGTGTTATGATGCTGATACAAGTTAGATTTAACCACAGCTTTATTCCAATACCACCAACCCAGGACAGAGCGGCTACACTCGACGCTCACTCTGTCCAACTGCCAAAGAACCTCCTTTGCTCATCACTCGCACAAGGAACCCTGATGAAATGAGGGTTCTAATATGTGCCTTACTGTGAGAAAACAGGGCTGATTGCAGAGGCCCCATAACTTTTTGCCCCCATTTTCCACTTTTTGCTGGTGTTTTCCTGACTTTAAAGGTGCCCTGGGTACTGCTAACCAGTCCCAGGGCCTGTGCTCTGTGTAAAATGGATATGCAAATTAGGCTAATTATAAGTGGCTAAGTTAACCTACCTATAAGTCCCTAGTATATGGTAGGGCATGTAGGTTTAGGGACCACAGCATAGGTGGTGCACACCTAGGTGCATTGCTGAGGTGCCCAGTGTCATTTTAAAAGCAAGCCTGCCTTGCTGGCTGCTTTTAAATTAAAGTTATATGCAAATTCGACTTTGGAATTAAAGGTACTTCCAAAGTCTTAAACTACCTTATTTTTACATATAAGTCACCCCTAAGGTGTGCCCTATGTGCCCCTAGGGCTGGGTGCCACGTAACTATAAGCAGGGACTTTATAAAAATAGATTTATAAGCCCTGGTGAGGTAAAAACAGCCAAATTCGTTTTTCCCTCATTGAAGTAAATGGCCTTCATAGGCTAGAATGGGCAGACTTTATTTTAAATTTTAAAGTCTCCTTAAATGTTGCATACCAAGAATTTGGTATCAAATTAATTGTTGTAATAAATCCTACAACTTCCAGTTGTTGGATTTAATATAACTAGTTCAGGTAAAAAGTTTAGACTTTACCTAAAAAGTTGCCAATTTCAGCTCTGCATTGTTTTTGCTGCTGTGCTCTGATTGGCCAGCCTGCAGCAGCTTCTGCCAGGCTGCCTTCATGAGGTGTGAAGTGGCCAGGCTTCACACAAAGGAATGTGCTTGGGGGAGAGAATCTCCCCTCAGCAGATGGTGAGGCAGGAAGGGGGAGGGCTGCCAAACTGGTCTTCAAAGGCAGAGAAGGACATTTGCAGCACCCAGCAACACCCCCACATCCTGCAACCCCAGACAATTAGGTGCCCCCTTGATTAGATTAGGAGAGGGCAGGAGAGGGGTGTGTTTATGATTTTTAGCCACACCAGTGGGTGGGCTCAGCCAGATGTAACCTCCAAAAATCAGATTCATCCATGTTGGATTTTTAGAGACTGTTGCCTTCTGGGATGGATTTTTGCCACACTTCCCAGGAAGTGGTCATCACAGGGGGACGACCCTGTCCCTGATTGGAGAACCAGGGCCCCCCTGCTTTTCACCCAGGAGCAAGGATAAAACTGGCAGACCTGCACCCACGCCTCAGATCCCCACCAAATTTCAAGAAGAAAGAACTTAAGGAGAAGAAGGACTGCCCTGCTGGACCCCTGGCCTGCACCTGGAACCTGCACTCAGAAGGACTGCACCAGCTGCACACTTGGGCTTCACCACAAGAAGGACTTTGCCTGGCTTCAACTGGTTCAAGGAGGGACTCCCTGTTTGCTACAGGTGAAAAATTGCTAACCAGAGTCCCCTGCACCAACTCCTGAAGAAAGCGACCAGCTGACCACTGTCCAGTGGCCAAAAAGGAGTTTGCGCCAGGTGCATTCTGGGAGTTGAAGTCCGCACCCCCCAAGGACCATCACAGAACTTCTGGACCCTTGAGGTGAGCTGTGGACCCCAAAAGAACCTTAAAAGAACATCTGGGTGAAGCCCCAGAAGTTTGGAAAAGATTTGAGAATTTTGGGAAAAAAGCTCCAGAGAGGGACCGACCCGCCGCGGAAATTCTAGCCGGCTTGCCTCAACCGCGACCCGGCCTGACTTCGTGGTTCGTCCCGGTAAAGAAAAACATCCAAAAAAGAGACTAAGTCCGAAGGTAAAAAGTTGACCGGGACCTCCCAGCCATCGTATCCGAGAAGGGCTCCATGGACGTCGGATCAAGATCCAGGTTTACCCCGGTCGAAGGATTTTCATCTCGAAAAAACGACTAAGTCCGAAGGTAAAAGTCTCCACCGAGGAAACCCACATCGCGTATCCGGACAAGGGCTCCAGGAGGTCGGATTCAACTAGCAGGTTCGTCCCGGTGAAGAAAAACTTCAAAATAAAGACTTAGGCCCTCATTCTGACCTTGGCGGGCGGCGGAGGCCGCCCGCCAAAGTCCCGCCGTCAGCTTACCGTTCCGCGGTCGAAAGACCGCGGCGGTAATTCTGACTTTTCCGCTGGGCTGGCGGGCGGTCTCCTTCAGACCGCCAGCCAGCCCAGCGGGAAAGAGGCTTCCACGATGAAGCCGGCTCGGAATCGAGCCGGCGGAGTGGAAGCTGTGCGACGGGTGCAGTTGCACCCGTCGCGTATTTCACTGTCTGCACAGCAGACAGTGAAATACATGTAGGGGCCCTCTTACGGGGGCCCCTGCAATGCCCATGCCAGTGGCATGGGCACTGCAGGGGCCCCCAGGGGCCCCGCGACCCCCCCTACCGCCATCCGGATCTCGGCGGTCCGACCGCCGGGATCTGGATGGCGGTAGGGGGGGTCGGAATCCCCGCGGCGGTGCAGCAAGCTGCGCCGCCGCGGAGGATTCAATGGGGCCGCGGTACACTGGCGGGACCCCGCCAGTGGTGCCGGTCCGACCGCGGCTTTACCGCCGCGGTCGGAATCCCCATTGGAGCACCGCCGGCCTGTCGGCGGTGCTCCCGCGGTCCTCCGCCCTGGCGGTCAAAGACCGCCAGGGTCAGAATGACCACCTAAGTCAGAAGGTAACTTTTTAACCGAGGCCTCCCGCGACCTGTAGCCGAGCAGGGCTCCATCGCGGTCGGCCTGAAAGTTTGACTTTGCCCCGGTCGAGGTGCAACCAGATGACCCGATTGGCGCTTTTTGTTTCTAAGCGCTAGAAAAGTAATAATTCTTTAAAAATTCATATCTCCGGTTCCCCTGAACCGATTTTAATCGTTTTTGTGTCATTTTAAAGATAAAAATATAAACTATTTTTATAAATTGGTTTTGGATTTTTAAACTGTTTCCTGTGTTTTATTTAATTACTGTTTTGTGATATTTGAATGCTTTACACTTTGGCGGTCATTCTGACCCTGGCGGTCAAAGACCGCCAGGGCGGAGGACCGCGGGAGCACCGCCGACAGGCCGGCGGTGCTCCAATGGGGATTCCGACCGCGGCGGTAAAGCCGCGGTCGGACCGGCACCACTGGCGGGCACCCGCCAGTGTACCGCCGCCCCATTGAATCCTCCACGGCGGCGCAGCTTGCTGCGCCGCCGAGGGGATTCCGACCCCCCCCTACCGCCATCCAGATCCCGGCGGTCCGACCGCCGGGATCCGGATGGCGGTAGGGGGGGTCGTGGGGCCCCTGGGGCCCCTGCAGTGCCCATGCCACTGGCATGGGCATTGCAGGGGCCCCCGTAAGAGGGCCCCTAAATGTATTTCACTGTCTGCTGCGCAGACAGTGAAATACGCGACGGGTGCAACTGCACCCGTCGCACAGCTTCCACTCCGCCGGCTCGATTCCGAGCCGGCTTCATCGTGGAAGCCTCTTTCCCGCTGGGCTGGCGGGCGGCCTGAAGGCGACCGCCCGCCAGCCCAGCGGGAAAGTCAGAATTACCGCCGCGGTCTTTCGACCGCGGAACGGTAAGCTGACGGCGGGACTTTGGCGGGCGGCCTAAGTTAAGCCTTGACGCTCGTTGCCAAGCTACCAAGGGTTGAGCTGGGATTAATTTACTGAGACCTAACTGTACCTATGTGGAGGTTAGTGGCTTGTTGCAAGGTGTAGGTACCTACCTGCCCTACCAATAACCCATTTTCCAAAACTTACATTGACAGAATCATAACCAGGTAACTATAACAGAAGCACAGTTTTTTTTGCTTCTTACAGATGGGTTTAGGTGGCCACCCCATCATCCTGGCAGCATCTGACACTTATTGGTATCCGACTCAAGAAGGGTACACAAGGGTTCATGCCACTTACACCTGGCCACTTCTCCTTAATGTGTGAATAGTTCTAGTCAGGGTACCTTTCTAGGGGTACTCTAGCAATGGCCCCATATAATTTTGAAATCTACAGTGCCCTCGGTGAGGCCCCGTGATAGTTTATCCATGGCCAAAATTGACCATAGGCATGCATGCCCTTGGTTGTTGTCTGGGATAACTTTATTTTTCCAGGAGTCTGCAATTGTTATTTTCACAGCTCCAAACAGTTCCAGATGTGCACTTTGTCCAATTTTGTCTGGAATAGGAGGTTTCTCGTTACCACACCAAAGAGAACAAAGGCTGGGAGTTCTTTTAAATATATTGTTAATAATAGTACGTTAAATATACCAGAGTTTTTTTTAAAACAGAAAATCTCCTATTACGGTTAGAAAAATCGCATGTAGGACCGTTTTTACAGATAATTGAGGATGGCAGATATAATAATTAATGTAGTAAGTTGATTGATATCTTTCATTCTATTTTGCTAATTAGAGGTGTTTGACAAACTACTTGGAATGTTTAACCAACAGTTAACATGAGTTTTTGCTAAACTGACTATGATGCAATATTGTACATCACCTGGAGATGTTCCCGAGGTAGGATTATTGGTTAAAACTTCACTTCATATACCTTTAATGGGATATTAAAACAATTCAATAAGCACTTTTTATTCTTTTGCAAATTTTATGATATGGCAAGAAGAAGAATTATTGAGCCCTTATTATAGACGTGCAACATCAGGTTATGGAGGTCACCTACTGTGTTTCTCCAGCAAATATGCACAACAGGTTTGTGCGCTACAGCATCGGCTTTTCTCTGGCAGGCAATACATTTTTAAATAAGTTTAAGGGATCTGCGAATGGATGAACTATTTTTTCACTGTCTGTGATTTTAACTCTAGTGTTTAGGTTCTTAGATAATTTACCCTATATTTAGTTGAGGTAAATTTATTTAGTCTCACCCTGTGAGTCAGCCATCTTTTTAGATGAGTAGTCGTGTCATGGTGAGCTGGAATTCTGAAAGTTTGATGTAATTGATGAATTTTATGCTTTGTACTATTATGGTGTTTTAACTTAAAACTGATTAAGGTTTTACTGACTGATTGACTGATTGACTTGTGTTGTTGTTGGAGTAGCCATACGTAATTTGGGAAGATCATAATTCTATGAGACTTGGATAACAACGATTCCTAATTTGTGAGGCAGTAATAGAATTTCATCTCTATCTTTTTAGGTCAGTAATTGTGCTATCATCAGTCGAGCTAACTAGCCCGGAGGCAGATTTGTATAAGTGCGCTGAGTGGCCGTCAATGTTAAAACTGTTTGAGATCTTCTTTTGAGGCATCAATGATCTTTACCGTTGATCCAGGAGCTTTTCAGAGGATGTGTCCTCGTAACCCTCAGAAATCCCACAAAGTGTAACTTGTGTCTGTGACCCGGCCTTCCGCATCCTCCACCCATGACATCTGTTATCTGAATACCGTTGTTAATCCTGTAATATTCTGTTGCAGTGTCTTAACACTGGCCTCCAGATTTGAGACCCGACTTTCAGCCTCTGATATCTCGTCTGCTGCCTGTCTCAGGTTTTGCCTCAATGGCATGACATCAGAGCCCACGGCCTGAGCTTGGCTTCTAGCATCCCCTTGAATGCGTTTAAGGCCTGGAGAACTGCAGCAGTGTGTGCCGTGACAGTCAGACCTACCTAACATGGGGTCCATGGCATCTGCTCCAGTTGCAGATGATTTTTGGGCGCTGGGGTGTACAAATTTGTCTAATGTGTCTTGCTTGCCGGCTGTTGTTTACCGTTGACCACAGCTTGTCACCTGGAGGCCATGGGAATTTGTTCCAACAGCCGCACAAAAAAAGAGTGTTGCCAGTGTAAAGTTACAACAATTAGGGCTCCCTCAAGTTGGCAATTTTCAAAAATGTTTAGGGCTAGTAGTCTTGTCTATGTATCAGTCTATAGGTCCAAATTTCGCAGCTATACACTTCCAAAAAATCAACATATTTCCAAGCATCTTCCTTGCAATATCCCTCTTTGTATTTTGCTTGTCCTGCCCCAGATGACAGTCCTCCCACTTGTGGGGTACAATTATAATCAGAAAATGATGGGAATGCAAATGGGTATGATACTTGATATTAACTGTTGGATTTCCTTATACTTTTCACTTCATATTTTAAGTCAGTCAGAACAGTACCAGTCAGTCATTGCAGCCCTTTCGAAAAGTATTTCTTCAGATGCCCCCAGCAAAATGGGTAAGCCAGAATTCGGAGTATTTTAAATAACATCGCTCCCTTACATTTAGGTTCTTTTGGACATTTAAAAAATGAATAGTTATTTATTATCGCAAATTTGTGCCCATTACAGTTTTCATATCAGGTGATGCATATTCAGTACACAGTGATAAAACATTTGTAAACTGCAATTCAGTTGTTCACTTTGCGCATGGGAGCTCTTGAACAAACGACATACACTATACATGTCTGCAATATAAAATTTGGTGCCACAGAAAGTTGGCACATACCATTTGGGTTTTATTTCAGCCTAAGATAAAAACATCCAAATAGCGTTTGGATCCTTTCTGGGGCACAGCAGTGTTTGTCTGGTTGTTAAAACGCCTGCATATCCAACTGCAGTTGCACTGACAGAGGATGGGGATATATGGCTTGGCGTGAACCCGCAGGCACATTCCACCAGTTTCAAAACAAGTGTTATCTTCAGTTTACTCAAATCAGTCTCAGAAAAAGGCTGTTCAAACGTCAAAGGATCAGAGAACCTAAGAGAAGGGCGTTGTTCACAACAATCAAAATGATAAGACAGAGCGCTCACAAGAGTCTGTGTTTGGTGAATGAAAGAACCCAATGATTCCTGGTGTGCGCCATATAGCAAATGTCTCCTGTTATAAATTTCACTCTGACAGACTTGGTTTTGGGAGACTCAATTTTACCATTACAACTGTTCAAAGGCAGTGAGATGGAAACATCAAGGCATTATTTACAACATTAACCTTGCATGGCTGCATTCCAGGTTTGGAATTGAGAGAATTAGATCACAGGAAATATTTGGAATTTACAGGACCCAACTGCCTAAGTGGTACATATAATGTAACACAGATTGCATCGTTTCCCACTGTGATTTAGAACGCTGAATAAAAAAACCGGACTGAAATGCTTTCATACAGCAAAGGGTAAAGCTAAATGATGAGCCCCGGCAGAATACATTGGGCTGAAGGGGGGAGGCGGAGGGGGGAAACAGCCTGAACCACGACTCTGGAACAACAACTGTGTTGTATACGAAGGCGGAACATCGCTTACGTGAGCAACGACTCTCTTTTCATCTGCCTTAACCACCCATCTGCTGAACAACGCACATGCGTGGTAAAGGCAGAGAAAAAAGGAACATGATCGGGAGAGGGCACGGTCAGGTAAGTGGGGCTGGGGAAGGGGGCGGGGGTAGTTTTAGGGGCGAGGTTCAGGGTAGTTTTAGTTTTAGGGATGGGGTAGGGGGTTGCGGTAGTTTTAGGGGCGGGTGGAGGTGGGGGTAGTTTTGTTTTAGGGTCGGGTGGAGGGTCAGGTAGCCTCAGGAGTGCGGGTGGGGGTTCAGGTAGTTTTAGTTTTTAGGGGTGGGGTCGGGGTAGTTTTAGTTTTAGGGACGGGGGTGGGGTGGTCGGTATAGTTTTACTCTAAAGGGGCAGGGTGGTGGGTTGGGGTAGTTTTAGTTTTTAGGGGCGGGGTGGGGGGTTGTGGTAGTTTTAGGGGCAGGGGTGGGGGTAGTTTTGTTTTAGGAGCGGTGATGTGGGGGTCGGGTAGTATTAGGGGTGGTGGTGTGGGGTCAGGGTAGTTTTAGTTTCTAGGGGCGTGGTGGGATTTGGGGAAGTTTTAATGGGGGTGGTTGGGGTAGTTTGAGTTTTTAGGGGTGGGGTCGGGTAGTTTTAGTTTTAGGGGCAAGGGTCGGGTAGTTTTAGTTTTAGCTGTAGGGGTAGGGGATCATGATAGTTTTAGTTTTTAGGGGCAGTTGTGTGGGGTCCTGGTAGTTTTAGGAGTGGGGGTGAGGGGTTGGGGTAGTTTTAGTTTTAATGGCAGGGGTGGGTGGTTTTGTGTAGTTTTAGTTTTTAGGCATGGGGGTGGGGAAATTAGCTATCTTTGTTTTTAGGGGCAGGGGTGAGGCTTCGGGGTAGGTTTGTTTTTAGGGGTGGGATGGGGGTTGGGTTAGTTTTGTTTTGGGGGGTGGGGAGGGTCAGGGGTCACATGCTGGAACCACGCATGCCATGCCACACATGCCTTTACCAGGCATGCCTTTCCAATGAAAAATCGTTGTAAAGGCTTTCGTGGTTAAGGCATTCGTAGTAACAACAAGGTCTTTGTTCCGAGCATGTTGTTTAGGCATACGTGGTTCCAGCATGCATTGTTCCATCGTATATTTGTTACGGGGCCTCTGTTACTCACCTGCAGAGTGATGCTCAACGATTCACCCACTGTGTTTTGTAAACGGATGGACCAAAGCTGGAACAAAGTTCTAACAGAACACTTTCTAGACATGAGAAGACATCCACTTGCAAACGTTTTGTCTCAAAACGTCATCCCTAAGTATACTGTTTTATATGTCTTTTAAGATAGCCGATGAAACTGTCTTCAAATACCTCGAAAAACTGTGATTATTTTTTGTGCCACCCCCTAGTCTGAGTCCCAGATTCCATGATTTCATTTCATTTAGCCTTTTACTGTGTGCAGGGTTCTTTGGGTTAGCATTATGGATTCGGGGAGAAAATGTGGCACAACTATCAGGCCTGTCGACTTTGGGGCTGGGGAATCATGCTCATGTCTTGGGGTTGGATCAGCATCCTGTGAGTCTGAACAAATCACTTAATCTTCCAATGCATAAAAAACAAAAATAAGTGTGTCTTTGTGTGATTAAACTGGTGCTCAGGGAGAGCACTCCAATACCTTTGGGTGGTATTCGTGCCATATAAAACTGCACAATAGGATGTCCACTATGTTCAAGACGCTTTTGTCCTTGCATGTCGCATGTTCCTTTTTTGAGTAGGTAATTGTCTCTATTTTCTCTTATTTAATCTTATACATATTTGTTATTTTCTGACAAATGCATACTGCTGCCAAATGCAAATCTAATCAAATCAAAATCAATCAACATCTGGCTCCTCTATATCTGAGCCCAGGCAAGGAGTCAGAGCCAGCATGGATTGTTTCTTTGCGCAAATATCCTCGGGCTATTTGGGTCATTGACACACAAGTCTGAGCCTCAGCAAGACAGCTGCCTTTGGGATGTTCGACAGACAGAAGCCAAGGAGAAGAGATTCAGGTGGTCCAAGAGTAAGAATTAAAAGTGGGATGAAACTGAGTGTGAGGTCATTAGTAGGATGCGTGGAGGGTGAAGGATAATCCTGGATGGGTTACAGTAAACATGTTGCTTGTTCATTGGCCCGTTTGGTGATGTAGGTGCCGGGGCAGTTGAATCTGAAAAGAAGGTTGATAAAGTCCCAGCAGTAGAAACTGAAGGGTGGAGGGACCTGGACAACAAAAGGAATAAGTAAGAAGGTAGTGATGATGCCTACCACTGAGGAGATGACAGAGGAAAAGGGACACAGAGAATCAGGCGAAGAGAAAGGTATTGTGATAGACAGAGTAGTGAAGTTGATAGTACATATGAGTAGTGAACCCATTCAGCAGCATTTTCCTGTTCAGTTCCATAGAAAAGATATGGGCGCATGAATATATTTATATTTTCAAATTGAGACTTGGTGCAAAGGTTGGACGAAAGCTGAAGAAAGAAAGCGAGGTCTAAAGTCCCAGCGTGCTAACTAATCAAGACAGGAACACAGGACAGCATAATTTACAATTAATTTCTGAATTATTTTTCTTTTTTAAAAAGGGTTAGAATTCAGTGGGACGTTTTTTAGATGCATAGGCATGATGCAAAAGAAAAGCATAATAGATTCCTTTAGCGTAAAGTGATTACAATATGATGAAGAATTTAGATTAAGGGCGAGCGTGAACATGAAGAATTCGTAGATTGACCTGGACAACAAGCTGTAACTGCAGTCCATGATGCACACATGGTTCATTCCTATATTGCATATGGTTCCAGTTTGTTCCATCACAGGCATGGAGGCAGTGGGGGACGCTGAATCTTCAAGTAAAGGAACGTGCTATAGATGATGCTACAAATGTTTTCACAATTGCTCAGAATGTTGACCAAAGCACCCCACCACCCATTGCTTTGGAGGTTTAAGTTCAAGACTGGAGGCAGAGGAGTGGGTAGGTATGCTCAGAAAGTGCAATTGTAACTTGTGTCTGCGACCCGGCCATCTGCATCCTCCACCCATGACATCTGTTCCCTGAGTACTGTTGTTAATCTTGTAATATTCTTTTGCAGTGGCTTAACACGGGCCTCCAGGTTTGAGACCCGACTTTCAGACTCTGATATCTCGTCTGCTGCCTGTCTCAGGTTTTTCCTCAGTGGCATGAAATCAGAGCTCACGGCCTGAACTTGACTTCTAGCATCCCCTTGAATGCGTTTACGGCCTGGAGAACTGCAGCAGTGTCTGCCATGACAGACAGACCTAACTATCATGGGGTCCATAGCATCTGCTCCAGCTGCAGATGATTTTTGGGTGCCGGGGTGTACAAATTTGTCTAATGTGTCTTGCTTGCCAGTCGGCTGTTGTTTACCGTTGACCACAGCTTGTCACCCGGAGGCCATGGGAGTTTGCTCCAACAGCCGCACAAACAAGAGTGTTGCCAGTGTAAGGTGCTAGTGTGCCTTGTCCTTAGTAAGTAAACTTACTAGGGGACGCGTATAGGTGGATGTATCTTTTAGTTCGCATAGGGTATCTTAGTCAAGTATAACGGGTAAAGACAGTTTCAACAAATCAATCCGATCAATTTAAAACACCATGAACTAAATTAATCAGAAACCACCATCACTCATATAGGAGTTAGATCGTTTTATTCCCTGTTAGTTACAATTCTAATCATAAACGTTTATTCGTCAACTTTTATAATTTCCAATCTTTATTAGTAACATAAGCAATGAATTCTCAGTACTTTATTAATATGCAACCAACGTCAAACGAAGCATAGCAATTCATGAGCAATCGAATAATTCAGCAATATAAGTCAGTCAGTCTAAGTCACCCTAAGACACCCTTGTCAGCCTACCTATCCTCAAATTAGCATCAGCATGTGGGGCTTCTTGCGAAAACAAGTTTGTCAAAATCATTAATTTGAAAAAAAATCTATCTAAAAGAGAAAAACATTCTAAATCAGCGCAGTTGGTACCTGGAAAGAAAAAGCATTCATTAGTAAGTCAGGTTATAGCTACCTATCCAAGATAGATCAGCAACTAGTCAGTCTTCGTCTCCAGGTCATCAGTCATCAGCAAGGCTCAGGCTCACAGAAAGCAAGCCCAAGCTTCAGCACTTCGGACAGTGTCTCCCGACATCATCCACTTTCACCTCTCCCTTCTGATTTTTCCCCTCATGACATGACTTTTTATTAGGGTCTCTCAGTCTGTCCCACAATTTGCCCATTGGTCAACCTTATCAGGGTTATGACTCTAACCTATAATTTTTGTTTACCACTTGTCTACGTTATTTTGAGAGTCAAGTTCCATTAACATGATTGGTCCTCTTGTCGATGAGTACATCATCCGGTTCTTCGGGTAACAAAATTGTTTCTCTTAGCTCTCAGTCTGTAGCTCCATTGTTCAAGTCCTGGGAAAGTACATTAAGCCTACTCTACACATAATTGGATCAATTTATTCTGATTGTCTCCTGTACGCTGGTGAGTTTGCAGATTTTTCTAGCAGTCTTTCATGGTGAACTCTATACAGTTCAAGGTCTCCTTCCCTAATTCCAGTCTTCGGCAGCTCATCGCGTCTCCACGCTTAAGCAGACAAGGCCCCGCACTGACTAGGCCTCTGGCTAAGCTAAGAGTGTATGGCATTACAAAACATAGATTATATAATTAATTATGATGTATTAATACAAACCTTTAAAAAATCACATTATTTAGTACTGTTAACACAGATGGTGACCACTCCCCGTGGGCACGTTTTGCACATTTCACGTTATTTGCAATTACTATTAACCAAATGTCGGATTTTCTCATTAGTCATCATACGCAACTCATTAGCATATTCTCATATTAGCATATCTGCTGCAACAGTCCCTCCTCTGATGACTAAATATGTCATCACACCTTTCCTTGTCAAACATTAGAAATTACTTTCAGTCACATTCTGATTTCTTCTGTTTCCATTTTCCCTATAGATTCTTCTTCTAGGTGTTTCTTCCCTCCTCTGATTATTCTTAGCTCTTTTTAATTGAATTTTGTACCATTATTTGCATGCCCCCCACAGTCCTAATATAATAACGATCACAATTAATATTCCTTAAACGATTTTCCATAATATTCCACCCCAAATTTGACTAAACCAATTACCTAGTGTTGCAAATCCTTTTCCCACTTTTTCCCAAACTCCTGGTTCCTTCAACTCTTTTAAATCCTTACTTGCATTAGTTAAGTTAGTAAGCAGTTATTTTACTTCTATCTCATTTGCAGGAATATAAGAGCAACAATGTTTCTCATTAATCATTTTGCAGACTCCTCCGTCTTTCGCCAAAATTATATCTAAAGCAAGCCTGTTTTGAAGCGTCATAGCTCTATCCGCAGCTAATTCAGTGTTTAGTAACTATATAGCTCCTGTAAAGTTAGTTAACATATTATCTACTATAGTTGACAACTTTCGTATCTTGTTTGCATTCAGTATAACTCCTACTAAAGGAATTAATGCTCCAAAAATATCCCCTACTATTGCAAAGGCTGTTTCTCTTTTCTGTCTCATCCGGTGTAATTCAGTCATTTTCTGTATCTTTTTCAAATCATCTATTAGATAGATTTTAGGGAACACCATTCCCAAATAACATGCCCCATATCATCCCTTAGGGAGTCGGTGATATGCATTAAGTCCACGAATATAATAAATCCCAGGAATCACAGGGTCAGCACCATTCAACATGAACGTCCATTTACTCTGAAACAAAAACACATGCCTACATTCACTCGTTCCCACAAATAAAGTGTCAGTGAGTGAATTTGGCCTGTATATACAAAGCTTCCCTACGTGTAATGCGTCTAAAGCTAGCTTCCCTTGTGTTTTAAAAGCAGTGTAAGCATAATCATTTTTGTATGTCCTTTTTCCAATCCTTTTTCTAATTTCTCTTTTAATGCTTTCCTCCTATCATCAGTATGCCCTATGAAACTCTTTTCCATGGGAGTTAATAAGCAAGTCAAATTGTTATGATACGCATAAGCCGTGCCAAACATTAATGTAGGCTCAAAGAATCCCCGAACTAATACTATAGCATGATCCTTAGCTATCTTACTCAAATATCTAATTATAGGAACAAAATAAAATACTAAGTTGTAGTTGGAATAAAAGTATTGAATATACTCTTGATTATAGAAGTGTGTTGGTACAGACTACACGTTATACTGTAAGACAGTGGTAAACTATGATAAGTAACCCCTTCTTCCACAGAGGAAGGTATTTGTGTACACAAGACAATCCTTTGCATCCATCGTTTCCACATAGTCACTCAATAAGTGATAAAAGACATTAGAAGACAACTCTCCCTTTGGGTTAGTATAATCATGCAAATATTGCTCATCTAATTTAAACCACTCTATAGATGTTAGTGTTTTAGTTTCATACACAGGTGTATCTCTCATTTCTTTCATCTCATGACTTGACATTCCCACAATCATTATCACAAATAATATTCCACACACAGTTGCCACAACTACACTCAAATACCTACAATATCTAATATGTCTTGCGTTATAATCTAAATTAGTCATGATCTGTAAAGAATCAGAAAGCAGAATTTTCAACACCTAATCAATATGCAACACAAAAATAAAAAATAAAAAAATATATATATTCTTCTGTCTTCACACGCACAACAAGATCCATTCTTCCTTTGTCAAAATCGGTTAGCAGCTGGTCAACTCCCGGTTTTATGTGTCATCTCAGGTTTATCAATGTCTTTTCCGGTAAGTAATTTCAAACTTTTCTTTATCCAACAACACAGTCTACCTTTTCTTTCCTTCAGGTTGCGTCAAAATACTGATTCAGAACTTCTCTGTCAAAACAAAAGGACATAAACTTGTTCTGCCAATCACTTGTTGTGGCGTATGCCCACTCTGGTCCTGTGTATTTTCGACTTGCTACTCTCTTTCTTTTCAACCTCCTTTCCCCTGTCAGTTCTTCATCAATCAGTTCATCTTTCCTTGTAGTATCTTGTTCTTCCTCTATGTCTCATTTATTACCAAGTCTTTCTTCTTGCCTATCTGAGATTCAGGCCAATTATCCCCTTTTCTTACACCCTCTGTCAATAATCTCTTCAAGATAGGATTTTTCTCTTTCACCTTGTCTGGTGTGTCTTTTCTTGACAGACCTGCAACAGGTTCAGGAGGAGTCAGATCACCTTTGCTTTGACCTGCCTTGACTATTGCCCCCTCAGGCTCTGGCACAGAGTCCCTTTGTGTTTCAGTCCCTTTTATTTGCGTTAGCACTTCTCCTGTGCATGGATCTCGTAACTTCTTTTCTGCATTGTCTGGACGTTCTGCCTCTTGATTTTCCATACTCTCGTCTCTTACTGGGGTGATTGATCCTTCGTCTGCCGATTCTGGGTCCACTTCCGGCTCAACTTGTTCTGGCTCTGGTTCAGGCAGAATTACTCGCTTCGCTGCTGCTGGTGTTCTCAGAAGCACTTCTTCATGATCCTGAGGACTCTCCACCTTTTTCCTATGGCTTGCATGTATCCAATTGGGCAACCCTGCACACTTTACAGCTGTGGTTGTTGTCAACATCACTTGGTATGGACCTCTCCAAAATGGTTGTAGGCAGGTTTTTCGCACATGCTTTTTGATCGCGACCCAGTCTCCGGCTCTCAAGTTGTGACCTGGATCATGGATAGGTGGCAGAGTAACAGCTTGTACCTGCTGAGAAAAAGATCGAACCACATTAGCTAAACCTTTGCAGTAGTCCAACACCATATCATCTCTGATATTGACAAGAGCATTGGCTGGTATTGCTGGTAGTCTCATTGCACTTCCCATGAGAATCTTGTGATGGGATGAACCTGTCTTCCTGTCGGGTACATTCCTCATTGACATCAACACTAAAGGCAATGCATCTGGCCATTTAAAGTTTGTGGCTGCGCACATTTTGACAATTCTTGATTTCAGGGTACCATTCATTTGTTCTACCAATCCTGATGCTTCTGGACGATAGCTGCAATGTAGCTTCTGTTCAATGTTTAGTGCTGCACATAAGAGTTTCATCACTTCGTTATTGAAGTGAGTTCCCCTATCTGATTCGAAAGAGATTGGAAATCTGAACCTTGGTATTAGCTCTCTAAGCAATAACTTTGCAACTGTGAGACTGTCATTTCTGCGTGTGGGGTATGCTTCAATCCAATGACTAAACACACATTCAATCACCAACACATACTTTAGTCCACCACATGCAGGCATCTCAATAAAATCCAATTGCATTCTGCTGAATGGTCGTCCTGCTCATAGAATGTGGCTCAAATTTACCACTGTCCCTTTTCCCACATTCAACTGCTGGCAAATCACACATCTATGGCACACTGCCTCAGCTGCTTGTCTAAATTTTTGATTAAACCAATCAACCTTGAACAACCTAATCATGGCATCCCTTCCAATGTGTGCCTGACCATGGTAATACCGAGCCATCTGAGACAACAGACAATTTGGTACTACCATCTGGCCCTCCTCAGATACCCAGATTTCACCTGGTCTTTGTACACATTTCAACTTTACCTACAGCTTTTTCTCTTCCTTGTCCGCATTTTCTTGCAAAGATTTCAACTCCTCTAAGGTGTCAAATACTTTTAGAGCGAAATTTGCACAACTGGTCTCTTCTTCTTGCATTAGTTCCCACTTATCTTTGAACGATATACTGTTCAGGGCACAAAATCTTGCTACCTGATCTGCATACCCATTTCCCAAGGAAATGTAGTCTGGTGTTTTCTTGTGTGCACTGCATTTTACTACAGCAATTTCTTCAGGTAACTGTATTGCGTTCAACAACTCTTTTATTCTGTAACCATTTCGTTCTGGGGTTCCACTGGAGGTCATGAACCCTCTTTGTGACCACAATTGACGAAAATCATGAACAATTCCAAATCCATATTGGCTATCTGTGTATATCGTCACTCGCAGCCTGGTAGAAACATAAATGCTCTAGTGAGAGCCACCAATTCTGCCACTTGTGCTGAATATACAACAGGAGGCCAAGATGCTTCTAATGTTCCTGTAATTGTACGCACAGCATATCCTGCTCTCAGTGTGCCTGTCCCATCTCTAAGGCATGAACCATCAACAAAAACAATTTGATCATTTTCTTCTAGTTGAGTGTCTCTAATATCAGATCTAGGCTTTATGCAGAGGTCTGTAACTTCAAGACAATCCTGCTCTATGTCTTCCTCTTTTTCAACTTCAACAGTATCACTTGGTAGTAATGTTGCTGGATTCAATACCGTACATCTTTTCAAAGTAACATTTGGAGCTCCCAGTATACCCGTCTCATACCTTGTTAGTCGTACCCTGCCAAATGTTGTGTTTTTGTTCTTGTCAGCAAAATCTCAACTGAATGTGGTACCATTACCGTCACTGGGTATCCCATGACTACCCCTTCACACTGGGAAAGACTTTGACCAACTGCGGCTACTGCTCGCAGACAACCTGGTAAAGCTGCTGCAACCGGGTCCAAGGTAGTTGAAAAATAGGCTACTGGGTGATAAGCACTTCCATGGACCTGTGTCAAGACAGACAAAGAACAGGCATCACGTTCATGACAAAACAGTGTGAAAGGCTTTGTGTAATCAGGCATTCCCAAAGCTGGAGCTCTGCACAAACTCTCTCTTAATTCAGTGAAAGCCCTCATCTGATCTTCATCTAGAGTAATGGGATCTGTAACTCCCTTATGAGTCAATTGTTGTAAAGGTTTGGCAATCTCAGCAAAATTTGGGATCCATTGTCTACAGTATCCTACCATTCCCAAAAACATGCATACATCCTTCTGAGAAGTCTGTAGATTTCTCTGCAAAATAATTGTAATTCTCTCTCTGGAAACTCCCCTCAATCCTTTCTCAATCTGATGACCCAAGTATTTGACAGATTTCTGACAATACTGCAGTTTTGAAGTGAGACCTTGTGACCAAAGTCCCCCAAATGATTAAGTATGACAATCGAATCATGTTTACACTTGTCCCTTGTCCCGGATGCAATCAATAAGCCATCAATGTACTGTACAAGAGTCGATTGGCAAGGTAATTCCAATGACTCCAAATTATTTTTTAAAATCTGGTTAAACAAGGACGGTGACTTCGTGTACCCTTGTGGAAGCCTACACCAACTGTAGACTTTATCTAGGAATTTGAAACTGAAAAGAAACTGGCTATCCTCGTGAAGTGGTACTGAAAAGAAAGCTTGTGACAGATCGACTACTGTGAACCACTCTGCCTCGCATGGAATCTGAGCCAGTATCACTGCTCGATTGGGCTCAATCGGAATACACTTAACCACTATGTCATTCACTTTTCGCAAATCCTGCACAATTTGCACTTTCCCTCAGGGCTTTTTCAATCCCATTATCGGTGAATTACATGGACTGCTCAACACTTCCTTCAAAACACCTTGCTTCAAGAAGTCACCAATTATTTGCGCCACCTTCATCATCACATCCTGTGGCATATTGTGCTGTGGAAGTTTTGGAAGCTCAACATTCAGCTTCAAAGTAATTTTAATTGGCTCTACATCTTTGATCAAACCTACTTCTTTCCCTGTTGAATCCCAAACCTTCTCCTTCACTGTTCCCTTTAATTCTGCGTGCAATTCTTTCAAAGTGAACATATTCTTCAAATGCTTCATTAAGGACCATAGCTGATGCTTGCTCTTCCTCATCATCACTGTTTGTCTGGACCTCTATTCGTGCATCAGTATAATTTATGGAACATTTGGTCGTGCATAATAAGTCTCTACCTAACAGAGATACAGGACTTGAATCGCACACTACAAATCTATGCAGTCCTGCATAGTTCCTAATTTTAATCTGTATTGGTTCCGTGATAGGATTCGTCAATTGTCTATTCTCTACTCCCACAACCTGCACTGTTCTTCCAGAAAGAGGCAAGTCTTGTACTTCTACACTCCTTACTGTGGAGCGCGTAGCTCCAGTGTCGACCAAGAATGACACTTTATGTCCCATTACCTTTCCCTTCACAAATGGCCCTCTCTGATCTACCTCTAGAGAAGCAGCTAAAATACAAGCTCCTTCATCTGAACTGTCACTCAACCATTCATTGTTTTATTTCATCCTCACTGTGAAATGGGAATTGGTGTACTGTATTGTTACTGTTATCTGATCTCTGACCATTGACCTGTTGAGTAAGTATAACCTGCTGCTGCTCCATCAGGGCTTGGGGTATATGCATTTGCAGTCTAGGCACCATAGAAATCTGCTGCTGTACCGGTGCTAAAGGAGTAAATTGTGCTTGTGGCACCTGCATCTATTGAACTGGTAAAAAGTTTTGACATCGAGTTTGAACATATGGGATTTGACCCCTCACTCTGGGGACTCTCACTGTTTGTACTGTACTGACATCACCTTGTTGAATCATTCCTTCCTGTACCATTAATGGGCACTCCCGCTTCCAGTGTCCCACGTTTCCGCACAGGTGACATGGCAACGTTCTTTTCATCCCCTGCATGTCATTCTGAACAACCACTGTATTCAGATCCGGACCATGCATCACATCCATACCACGTCCTCAACTCCCCACTTGACGCTAAAACGCGATAGCTCTCTGTTGCGGCGGCACCGGTGGCACTAAAGCCCCTTGCACTCCTGATTGTGCTGCCTTAATCTGCATCACCATCGGATTTTCCTTCAATTTCTTTTGCATTAATTCAATCTCATCACTACAATATTTTGCATACTGCAACACCTCATCAATCGGTTTTGCCTGCCAACAAATCAAATGATTTTTAATCATCTGTCCTATTTCAGGTTTCAACCCTTCAACAAATCTAAACACAAAGGGGGTCATTCTGACCCTGGCGGTAAAATCCGCCAGGGCCAACGACCGCGGGAGCACCGCCAACAGGCTGGCGGTGCTCCCATGGGCATTCTGACCGCGGCGGAACAGCCGCGGTCAGAAACGGAACACCGGTGGTGTACCGCCGGTTTCCCGCTGCCCTGGGGAATCCTCCATGGCGGCGCAGCTTGCTGCGCCGCCATGGGGATTCCGACCCCCATACCGCCATCCTGTTCCTGGCGGTTTTGGCCGCCAGGAACAGGATGGCGGTAAGGGGTGTCGTGGGGCCCCTGGGGGCCCCTGCAGTGCCCATGCCAATGTCATGGGCACTGCAGGGGCCCCCGTAACAGGGCCCCACAAAGATTTTCAGTGTCTGCCATGCAGACACTGAAAATCGCGATGGGTGCAACTGCACCCGTCGCACCCCTTCCACTCCGCCGGCTCCATTCGGAGCCGGCATCCTCATGGAAGGGTGTTTCCCGCTGGGCTGGCGGGCGGCCTTCTGGCGGTCGCCCGCCAGCCCAGCGAGAAACCCAGAATACCCGCGGCGGTCTTTTGACCGCGCAGCGGTATTCTGGCGGTTCCAGCCAGGCCGGCGGCTTCCGCCGCCGGCCGGGGTCAGAATGACCCCCATAATGCCCTTTGTTTGACTGCTTCCTTACCACTGTACTCCTTGAAAGCCTTTAGCAATCTTTCGTAGTAGGTATGTATTGACTCTTTGGTTTCCTGTACCGTCCTGTCAATTCTCTGCCAATCAATGTTTTTCGGAGAAATCCTAGTTTTCAAAAACTCAATCACCTTGTAATAATTTTTTATTACCTCAGGTGAAGGTGCACCTGTAATCTTGGGCCTATCAGGTTCACTTGTTAGCCAATCTACTGCTCTTTTGCACTCAACCCATAAGTCAGCTGGCACAACTATCTCAAACAAAGTGTTCAAATCTTCTCACAAACACTCTGTTGGTACCATTCAACTGTCTTCTCTCTCAATTTAGTATAATCATTGGTAAAAGACAGTATGCCACTTCGATGCCAAGGAACATAAAGAAACTGTCCTCCTGGAATTTCCCTCATTGGTAACATCTTGACAGCTTCTCCCTTTTCTACTCCCTCAGTTTCCCCTTCTGAATCTCGTTTCCGTTTATCTTTTCTTTTCGCCCATCTGCCTTCCCACTTTTCTAATGCTCCCCAAATCTGCGCACTCTGCAGCAAATCCCTCAAATGTGCCTTCATTCCTGCTGACCTCATATGTTCAAAATCCTTTGCTTCAAAATCTAATCTGTAGCTTTGTCTCAAATGTTTTGTTGACTTAAGATCAATGTCATGTTTCTCTGCTACTTCTGCTAATTTCTGCTGTATTTCCCAACTCCCTTTGTAATCCTCGGACACAAGTACCTCAGCTCTTCTTCAGTATAGGATTCTGTTGGAAAATGGGTTATTGGTAAGGGCGGGTAGGTACCTACACTTAGCAATAGGCCACTAACCTCCACTTAGGTCCAGTTAGGTCTCAGTAAATTAAACCCAGCTCAACCCTTGGTAGCTTGGCAACGAGGGACAAGGCTTAACTTAGCAGACAGAGTGTAAAGCATTCAAATATCACAAAACAGTAATTAAATAAAACACAGGAAACAGTTTACAAATCCAAAACCAATTTATAAAAATAGATTATATTTTTATCTTTAAAATGACACAAAAGCGAATAAAATTGGATAAGGGGAACCGGAGATATGAATTTTTAAAGAATAAACGTTTTGTAGCGCCTATAAACAAAAAGCACCAATCTGGTCAACTGGTCGCACCTTGACCAGGGCAAAGTCAAAGTTTAAGGCCGACTGCAATGGAGCCCGCAGGAGGCCTGGATCAAAAGTTTACCTTCGCACTTAGTCGTTTTTCTGAAGATTTTCTTCAGCAGGATGAACCTGCCAGTCCAATCCGACCTCCTGGAACCCATCTCCAGATACGCATCACGGGAATCCTTGGTGGAGATTTTTACCTTCGGACTTAGTTGTTTTTTTGAGGTGAAAATCCTTCGACCGAGGTGAACCTGGATCTTGACCCGACGTCCTTGGAGCCCTCCTCGGATACACTGGCTGGGCGGTCCTGGTCAACTTTCTACGTTCGGACGTAGTCTTTTTTTTTTAGATTTTCTTCACCAGGACGAACCTGCAAATCATGCTGTGTTGCGGTTGAGGCAAGCCGGCTAGAGTTGCCGTGGCAGGTCGGTCCCTCTCTGGAGCTTTTTTTCAAAAGTTCTCCAAACTTCTCCAAACTTCTGGACTGGATCTTCTCCGAGATGTTCCTTTAAGATTTTTTGGGGTCCACAGCTCACGCCAAGGGTCCAGAAGCTCTGAGATGATCCTTGGGGGTGTGGACTACAACTCCCAGAATGCACCTGGCGCAAACTCCTTTTTGGCCACTGGGCAGTGGTCAGCTGGTTGATTTCTTCAGGAGTTGGTGCAGAGGACTCTGGTTAGCAATTTTTCACCTGTAACAAACAGGGAGTCCCTCCTTGAACCAGTTGAAGCCAGGCAAACTCCTTCTTGTGGTGAATCCCAAGTGTACAGCTGGAGCAGTCCTTCTTCTCCTTTGGTTCTTCCTTGTTAGAATCTGATGGGGATCTGAGCTGTGGGTGCAGGTCTGCAAGTTGTATCCTTGCTCCTGGGTGAAAAACAGGGGGGTCCTGATTCTCCAATCAGGTGCAAGGTCCTTCCCCCTGTGATGACCACTTCCTGGGAAGTGTGGCAAAAATCATTCCCAAGAGGCAACATTCTTCAAAAATCCATCATGGCTGAAAATGATTTTTGGAGGTTACATCTGGCTGAGCCCACCCACTGGTGTGGCTACAAATCGTAAACACACCCCTCTCCTGCCCTCTCCTGATCTAATCAAGGGGCCACCTAGTTGTCTGGAGTTGCAGGATGTGGGGGTGTTGCTGGGTTGCTCCAAATGTCCTTCTCTGCCTTTGAAGACCAGTTTGGCAGCCCTCCCCCTTCCTGCCTCACCATCTGCTGAGGGGAGATTCCCTCCCACAGGCACATCTCTTTGTGTGAAGCCAGGCCATCTCCCACCTCATCAAGGCAGCCTAGCCAGGCTGCCAGAGGCTGGCCAATCAGAGCACAGCAGCAAAAACAACTCAGGGCTGAAATTGGCAACTTTTCAGGTAAAGTTTAAAATTCTTTACCTGATCAAGTTATATTAAATCCAACAACCGGAAGTTGTGGAATTTATTATAACAATTAATTTGATACCAAACTCTTTGTATCTGTCATTTAAGGGGACTTTTAAAATTAAAATAAAGTCTCCCCATTCCAGCCTATGAAGGCCATTCACTACAATGAGGGAAAAACAAATTTGGCTGTCTTTACCTCACCAGGGCTTATAAAACTACTTTTATAAGGTCCCTGCTTATAGTTACATGGCACCCAGCCCTAGGGGCACATAGGGCTCACCCTAGGGGTGACTTATATGTAAAAATAAGGTAGTTTAAGACTTTGTAACTACTTTTAATGCCAAAGTCGAATTTGCCTATAACTTTAATTTAAAAGCAGCCAGCAAGGCAGGGCTGCCTTTAAAATGACACTGGGCACCTCAGCAGTGCCTATGGGTGCACTACCTATGCTGTGGTCCTTAAACCTGCATGTCCTACCATATACTAGGGACTTATAGGTAGGTTAACTTAGCCAATTATAATTAACCTAATTTGCATGGCCACTTTACACAGGACACTTGCCGTGGGACTGGTAAGCAGTACCCAGGGAACAGCCAAGAGTCAGTAACCACCAGTACCTGTCCAAAAAGTGTAGGGGTGACCAGGGCAAAAAGGAGGACTTTCCTACAGATTCTAACCTGTTCAATCCCATTATACCCTCAACCAATTCATTTGCCTCAATATTTAGTCCTACTCGATTCAGCTGCTCTTCCTCTTTTGAGGCACCTTGCGAAGAACTCAAACTGTCCAGCCAACTATTTAACTGCTGTGCTGTCAAACCTTGTAATGAACCATTACTTGCACTAACCACTGGCGACTGTTGTACCCCCTCCCCCGCAGCTTGTGGTGTCAAATGTCTCATACTCTGATTCGCATCTGGTAATGCCATAAGAGGACTAAATCCCACAGGAGATTTAAGCTCACTCTGACAAATACTTGATGATGATGTCATCAGTGCTGAATCTCCCACTTCCTTTTTCCCTACGTTCTGTGTTATCTCAATTTGTCCCCCTGCTTCTGATTTCTTCCGAGCATATAAGGGTACAGCTGGACTAACAGTAATCCGTAGCGATATTGCATCTGGAGCTGTACTAGAGCCTGCGCTTCGTGTAAGTGGTACTCCCATTGCCTGATTCATAACTGGTGCGAGACCCACTGATGTCCCAGTTAAGTGATTAGACCATGGCATATTCTGTATCTGTGGTGGCGGCAGTAACATTGGAGTTGGTACATTGGGGTAAATCACTGGTGCAGAAGGTGTAGGCACCTGCACTTGAGCTTCCGCCCTTGTTCCTGCAACTGGCGTACTCTGCACTACCCCTGGTATCTGTCCTCCTTCTGTTTGTATAGCACCCTCAGCTCCCTGGGATGTTCTAGGAGAAGCAGAAGGGGCTGTAGCAATATTCCCTGGACCCCCTGCATAAGTCATCATAGGTGGAGGTCTATCTCTCAGCAACTGCGTAATGTAATCCTCTACATCAGAATCGTCATCATCTACATAAGAGTTTTTCCCTTTTCCTTTTTCCTCGCTCCCCCTTTCCTTGTTATTGTCTCCCTTATCTGAATCATCACCTTCCGTGATTGCAGGGAACATCTTAATCTCCTTCATGGTTGCCATCCTCCATCTCGTTTGTTCCCAATCCCACCTAGCTTCGGCTAGTGACTTCTCTATCTTCTTTATCCTTCTATTGGTCTTCAGCTAATGCTGCTGTCTTTCCACTAGCTCCCAAACTGCTAAAGCCTCAAACTGTGCTGGTCTCGGTAATGGTCTCATGTCATACAATGATAATCGCAATTGGTCTAGAACCCTTAGATTAAACGGTCCATGCTCTGGAAATGCTAAGGGACCCCACGTTCGCAAGTAAAATTCGACCCGCAAACTTTACTCTCAACTGATCCTGTTGCACATAGGACTCACCAAATTTCAGTCGAAGCTTCTTTTACTCAACATACATTTATTCAGACTTGTTGACCATGCCTGATCAACCCACTAAACCAGACAGATTACAACATGTACCCAAGTACCCTTTTCAATATACTCCGGAGTCTTAGACCACACAGGGTCTGTAGATCACCAACAACCACGTGGACAATTTTCTTTTAGAACAAAGTGCCACAAACATATGAAGTTCGACGACTTCCCTACTCACACACCTTTAGGAGTATGCACGCTCCTACTAACTCTAAACTGGAATACGCAAACTCCCTACTGTTTACCTCACAATTCACCTGCAATCTGCTTCAGCTTATGCAAGCGCGATTCTAATGCTCTCATACTATCTCAAATACGCCGGGAACATACCCAACCTTACTCACGGAATCCAGGATCTGAGAAAGTCAATTCTGGGCTTAAGGGAACATCATCTTTGCTACCATTGTCATTTCAGAAAAACTAAATTCAAACCTCATAAAATCAAAACATTCTATATTCAATTTTAAACTACCACCAAAACCTCTACTCGTCACTTAACTAGTTCCCTAAGGAAACTAACCATCAAGCTGCTACCAAAAACTGCTAGCGCGCCTTGTCCTTAGTAAGTGAACTTACAAGGGGACAAGTATAGGTCGATGAATCTTTTGGATTGCATAGGGTATCATAGTCAAGTATAACGAGTAAAGATAGTGTTAACGCGTCCCTCTATGTCAATTTATACACATTAGGACTCGTTTTAGGCCGATTAATCTTTTGACCCAGTGGTGATAGTTCTCCCTTTAGTCCCTTCATGCATATGTCTTGCATCCTGCTCAAATCTCTCCCACGGTGTTAGTGTAGTAGTTTCAGGTTTGGAAGTTGTGTTAATAGTTTCTTTCTCTCTCGGGGCGTGGCCAGGACTCCGGCAATGGCGGTCGCTTGAGAGCTCGGCTCCGGAGGGGCCAGCTCGAGAACCCCGGCCCAGCGCACCGGCACAAGCCGCAGGAGCGCTAAATCGTCCGGCTGCGCTGCCGGAAAGTGAGCGGAGCGGCGGGACCCCCGGGTCGAGCCCCAGCAAACATTGCAGCCCGCGCGGGGCTGTCTAGGCGGCGAAGAGAACTGCGGCCTCTCCTCCCCTCCGAAGCCGCGGCCTCGCGTGAGTAGCGGGCCGCGGCGTGCACGGGAGGAGCCTGGAAAAGACGGAGAAATCGCCCGAGCCCCGGGTCTTGGAGGCGGGACATAGCGACACTGTGGGGGCACCACTGGACCTGCTGGTGCCCCCCCTGAAGGGGCGCCTCACCCAAAACGAGTAAAACGGGTGTGGCCCTGTATCCAATGGGGCCGCCCGTGAGCACAGGCACCTGCCCCACAGGGACACTCTGAGCGGCGGCAGTAAGCAGCAAGTGGCCCTCCCTGGCAGCAACCAGCAGAAGGATAGCCGTAGGGGTGAGTGACACCCCATATCTCCCCCTCTGAGGAGACGCAGACAACTTTGCACCGCTATTTGGGGGCCAGAGTGATATCACCACCAACCATTGTGAGCACGTGTTGCGCAGGCGGGCGTGCACACCCACGGGCACATTGGTGCCGCCGGCGAAAAAGAGGGAGCGCTCAGCGGGGGATCTACTACACCCTGACGGCACCGCACGCCTGACACTGGCTGGCACGGCGGGCCCTACCAGTGGGGGCAGGTGAGGGGATTTACACTGCCTGGTGCGGCAAACACTCGGGACTGGCGACGCCGGAGTACTCCCCCCCCTGAAGCAGAACACAACCGACAACGAACAGCGCCAAAATTGCGGAGCCTAAAACGCGGGGCAAATCTTGGTGGTGACTCCCACGATAGCGCCCGGGTCGGCATCCGGCCCCCTCCCCGGGACAAACCTCTTGGTCGTACCGATGCCCCCCAAGGGCCGACATAAGGGCAGAGCCATACACCCCCCAACACCCCCTGGGAACGGTGCGGCGGAACTGCTGAGCCAGCCACACTCCAAAGTTCAAGACACCCTAGACAAAATATTGGGAGCCATAGAGGACACAAAGTCAATGCTGCAACGAGACATCAACCAAGTTGCAATTGAAGTGGGTCTCCTGAGAGCCGAACATCACAAGCTGGCTGACAGAGTCAAAGATACGGAGGTCACGCTGGCGGACATCACCCCAAGGCAGAAAGACATGGTGGCGGAAGTAACCTCACTGGCTGACAGAGTAGCAAGGCTTGAACGACGCGCTGAAGACGCAGAGGGGAGGAATAGAACGAACAACATACGAGTGGTGGGCCTCCCTGAGGGGTCCGAAGGAGAGAACATGGTAGAATTCCTGGAGAAATGGTTGAGCATGGAAGTTGCGCCGGGATGCCTGACTTCCTACTACACGTTAGAACGTGCTCACTGCGTGCCATCAAGACCGCTGGCTCCTGGCAGACCCCCCGCGCCGTAATTGCTAAACTACTGCATTACAAGGACAGAGATATTCTCCTACAGAAAGCCAGAGAAATGGGCCCTTTCAAAGTAGCAAACGGAGAAGTAACACTATTCCCAGACTTTACGCTGGAGGTCCAGAACAGGCGAGCCTCATTCTTAGCGGTCAAAAGAGCATTACGAACCGAAGGGATCCAATACTCGCTCCTATACCCTGCAAGGCTGAGAGTGATCGTGGATGAAAAGACCACTTTCTTCCAATCCCCGGAGGAGACATGGGACTGGCTCGAGAGATGCGGGGCCCAAACACTAAGACCAGCGCTGACGGATAATGGAGCTAGTGGGACCCGCAGAGCAACTAGGAGGAAGAGGCCCGGGGATCGCCCGCGCCTGGCCCCGACGAAAACGCAGAGGGAAACAGGCAGAAGAGCGGCCTTGGAGGCGGCGGCCCGGGTCGGGTGCGAGTTGGCTTCCCGTGAGGGCTCGGAGTTGGACTCCGACGGCACGATTGTGTCATCCGCCGGGGACCCGGGGAGCCCGTCCCGGGCACCTAAGGTGACTCCAAAAACAGCTGATGAGCTTGGTTGACCTGGCTGCGCGAATCGGCCTGAAGTCAGAACGAACAGGACAAATGATTGGCCCCTCCGGACCTGGCCGCTTCACCCCTGACTATACCTCTCGCCTATCTGGCTTGGCTGGCGAGTACTGCAATTATGTGTTTGGTAAAGTTGCACCGTTGCACGTTTTTTTGGGCTACCCATAGTTTCGAGGGTGCCCCGGGGAGGGGGAGTTGGGGTTCACAGTTTCGAGTTAATCCAACAGCATGGGCAATTGAATGTTATCACAATGTAGGAGCGAGCGCAGCAGTGGGTAGATTGAAATGCCGGGCGCACTGGTCCTCCAATTTTCAGATCCCAGGAACAGGATGGCAGATTACAATATTATAACCTGGAATGTCAGGGGGATGTGTACCCCGGCAAAAAGACACAGAATACTGTCATTCCTAAAGAGAAGGGGGGTGCAGATAGCAATGATACAAGAGACCCACCTAGCCCCAGGGGAAGGAGAGAAACTCAGACGAAGATGGAGAGGGCGAGTGTTCGCTACGGAGTACTCAGCCTATGCAAGGGGCGCAATGATATGGATCAGAGCAGGTGTCCCCCTGACAATTGATGCCGCAAACATAGACAAGGAGGGTAGGTTTGTGATATTGGAGGGTAAATTACATGGGACCCCATTAGTCCTGAGCTGCATCTACGCCCCTAACCAAGATCAGATTTCATTCATGTCGAGCCTGTCGCGACACCTTTCCCGCCAGCATACAGGGGAGGTACTAATAGGTGGGGACTTCAATGCAGTACTAGACATAAACATGGACAGATCCACCCCACCGTTACAGGGAGCCACATCAATTAAAATAGCACAAAGCTTGGTCAAATGGCTTAACTCATGGGGGCTGGTGGACATATGGCGGGTGCATCACCCAACCGACAGGGACTACTCATTCTTCTCGGGTCTCCATCACGTTTACACCAGAATCGACAGGGTGGTCTGCACCCCGGGCCTGGCCCGTGGGATGACACGTTCTGAATACCTAGCCCGAACAATCTCAGACCACAACCCACTATTATTAACACTGAGGACATCACAGGATAGACCCCCTATACCGTCATGGTGGCTTGCCCCCGCGGCGCTCGAGGATCAAGCGTATAGAGAGGCACTACGAGACTACCTAACGGAACACATTGAGACCAACAAAGGATCCACCTCCTCCAGGGCAGTGGAATGGGAGACACTCAAGGTGGGGACGAGGGTTTTTTGCCAGGGGCAGTCGGTAGGGGTAAAGAAAACACTAGAAAAGGAGCTCACCACATTAGAGAAGGTCATACATAAGCGCGAGCTAGGTCTGGGCCTTGCAGCCCACGAGGAGGAAGAATACAACCGTGCCCGCAGAGAGCACTCCCAAGTCGAAGAAAAGCTCAGATGTCATAGCATGCAGAAATACCTGGCTTCCCTGCAATCGGAGGAGGGGAGGTCGGGCAGACTTCTGGCGTGGCTGGTGCGCCCAGGCGGGAGCAGTGAACCCATCACTAGTGTAACAGACAAAGAGGGAAACCGCAGACTTAGCCCGAGCCCCATCAATGACGCATTCAGAGATTATTACATGCACCTGTATAGTAGACCTAGCAGCTGGGAGCCAGTGACCTTTAACAATTATCTGCGACAGACCCCGCTCCGTGAACTGAGACCAGAGGACAGGGACAGCTTGGGGGGTGCGGTGACAATAGAGGAGATCAACGAGGCAATAGCGCACCTGGCCCCTGGGAAAACCCCCGGAACGGACGGTCTCCCCATGGACTTCTACAAAAAATATAGATCCTTGTTGACCCCAAGCCTGGCGGAAATGTACGCGGAGGCATTGCGGTGCGGAGAGTTACCAGACACGATGCGCGAGGCACTGGTGGTGCCACTCCCTAAGTCCACTAACAGTGAAGCCTCGGTGACAGATCTCCGCCCACTATCAATGCTGAACAGCGACTTTAAGATCCTTAGCAGGATCCTGGCCGACCGCCTGCTCCCACATATGCCCACGCTGATTCACGACAATCAAAACGGCTTCATTCCGGGCGGCAGCACCTCCCTAAATCTTAGACGTCTTTTCTCTATCATGCACATGCCCCGAGAATCGATTCCGCCGACTGGGCTCCTGTTAGCGGTGGACTTCGAAAAGGCTTTCGATTCAATTAAGTGGGACTACCTGAGGACGGTGATGACGAGGATGGGCCTAGGCGAGAAATGGGGGAGCTGGGTTGACCTACTATACTCTTCCCCACTGGCAAGAGTGAAGACGGGTAGAATTATATCCAGAGCATACCCAGTGTTTCGTGGAACCAGACAGGGATGCCCCCTCTCTCCGCTTCTGTTTGCCCTGGCGATTGAGCCTTTGGCGAGCCGACTGCGGGAGGAGGGAGAAGGACGGGGGGTGATGTGCGGACCGACTGAACACATTGTCTCCCTGTATGCTGACGACATACTAATATACCTAGGTGACGGCAACAGCAACCTCCCTTGGGCTCTCAGTGTCTTAGAAAACTTTGGCGAGGTCTCCGGACTTCGCCTAAACCGCGGCAAAACGTACGTGTTCCCCCTGTCTCCTGATGGTGTGCGTCCTGCTTCATGCCCGACAGACGTGAACTGGGCCCCCCGAACCTTCAAGTATCTGGGTATCCAGATATTCCACGAGCTGGTAGATCTCAGGGAGGGTAATCTGGGCAGGGCACTGCGATCGCTGAGGTCCTCGGTAGGGTTCTGGCATTCTTTGAAACTAACAGTAATGGCTAGAGTGGCGCTGTCCAAAATGATTATGCTTCCCTGACTCCTCTATTACTTTGCAAACCTACCACTGCTGATCCCCCCATCATGGTTCTGAGACCTGAACACACTACTAAGGGAACTAATATGGGATGATGGGCGTAGGCGCACTGCACTTACAACCCTCTGCAGACCAACTCAAATGGGAGGACTGGGCGCCCCCGACTTTGAGGCTTATTACTTGGCATCCCAGCTACAATGGGTATCTGGTTGGATGTCGGGCAGGGGTCCACTGGAACTGTGCACTTCTAAGGGGACAATAGATGCAACATGGATTGTGGCACGCATGATAGGTAGGAAGATAGCCCTACCTGGGAGCAACATAATGACGAGTGTTGCATTAGCATGCTGGGAGAGGTGTATGAAAAGAGTGGGAGTGGGTCCCCCCTATTCTCCGGCTCTGCCCATTTCGGCGCTGGTCCTGGGAGATGGGGGACTGCGCCCGGGAGGCCTCGGACTTGGCCCATGGACGAGAGCAGGGATCGAGACCGTGAGCGACCTCTTTAACGGGGGGTACTGAGGGATTTCTCTGCCCTAACGGAAGCGGGTGTTCCCCGGGGCCAGTTCCTACTCTTCTGGAGGCTGGTCCACACCCTGAAAGATCATTGGTGCACGATAAACGCAGAGCCCGCAGTCCACGGGGTACTGCACCTTTTGCTGACATCGGGGGACGAACCTCATCCGATAGGCAAAATTTACCGGGCCCAGACCCATGCAGTATTGGCCCCCTTGCAATCCCTGAGGGAGCGATGGGTAGGCACCATTGGGAGGGAATTGACTGAATCAGAATGGAGCAGGGTGCTAGCATACCCCCGGGTGGTCTCACGTAACATGCGACTACGTTACATCCAATATAATTATCTGCACAGAACATACCTCACACCGCACCGACTATTCCGAATATACGGAGGTACCCCCAGGACATGCCCAAGATGCCAGGGGGGCGAGGCAGATTTTGACCACATGGTGTGGGGGTGCCCGGTGCTCCAGACCGGCTGGGCAGAGACACTGGCTGCCCTATCCCGACTACTCGGAGTGGAGTTAAGGCCCACTCCGGACCTGTGTTTACTGGGACTCTGTCAACACCAGGACAGTGCGCGCTCTACGGGCATCTAGAATGCAAAAACCCAACACTTGCAAGATAAAGTAATTTATGCATTGTGATGATATGTTATTGTTTAACCTTTTGCATTGCAGAATTCCATCCAAAAGATTAATTTTAAGGTGCTTATAAATACTGTACATTTACAATTTATTGCTGCAGACATTCAGAGTATGTTAGGGTGTGGTCCCTTTCCAGGGCTTTCTGGAGACTTTCCCTGCAACATGCCTGGGCGTGGTTCTAGGCTGGGCCCAGACTCTATAAAAGAGAGTCAGCCCAACTTCCAGTGCTCACTATTCAGAGGTCCCGGTGCAGAGCAGCAGCTTCTTCCTGAACTCCTGTCCAGGCGGCCTATTTGGATTTTCCAGTCTTCTGAACTCATCTCTCATTGGTGATCACTGTTTCCAGGCGGTAAGACGGTGTTTGGACATTTCCCAACACCGTAATTGAGAATCTTCATATTCTTGCTTTTAATTCTTAAATGAATAACTGATTATTTGTGTACTGCCATTTTTTGACATTTGTATAGTGTTTTGCAAATAGGGAGGATGCGCAATTTATTCCATAAAGATTTGACATTTACATGATGTTTTACGAGTTGGCAAGACGTGCAACTCGTTTCATGAGCATTTAACTTTGTTGTTCATTGCGCGCTATCTTTTCTTGACATTTACATGGTGGCATTCGAATCGGCGAAAAGCGCGATTCACTTCTCGTGTGTAATTCATGCTGTTCATTGTGCGCTACCATTTTCTGGCATTTACATGTTGGCATTCGAATCGGCAACACGCGCGATTCTTTCCTTTAGTGTTTATTTTATGTTATTCATTGTGCGCTACCATTTCTTGGCATTTGTATGGTGGCATTTGAATCGACAAGACGCGCAATTCTTTCCCTGAGTGCTTTTCATGTTGTTCATTGTGTGCTACTATTTCTTGGCATTTGTATGGTGGCATTTGAATCGGTAAGACGCGCAATTCTTTCCTCGTGTATAAATAATGTAAGTTACTGTGCACTTCCATTCTAAGACATTTTCTTGGTAGCATTTCAAGTTGACACGTCGCTTGATTTATTCCTTGAATCTACGTTGTGTGATTTCATGGTGCACAAACCTTTATGGTGTTTAATACTCATATAAAAATCTGCAATGTGCGCAATTTGCTTCCAAATGTTTTTTCTGAAATGAACACAACAATAGCAAAGTTCTAGATGTAATGCTGTGTGTTCCTGATATGTATTCATAAAAGGAGATTCATATGGTTGTTTAGAAATTGCTCAGAGTGTTTCCTGATTCTCATGCTAAAGAAAGTACTTGAATCTGAAAGTCCTATTTAACTTTTCCTGATTCCTCCTCAGGTATTCGGTCATCTAAAGCCTAGTCAGTTTTAGGATTATTCCAGGGTTGTTTATGTTTTAGCATGGTACTAATTTCATGAGATGTAATCTTGATGTTGTGTTTTAACCTTTTGCTTCCTACAGGTCTCCTTCCCGGCTGTTCCCGTCCTAATCCCCTTTTCCCCACTTGGACTCTCTTAGACTCTGTGATAAATCTAATCAGAGTATTGGAGCTGTCTTGTGGTGGAAGTGTTGGGAACGTGCACAGACCCCGAGTATCTGGTGACTCTGACAGACTCAAGCCAACTGAGTTAAAAGGGAGAGTAAGAGGGCGTTTCCTGGACCTAACGCTAGCCCTCTATAAAAGGCTGATCTCAAAGGGCTGGAGGGCCCCGACCTGTCCATCGCTCACCGAATGGAAAAGGGATGTTACGAGTCCAGGGCCGAACTACAGGTCCTGAAAGCCGAGGAAGCCAAGGGCGTCCGACTTGTTCCTACCGCCCCGACTTGGGAAGAACTAGTGACGGCATGGGACGCACTAACCAGGAGTACAACAGACATTGAGGTAGGGGTGACTGGAGGGCGGCTTGCATCAGAGGGTGGTCCTGAGTAGGAGGTTGCCAAGTTGGTGCCCTGAGGTCCCTGTACTAACAATAGGACCACATGTAGAAACGATAAAATAACAAAATTAAAAAAACAAAAAGCCACGCGAACAGCCACCTCCCACAATGCCCCAGGAGCAAGGGGGCGGAAGAGGTGGGAAAAGCAGACTCCTATCCCGCTCACAAACTAGTGCGCCCTGGACATGGCCCCCATAAGACTGTCATAGCGCGCCAGCTCCTTAAAGAACATTAATCACAAGTATCACCCACACAATGCTGTAAAGTTGACCCTTTGTTTAGTTTGGCTACCCTTCCTGTCCCTTCCAGGTCTCCCTTACATCCCCTCCTTTTCCCTTTCCCTCCCATTATCTCCGATCCTCACTCCCTATGGTCCCCCTTCCAAGTTACAAATAGGAATGTGTTTGTTATTCACAAATTTGTTACATATAAAAATGGCATAAAACCAATACACTAAGACTAACGATGAACTCGGCGTAGTGGATCAAGGGGCTTAAAGCACCAGAGCCAGGACCTGATAACCGCACAAACACACTAGGGGCGCCGCAAGAACTAACAGCGTAACACGAGTAATGTATGCCACAACTGTGACCAGCTTATGTGTTCATGTATAACTGGTGCAAGTGACTGCTCTGAACCGAAACACAAATGTATAATGACAAAATGTTAATAAAATATATTTAAAAAAAAAAAAAAAAATCTGTGAGGCCATGCAAAGGCCCTTTGCGTGGGTTTGAATGGCCTCATGGATATGGAGTAAGACAAAGCAGGGCAAGTCACTTTGTTGCCTTGCTCTGCAACAGGGGGGAGTTCCATGGGTGTTGCAGTGGGTTTTCCCGCACAACGCCCATAGATTTTGGGGCTGCCCCGGATTTACTTAATCACGTGGACCTGGGGCGGCTCCAAAACTTTACGCCTCCCCAAAGCAGACGTAACGAGGAGAAATATTTTCATTTCTCTCTTTTTTTCTCTTTCCATGTGTGCTGCAATCTGCGGCGCCCATGGAGGGAGGAAAACGTCTTCCGAGATTGTTTTCGTTTAGGAAGGTGCCCCTTCCTGCATGGTGCAAGAGTGTCTGTGTTGGCGCTAAGCAGGCAATTGTGTGTCAGCAGAGGGGGAAGGGACAGCGATGCAACGTTTTTCATAAGTGCGGTGCGTTCCTGCCCTTTCTCATTGTCGTGGGGAAGCGCAGCAAGAGGACTTGCGGCGCTGCCCTACGCCAAGTCAACATAAATATGGGCCCGTTCTAAATAATCCATAGAGGCATGGTTTATGACCAAAGAAGACGGCCATCAAAATTTATGCTCCATGACCACAGCAACTCCTTTTTAGGACTTTGGTCACCTTTTTCCAGTTTTCTTAGTAATTCAGGTGAGGACCAAAGGCAGAGCTGCTGAGGAGGCGTCAGGTATGTGGTATACTGATTTTATGTGGTTTATTCTCCTTTACAAATATTTCTACTCTCACGTCTGCTGTTGGTTTGCAAACGTGGCCGTGCATTGGCCGCCTTGACACTTTAAAACGTTAGAATTGAAGAAATAAGGACTGATTCTATTAACATATAGTATGTATAATTTTTTTCTTTACACTGTTGAATGGAATGTTTTACTTCTGAAGCTTATATTGGACTTCTGGATCTATTTTGCTGATGGTGTCATTCGAAGAGATCTGCTTCTTGTCTAACTGTGACATTTTGCGGCATTAAAACTTTAAATGGTAAAGTGAAAAAAAAAAAATATACTGTATAGTTTCTTTCTCTCTTCATGGCATTCCCACAATCACTCCCACTATTATCACTGCACACACAACACCTATTATAAGACCTAACCAACCACACACCTTACTCCCCGTGCTACTATTTTTATTGTAAGCCATGTTTGTATAGAATCAGAATAGCAGATCAACAATCAACTTGAAGATAAACTTTTTTTTTTTTTTTTTTCTTCTGCGTATATTACAGCGTCTTCACTCACTCTAGGACCTCTTTTGTCAATTCAGGTTAGCAGCTTGTCGTAATCAGGTTTCTTCAAAAGTCAAATTCGGATTTAGTGTCACTTCCAGTAGTTTCTAGAGTCTCTCACTTTTCAATTATTTTTTTCAATTTCAGCCAAATAAAATTTTCGAACTCATTCAGGTGCCGTAGTATTGGCCTGGTACTTCTCGATCAAAACAGAATGCTAGGAATTCTTGTTGCCATTCAGAGGTTGTAGTGTACGCCCATTCAGGACCTGTATATCTTCTGTTTGCGATTCTTTTTCTTTTTAATCTTCGTTCACCTTGTTGTTCTCCCTCACTCAGATCATCTGCTTGTGAGGTATCACTCTCTTCTATTATTGTGTCATTTGATACCTCCCTTATTTTAGGGTGTGGCTTGTCTGGCCAATTGTCACCTCTATGTGTCTTTATTCCATGTTTTCCTTCAGGACATTGGACAGCACCCTCCTCTTGTGATATGGTGTTTTCTCTTGACGGACCTGCAACTGGTTCAGGGGACTCTGAGGTTCATCTAAGGTGTCAACCACCCGTAGTGCTAGATTTAAACACATATCATTTTCAGTTTGTGGTAACAATTCCCATTGCTCCTTAAACGATATACAGTTCAATGCACAAAATCTTGCGACTTGATCTGTATAGCCGTTTCCCATAGACACAAAGGGGGTGATTCTAACCCTGGCGGTCGGTGATAAAGCGGCGGCCAACCCGCCAACAGGCCGGCGGTCCAAAAAATGGAATTCTGACCCTGGCGGGAACCGCCAACACAGCCCGCCACTTTAACACTCCGACCGCCACGGCGGGACAAACAAACAGCGCGGCGGTCACCGCCAACAGACAGGCGGCAGACAATGTACCGCCCACACTATCACAACTCACCAATCCGCCACCTTTTCCGGGGCGGGAGCACCGCCGATAAAAACACGGCGGAAACAGACTACGAACGGGAAAACGCTCACCTCTACGCACTCCACGAGGAAGGAGGACAGCATAGAACCCGAATTAAACATACTACCTGCTCTCGTCTACCTGCTCATCTACCACGAGTACGAACGGCGGCGCAGACGACAACGGTGAGTACCGCACCTACGACACAGGGGAGGGGGAGGAGGAAAGGTTACGGCACACACATATGCGACCCCCACCCCCCCAAACTATGTACACACCAATGCAGAGCAACAAGTCACAGTGACACCACCCAAACCACCGCTGAAAAATGCAAAGACATAATTAAATTGTGAATCAAAATTTATGTAAAAATAGCCTCTGATAAGTCATGGTCAAATTGTCACGTTGTAGATGCTCCTCAGACTCGGTGCGATGCAAATGGGAGTCCGCCTCCTGACACCACCAAGTCACCGATAAAAACCACGGTGCATTGGAGTAATCAGGTGAGGGAAGGAAGGGGAAGGAACAGCATGGAAGGGATATCTGTAATGAGAAGAATACACAGCGTTAATATCACATTAACCTATCTATTCTTGCAATGTCTCGCTAAAGCACCAACGACCGTACCTGCCAATATCTCCTGAGGGCAGGATTAGTCCCACGCCTGTCTATGCTCCATCTGAATCATAGATGGATACCACAGGCCAGCGATGAACACAGATAATCTCCTATGGGTTGTTCAACACCCACTCTTGTACAAGATAGACAAAAAATAGTGAGGAAACAAAACGAAGAGAGAGAAGAAAAAGAATAACGGAAAAACCCAACTCGGGCTCCTTTCGATAACTCAGTTAAAACACTGAGCCTCTTGTCATAGTCACGCAAATGGTAGAAATGACCCATTCTTTCTACCCCATGTGCTAAAAAGCAAAAAATGTCCCAGCAGTTCCATCCCCGTAAAAGTAAACATTAGCACAGCGTCACAGCAGAATAAAAATGTTCTCCAGCTCTGAAAACAACAGTTCCTGGGTATCGAACAGTTCAAGTACAGGAATGCCGTGCCTCGGATATCAACAGTGTCTTGGTCGAATAGGATAGTGGGAAAAAAGGCGAGGGAATCCGGCACCAGATCGCCTCACCGCTTACCAACTCGAGACTCCCGACGATAACGGGAATATCCCAAACTTGAGGGAAACGAAAGAGCAGCAAGTAATCCACTGGAAGCCGAACGAGAATCCACCCTCGAGAACGCCGTCAACAAGAGCCCTCGTTGACCATCCGACCTTGATTCGTGAAACGAATAACGCACAACGCTTCCTGGATGCGCGTGGTTTTACGCGATCTCTTCCGGCGATAGACGTCATGGGATATGTAGTCCAGAAGTACTACAATATCCTGATCGTCAATGTAGGCGCCGCGGTTAACTCCTGACAGTACGCCCTCCTCCAAAGCGCCTCATCGGACCAGGCTTAGAGGGATGACGGGCATGAAACAGCCGCACCGCCCTAGGGGCATGGACATTGCGTTCTGGCTCCCATGAATCATCCTCGGCATTGTACCCCTTCCACAAAACCAAATACCACAGCTTACCCCCCCGTCGTTTGGAATCCAACACTCTGCGCACCTCGTATTCCAGCTGCCCATCTCTGACCACCGGAGGCACCGCCTGCCTGGTCGCTGAAAGGGCCAGTTTCAAAAGGCTGCAATGAAACACCGGATGGATCTGTAAGGAAGCAGGTAAATGGAGACGATAAGCCACAGGGTTTATCTTGCGTAACACCACATAGGGGCCAATGTAACGAGGATGAAAGACGCTACGCATCTTGAAGCGTATATACTTGGTGGAAAGCCACACTCTATCGCCTGGCTGATATGCCGGTCCCTCACGCCGATGTTCATCACCCCATTTCTTATACTGTTCTTTGGCCGTCTCCAGATTGAGTCGTATCTTCTTTTGCACGGATTGGAGATTCTTAATCACAGCATGAACCGTAGGTTGATCCGTGACATCCCTAGGTATGGTTATGGGCAACATCTCTGCGTGGAAACCCGTGTTAGCATGAAAAGGAGACTCCCTTATCGAGCTATGCCAAGCATTGTTGTATGAAAGTTCGGCCAGCCATAGCAACGAAACCCAGGATTCTTGAGCGTCCTTTGCATAGCACCTCAGATATTTCTTCAGAGTTTGGTTAAGACGCTCCGTCTGGCCATCGGTTTGCGGGTGGAAGCTGGTGGACATGGCGGATTCAATACGCAGAACTTTACACCACATGCGCCAAAACCTAGCGACAAACTGGGGGCCTCTGTCCGAGATAATGGTTCTCGGTAGACCGTGTAACCGCACCACTTGAGACAAAAGTAGGTGGGCAGTTTGACTTGCTGTAGGCAGGTTTTTACAAGGGAGAAAATGACCCATCTTGGTAAGACTGTCGATTACCACCATGATAGCGTTGTACCCCTGGTCCATTGGTAATCCCACCACAAAATCCACGCTAATGGTTTGCCATGGCCTATCCGGAGTGGGCAAAGGCATCAGTTTGCCCTGGCTCTTCGCGTTTTCTCCCTTGGCTCGTGCACATATCTCACACCGAGCCACCCAGGCCGCAACGTCTTTAGCCCAACCTTCCCACCTGAAATGTCGTTGAACAATTTGCGCAGTTTTGGTGTAACCAGGATGACCAGCCGTTACCGCATCATGACACCAATTGAAGGCTTGCACTCGGAGTTCTTGTGTTGGCAAATACAAACGATTACCTTGCAACGGTATTCCATGCTTAAGGGTACGGTCCTGACTTAGTTCTGCCCATTTCTTCCACTGAGCAGCAGACTTATGCTTAGAAATTTTTTCTAGGAAATGGGAGATATGAAGGGCGCAAATCACTCTTTCGGGTTTGATGATTGCTTCCTCGGGTCTTGAAACTCTGGTTCTCACGTCCTCTTGTCGGGACAGTGAATCTGCCTTGCGATTGTCAACCCCAGGACGGAAGGTCACCACAAACTCATATTCCGAAAAAAACAACATCCACCTCATTTGCCGCTGGGTAAGTTGTCTTGCCTCCTTCATATACTGCAGATTGCGGTGATCCGTATACACCGTGACCGGGTGTTGAGCTCCCCAAAGGTAGTGTCGCCATTCCTGAAATGCCTTTTTGATGGCTAGCAGTTCCTTTTCTGCCACCGTATAGTTAAGTTCCGCAGCAGATAGCTTTCTGGATAAGAACGCAACAGGATGAAGCTGTCCGGTGGTTTTGTTTCGTTGAGATAACACTGCACCAATCGCTATGTCAGAGGCATCTGCCTCAACGATGAAAGGTGCATCTGGCTGTGGATGTTGAAGTATAGGTGCGGAGCAGAAGGCCTGTTTTAAAAAGCAAAAAGCCTCCTCTGCCTCCTCTGACCAAACAAAAGACACACCCTTTCTTAGCAACCTTGTTATAGGTGACACAATGTGGGAAAAATGAGAGATGAATCTTCTGTAGTAATTAGAAAACCCAAGGAAGCATTGCACGTCTCTCATACTAGTGGGTACTGGCCACTCCTGAACAGCCTGTATTTTTCTTGTCGACATGCAAAACCCCTCGGGGCTTAAATCCACCCCCAAGAACTCAACCTTCTGGACATGGAACTCACATTTGCTCAGTTTGCAAAAAAGGCTATGCTGTCGCAATGCTTGGAGTACTAAAGAAACATGGTCAAAGTGGCACTCCAGGGATGTGGAATACACCAGAATGTCATCTATGTAAACGATTACGAAATGGTCTATGTATTCCTTGAGAACATCGTTCAGGAAATACTGGAATGCCGCCGGGGCGTTACACAACCCGAACGGCATTACCAAGTATTCAAACAGGCCATAACGGGTTTTGAACGCCGTTTTCCACTCGTCCCCTTCGCGGATTCTGACCAGATGGTAAGCTCCCTTCAGGTCCAACCTTGTATAGATTACCGCCTCTTTCACCTGGTCCAGTAACACTGGTATGAGAGGAAGAGGGTATCTATTCCGTACCGTATTCTTGTTCAGCATTCGATAATCGATGCAGGATCTCAACTCTTTATTAGCTTTAGCTATGAAAAAGAGTGGAGAGGCTGCCAGAGAACAAGACGGTCTAATGAACCCAATCTCTAGGAAGTGATCCAAGTATTTTCTCAAATGCTTGGTTTCTAGGTCTGATAGAGCATAAACCCTACAAGAAGGAAGGAGAGCTCCAGGGATCAGATCTATCTTGCAATCATACATACGATGTGGTGACAATGTCTCAGCCCGACCCTCGTCGAATACATCCTTGAACTTGACATAAACGGAGGGCAATATCACTGTTTTCTCCACCACTGTGGCCAACTGTAACCCTTGAGCCAACGCTACCGTGGGGGGATCGTCGTACAAGAAGCAGCTATTCTCACACATCGAGGACTGAAAACTAACCGTCTTGGTTTGCCAATCGATAAAAGGATTGTGTTTTCTTAACCAAGGCATTCCCAAAATAATTTCGTACTGAGGAGCCTCTATTATATTCAGCCTGATTCTTTCTTTATGTTCCGGAGATACCCCATTGAAGATCAAACCAATGTCCTCCGTATGTTCTGTGAGGGGCCCAGATTTCAGCGGAGTACCATCAACCGCCAATACTGTTTCGGGGTCCTTTCTCTGAATGCTAGGAAGTCCCAATCTCCTAACCACCCCTGCATCTATGAAATTTCCCGTGGCTCCGGAGTCTATCATCGCCCATACTGGATGCTTTCGTTCTTTGGTCACCAACTCTACTGAAAACAAAAGGTGGGACGCCCTTTCTTCCTGTGGAAAAAGGGTTAAGGAAGTTAACCGTAGCACCTGTTGGGGTTCTGTAAAGGGCAGGACCTCTTTCTCAGATGTCTTTCCTGACATAACCGCCACTTTTTGAGTGGGGGAGTAGGAGAATCTTTTTTTTGGTTTGAGGGGACACTCTCTTACATAATGACCCTTCCTGCCGCAATACATGCACAACCCCTGTACCCTCCTACTCTCCTTCTCAGATTTCGACAAGGGTGCCCGAACGGCTCCCACGTCCATAGGCTCCCCACCTATCTCATTGGGAGTAGAAGCAGATCGCACCTCCCTTTCTGGAATGCCAGGTCGCCTATCACCCGCTCTTCGCTCTACCCCTCTTCCTGCTAATCTGTGGTTCAGTCTCAGGGTAAGATTTACAAGGTCTGTACAAGTGGAAGGCTGCGGATCTATTTGAGCGAGTATATCCTTCATGTCGTCTCGTAAGCCTTGATAATAGAGAGACATTCTCTTTTCCTCTGGCCACCCTGATTCCGCCACCAGTCTATTAAAGGTCGTAAGATAAGTGACCAGATCAGACCTCCCCTGTCTCAGCTCCAGTAATTCCCTATCAGCACTAAAAGTGGTTGTTCTATGATCAAACACCCTCTCGAAGGCAGTCCGAAAGGCATTCCAATCTGTTAACAAGGGGTCATCGTTCCTGACTAATGGCACGGCCCAATTAGCTGCGTCTCCAGAGAGATAAGAAATAGCGAAAGCTACCCTGGAAAGGTTAGAGGGAAAGGACGCGGGTTTACAAGAGAAATGTAGAGACAACTGAGTCAAAAAGGCCTGAATTTTCTTGGGGTCCCCCGAAAACCGTTCAGGACTGGCTAAAGGGATAGGAGGGGAGACATTCACGGTTACCTGTGGTGTGGATGCTGAGACGTTGAAGGGATTTCTAGTAAGCTTTTCTACCCTTTCTTTTAAAGCCGCTGCCTCAGCCCTAGAATTAGCCAACTCTTGTTGTACTACTGCTAACGCCTGTAATACATCATCCATAGATGCCATCTTTGCATCACACCGAGCAGGAGGAGCGTTATTCGTGGGTGCGTTATTCTGTCACGTTGTAGATGCTCCTCAGACTCGGTGCGATGCAAATGGGAGTCCGCCTCCTGACACCACCAAGTCACCGATAAAAACCACGGTGCATTGGAGTAATCAGGTGAGGGAAGGAAGGGGAAGGAACAGCATGGAAGGGATATCTGTAATGAGAAGAATACACAGCGTTAATATCACATTAACCTATCTATTCTCGCAATGTCTTGCTAAAGCACCAACGACCGTACCTGCCAATATCTCCTGAGGGCAGGATTAGTCCCACGCCTGTCTATGCTCCATCTGAATCATAGATGGATACCACAGGCCAGCGATGAACACAGATAATCTCCTATGGGTTATTCAACACCCACTCTTGTACAAGATAGACAAAAAATAGTGAGGAAACAAAACGAAGAGAGAGAAGAAAAAGAATAACGGAAAAACCCAACTCGGGCTCCTTTCGATAACTCAGTTAAAACACTGAGCCTCTTGTCATAGTCACGCAAATGGTAGAAATGACCCATTCTTTCTACCCCATGTGCTAAAAAGCAAAAAATGTCCCAGCAGTTCCATCCCCGTAAAAGTAAACATTAGCACAGCGTCACAGCAGAATAAAAATGTTCTCCAGCTCTGAAAACAACAGTTCCTGGGTATCGAACAGTACAAGTACAGGAATGCCGTGCCTCGGATATCAACAGTGTCTTGGTCGAATAGGATAGTGGGAAAAAAGGCGAGGGAATCCGGCACCAGATCGCCTCACCGCTTACCAACTCAAGACTCCCGACGATAACGGGAATATCCCAGACTTGAGGGAAACGAAAGAGCAGCAAGTAATCCACTGGAAGCCGAACGAGAATCCACCCTCGAGAACGCCGTCAACAAGAGCCCTCGTTGACCATTCGACCTTGATTCGTGAAACGAATAACGCACAACGCTTCCTGGATGCGCGTGGTTTTACGCGATCTCTTCCGGCGATAGACGTCATGGGATATGTAGTCCAGAAGTACTACAATATCCTGATCGTCAATGTAGGCGCCGCGGTTAACTCCTGACACAAATAGCAATAAAAATTTTAATAATTCAATTCAATATTTAGTGCAATCGATAAACCGAGGCAATTAGTCCTGCACATTTAACGAAATTCCAAGTGTCCGTGGGCCAAAGTGTATCAACACAAGGGCAAAGCCCACACAGGAGACCTGAGTCTTTGGAGAGAACACTGCAGGGGCATCTGATGACAAAACTACAGGCACCTCAGGGGGAAGGGAAGGGGGGGGCACCACAGCCACATGAGTCCACAACGCCACCATGCCCACTGTGCCATCCTGGGGAGTGCAAAGCCACAGTCTATCAAGTCTCTACAGTGGGTGGGTTGCCCACTGTGCCATCCTGGGGAGTGCAAAGCCACAGTCCATCAGGTGGATAACAGTCACCACTGGTCAAGGAGGAGGCATGGTGGGCACAGTGAACCGTGAACAGTAGCTCGACACAGATCATTGTCATTGTGCCAGTGGTGCTTGAGACGGCGGGGCCCAGCAGAGCGGTGCTTGACAGGAAGGGCCCAGCGGAGCGGTGCTTGACAGGAAGGGGCCAGCGGAGCGGTGCTTGAGACAGCGGGGCCCAGCGGAGCGGTGCTTGACAGGAAGGGCCCAGCGGAGCGGTGCTTGACAGGAAGGGCCCAGCGGAGCAGTGCTTGACAGGAAGGGCCCAGCGGAGCGGTTCTTGAGACGGCGGGGCCCAGCGGAGCGGTGCTTGACAGGAAGGGCCCAGCGGAGCGGTGCTTGAGACGGCGGGGCCCAGCGGAGCGGTGCTTGAGACGGCGGGGCCCAGCGGAGCGGTGCTTGACAGGAAGGGCCCAGCGGAGCGGTGCTTGACAGGAAGGGCCCAGCGGAGCGGTGCTTGACAGGAAGGGCCCAGCGGAGCGGTGCTTGAGACAGCGGGGCCCAGCGGGGCCCAGCGGAGCGGTGCTTGACAGGAAGGGCCCAGCGGAGCGGTGCTTGACAGGAAGGGCCCAGCGGAGCGGTGCTTGAGACGGCGGGGCCCTGTTCAGCGGAGCGGTGCTTGAGACGGCGGGGCCCTGTTCAGCGGTGCTCTTCTGCACGGCGGGGCCCTGTTCAGCGGTGCTCTTCTGCACGGCGGGGCCCTGTTCAGCGGTGCTCTTCTGCACGGCGGGGCCCTGTTCAGCGGTGCTCTTCTGCACGGCGGGGCCCTGTTCAGCGGTGCTCTTCTCGCACGGCGGGGCCCTGTTCAGCGGTGCTCTTCTGCACGGCGGGGCCCTGTTCAGCGGTGCTTGTCCAGTAATTCACGGGAGCCAGACCTAGCCTGGACTCCCTGCTCAGTCACCCTCCGACCGTGCAGTTGCTGGACCCTTCGGTGACTGAGTCCTGGGCCCTTTGGTGTCCTCCCTTGCAGCCGGGATGGGGCTTGTGGGTCCCTCCTGCTCCGCGCTCCTGCTGGCTGACTTCTACGCCCTGCTGCCCTTTCGCTCCTTAGAAGAGGCTCTCTGGCCCTTGCCTCCCCTGGATGTTGTGGCAGGTGAAGTGGCCGAACTTTGGTCCTTGGGGGCAGCCGTGGCACTCCACTCACGGCGGCCCATGAGTTTCCGGGTCCTCTTGCCTGGGGGGGGGCTGGCTGTCTCCTTGCTGCTGATGGAAGTGGCACTGCTGCCAAAGGGTGGGCTCCAGAACCCATGCACCACAGTGACACTCGAAGCTGGGCTGGTGGTGGCTGAGGTGCTCTTGGGACTCTTAGCAGATGGAGGGGGTGGGTCAGGGGAGGGAAAGAGGTCAAGATTAGAGAGGTAAAAAATTTTAGGACCAAGGTAAAGGGTGGGAGTAGTGGTGATGGGAGTGGAGGAAGAGGATGTGGTTGTAGGAGAGTCAGGTGTGCTGTCTTTGGGTGCAGGTGATTGTGACGTAGGCTGTCGTGAGGTGGATGGCTGTTGGGTGGGTGGCTGCCTGCATTTGTGTGTCTTGGAAGAGGGGGTGACAGACACAGTGGGAGAGGGCACAGGGGACGAGTAAATGGCAGTGGGGGTGGTGACTGCACGTGTGCGTACTGGACTGGAGGGTGTGCTGGTAAGGGAAGCACTGGCTGATGGTGGTGTGCATGCAGGTGTGAGTGTAGACGTCACAGGGAGGGAGGAGGGAGACGAGGAGGAGGGGGACACAGAGGTGGTAGTGACTGTTGGCATGTCTGCATCTGGGTGTTGCTTGGGTGAGTGTTTGTGGGATCTGTGGTGCTTGTGTCTGGATGAGCTGCCCTTGGGTGTTGAGGTGTGTGCAGGCTGGTCTGATGGTGTGGATGGGATAGGCAGAGGAACAGGAGACAGAGACAGGCTGGAGGCAGTTAGAAGAGGGAGGCTGGAAACAGGGACAATGGCTGCCGTCAGTGCTGAGGCCAGAGCATTGAACGATCGTTGATGGGCAGCCTGACCCGAATGAATGCCCTCCAGGTAGGCATTGCTCCGATGCACCTCCCTTTCTACCCCCTGCATGGCATTCAAAAGGGTAGTCTGCCCAACAATGATGGTCTGAAGGAGGTCAATGACCTCCTCACTGAGGGCAGCAGGGGTGACAGGGGCAGGGGCTGAGGTGCCTGGGGCGAAGGAGATGCCCGCCTTCTTGGGCGAGCGGGCACGGAGCGTAGGCTGAGGGGCTGCTGGGAGGGCGGGGCTGGTGCGCTGGGTGGCGGCTGTACCTGTAGAGGCGGGGGGCCCGGATGTTGCCGCCACCGCTAGGGAGCTCCCATCCGAGGCCGTGTCGGTGTCGCTGGTGTCACCACCGGTCCCCGTTGTGGTGCTCCCCTCGCCCTCCGTATCACTGGTGCCCTCGGTGTCTGTACCACGGCTCACCGGGGCCTTGTGACTTGCAGCTCCCTCGTGCTCCGATGCCAAATCTCCTCCGCCTGATGATGCTAATGCACAAGCAGATGAAGAAAAAGGGGGGGGGGAGAAATAATAAAACAGGTTGAGTGCATGCAATGCCAACACCGTTGGCGGAGAGGACAGACACAGGAGCCTCATGCACTACGCTTCGCAATCGGGGTATACTACTCAGTACTTGTGACCAGGCCTACAGGTCTATGCACAACAAATACACACCTGGATGATGCAGGACCATGGATAGCTGTACTTGGCACCCTACAGAGGTGGGGGGCGGGGGCACAGGGCCATGCCTAAAGGAGAGGACTACACTACAGGAAACGCCCTGGCCTAATGTCACCCACAACCCTCCTCCCCCACCCAGACGCCTCCACTGCGCAGAGAGATAGCAGAATGTGCTGATACTCACCCCCTTGTGTCTGCTGTGATGTCCTCAAGCGCCCATCCAAATCAGGGTAGGCCACCGCCAGGATCCGGGACATCAGGGGGGTCAGGGTACGACTGGCACCCCTCCTAGGTTGGGAGGCCATCCCCAGCAGTGACTCGGCGGTCTTCCTGGTCCCGCGGCGGATGTCCTCCCACCTCTTGCGGCAGTGGGTGCCCCGTCTGATGTGGACCCCCAGGGCCCGGACTTCCTTGGCGATGGCACGCCAAATGTCGACTTTCTGATGGGCGCTGACCCATTTGACATGTACAGGGTGGGAAAGGAAAATTCATCATTTATCTGCATGTTAGATGCGATTGCCCCCCCCCTCCCCAACTTTGCCATGTGGCACATGCTCTCATCTGTCGTGCGTTGCACTCCTCATTCGCTCCCCTCCCCACCATCTTACATCCACCCCACTCAACACAGGCATAGCCCAATCAATGTGCACCCAGTGTACTTACCTGTTGGTCTGGAGGACCGTAGAGTAACGCATGCTGGGGGAGGACCCCATCCACAAGTTTCTCCAACTCTTCAGACGTGAAGGCAGGGGCCCTTTCCCCAGTCGCAGCAGCCATTGTCTCTTCCAGACCGAGGTCACAGCAGCACATGCAGTATAGGTCCTCTCCTGTGGATGATCAGGTCTCGAGTGATTAAGCAGATAGAAAATGGTGGTCACGCCCGCAGCGGGGCGTACCGCGGCGGTGCGTACCGCGACCGCCGGCACACCTCATCATTGGCTCCTGAAACCCATAGGCTTCAATGTTAACCAATGCGGCTTCGTATAGCGGTCTTCGACCGCCTACCGCCACGGTGTGCCACGCCAGCGCATTGACCTCACATCCCATTGTCCCACTTCACAGGTCAGGCAGCCGCCATTTCAAGGGCCCACATGGCCTAATCTGTACTGCGTCACACAGGCCTAGGCCTTGCATTGACACACATACACGCCTTTCAAAACATTGATAATCGTGTGCTATGCAAGCTGTGGTGAACGTACCTGTGATTTGCTTGACTCTGTGCTCCATGTTGTCCTTCCTAGGCACCGTCTGCTGGGACTTGCGAGGAGAAGGATGAATCCTCGCGTGTACCGACCGCTGGTGGACCTGTCGACAATGGAAGAACGCCATATCATACTACGATACCGACTTGACCGAGCCACTATACATGAACTGTGTGCCCAGCTGGAGCCAGCCCTGATGTCCCCCATCCGCCAACCCACAGGAATTCCCCCTCTTGTGCAAGTTCTGTCAGTCCTCCATTTTTTGGCAAGCGGCTCATTCCAGACAACAGTGGCCATGTCATCTGGAATGTCTCAGCCTATGTTTTCTAAGGTTTTGTCCAGAGTGTTGTCTGCCCTGATGAAACACATGCGGAGCTACATGGTTTTCCCTGAGGAGGTTGATTTGGCCACTGTGAAGGGTGATTTCTATGCCCTTGGACATATCCCCAACATCATTGGTGCCATTGATGGGACCCATGTGGCTTTAGTACCCCCAAAAGACGATGAGCAGGTGTACAGAAACAGGAAAAGTTACCATTCTATGAATATCCAGGTGGTCTGTTTGGCTGACCAGTACATCTCCCATGTAAATGCCAAGTTCCCTGGGTCAGTGCATGACGCATATGTTATGCGTAATAGCAGCATCCCTTATGTGATGGAACAGCTACAGAGACAACGTGTGTGGCTAATAGGTGACTCTGGTTACCCCAACCTGCCTTGGCTATTGACCCCAGTGAGGAATCCCCGGACCAGGGCAGAGGAACGGTACAATGAGGCCCATGGGCGAACTAGGAGGATCATAGAAAGAACCTTTGGCCTCCTGAAGGCCAGGTTTAGGTGCCTGCATATGACAGGTGGATCCCTGATGTACTCACCAAAGAAGGTGTGCCAGATCATCGTGGCCTGCTGCATGCTTCACAACCTGGCTTTGCGACGCCAGGTGCCTTTCCTGCAGGAGGATGGTCCAGATGGTGGTGTTGTGGCAGCTGGGGAGCCTGTGGAGAGTGAAGAGGAGGAAGACGACGGGGACGACACAGACAACAGGGACACAGTTATCCAACAGTATTTTCAGTAGCACACAGGTAAGAATCAACCACGCCATTTAACATTTGCAGAAAGCCTCCTGCATCTTTACTTTGTGTATTTCCCCCCAGTTCTTTTAAAATGATGTTTGATTTTCCCTTCCCTTTTCAGTGCTGTATGACCCACTGCGTGACTTCAGCTTGGTTAGCCCATGGACTAATGCTTATTGACATCGGTATGTTGTCATCACAAAATTACCTGAACATTATTGATCAATAATGTGTTATACATTTGTAAATAATACAGGCTGACTCCTGAATGATTTCAGTGCAATGAGTGATTTATTTTAGTGCTAGATATTGGTACATGATATTAAAACGGTGATGGGTGAGGGTGGAGTTATGTCCATGGCAGAGTCCAGTTCTCAGTCGCACAGGTGCATTGTCCATATGCCTGTGGAAGGATGGAGCAGTTCAAGGTTGGACAGGGTGACAATGTGGGACAATGGGATGACATCTGGGGGTATCTTATGCTGGCGGGGGTCTTGGCATCCTACTGTGTCTTCCTTTGGGATCTCAGGCTCCTCTTGCGGGGTGGTTGTTCTTCAGCAGGAGGTGGGGTTCTAGTGGCCTGTCGTTGTGGTGGGGCCTCCTGTCCACTAGCGCCGGCGGAGGTGGTAGGCTGTTCCTGGTCCTGGCTAGTGACAGGGGCCCTTTGTGGTGCCACATGGTCCCGCAATGTGGTTTCTATACGGTTGAGGGCCTGGACTATGGTCCCCATAGCGGTACCGATGTTCCTGAGTTCATTGCTGAACCCCATGTACCGTTCCTCCTGCTGTGCCTGGATCTCGGTGAATCTGGCCAGTACCGTCGCCATCGTCTCCTGGGAGTGATGGTATGCTCCCATGATGGTGGTGAGGGCCTCTTGGAGAGTCGGTTCCCTGGGCCTGTCCTCCCCCCCCTGTCGCACAGCAGCCCTCCCAGTTGCCCTGTTTCCCCGGGCCTCTGTCCCCTGGACGGTGTGCCCACTACCACTGCCCCCAGGTCCCTGTTGTTGTTGGGGTGTTGGGTCAGCCTGGGTGCCCTGTAGTGGCGGACACACCGCTGATTGACGCGCCCTGGAGACAGAGGCATGGGCCCGCTGAGTGGGAGCTGTGCTGGTGGTCCCAGAGGGGGTTGGGTCTGCTGTGGCCTGTGTCTGTGTGGGGAACCGACTGTCCCGAGGTCCCCGATGGTCGGGGCTGGTCATCAGGTTCTAGGTCGACAGAGCTGCTGTCCTCACTGGGGGCCTGTTCTGGGGGTGGGATGGACATATCTGGACCCTCCGTGGCGGTGTGTTGGCGTTCGGGCCCTGCAGGGGTGAAAGAGTATGTTTATTGTTTTTGTGTGTGCCATGGCGTGCATTTTGAGTGCCCTTGTCCCCCAGTGCTGGCATTCCCTTGTGGGAGGTGTTGTGAGGGTGGGGGGGGGTGTATGGGTATGTGCAATGGTCATGCTTTGGTGATGGCTGTCTATGGGTTGTGTTGGCATTCAGGGGTTGGTGTTGTTTAGGGTGGGTTGTGCTGGTGAGACATTGGCAGGGAGGATGTGTGCTGGGGGGTTGAGATAGGGGGTGAGGGTGGGGGTGGGGGTTGGCATGCTGGTGGTTGGGGGGGTGAAGTAGTTGAGATTCGACTTACCAGAGTCCATTCCTCCGTGTACTCCAGCGAGGCCATCAGGATGCAGGATGTTTACTACCTCTTGCTCCCATGCTGTGAATTGGGGTGGTGTGGGTGGGGGTCCACCGCCAGTCTTCTGCACAGCGATGTTGTGTCGCGACACCATCGAGCGCACCTTCCCCCGTAGGTCGTTCCATCGCTTTCGGATATCTTCCCGATTTCTGGGATGCTGTCCCACTGCGTTGACCATGTCTACGATCCTTTGCCATAGCTCCGCCTTCCTTGCTATAGTGGTGTGCTGCACCTGTGTGCCGAAGAGCTGGGGCTCTACCCTTATAATTTCCTCCACCATGACCCTCAGTTCTTGGTCCGAGAACCTGGGGTGCCTTTGGGGTGCCATGGGGTGGTGTGGATGAGGTGTGGGGTGGTGTTTGTGGTGATGTGCGTGGTGATGTGTGCGTAGATGTGGTGTGTGTGAGGATGTTGTGTTCCTGTGTGTGTTGTGCTTTGCGTTCCCTGTGCTCTCTCTCAGTGTATTGCGCCTTCTCTCAGATATTTGTGGTTGTAGGGGTTTGTGGGTGAAGTGGGTGTGTGTTTTATAGTTAATTGGGTGTGTGGGAGTGGTGTGTGTATGTGTCTCAGGTGTGTTGATTTCGAATTGTCCAATGTGGCAGTGTTTTGGAGCTGTGTGTGTATTTTCAGCGCGGCGGTGTGTACCGCCAATGGAATACCGCGGTTGAAAGACCGCCGCGTGGATTCGTGGGTCAGAATGGCATGGGCATGATTGTGTTGGCGTGGCGGTGGAGGTTTGGTCATCTCCAGTTTATCGCTGCCCGCTGATGAGGCGGAGTTCCGTGGATGTCGGGTTTTTGGCGGTTGCACAGTTGGTGGTCAGAATGACCGTGGCGGTTTACTGCGGCCGCGGCGGTAGAATGGCGGACTTCTGGCCGGCGGTAAGGGCCTTTTACCGCCGAGGTCAGAATGACCCCCAAAATCTTGTGATCTGATGTGAGCACTGCACTTCACCACGGCAACTTCGAGAGGTAACTGAATCGCGTGTAACAAATCTCTTATTTGTTCACCGTTTTTCACAGGAGAACCAGAGGAGGTCATAAAACACCTCTGTGACCAAAGTTGGCCAAAATCATGCACAATTCCAAAACCGTTTCTGCTGTCAGTATAGATAGTGACTTTCAAATTTACAGCTGCGTGGCATGCCTTAGTAAGGGCGATTAATTCTGCCACGTGCTGAAAACACTTTCTCGAGCCAGGAGGCTTCGACGATGCCAGTTATGGTACATTCTGCATAACCAGCTCTCAGGGTTCCTGCAGAATCTCTTAGACAGGACCCATCGACAAACATGATGCAGTCATTTTCTTTCAATTGAGTGTCCTGAATATCTGGACGAGGCTTGGTGCACAACTCAGTCACCTCAAGACAATCATGTTCAAATTCTTCCCCATCTTTAATTTCAGTATTTTCATTTGGTAGCAAAGTTGCCGGGTTCAGTACAGTGCATCTTCTAAGAGTGAAATTAGGCGACCCCAGTATGATCGTCTCATACTTAGTGAGACGTGCATTTGTCATGTGATGAGTCTTAGTTTGTGTCAACAGAATTTAAACCGAATGTGGAACCATTACTGTCAGAGGGTATCCCATGACTATGCCTTCACATTGTATAAGGCTCTGACCAACTGCTGCAACTGCACGAAAACAACCCGGTAAGGCTGCTGCGACAGGGTCCAAGGTAGCTGAAAAATATGCTACAGGGCGATTTGCATCTCCGTGGACCTGTGTTAAGACAAACAAAGAACAAGCATCACGTTCATGACAAAACAACAGAAAAGGTTTCTTGTAGTCTGGCATTCCCAATGCTGGTGCTCTTGACATGCATTCTTTTAATTCTACGAATGATTCAAGCTCCTCTTTTGACAAAATTATAGTATATGGCTCATCCTTGACTTCCTTTCTTGTCAGTTTTATTAACGGTTTTGAAATGATTGAGAAGTTGGGTATCCACTGGCGACAGTAGCCCACCATTCCCAAAAACATCCTGACATCTCTTTTTGTTGTTGGGGGATTCATTTGCAAAACTGCTGTCATCCTTTCTTTTGTTATTCTTCTGGATCCTTTCTCAATCAAATGTCCCAAGTATTTTACTTCTTTCTGACAATATTGTAACTTTCTGGGTGACACCTTGTGTCAATTTTTTCCCAGATGATTTAGTAATGCAATGGTATCATATTTACAACTGTCTCTTGTTTTGGATGCAATTAGCAAATCATCAATGTACTGCACAAGAGTTGAATGAAAGGCAGCACAAGAGGTTCCAAATCCTTTTTCAATATCTGATTGAAGATGGATGGTGACTCTGAGAACCCTTGAGGAATTCTGCACCAACTGTACACCTTATCCAGGAATTTGAAACTGAACAAAAATTGGCTGTCCTCATGAAGAGGTATCGAAAAGAAGGCTTGTGATAGGTCTACTACGGTAAACCATTCAGCATCACATGGAACTTGGAACATTATTACTGCTGGGTTAGGTACCACAGGGCAACATTTTATCACAATTTCATTTATTTTTCTCAAGTCTTGCACAATTCAAACTTTTCCACAGGGCTTCTTTAAATCCATTATGGGAGAGTTACATGGACTGCTCAAGACCTCTTTCAGAACTCCCTGTCTGAGAAAGTCTACAATTATTTGTGACACTTCAATAAGGACGTCTTGGGTCATGTGATATTGTGGCACTTGTGGGAACACTGCATTTGGTTTTATCTGAACTTTGACTGGTTCCACTTCCTTTATTAATCCTACTTCTTTCCCGGTCAAATCCCACACTTTCTCTGTTACTGTTCCTTGCAGTTCGACAAGTAGATCAATCAAAGTATGCATTGGGAATAGAGTAATCAAAGGGTAGTCTTCATTTGTCCCTGTTTCTTCCTCTATAAATTGACTTTCATCTCCCTCATCGTCACTATTTGTCTGTACTTCAATTCTATCGTTGGAACAGGTAATTGAACATTTTGTTTTACAGAGTAAGTCCCTTCCCAGTAGGGAGACTGGACTTGAATCACATACAACAAATCTATGTAGCCATTGGAAGTTGCCAATTTCAACTTGTACTGGATCGGTAATCGGGTTAGTCAAGTACTGATTTGCTACTCCGACCACTCGTATAGTACACCCCGAGAGAGGCAATCTTGGGACTTCTGCACTTCGAACTGTGGAGTGTGTAGCTCCTGTGTCAACCAAGAATGAAACCTTATAGCCCACCTTTCCCTCTACATATGGGCCTCTCTGATCCACCTCTAGGGATGCTGCAAGCCTGCACTCTTCACTGTCTGAACTATCATCTGACCAATCCTCATTCATCCCATTTTCACCTCGTAGTGGGAACTGTTGTACAGTGTTGTTTTGATTTGTTACCTGACCTGTGACCTGCTGAGGAAGCATCACCTGTTGCTGTCCCATCTGAGCTATTGGTAATTGCATTTGCTGTCTAGGAACCATAGGAATCTGCTTTTGTACTGGTTGCATCTGTATTGACTGAAAACGTGGCATTTGTATCTGCTGCATGGGCTGTACCCCTTGCATTGGTACCAAATTATTTTGAAAATTTGGATTTTGATGTCTTATTTTCGGACCTTGTGAGTTTTGTAATGTACCAACATTAGTGCTTTGCTGAACTGCACCATCCTGCACCATATTTGGACATTCCCATTTCCAGTGCCCCACACCCCCGCACGCGTGACATGGTGACATCTTTTTCGCTCCTTGAACATCATTTTGAATAACAACGTTATTCATGTCTAACCGGCGGTTCACAAACCCTCGACCTCGGCCTCTCGGCTGTGCCTGAAACACGCCATTCATTTGCGGTTGTTGCTGTATCATCTGCTGAACTCCATTTCCCTGTATTCCAGCCTGTGCAGCTCTTATCTGCATCACCATCACCTTTTCCTTCAGCTTTTTCTGCTTCAACTCAATCTCATCACTACAGTACTTTGCATACTGCAATACCTCATCAATCGGTTTAGCTTGCCAACAAATCAAATGATTCTTAATCATTTGGCTGACCTCCAGTCTCAATCCTTTGACGAATCTAAACACACGGTGGTTCATATCCTTCGGTTCAATAGTCTCGGTACCACTGTAATGCTTGAACGCTTTTAACAATCGCTCATTATAAGCATGTATTGACTCCTTAACCTCTTGAGAAGTCCGGTCGATTTTCTGCCAGTCAGTCACCTTCAGCGACACCTTTTGTTTCAAAAACTCAATCACTTTATGATAATATTTCATCATCTCTTCTGAAGGTGCTCCGGTCACCTTATCTCTCGCTGGCTCCTTTGTCGGCCAATCTACCCCTCTCTTGCACTCGAGCCACAAATCAGGCGGAACAATGATCTCAAACAAGGTATTCAAGTCTTCCCAAAGACATTTTGCAAGTTTCACAAACCTGTCCGTTTGTTGATACCACTAGATCGGTTTCTCTCTCAATCTGGGATAATCATTAGTAAAGGATAGAATATCTCCTCTAGTCCATGGCACCACCAGCTGTTTCTCTCATAGGTAATATTTTTACCGATTCCAAATCAGGTGAGGTCCTAGCTTGATTAGACCCTGGGCTATCACCCTTTCCCTTATCTCTTTTCTTTGCCCATCGGCCTTCCCATTTCTCCAATGCACCCCAAATCTGTGCACTTTGTAACAGTTCTCTCAAATATGCCTTCATGCCTGCAGATCTCATATGTTCAAAATCTTTTGAGTCAAAATCTAATCTGTAACTCCTTTTCAAATGCTTAGTGTTTCCGATATCGATATTGTATTTGTCTGCTAGGTTCGCTAATCTCTGATGTACCTTGCCTACCTCCTTGGTAATCTTAGGACACAAGTATCTTAGTTCTGCCTCTGTGTATGATTCCAATCTGTTTGCTCCCATTGTTCCTTCCACTAACTCGGCAGCTTCTGCCCCTAGTCGTACAAAGTTCAGGTATTCATCTTGTTTTTCTTTCTCAGGTTCAACTGTAGTCACTGCAGTCTTTTGTGAAGTATAAGTTTTTTCTAACCATTCATTTAACTGTTGAACTGTAAAACCCTGCAGTGAAATGTTCCCTGCATGTATCATGGGAGAATGTGAGGTATTCGTACTCATGGTTTGCGGAGTTAAAACTCCCAACCCTGCTTGACGCATTGCTTCGAGAGGTGCCCCCACTGGGCTAAGGTCCATTAAGGGTCTGGGTGGTTCATTTACTTGTTCTCCAAGGGCCATTATCTGTGGAGTTCCCATAGGCCCTCCTCTTATCGCTTCCTGAGTCATCACTCCCTGGTCACACACCCCTGCTTTACCTTGTGCATACAATGGCACTGGGGGACCAACAGTAATGGGTAACGATATAGCGGCAGGTGTCTGACCTGGATCCAGACCTCTTGGAGCCTTCACACCATAGTTCTGTTCCAATGTACCCGGAACAGGTACTAACAGTGGTCCCGCTACAGGGTTATACCCTGGTATTAACTGTGGTTGTGGTTGAGACATTAATTTCGGAGTTGATTCAATCTGTATTAGCTTTGGCTTTGTGTATATCGGACCCGGCGGCACTATCAAATTCGTAGTAGTCTCAAGCACTGGGACATCAGGGTAGATTCTCTTTATCTGTGGTGGAGGCTGCAGCTGTATCGGCATGCGTGGTGCAGTGGGTACACTGTCACCATTCTGTATCAAAGCTGTATCGCTAGTCTGTACCGTATCAGTAACTCCCTTTTCCTGCGTCTGGTTCCCAGGATCCAGACTAGTACTTGGAGCGCTGTCGCTCACCGCATATGGTGGTGGGCAATCATGTAACAATCTATCCATAAATTCCTCATCATCTGAATCATCTTCCTCTTCCCAGGATCTTTTATTTTCTTTAGATTTGCCTGAATCTTTGTCGGTTTTACAGGAGGCTTTCTTTCCCTGCGTTTCTTCTCCCTGAGTTATTGCTGGGAATAACTTCAACCCGCCTGCAATTCTCCGTCTCCACATTTTGCTCTCATTATCCCATCTAGCCTCTGCATAGGATTTTTCTGCCCTTCTCAGTCTTCTCTGAAACCTTTCTTGTCTATGCTTAAGAGCCATCAAGTCCCAAATCGCCAAAGCCTTATCTTGTGCCGGTCTTGGAGGTGGTTTCTGCGTACTTAACATCCACCTTAGATTTTCTAGTACCTTTGGATTAAACGTCCCATGTTCTGGGAACGCTAGACACCCTTCTTTCTCTGTTAATTTGCACCACTGTTTCATCCATAAACAAGGCGCAACACCTTTTTCTTCCATAACCGTATAAGCGGGTGTGCCCTCAGGTGGTGTAGGTTCCCCATCGGTTGCAACAATATATACATCTCCCTTTAGAGCGCTCTTGAATGCTTTGACAAAATTCATTTTTGCGATTCTCTTATTTCGTATTTAATCAGAAATGGCTTAGTTCCCAAGATACTCTTCACCTGCCTTTCTCAACCTATTGCCTCTCACGGACGGCAGCCAATCCGTGCGCGACCCCTCTCGACATCTGACCTATCTCAGCGCGGCACCACTAAAGTCACACTCACACACACTGCGGCTGACAAAGTCTTGCGGCTTGTCCGCTCCTCACTGAACCCCTACAACTCATACAAACTAATGCAAATTATTGCGAGCACCTTAAAATGACAACACAAATCTGTCGGTTTACTACAGGGAGGGTAACACATTCGATTCAGAACTTTACAGAGATTTCACTTGAAGGCTCAGCCGCTACTCTCTCCTAATCAGTTCCCGCATACGCAAGCAGAATTCGACCCGCAAATTCTACTCTCGACTTGTCAATGACTCCTTCTAGTGCACTTTAGAATTTGTCAAATCTCCATCGAAGGTTTCATACACACATTATAACTCAAACTTGACTTGTCAACCACACCCGATTGACCTATTAAACCGCAGAGATTACAACATAAACCACATTTATCTTCATACTCCGGAGTCTTAGACCTCGACAAGTCCGTACACAACAACCAACCACGTGGATAATTTTGAGCAACAAGCGCTACATTCACATGAAGTACGCCGACTTCCCTACTCTCATACTGTGGAGTACGCCCACTCCTGCTAAACAACACTTAGGGGGTGATTCTAACATTGGCGGGCGGCGGAGGCCGCCCGCCAATGTTCCCCCGTCAAAATACCGCTCCGCGGTCACAAGACCGCTGAGGGTATTTTGAGATTTGCCCTGGGCTGGCGGGCGGCCGCCAAAAGGCCGCCCGCCAGCCCAGGGCAAATCTACCTTCCCACGAGGACGCCGGCTCCGAATGGAGCCGGCGTAGTGGGAAGGTGCGACGGGTGCAGTTGCACCCGTCGCGTATTTCAGTGTCTGCTTTGCAGACACTGAAATACTTTGTGGGGCCCTCTTACGGGGGCCCCTGCAGTGCCCATGCCATTGGCATGGCCACTGCAGGGGCCCCCAGGGGCCCCACGGCACCCCCTACCGCCATCCTGTTCCTGGCGGGAGACCCGCCAGGAACAGGATGGCGGTAGGGGGTGTCAGAATCCCCATGGCGGCGGAGCGCGCTCCGCCGCCATGGAGGATTCTGTAGGGCAGTGGTAAACCGGCGGGAGACCGCCGGTTTACCCTTTCTTGCCGCGGCTGAACCGCCGCGGTCAGAATGCCCTTGGGAGCACCGCCAGCCTGTTGGCGGTGCTCCCGTGGTCGGTGACCCTGGCGGTCACCGGCCGCCAGGGTAGAATGACCCCCTTAATTTGACCTAAATACACACAAATTTTCACAATCACCTGCAAGATGCATAAGCTTAGGCAAGCGCAGAGACCCTAACCACACACACTATGGCGCCGAGAACATTCCCAACTCATTTAGGCAGGCTCTGAGATCCTGGGAAAGCCATGGTGAACTTAGAAACACATCACACTTCCGAATTGCATTATCACAAAAAAAAAAAAAAAAATGAATCTCCGTCCTAAGGCCCCCAAGGGCCAAACCATCGCTCTGCTACCAGAACTGTTAACGCGTCCCTCTATGTCAATTTATACACATTAGGACTCGTTTTAGGCTGATGAATCTTTTGACCCAGTGGTGAGACACTGTAGAACGAGATAACTGATCAATATGTCAAGCAATATATCAACATATATTACCACAATATACTTCACTTTAGACATTGATTAAACTGTTGGCGCAACCATGACCTTTCAGTCATGAATAACCACACCTTTATGAGAGTTTTGTGAATTTTATTCCCTATTGATTACAATCTAATAGCAAGAGTATTAATGCAAAAGAGCATAGTCACGATATGGCAACTGTAATAAGATTTTGACAATGCAAAGATCACAAACATAAAAGCACTAATGTAAGAGATACAGAGATCAGAATGCATAGAACATCATATACGTCTCAGTTCAGCATAGCACAACGTCAGTCGCGTTGGTTACGTCAGTCAAGGTGAATGCCTAATCTAACCACTAATTAGCATCAGCATGTTGGACTTCATGCAAAATAATTTAGAACACTAATTTAGAAAACATCTGACTAGGGTCTCTATCCAAAAATACAGCAGTTGGTACCTAGAAAGGAAAAGCAGATAGACGACTTACAATAGCAATTGTCATAATTACCCTCCTCGGAATGAGTCAGCATACAGGATCAGTCTTCGTCTTCAGGACATCAGTTAGATCGCCGTCAATCTATCTTGTCTAAGGAACAGGGGACACTTCCCTCATAAGGAGGAAAAGTGTAATGGGGCAGTCTATGGATAAGGATGGTTTATTTAAGTCTCAAATCACCAAACAGAGTGACAGAGTTTCTGGATGCAATCAATATCATTCCCTACCTAGTTCTCTCGAGTCTCCTGTGTCATGGGTTTTTATCCCTCTTTTGCAATACCTTCCCCCAAAATTCTATTGGATAGTCGCTACACCCCACTATCTTTAACCCATCAAATTTTATATTAAGTAATGAAATTGTCACCCCACGATAATTTATAACACTTTGATTGGTCTTCATAATTGACGTCTTCGTAGGTGGCACATCCGGGGTTACTTCATTCTCTGGCACGTTCTTCGGGTCAAAAGTTCTCTTTTCCATGGTCGATTGTCCATGGATGTTTCAAATAATGTTGCAAAAACGTATAAAACTTATACTAAAACAGCTAGAATGCGGGTGAGAAGAATCCTCACTTTGCAACATAAAACAAAGAAAAGAACACATGCTGGGTCATGGCCTTTTGCGAATCAGCACACTGGAGAAACAGAAAAATATGCTTTAATATGCGAGCTACACAGCTAAGTTTTCAGCTCACGCTAACTTAAGACTTATGGATTCTAATAAACGCAATCTTCGTAGGTGTTAACATATTCAATTAATCATAATGCAAGCAATTATTTCTTATAGTTGACAGTATATGTGTACAATAATTTCTTCACTCTTATAAGTATGTTTAGAATACATTCAGATGAATAATACCTTATGTCTTGTTATTTCAGCATTGGTAAGTATAAGCATTTCACATCTAAGGTATGTAATATTTAAACTACGCTCTCTCAATAGTTTCTACAAATCCGATCAATTTAAAACACCATGAACTAAATTAATCAGAAGCCACCATCACTCATATAGGAGTTAATTTGTTTTATTCCCTATCAGTTACAATTCTAACCATAAACTTTTATTCATCAACTTTCATAATTTCCAATCTTCATAAGCAATGAATCCTCAGTACTTTATTAATATGCAACCAACGTCAAACGAAACATAGCAATTCATGAGCAATCGAATAATTCAGCAATATAAGTCAGTCAGTCTAAGTCACCCTAAGACACCCTTGTCAGCCTATCTATCCTCAAATTAGCATCAGCATGTGGGGCTTCATGCGAAAACAATTTTGTCAAAATCATTAATTTGAAAAAAATCTATCTAAAAGAGGAAAACATTCTAAAACAGTGCAGTTGGTAACTAGAAAGAAAAAGCATTCATTAGTCAGTCAGGTTATAGCTACCTATCCAAGATAGATCAGCAACGAGTCAGTCTTCGTCTCCAGGTCATCAGTCATCAGCAAGGCTCAGGCTCACAGAAAGCAAGCCCAAGCTTCAGCACTTCGGACAGCGTCTCCTGACGTCATCCACTTTCGCCTCTCCGTTCTGATTTTTCCCCTCATATTATGACTTTTAATTAGGGTCTCGCAGTCCGTCCCACAATTTGCCCATTGGTCAACCTTATCAGGGGTTATGACTCTAACCTATAATTTTTGTTTACCACTTGTCTATGTTATTTTGAGAGTCAAGTTCCATTAACATGATTGGTCCTCTTGTCGATGAGTACATCATCCGGTTCTTCAGGTATCGAAATTGTTTCTCCTATCTCTCCGTCTGTAGCTCCATTGTTCAAATCCTGGGAAAGCACATTTAGCCTACTCTACACATAACTGTATAAATTTGTTCTGATCGTCTCCTGTCCGCTGGTAAATTTGCAGATTTTTCTAGCAGTGTTTCATGTTGAACTCTGTACAGTTCAAGGTCTCCTTCTCCAGTTCCAGTCTGCAGCAGCTCAGCGCGTCTCCACGTTTAAGCAGGCAAGGCCCAGCGCTGAGTAGACCTTTGGCTAAGCTAAGAACGTATGGCATTACAAAACATAGATTACATCGTTAATTATGACGTATTAATACAAAACTTTTAGAAATTCACGTTATTTAGTACTGTTAACACAGATGGTGACCACTCCCCATGGGCACATCTTGCACATTTCACGTTATTTGCAATTACTATTAATCAAATGTCAGATTTTCTCATTAGTCAACATACGCAACTCATTAGCATATTCTCAAATTAGCATATCTGCTGCAGCAAAGGCTACAACAGATAGGGCTCCTTCAAGTTGGCAGTTTTCGAAAATATTTGGGGCTAGTAGTCGTGTCTATGTATCAGTCTATAGGTCTAAATTTCGCAGCTATACACTTCCCAAAAATCTATATAATTCCAAGCTTCTTCCTTGCAATATCCCTCTTTGTGTTCTTTTGCTTGTCCTGCCCCAGATGACAGTCCTCCCACTTGTGGGGTACAATTATAATCAGAAAATGATGGGAATGCAAATGGGTATGAAACTTGATATTAACTGTTGGATTTCCTTATACTTTTCACTTCATATTTTAAGTCAGTCAGCCCAGTACAATCCAGCCCTTTCCAAAAGTATTTCTTCATATGCCCCCAGCAAAATGGGTAATCCAGAATTCGGAGTATTTTAAATAACATCGCTCCCTTACATTTAGGTTCTTTTGTACATTTAAAAAATAAATATTTATTAATTCCCACAAATTTGTGCCCATTAGAGTTTTCATATCAAGTGATGCATATTCAGTACACGGTGATAAATCATTTGTAAACTGCAATTCAGTTGTTCACTTTGCGCATGGGAGCTCTTGAACAAACGAGATACACTATACATGTCTGCAATACAAAATTTGGTGCCACAGCAAATTGGCACATGCCATTTGGGTTTTATTTCAGCCTAAGAAAAATATCATCCAAATAGCGTCTGGATCCTTTCTGGGACACAGCAGTGTTTGTCTGGTTGTTAAAACGCCTGCATATTCAACTGCAGTTGCACTGACAGAGAATGGGGATATATGGCTTGGCGTGAACCCGCAGGCACATTCCACCAGTTTCAAAACAAGTGTTATCTTCAGTTTACTCAAATCAATCTCAGAAAAGGCTGTTAAAACGTCAAAGGATCAGAAAACCTAAGAGAAGGGCGTTGTTCACAGCAATCAAAATGAAAGGACAGAGCGCTCACAAGAGTCTGTGCTTGGTGAATGAAAGAACCCAATGATTCCTGGTGTGCGCCATATAGCAAATGTCTCCTGTTAAAAATTTCACTCTGACAGACTTGGTTTTGAGAAGACACAATGTTACCATTACAATTGTTCGAAAGGTAGTGCGATGGAAACATCAAGGCAGTATTTAAAACAAAAATCTTGCATGGCTGCAGTCCAGGTTTGGATTTCGGAGAGTTAGATCACAGGACATCTTTGGAATTTACAGGGCCCTCCTGCCCAAGTGGTACATACAAAGTAACACAGATTGCATCATTTTCCACTGTGATTTAGAACGTTGAATAAAAAAAATGACTGAAATGCTTTCACACAGCAAAGGGTAAAGCTAAATGATGAGCCCGGCAGAATACATTGGGCTGAAGGAGGGGAGAGGAGGGGGAAAACAGCTTGACCCCCGACTCTGGAACAACAAGTGTGTTGTTCACGAAAGCGGAACATCGCTTATGTGAACAACGACTCTATTTTTCTCTGCCTTAACCACCCATCTGCTGAACAACAAACATGCTGGTAAAGGCAGGAAAAAGGGGAACATGATCGGGAGAGGGCCCGGTCAGGTAAGTCTGGCTGGGGAAGGCGGAGGAGGGAGTGTTAGAGGCTGGGGTCAGGGTAGTTTTAGTTTTAGGGACGGGGGTAGGGCATTGCAGTAGTTTTAGGGGTGGGGGTAGTTTTGTTTTAGGGGTGAGGTTGGGGTGGTCTGAGTAGTTTTAGGAGCGTAGGTGGGGGGGTTCAGGTAGTTTTAGGCCCATATTCATACTTTTTTAACCCCACATTTGTGTCATTTTTTTATGCAAAAGCGGCGCAAACCTACAAAATACAATTGTATTTTGTAAGTTTGCGCCGCTTTTGCATCAAAAAGAGGCACAAATGCAGCGCTAAAAAAGTATTTATATGGGCCTTAGTTTTTAGGGGTGGGGGTAGTTTTACTTTCAAGGGGCGGGGTGGTGGGTTGGGGTAGTTTTAGTTTTATGGGCGGGGTTGGGGGGTCGTGGTAGTTTTAGGGGCAGGGGTGGAGGTAGTTTTGTTTTAGGGGCGGTGGTGTGGGAGTCAGGTAGTATTAGGGGCGGTGGTGAGGGGTCAGGGTAGTTTTAGTTTCTAGGGGTGGGATGGGGGTCGGGGAAGTTTTAGTGTGGGTGGTTGGGGTTGATTTAGTTTTTAGGGGTGGGGTCACGTAGTTTTAGTTTTAGGGGTGGGGTGGGGGGTCGGGGTAGTTTTACTTTTAGCAGTAGGGGTGGGGGGTCAGGATAGTTTTAGTTTTTAGGGGCGGGTGGGGGGTTGGGGTAGTTTTAGTGTTTAGGGGCGGGGTGGGGGTTGAAGTAGCTTTAGGGGTGGGGTGAGGGTCAGGGCAGTTTTATTTTTTAGGGGCAGTTGTGTGGGGTCCCGGTAGTTATAGGGGTGGGGGTGAGGGGTTGGGGTCGTTTTAGTTTTAAGGGCAGGGATGGGTGGTTTGGGGTAGTTTTAATTTTTAGGGGTGGGGTGGGGGAATGGGGTAGGTTTGTTTTTAGGGGTGGGGGTGAGGCTTTGGGGTAGGTTTGTTTTAGGGGAGGGGTTGTGGTCGGGTTAGTTTTGTTTTGGGGGGGTGGGGAGGGTCATGGGGTCACATGCTGGAACCACGCATGCCACACAGGCCTTTGCAATGAAAAATCGTTGTAAAGTCATTCGTGGTTAAGGCATTCGTAGAAACAACATGGTCCTTGTTCCGAGAATGTTGTTTAGGCATACGTGGTTCCAGCATGCATTGTTCCATCGTATATTCACTGCGGGCCTCTGTTACTCACCTGCAGAGTGATGCTCAACGATTCACCCGCTGTGTTTTGTAAACAGATGGACCAAAGCTGGAACAAAGTTCTAACAGAACACTTTCTAGACATGAGAAGACATCCACTTCCAAACGTTTTGTCTCAAAATGTCATCCCTAAGTACACTGTTTTATATCTCTTTTAAGATAGCCGAGGAAACTGTCTTCAAATACCTCGAAAAACTGTGATTATTTTTTGTGCCACCCCTTAGTCTGAGTCCCAGATTCCAAGATTTCATTTTATTTAGCCTTTTATTGTGTGCAGGGTTCTTTGGGTTAGCATTATGGATTCGGGGAGAAAATGTGGCACAACGATCAGGCCTGTCGACTTTGGGGCTGGGGAACTATGCTCAAGTCTTGGGGTTTGATCAGCATCCTGTGAGTTTGAACAAATCACTTGAGTGTGTCTTTGTGTGATTAAACTGGTGCTCAGGGAGAGCACTCCAATACCTTCGGGTGGGATTCGTGCCATATAAAACTGCAAATAGGATGTCCACTGTGTTCAAGACGCTTTTGTCCTTGCATATCGCATGTTCTCTTTTTGAGTAAGTAATTGTCTCTATTTTCTCTAATTTAAAATTAAACAACTTTGTTATTTTTTGACGAATGCATACTGCTGCCAAATGCAAATCGAATCAAATCAAAATCAATCATCATCTGGCTCCTCTATATCTGAGCCCAGGCAAGGAGTCAAAGCCAGCATGGGTTGTTTCTTAGCGCAAATATCCTCGGGCTATTTGGGTCTATGACACACAAGTCAGAGCCTCAGCAAGACAGCTGTCTTTGGGATGTTCGACAGACAGAAGCCAAGGAGAAGAGATTCAGGTGGTCCAAGAGTAAGAGTTAGAAGTGGGATGAAACTGAGTGTGAGGTCATTAATAGGATGCGTGGAGGGTGAAGGATAATCCTGGATGGGTTACAGTAAACATGTTGTTTGATCATTGGCCCATTTGGTGATGTAGGTGCCGGGGCAGTTGAATCTGAAAAGAAGGTTGATAAAATCCCAGCAGTAGAAACTGAAGGGTGGAGGGACGTGGACAACAAAGGGAATAAGTAAGAAGGTAGTGATGATGCCTACCACTGAGGAGATGACAGAGGAAAAGGGACACAGAGAATCAGGCGAGGAGAAAGGGATTGTGATAGACAGAGTAGTGAAGTTGATAGTACATATGAGTAGCGAACCCATTCGGCAGCAGTTTCCTGTTCAACACCATAGAAAAGATACGGACGAATGAATATATTTATAATTTCAAATTGAGACCTGGTGTAAAGGTTGGACAAAAGCTGAAGAAAGAAAGCGGGATCTAACGTCCCAACGTGTTAACTAATCAAGACAGGAACACAGGACAGCAGAATTTACAATTAATGTCTGAATTTTTTTTTTAAAAGGGTTAGAGTTCAGTGGGCCGCTATTTAAATGCATAGACATGATGCAAATGAAAAGCATCATGAATTCCTTTAGCTTAAAGTGATTACAATATGATGAAGAATTTAGATTAATGGCGAGCGTGAACATGAAGAAGTCGTAGATTGATCTAGACAACGAACTATAACTGCAGTTCACGATGCACACATGGCTCATTCCGATTTTGCATATGGTTGAGCAGGTTATAGCTGTCAGATTCACCCTTTCCAGTTTGATCCATCACAGGCATGGAGGCAGTGGGGGATGCTGAATCTTTAAGTAAAGGAACGTGCTATAGATGATGCTACAAATGTTTTCACGATTGCTCAAAATGTGGACCAAAGCACCCCATCACCCATAGCTTTGGAGGTTTAAGTTCAAGAGTGGAGGCAGAGGAGAAGGTGGGTATGCTCAGAAAGTGCAATTGCACCACGTAGGATACATTTAACATGGAGGAATGGGTGAATAAGTACCCTGGCACATCAGCAATAAGGTAGTTGAAAAGCGGATTTAAAAGAGGTTTCAGAATTCCATGTTCAGGCCTCTAGTTAGGTACAGTAGGCTGGCATTTTGAACTAATGTAAAGCAAAGTAGACACATTGATGAAGAAAAGGTGATATAGGTGTAACGCAGACCATTAGTTATCCCTTATGAAGGATGCAATCTTTTCTTTTCACTGGGGCAAGGTTCAAAAGAAAGTTGAGGGTGAATTCTGGTTGATTTATTATTTGTGATGGTTTAAAGATGGATCAGTGAATGATTTTATTGATCAGACATAGCGTTCTATTTAATAATTCAATATTGGCAAGGCCATGAACATTTCCAATGGGTAGGCATCTCATTTCAGGGAAACATATTTGTGGACAAGGCCGTGTTCAAGGTTTGCTCCATGGCTTGTTAAGAGCAGGGGGTAAGGATGGAGTCAAGGTCTGAGCAGCTGCTGCACTACATTGACAGTTCCTTGATTGTGGGCAGAGCAGGTCAATTAGGTAAGTGCAAAAGCCTAATGTTGATATTCAAGGACACTGTGGTTCCCTGGTATTCCATTAGTACCTGGAAAGACAGAGAATCCTCGTGCATGCTTGACTTTCCTAAGTACTGATCTGGACTCAGTGGCAATGGGGTTGCAATTACCAGCTGACAAGTTGAAAAACAGAAAATTATTGCTAGAAGTAGTAAGTAAGGAGAGGTGCGGGTATTAATTATAATTTGTACAACAAATATTATGCCATCTGAACTTTGTGTGTAAATTTGTGGCACCAGAGGTTCTGGCAGTATGATTGTGGAGCAAGGAACTACTTAAGGCAGGCGTTAAAATGATGCACCCATTAAAATGAATGGGCCTCCCTGTGCTTTGCTGCATTAGCGTCAAAATTTGTGAAGCTAGTGCAGCAAAGTGGCACAACATCATCAAACATTCTGACATTGTTGTGGTAACATCCGTCATGGTCCTCTGCATTGTGAAAACATTGCAACCATGGTGTCGTTAGGTGGGGAAGGGCGTCACAAGAGAAGTAGCACATCAGGACTGATGCACCACTTTCTTGTAAATATGTCCCTATGAGACCCAGAGATGGTGGAACAACTACGAGTAACACATCAACAAGCAGGGCTAGACCCGGCACATAAGGGAATGGATACATGGATGGAATGTTATTGAGATAATTTGAAAATGTACATAAGCAAATGATACCTTTCTATGTACTACTGTGCGAATGTCTATGTCTGATGGCAACTTTTTCACTGTAATCCTATTTTTTTTTACATATCATTGTTTTCTTTTTTTAAAGAAACAAAGCATTTTTAAGAAAGAAAAGGACTGGGGGAAATGTTAATTTTTCCATAGCAGCCACATTTTGTGGCATTTAGTGACAACTGCCAGCTTCATCGTATACTTTATCATCAAGTCTATACGCTTATAAGTAGCCTAAAACTAAAGGACTGACTCATTGAAACTCATTCCAGGATTGGCCAGCACTAACTGTACCAGCATTGGGTTGGAAAAACATTATTCCCAGAGAGAGCAAATACCATTAAAAACTGCATACGCCAGGACGCATTAGGAGGGTTGGTCTAGCAGGCAGCCAGTGGCCCCCCATCGATTAGTTTAGTATGTCTAACAATCTCGTAACAAAATAAGTACACTTTTTTTCCTTGGTGGAAACAGATACCTTTAGAAGAAGTATATGAGCTGTGGTGGAACTAACAGATTTGACGTTCATTGGCTAGATAATGTTTCTAAACGTTCAATTTCTAAAAATATATAAAATGCATTTACAATATAATCATCTCTTCAAGCAAAAATAAAACACATAGCAGCCTTAGGAGTGCAGGTTTATGGTAATGGTGATGCAAAGTGGTAACAATATGTACATTTCCCTTCCTGCGAAAACCTCAATGGAATGTCTCTCTCAGGTCTTGAACATATAGCTGATGAAATATTTATATTCAATGGGACCAGTTCAGCCTTGCAAGCCCCAAGTCTGACATAGATTGGCATCCCTTTTCTGTGCTTCAGCCTACATATTGTGAATGGCAAGAGGAATAAGAATGAAAGAAATCAAACTTTAGTAGTATGAAGCCAACCGTCAGTTGCGGTCATGACCAACAGTGGTCTAATTGCTTGTATTGAGTTCTGGGTGAGCCCTTTTTAACTGCACTTCCTTTGACTCCAATTGCAACTGGCAACTGGATTAGCTGTCTAGTGTTCACCAATTGCAGACTACATTTTGTATTCAGGTTAGCTGCCTATTGACTTTATCGTAGCGTTAGACACTGTCATGTTAAACGTGCCTGTATTTTTCCACATTGTAAACCTGATGAGAGACATCCACACATCAGCCAGACCTTTACAGTAGTCCAAGACAATATCATGGCTTATTGATACAGGTGCTGCTGAGGGAACATGTGGAATTCTAATAGCCCTCTCCATGAGGACCTCATATTGAAAGAGACTCTGGGGGTTATTCTAACTTTGGAGGAGTGTTAATCCGTCCCAAAAGTGACGGAAAAGTGACGGATATACCACCAGCCGTATTACGAGTTCCATAGGATATAATGGACTCGTAATACGGCTGGTGGTAAATCCGTCACTTTTCCGTCACTTTTGGGACGGATTAACACCTCCTCCAAAGTTAGAATAACCCCCCCTGTCTTTTTTATTTAGAGTACTTCTAATGCTAATCAGTATAAGTTGGAAGTGAGGTAGGCCATTTCAATGTTTTCAAGGAAATATTTTCACTAATTTGGACTTAATAGTTCTGTGAATTTTCTCAACCACACCAGACACTTTAGGTCGAGAACTACAGTATAACTTTTGCTCAGTTTGTGAAGCTGTAGATAATACTTTCAAAATCTCATTCTTGAAGCAGGTACCTCTGTCTGTCTCAATAGAAGTAGGCATGCCAAACCTGTAAATCAATTCTCTTACAATACCTTGGCAGCAATCATGCTATTGCTTGCTTCTCCTAGTTGGTTAAGCCTCAACCAATCTGAAAAATAGGCAGACTATTATCAAGATATACTTGAGCTCATTATAAGCAGGCATCTCTATAAAATCTGTTTGAAGCCCAGTGAATAATCTCTCTGATTTGCCCCCGTGACTCATGTTCACTAGTGTCCACTTTTCCTGACAAACACTGACAGGCATTGCACTATTGACATAAGTCTTCTGCAACAGCTCAAAATTTGAGTTGTGCCAGTATTTCTTAAATACTCACACCTACTGCCCTTCCTGGGGTATCGGCCATCAACCAGGATTTTCCAGCCACTTTTGTCCTGTGCTTTACTTGCAGCCTGACTCCAAGTGTAACCAATCTCCTTGCAGTCAACTTCAAGGCCTCGGTGCTAAGAGTTTCTTGGCATTCCCATTTTTCTTTTCCCCTTAGGGTTCCATGTCAGGGCTTGCCTGTCGATGTTTGATGTGGGCTTGTGTAAGGTGTGACCTATCCAGCCACCGTGTCTTTTCTTGATTTCTTCATGAGCAGGAAGTTTGAAAGTCTACTGCAATAGGTCGTTGTGGCTGATGGTGTTTGGCCAGCAGTCTTGGAAGGTTTTCCTCAGGGAGGTGTTGATGAAGGTCTGGGCTTTGTTGTTGGTGGTCACCGTTGTCCTACTAGTTTCTGCTCCATACAGAAGGACTGATTTTAGGTTGGTGTTACAAAGCCTGATCTTGGTTTGCAGTGCTAGGTCCTTGGGGCTCCAGATTTTCTTTAGCTGACTGAAGCCAGCCTTGTTTGGCTAATTCTTTCTTTGACATCAGCGTCTGTGCCGCTCTGCTTATCTATGATGTTTCCCAGGTAGGTAGAGGCCTCAAACTCTTCAAGTGCATTTCCTGCCGGAGTGACTACAGTTGTTCTGGTCATGTTAGCCTTCAGGATCTTGTTTTTTCCCATGTGAATATTGAGGCCACGTTGTGCTGATGTGGCTCCCACTCTGTTGTTCTTCACTTGCATCTGCAGATGGGTATGAGAGAGTAGGGCCAGGTTGCCCGCAGAGTCCCAGTCGTCGAGCTGCATCAAGGTGTCCACTGGATTCCATTTCTTCTCCTTTCTGTGGATTTCTTCATGATCCAGTCTATGTCAGTACAAAGAAAAAATGTCAGCGCAAACAACCTCGCAGACTATAGTCCTCACATGGAAGGTTCAGCATGCTGTCCTCCTTGGACTATCTTGCAGGTCATACCCTCTTAAGGTTTCCTGATGATTCTGGCACACCATAGTGGTATAGGAGTTTGAAAGGGTCTCTCTGTCCTCGCTGTCAAATGCCTTCTCATAGTCAATGAAGTTGACATAGAAGGGGAGCACCATTCTGTCAACTGCTCAATGATGATGAGCAGTGTTGCGATCTGGTCTGTACAGGACCTATCTTTGTGGAAGCCAGCTTGCTGAGTTTGCAACTGAACTTCAACGTGTTCCTTCATTCTGTTCAGGATGACTCAGCTGAACACTTTGCCTGGGGATGATAAAAGAGTTATCCCTCTATAGTTTGTGCAGTTTCTCAGGTTATCTTTCTTGGGGATTTTGATCCCTCCTTCCAGTCTTACAGCACCGTGTCCTCTTCTCAGGTCCTTTCAAACATGGAAACATCAATGGACATGCTCTCCCTTGTGCTAAAAATACTTTTTAATATCCTTACAATAGTATCTCTCCCTTTGCAAGTTTGACCATGAATGAACATGGCCATACCTGGCAGCAATGAATCTGAAAGAGCATACTGATGATATGATATGACATTACCCAAATGTTGTTATAATGCCTCTTACAACAAGCTGTTTGCTGCCTTTTATTTTCATCCTCTGATACCTTCATCTGCAGCTCTCTAAGCTCTCTCAGTGTTGCTTGTTCTGGATTCAATATGAAAAACAACTTACATTATTAGCATCATCAGTTTATGTCTCAGTTTTATGTTATTCTGGTTCTTGTTCTTGCTCTTGCTCTTTTGATTGTTATAGTCTCAAGAGTACAATAACAACTTCACTGGCAGACTCTTGATGTTGACCATCTGGCCTGGGCAATTTTAAATTAAACAGCAGTAATGTCACGTTACTCTCTTGACACAAAATTAATAACAATTATGCCTGTTCATGTAAACATGTGTAATGTGGCAGAAAATTCCTATTAGCTGCTGTTGTTCAGTTTCAATTGCATTCATTTCTATTTCCTTAGTGCAAAATGCACCCTCATGTCTATTTTGAGTGCATGGGTGCATTTTGTGCTGTGAAAATTGAGTTAAATTCTGGGTTATGCTCCTCGCATAATCTCTCTGAGTAATCTCAGGAAGTTTTGCTGTAATTTTGAGTAACTATGATTTACGCCCACCGCAAGTCACCATGTGATCACCAGTTATGAGCATTGCACTTTACAACTGAGATCCCTTCAAGTTGCTTTATAGCATATGTTAGACCTTAGAGCCTTAGGGTGTTCACCCCTAACTTTTTTCCTGCTTCCCTCCACTTTTTAGATACTGTTTTTGCTGGTTTAAAGATTCTGCATTCTTTACCACTGCTAACCAGTGCTAAAGTGCATACGCTCTCTCCCTTTGAACATGGTAACAATGGATCATACCCAATTGGACTATTTAATTTACTTGTAAGTCCCCAGTAGAGTGCACAATGTGTGCCCAGGGCCTGTAGATTAAATTATACTAGTGGGCCTGCAGCACTGATTGTGCCACCCACTTAAGAAGCCCCTTAACCTTGTCGCAGGCCTGCCATTGCAAGGCCTGTGTGTGCAGTTTCAATGTAAATTCGACTTGGCATTTAAAAGTACTTGCCAAGCCTAAAACTCCCCTTTTTCTACATGTAAGACACCCCTAAGGTATTCCCTAGGTAACCCATAGGGCAGGGTGCTGTGTAGGCAAAAGGCAGGACATGTACCCCTGTAGTTTACATGTCCTGGTAGTGTAAAACTCCTAAATTCAGTGCTTAATTTGTGCTTGTTGTTTCCGGTGCTGAGCACCGGCACTTATTTGTAAGTGACGGCGCTTATATGTCTGCCTCAAACATTTACTGCCAGCAAAAGACACAAATGTGCAACATGGAGGAAGAGAAAAACGAAAAAGCGCCACTATGGTAGAAAGCATAAAGCTGGAAGAGTGAGCTTAAGGGGCAGGGAATGGCTGTAAATGGATGAAAGAGGCTTGAGATGGCTTCAGGATTATGCTGCCTCAGTATTCCATGTTCACACATTTAATTGCAGAAGCCGCTTGTTTAAGAGGAGGGTCTAGGGCACCGGCAGGTTTTTATTTACAAATTAAGCACTGCCTAAATTTGTTTTTACACTGCTGTGAGGCCTGCTCCCTTCATAGGCTAACATTGGGGCTGCCCACATACATTGTTTGAGTGGTAGGGGCTGATCTGAAAGGAGTAGGAAGGTCATAGTTAGTATGGCCAAAATGGTGATATAAAATCCTGCTGACTGGTGAAGTTGGATTTAATATTAATATTTTAGAAATGCCACTTTTCGAAAGTGAGCATTTCTCTGCACTTAAATCTTTCTGTGCCTTACAGTCCACGTCTGGCTTGGTTTAGTTGACAGCTCCTTGTGCATTCACTCAGACGCACCGCAAACACAGGCATAAATCTGCATTTTGAATTGGTCTTCCTGGGCTGGGAGGGTGGAGGGCCTTCCCTCACACAACGGACTGCCACACCCCCTACTTTGACCCTGGCAGACAGGATTGAACTGAAAGGGGACCTGGTGCACTTCAAAGCCACTCTTTGAAGTCTCCCTTATTTCAAAGGCACATTTGGGTATATAAACAGGGCCTCTGCCCCTTCCAACTCAGGCACTTCCTGGAGAAGAAACTTGTTCCCAGAACCTGCATCCTGCCAAGAAGAACTGCCTGGCTGCCCAAAGGACTCACCTGACTGCTTTCTATGAAGGACTGCTGCCTTGCTGTTGCCCTGCTGCCTTACTGCTCTCTGGCTGTGGTGAAGCAGTGCTCTCCAAGGGCTTGGATAGAGCTTGCCTCCTGTTCCCTGAAGTCTCAGGACCAAAAAGACTTCATCTCTTCAAGAAGGACTCCTTGTGCGGTGAAATTCAACGCACAGCCTGCCAGAAACTACGCACAGCCTGCCCTGCGGTGAAAATTTCACCGCACGCCAAACGACGCAGCCTGACTTCGTGATGAGGAGATTGACGCACGGCTCACTGGATCGCCACACAGCCGACCTAGAATGATGCAGCCCGACTTCCAGAGAGGAATCAACGCAGCGCCTGCCATGCGGGAGAAGATTTGACGCAACACCCACTGGATCGACGCAGCTCCTGTGACTTCGTCCTGCCAGCGCAGGAAATCCACGCATCATCCCTAGGGCGTCTGAAAACCCCTCAACCCGAAGAGGGTCCACGTCTGAGGGTCGGAAATCGAAGCACAGCCGTCCCTGCGTGAAAGCTAAACGACACATCGCCGTGTGAAGCCCGAGAAATTGACGCACACCCCTTTGTTTCAACGCATCTCTTCCTCTGCAGTTCTTTGCAGAGATTTTTCACGCAAACCAGGTACTTTGTGCTTGAAAGAGACTTTGTTTGCTTTAAAAAGACTTAAAACACTTTATATCACTTTTCAGTGATATCTCTACATTTACTTATTGCATCTTTCATCGTTTTTACCTGCATTTATCCAGATAACTATTATATATTTTTCTAAACATTGTATGGTGTATTTTTGTGGTGCTATATGGTGTTATTGTATGATTTATTGCACAAATACTTTACACATTGTCTTCTAAGTTAAGCCTGACTGCTAAGTGCCAAGCTACCAGAGGGTGGGCATAGGATAATTAGGATTGTGTGTGACTTACCCCGACTAGAGTGAGGGTCCTTGCCTGGACAGGGGATAACCTGACTGCCAACCAAAGACCCCATTTCTAACAGTATCTAACAAATTCAAACTGTCTGTGTCATTCCAGATCAGAGTACCAGATGATTTAATGAAACTACTTTGTGACCATAATTGCTAAAAACCATAACACTCTACAAAAACGTGAATCCTGTCTATGTAAATTGTCAGACTCAGTTCAATCTCCTGACAACCTACTCTTGTCAGGGCAATTAGCCCTGCTTCTTGTGCTGAAGTTATTTTAAACAAGTATGATGTCTCACCAACTTCTGAAATTGAACAAACTTCATAAGCTGCTTTCAATATTCTTTGAGGTATCTCACACACGAACAATATACAAACAGAGTCAGAATAGCCATTTCAAGACAAATACCTTTGATGTATGGTCTTGGTTTGGTGTACACGTCTGTTACTTCTATCCAATCATGGTTGAGCCTTCATTATCTTCACCATTGTTTGGATTCAGAGCAGAGATGCAGAATTTAAGACATTACAGTTTCTTATTCATAGGTTTTCAGGTACCAATAATGTTTGCTCGTATTTTGTTAGATGGCTGTTTCTCACATGCTGAGCTTGTGTATTAGTCAGCAAAATATGAACTAAATGGAGGAAAAGACAATCAGTGTGTAAGCCTTTAAAGTTACCTCCCTTTATGCAACTGTAAGGCAAGCAGCTGCTGTAGATTTCAGATAACTAGGGAGAGCTGCAACTACGGATCTGATGTCGCAGAGAAGTAAGCAACAGGTGGCTTTACCTCAGTATGCTTTTAAACAGATAGGACACACCCTTCTCTTTGACAACAGTATCATTCAAATTCTTTGGCATAATTAGGTTTGCCTAGTGTTGGTTTGTTGCAGAGTTTACATCTGAATTCGCAGAAGGCAATCATGCATTTTTCCTCGAATTGCAGTTGATACACTATGTGGCTGTGTGCAAAGTTGTGAGGATTCAATTTAAGGATTACAGAAATATGTACATTTGACACTTTTCTCACCGCTTTTCCAATATGGTGACAAGATAAATCACTTATCTTTTACTATACTGCATCTTTGTGGTGAGACCTTTTACCCATTATCAGCAAGATGGTTCAAGAGTACAGTTGTTTCCAACTTGCAATATTCCTTTGTCTTTGAAGCAACTAAGAGATCATTAATATATTTCATCAGCATTAAGTTAATGGGCAGTCACAGACTTTTTAAAACTTTAAGATCTGACTAAAGATTGAAGGACTTTTCGAATACCCCTGTGATTGCCCAACACCAAATGAGGACTTTATTCAATAACCGATGCATGAAAAGATAATGGCCCCTTGTAAACGATTAGAGAACAACGGTTGGCAGAAGTCAGTGACTGTGTGACATTCTGCATCTGCTGCAATCTGAAACGAAATTGAATTTATTTTCCTAAGATCTTGGATCACCCTCTATTTACCAATCAGGTTGTTAATGCCCATCGCATGAAGGTTTCAAGGACTGCTAAGCACAGTATCCTGTTCCATCCTTTCCTCTGTGATGGGCTTAATATCTTCCTATGCTTCTTGTGAAGTTTGTATTTTAAGGTCCTGCAGTAAATTGCATCTGGTTTAACAGTAGTTTTTACTGGCTTTGCACTCTTTATCAGTCCACTCTCCTTACCTGTAAAATCCCAAACCTCTTCTTTCACTGTGTCTTAAATCAAGAGGCATGTCATCTTTTGAACTGGGATCAATTAAACTCTTGACTCTTGTGGTCGTATTTATTTATTTTTTATATTTTTTCCTTATTGGGGTTTCAGCAGTAACATTCCCAAAGCAAAAAACGAAAAAACGAAACATAAATAGCACCCATCACGGACATAAGACAAAAAATAGTTGAGCGTGCATCACAACTAGAGGAAAACACTGTCAGAAATACAGAACTATTCACAATTTACATATGTATCTGGACAGTTAGGAAAACATTACCCTTGGCTCTTGTGTAATACAGTCATATTAAACCTGTAACTGAACCCTCCCACACACAAAAAGAAGAAACTTGAGTTGGATATCTTGGAGATCCTACATACCATCACCCCTTCCCTGGATAAACTCTCTCCAAAAGAATGACAGGGCCACCCCTTCATCTCGAAAGCCAAGGAAAGAGATAAGATGGGAGTTAAAACACAGCACAGGTGAGTGTGCGTCAAAAGAGGCTTGCGATTTATCGATATCACTCACGAGCGAGACCGTGCGTCGTTTCTCCTTCAGTCGGGTTGGCGTGCGTCATTTCTTCTCTCCGCAGGACAGCGATGCATCGATCCGAACAGCATTCTCGGGTTTGGGCAGGCCTTGCGTCATTTTTACATGCCCAGCGATGTTTGCGTCGGAAATCCCACTCGATGATTCGAAAACCACGAAGCACGGGTTGCGATCTCACCAGCCTCCGTCAGAGATGGTGCGTGTCATTTCTCCAGCCACGTGCGTCGATCTTCTAGCCGCGCTGAAGGCGAGCGTCAATTTCCGCCACGGAGCCGTGTAAATTTTTCAGCCGCGTCTCAGAGTTGGTTCGATCTTTTCCCCGCTCGGCGGTCTGTGCGTGGATTTCTTACTTTTGTTTTTCCAGCTTCTCCTTTCAGGGTCCCAGGAACTGGATGGGCACCACTTGGCAGGGTAGGAGTCTCATCAAAGGCTCCAGGTGGTGGCAGAGAGAAGACTTTGCTGTCCCTGAGACTTCAAACAACAGGAGGCAAGCTCTATTTCAAGCCCTTAGAGAGTTCTTCATAAGCAGGAAGGCATACAAAGTCCAGTCTTCGTCCTCTTGCACAGGCACAAGCAGCAACTGCAGGATAGCCCCACAAAGCACAGTCACAGGCAGGTCAGCTCTTCTTCCTCAGCTCTTCAGCTCTTCTCCAGGCAGAGGTTCTCTTGGATCAGGAGTGATCTAAAGTCTGTGGTTTTGGGTGCCCTTCTTATACCCATTTTGCCATTTGAAGTAGGCTTACTTCAAACAAAAGTCTCTCTTATTTGTGAAATCCTGCCTTGCCCAGGCCAGGCCCCAGACACACACCAGGGGGTTGGATACTGCATTGTGTGAGGGCAGGCACAGCCCTTTCAGGTGTAAGTGACCACTCCTCCCCTCCCTCCTAGCACAGATCGTTCATCAGGATATGCAGGCTGCACCCCAGCTTATTTGTGAACACTGTTTAGAAAGAGGTGCAAACAGCCCAAATGCCACACTGACCCAGACAGGGAATCCACAAACAGGCAGAGTCACAGAATGGTTTAAGCAAGAAAATGCTCAATTTCTAAAAGTGTCATTTTCAAACACACAATCTTAAAATCAATCAAAATATGTATTTTTAAATTGTGAGCTCAGAGACCCCCAACGCCACATGTCTATCCCCTCCCAAAGGGAATCTACACTTTCATCATATTTAAATGCAGCCCCCATGTTAACATGTGCGAGGGATAGGCCTTGCAACAGTGAAAACCTAATTTAGCAGTATTTCACTGTTAGGACATATAAAACACATTAGTCTATGTTCTACCTTAAACATACACTGCACCCTGCCCATGGGGCTACCTAGGGAAAACCTTAGGGGTGTCTTACATGTATGAAAAGGGAAGGTTTAGGCCTGACAAGTGGGTACACGTGCCAAGTCAAATTGGTATGTTAAAACTGCACACACAGACACTGCAGTGACAGGTCTGAGACATGATTACAGGGCTACTAAGGTGGGTGGCACAACCAGTGCTGCAGGCCTACTAGTAGCATTTGATCCACAGGCCCTGGGCACCTCTAGTGCACTTAACTAGGGACTTACTAGTAAATAAAATATGCCAATCATGGATAAACCAATCAACAATACAGTATACACAGAGAGCATATGCACTTTAGCACTGGTTAGCAGTGATAACGTGCTCAAAGTTCAAAAGCCAACAGCAACAGGTCAGAAAAAATAGGAGGCAGGAGGCAAAAAGGTTGGGGATGACCCTGCATAAGGAAAGAATTCCAACAAGAATAGTGCCCCTCCATTGATCAAACAAGTGTAAAAGGTCATCTAACTTATATATGATTCTCTTATAAGAGGCCATCTGTTTGTATATTGATTTAAATACTAATTCTCATCTTGTCACTATCTGGTGTACAGTAAATCACACAATTCATTTTGCAGAGCAAAACCCAGCTGAGTAAATTAACAAGACTTGAATCACACAATATGAATTTGGGGTAATTTTTGATAAACCTAATTGTAACAGGGTCATTTGCTGAAAGCTGATTTGTAACCTGAATATATTGCTAATTATGACAACTTGGTCTTCTTTTCCCGCAAGGGGTAGGTTTGGTACCTTTAGGGAACGAACAGTGGAGTGGGTAGTATCTCTACTGCTCAAAATTGATACAGTATGGCCATTCACCTCCTCATCTACACATTGGCTGCTCAGGCCTACTTCTGCCACTATACCAGGCATGCAATCCTGTTCCCTGCTTAGGCATTTGGCATTGCAGAATTTTCACATTTAGTATAAACTGGGTAAATCACTGCTCAAGGTCCAAGGATTCTGTTCAAAACCTACATTCTATGGCATTTAATTGCTCATGCTTTGCCACAGCACTGGCTCAATAGGCATTTTCACATGTGGTAGACCTGTCAGCGTTAGGGTGGTTTTCCCCCAAATGTTTTTCCTTATTCCTTATTTCCTGATCTCATTTTTCTTGGCCTTAGGACTCTGTTCACTGTACCACTGCTAATCAGTCCTAAAGTGTGTGTGCTCACTGCCTAAAATGAGGTAACATTGGCTAACTCCTTTAATTTACTTACAAGTCCCTAGTAGAGTGGTACTAAATGTACCCAAGGCCTGTACGTTAAATTCTACTTGTGGTTCTGCAGCATTGGTTGTGCCACTGAGTTAAGTAGCCTTTTAAACATGTCTCAGGCCTGCCATTGCAGTCTATGTGTGTGAATAAACTGCCATTTCAAACTGGTACAATAAACCTTTTGCCAGGTCTAAACCTTCCTTTTTAATACATATAAGTCAACCTCTACGTTAGGCCCTAAACAGACTGTAAGGCAAGGTGCAGTGTATTTAAAAAGTTGGACATTTGCCTTAACTTTTACATGCCCTGGTAGTGAAAATCTCTTAAGTTTGTGTTTCACTACTTCTCCCATCGGATAACAATGGGTTACTTAACATTTGATAAGTGCTAACTTCCAATTGGGAGCAAGGAGGAATATTGAGCTTGGTACCTAAAGAATTGTAATGTGAAAGGCTCTTTGACAATAAAATCAGCTTATAAGCCACAATTCAGAAAATGCACCTTTTAAGAAGTTGGCATTTTCTTGTCCCAACCATTTGGTGCCTGCCCCCTGCATCCTGGGTCACATGGCTAGGTGTAGCTGGCAGTTGATCTTTGTGCATTACTTCAAGACGGTGAGACAAAGAGAGAATTTGTTTGGGAGGAAGGGCCATCTCTAACTAGAAGAGGTGAAGGACCTGTCACCTACCACACTTACATATTACAAAATCTCTGCCCTAGCACACCTATAAATGGCTTGACACTAGTCTTTTGTGCCCCTAGACAAGCTGGGGCCAGGGAAAGGAAAGAGGAAATTCCAACACCTTTGGGGGTGGAAATCTCCAGAAGTTTTTTCCTATTCCAAAGCTGACACCAAGCATAAATATTAAGTCCCTAGATGAAACTCTTCGGTATTATGTTTGAACTGTGGAAGACCCAGAAGGACTGCTGTGCTGCTCTGCTGCAAGAAGGACTGCTACTCTGCTGCTTTGCTACTCTTCCTCCTCTGCTGTCTGAGGGATTGGGACTGGACCTGCATCTTGAGCCCTGGACCGACAGAGTGAGTCGAAGGGCTCATTGGCTGGCCTCCTGATGAGAGCTTCAGAGACAGAAAAGTTTCAACCACATTAACCCTAGCACCTGGACTGTATCTTCTCTAAGGCTTGTCCCCCTAAGTGGTGCCACCCCAGTCTTATAGTCTTGGAAGCGAGCATGAAGGTGCTCTACCAGCCCAGCTGTGATCCAAACAGAACTGACACAGCGAGATGCATTGTCTTGCAGCTCCACATCAGAAATGCTGCTGTATGACGTATCCCCAACCCAGGAACCCACAGCTCTCCAGAACCACCACTGTGCAATGCCTCATCAATGCAGGTTCTAACATCGCAGCCCAGCAACTCCTCTGAACCACCACTGTGCAATGCATCCTGAATGCAGAACCGCGCATCACAGTCCCCCAGCTTCCCAGAATAGCCCCAGCACAACACATCCATGGCCTCATATAGCATCCCGCAGACCATTGAATCACGACACATCCACCATGTGGGATCTCACAGTGCTCCAACACCCGGATTTAAGGTATTCTGATCAGAAGGCCTAACTAAGTACCTGTATCTGGCCTATACCCCATCAGTGTTGACCTGAACTTGGGAACTTCACCTGGTCCTGATTGACGAGATTCCAACACTCAGCGCTTTGAGCTTTTAGGCACTAATTTAACTTAAATCTTTAGTTGTGCATTACCCACGTTTTGGATTTTTCTTGTTTTGGTCTCACACTGTTGATTAAATGTGTCTACTGTATTTTTCTAAATTCATGTGGAATATTTCTTGTGGTTTGTTGTCCTTTATTACTGTTTGAAGCCCTGCATAAATACTTTTCACATTGTCTCAAATTTAAGCCTGACTGTTATGTGCCAGTCTGCAAGGGATTTAATCATACCTTAAATCAGCATTTGCTTTTGACTTCACCCTGCCAGTAATCGTGGTTGCGGGTTGAGGGTTTCATTCCCCCTCAAACATTAATCCTATTTCCTACATTGGTGTTCAGCTGTAAGATTAGGACTTGTGTTTGCGCAGTGCTGTGCAGAGGTTTTGTTTTACACTAAAAATCCCAAATAAATAATTTGATAGCATATTGTTTTTTTTTCATTTCTCCTTGATTGGCTCTTTTTGCTTTTTTCACATTTACCCTTGTTCTACCTGATTGTCTCTGCCTGTGACCACACTCGCAAGGATGACGTTTGAGCTTGCCAACATGGATGTGTACACTGTGGCTGAACTCCAAGTGTTCTGTAGTGAGAGGGGGTTTCTATTCAAAAGCAATACTAGCAAACTGGAATCCAGAAGCCGCTGAGGGCCTGGTCGGAGGTTAAGCAAGTACTGGTAACAGCAAAGGAGCAGGAGAGAACCTGAGTAAAGGTCCTGAAAAGCAGCACACAGGGGAGTGGGATGCCTGCCTCAAGAATTGGAACTCCCTCCTAGAGTAGAAAGCAGTGTGTCCTCCTACAGCCTGTCCCCCAAAGAGTTGGCAGACAGAAAGGCTGAAAGGGCGTTTAAGTCACAAATGGACAGGCTCATGTTGGTAGCATGGGGAAATAAAAGCTGAGGTTGAAAGAGCCTTGGATGAAAAGGCACTAGCCATGGAGGAGAGGATAATTGCCCATGAGCTAAATCTCAGACAGCTGAACGTAAGAGGTAGGTAAGCAGAGTCCAGCAACAATGGTGGCAGCATACATGCAGTGCCTGAAGGGGAAAAGAAGGTTCACATACCCAAAGATCTTGAGCCAAGCTCTGTGGTAGAGGATGACATTAATGTGCAATTGTCAGCCTATGAGGTGGCCCTCAAGATGCACAGAGTCCAGGAAGAGTTTTTGGGGGAATTACTGTAGAAAAACATGCCTACAGTGCAGGGGGATACCTTACTTACACTGGAGGTGGGGGACCAGACGAAATACACTTCTATGAAAACCATAGTTCTCACCAAATTTGAACTCACCCCAGAGAAGTACTACATAGATTCACGGACAGCCAAAAGATGAAGAACCAGTCTTGAGTGGATTTTCTTTTAAACATCAGCAAGTCAATGGATGCTGCACTAGTACTGATTGATAGTAAGGTTACTGACCCCAGATAGTTTACTAAGGAAGTGGATCTCTGGGTTAGCCCCATTGTGTTCAAAAATATATCTGGCGGGGATCACCAGAAGAGTGGTCATGGCTCCCACCAGAAGAGAGGGGCAGAAAAAATTCAAAATAAGGAGTTCTCTAAAGGCCCCTGTGAGAAATTGGGTGGTTGGATGACTGAGTGTGAGCCCTGATCAAGAAAAAGCCACAATCCCTTGCAAGGTGAACCACACAAAGTCACAAATCTAATCTGTGCTTAACCCTAGGTAGTTTGGCACACAAAGTGGCCAGGCTTAAGTTAGAGGCAATGTGTAAAGTATTTATGCAGCACACAAACAGTAATAAAGTGAAAACACACACCAGAAAAATCCCAAACCAAGTTGGAGTAAATTTTAGTACATGATTTAACACCAAAATGATCAAACTCCAATTAGTAGAACCAGAGTTATGAATTGTTACAGTTTGAGCCTCAAAATAGTGCCTAAACGATCAAAGCACCAACCACAGACACCTAGTTGTGCAAGACCAAATCAAAGTAAAAAATTAAGGCTGATACCAATGAAGTGTAACTCGGATTGGGCCCGGTCAGTGCTTACCTTCTGACTTAAACATTTTTTGAAGAAAAATGCCTGAGAAGGTAATGCTCAATGGGGCAACTCTGCAAGAGGTGTCTGAGGAGGGAACTTTGCATCAGATGGACTTGGGTTGAAGCCATGGTGAAGATTTCGGCGTTCAGACTTAGTTGCTGAAATGGAAGTTAAAAACTCCAGCGGGACGAAGCACAAGGCTATAGCAGAAGACAGTTCCACGAGGTTGGACACACCTTTGGCTAAGGACCGCCGAAATAGATTTGCTGCTGTGGAGAAGAACGTAGCCGTAGAAGCAGTAAAACCTGCAAGACTGCTGGTTAAAGGATGACAGTACTTTTGCTTGTAGGCGACTACGCCTTTCCTACAACAAGTCGTAACTGTTGTCCCAACCTTACTGGCCCACTAGCAGCACCTCACCAGAAACACAATAGTAAAAGGTGATTTGTGGCAGCCTTTACGCATGGACTCGAGAATAAGACATCTCAGGGAGTGTTGTGGTTAAACTGAGATAACCCCTTTCTCACAGATATACCATGTCTCAAACAAACATAGGCAATGACAAAGATACATTAAAGTTTTAATAGTTTTTATTTAACAAAAACTGCAATTTGCGATACGTTGCATGGGCTGCAATGATTAGGATAAAGAATAAATCAAGGATCAGAATTGTGAAGACGAGAGTCATTATTACAAATACCCCCACCATCTTGCAAGGCATAGAAAAGACATATGAGATGTAACAAGCCCTAATACCCTAATGTGAAAGGCCTACCCTCCTACCTAAAGGAGATCTGGGTTTGTTAAACCTAATCTGCCAATGCCATGTCCATGAGAGGAGCCCCCAACCCTCGTTACCTTGGAATGAGGTCTCTATCTCAGACTCCGCAGGGACACGAAGACTGGATCAGCGTCAAGACGTCTGCAGCATCGATATCAACGATGATGGCGATGCCCTCTGGTCGGAATCCCTCTGATTATCTGTCTAAAGTGTGATATATTTATACAGATCTACAAGGACCCCTGACGTAGGTGTGTTCCCAAACAATAGATAGCAGTCATGCTTGGGACGGCAATTAATATAAACAATCCCTCGAAAGTATAGAGTGGGAAAATCCCTAAGTGTGAACACCTAGGGGCATATTTATACTCCGTTTGCGCCGGAATTGCGTCATTTTTTTTTACGCAATTTCGACGCAAAACGAACTCCATATTTATACTTTGGCGTTAGACGCGTCTAGCGCCAAAGTCCATGGAATTAGCGTCATTTTTTAGCGTGGACACCTACTTTGCGTTAATTATATGCAAGGTAGGCGTTCCCGTCTAAAAAATCGACTCCGACGCACGTGCGTCGGATTTATACTCTCGGGCAAAAATCACGCCCAGGAGTGGGCGGGTCCAAAAAAATGACGTGCGGCCGCTTTCGTGCTGTTTTTTAGCACCTGCAAAAGGCAGGCGTTAAGGGACCTGTGGGCTCTGAAGGAGCCCAGAGGTGCCCTCCCATGCCCCCAGGGACACCCCCTGTCACCCTTGCCCACCCCAGGAGGACACCCAAGGCTGGAGGGACCCATCCCAGGGACATTAAGGTAAGTTCAGGTAAGTGTTTTTTTTTATTTTTTATGTGGCATAGGGGGGCCTGATTTGTGCCCCCTACACGCCACTATGCCCAATGACCATGCCCAGGGGACAGAAGTCCCCTGGGCATGGCCATTGGGCAAGGGGGCATGACTCCTGTCTTTGCTAAGACAGGAGTCATTTCTATGGGGGTTGGGAGTGAAAAAAAATGGCGCAAATCGGGTTGAGGCGAAAAAATTGCCTCAACCTGACTTGCCCCATTTCTTGACGCCCAAGCCCCATATCCCCCTACGCCGGCGCTGCCTGGTGTACGTCGTTTTTTTTAACGCACACCAGACGGCGCCGGCGGCTAACGCCGGCTAACGTCATTCAATAAATACGGCGCCCGCATGGCGCTTCAGAATGGCGTTAGCCGGCGCAAATTTTTTTGACGCAAAACTGCGTTAGCGCAGTTTGGCGTCAAAAAGTATAAATATGGGCCCTACTGTTTGTTTGTCTTTGTTGCTTGATCTTGACTTGCCTTAGCGCAGTGACACTGATAATGTAACTCATCACCAGTGGCCTAACTATAAACAAGGACGCCATTTTAGAAGAATTAAATAATTAAATGGGCTAAGACAGAGCAAGCTAAGTAGGTTAAAAGTCACTAGGTGACGGGGCACGAGTCTGCAAGCCGGAGGCTAAGCTAACTACTGTTATCCCATTAAAACTAACTAGGATTCACTACAAGCAGCCCAAAGAGATGATCTGACAAATGAGGGATGAAAATTCCAAGTTGTTGAGGTGGTTCATCTTCCTACAGGGAATGGACTATGGTGGAATACCATCCTGGGCCAGACTACACCACTGGTGATGGTTTATCCAGGTTTCTTCCACCTTTGTGATAATAACTCCCAGGAAGTTGGGTAGTTCTCCCCACTTTCAGCTGGGGATAACATGTGTAGATCTGTCACCCTCAGCGTTGCTTTCCCTCAAAGCTTTTGCCTTACTCCTCCATCTATTTGCTGCTCTTGTTTTTGTTGGCCTTAGGACTCTGTTCACTTTGTCACCAGTTTTAAAGTGTGTGTGCTCACTCCCTGAACATGGTAAGTTCGGCTTACACCCAATTGTTAAATGTAATGTACTTACAAGTCTCTAGTAGAGTGGGAATACAGGACATAGGGCCTGTAGATTAAATTCTACTAATCGGTCAGCTTGGTGTTTCTCTGCCCCCGCCAGTCACAGGCACAGGGGCGGAGTGGTTTGCTCACAGCCCCTTCAGTTCTTGAGGTCAGGGGGTTTGGGTGCTGGGGCCAAAGAACAGTTTTGTGTTAGCACCCTGAGGAAATGGGAAATGGGGAGAGGCCCACTCATGCCCCAATCATGCACTAAATAAATAATTAAATCCTGTGCTGAACCCCATGCACCCTTCCCTACCCAAAGGTAACTGGTATCTAAGTGGCAGAGCTGAACGTGCTCCTTTTCGCAAAGAGGTTAAAGGTCACCAATCTTAAAAATGCCATAACTCAGGCACGGTTGGGCTGATCATGTTGATATTGAGCTCATTTTACACCTGATGGCAAAATCTAGCCACCAGGAGTGGTTTTAGCAGATCTCCTCGCTTCCAAAGTGCTATAGCCCTCAGGGAGCTGGTTCTCCTGGCTCCCCAGTCTTTGTCTCCCTCTTGTGCAAGAGTTTTTAAAGGGAACTGTAAGGTTCCAGAGGCCAGGCACCCCTGACCACAAATAGAGTGCTACATAACCCCTCATCCCTGTCCCAATCCTCCTGTAAAGCATGCTGAGACAGTTCAAAATAGAGCCATCCAGAAGTCACTAGTCACAGCTCCTCTAGGAGTCTCAGTCCAGCTCCTCACTAACATCGCTGCCAGGGCCTTTCTCACTAAATTTGCAAAGGGACCCCCCCTCCTGTGTTAGTTACAAAGGTGTGGGCATACTCCTTTGTTCAGTGGGCTTGGGTAGGCCCATCCCTCGCACAGTGTGACAGCTGACTGATTGATGAAGATCCTTCAGTCCCACCGCATTCCTCCTCAGCAGCTGAGTGTAGCACTGTTAATTGCTCCCTTTGTGTGTTGGGTCATTGGTTCTGCTGCTGGAGAGAAATGTAATCAGCATGGCACAGCAGAGTGACAAAAGGCCTGGGCTCTGATCCTGAGCTGAGCCAGAGAAATATGACAATTCTGGATGAGCCATAAATTGTACAGTAAAGTATCTTTATGAGATTACACACTTGATTTTCTCTTACAGCTTACACACCATTTTGATATGCCACTGGTCTCAAGAGGAGGCAACTTTTCACTCTAAGGCAGTTTTCTCCTTATGTACATAATAAAATGTCACTACAGAAAAAGCAGTAAATCACACTGATTATCCCTGTTAGTGTAAACTAGCATTCTAAGGCCTACCTAAGGTCAGTATCTAATACTGCAGAGTCCACTCTACATCAGGTTACCTGTGTACAGTAATCGAACTGTGCATGACAATAGTCTCACATGCCCGCACACGTGCACACACATGTTCATGTGTAACCAGCCAAGTGTTCATTAACCTTGCTGCATTGCAGCAAATTTATCTTAAAAGGGGGACCCTGGAAGTAATTATGCACATTCCATTTGCCATGTGATTATAGTGGTTGAGATATGTAGTGAGACTCAGCCGTAGTAAAAAGTCCAACACCGGGCGATCCAAAAAGCAAAAAAAAAAAAATAATTACGTGTATTGAAGGGTGTCTAAAGAATTGTAATTTTAAACCCTAATTATTAGTAAAGTTGGATTTTAAGTCACAACTGTGAAAATGCCACTTTTAGAAAGTTGGCAATTTCTTGCCTAAACCATGTGGTGACTGCAGCCTGTATCCTGGGTGACATGGCTAGGTGTAGCTGGCAGTTGTCTTTATGTATTGCTCCTAGAAAGTGAGACAAAGGGGAAGTAGGTGTTAGCAGTATTGGCCATCTCAAACTTGATGAATGGAAGGAGCTGTCACCTACCACACTTGCACATCCCAAAAGCTCTGCCTCAGCACAATCACAAAGGGTTTGACACTAGTCATTTCTGCTCCCAGCCTAACTGGGGATAGGGAGCCAGGAGCTTTTCTCCCCCTCAATGCAGGAAACTGCACCACAGTCCTGCAACTCCTCTGAACCACCACTGCCGGACACTTCCTTGATGCAGGACCTCACATTGCAGCCCTAAGTCTATTAGAACTGCTGCTATGCAGTGCATTCACTGTGCAGGATCTTGCAAAGCTCTGCAACCTATGTTTAAGGTACTATGTTCAGCGGTCCTAACTTGGTCCTTGTATCCAGCTGTTGCAAGCTACTCACCTGGATCCCAGGTGGTTCGGATTGGGCAATGATCATCCCTGAATCCCAATGAGAACGGACATGACAGCAATGAAGGACACACTGCAACCCTAGGAGTTTCCAAGGAGAAGTGGGGTTGGGATGAGAGAGAAAGAAAGAAAGAAATACCAAGACTTCTGCATATTCAGATTTCTCTACTTTCGGACACTGCTGGGTTCAAGGATATCAGGATTCTGATTCTGAATTCAGGATATTAATCTGCTAAGCCACTTACAGTAGGTATGCACTGATTCTTTTGGTTCTTATATGACTGTCATGATTTTTGCCTATTTCACCTCTTTCTTTCACACCTTCTGTTTCTAATGGTCTGTTTTTCCCTGGCATTTTTTATAACCTGAGCACTCAGACCCTATTTAGGCTGTTCTCTTAGGGGTTCATCTTCTGGTCAAACAACAATAGTTTTGCACTCAGTCCATAAATCTTTGGGAAAAATAATCCCAAACATTGCATTCAAATCTGTCCAAAGCACCTTTGAAATAGACACCTATCTTTCAACGTCTGTGTACTCCTTATCTGGTTCCTCTCTCAGTTTTTAAAAATTCACTCTAAATGAGAGATCAGACCTGGTCCAAGGAACATGCACATAATTCCCTATATGTACTTCTCACAAATGAAACCCTTACAAAACCATTTCAGGCTCACTCTGGACCATCATGACTTTTTTTTGAGCATCAATCATTTTCTTTTTCAAATTAGTCTTTTTCTTCCACTTGTCTCTGTACTTTCCCAAATCTCACTTATCTTTTATGGAATCAATCAACTCTTTGATATGAACTTGCAGAGTTAATATGTCCATGCTTTCTATTTGTGCTTCACTCAATTTCATTCTAAAGCCTTATGCAAGCTCTCATTTCTGTTCTACAGATCATGTCACATTCTTCTCCTAAATCTTCAAGCCGGTCGTATGCTTCATATGCACACCTAGCTACTTCCCTAATGACATATCTCAGTTCGTTTACATTGTACACAAGCAAACAATTGTACTGTGCAATAATTCTCCAAATTCAATTGTCAGATCATCAATATTAATTTCTCTTCTCTCAGATGTAGTATTAGCAAGAGTCTTGATAAATGGGACAACTGTATTGACAGCAGCTGTGATTCTTCTAGAGGGTAAAGCAAACAAGGCACTCTCAAGTAGACCACTCTCAGGTAGAGCACTCACAATAGAGAGTTTTCATTTCATGCACACCCACTCCTGGCTCTTCTGCACCCATCTGATGTGGTGGCAGTCGTGTTGCCTGTACATCTTCAGAGTAGGGAGGAAGTCTAGAGTCTAACAAGTCACGATATCCTCCTCATCAGAATTATGTTCTGTATTTCCTTTTCTTGTTTTAGCATTAGAGCCAAAAGATTAATTCCCAATATTTTTTTTAGTGACACTAACTATTGCTAGAAATACACCTACATCTTGCACTTGGTCTTTTCTCCAGGCCTTTTCCTCCATGTCCTACTTTGTTTCTAACCACTGACTCACTGTATTTCTAACCAGCTTCATCATCCTTTCCTCTCCTTCTCAGTGGCCGCTCAGTCCCACTAATTTAATGCTGCAAATTGCGTGGGTTCAGGTTGTGGCTTTCTATTACACACATGTCTCAGATAATTACACTTTCTAATATTAAAAGTGCCTTCTAAATGAAAGTGAATGTTTTTGTCACCCGATGTGAACTTCTGCCGATCTTTTAACTCCATGCACTTATGAAACCCAACATATTCATCATTTCAAATACAGGGGTTTCTTCAGGAGGAATCTTTTCACCTTTCATCATAGGAACAACTCTAAAAACTTTAGCCTTTTTCAGTCCAGCACCCATTGTCCCTGCTTAAGTTACTTGCACCACACATAAAATAAACAATCAACAAACAATGATAATGGAGCTATGACAAACGTTAACCAATAATAGAGGAACTTACAGCTGCAGCTAATCAATGACAGCATGACCCATGGTGATGTCTCACAAATCCATGAGTGGCTCTCAGCATCAGTCAGCCAACTGCAGCACAGTTCCTTTGTGAACAGAAATCAACACAATGCCTTTCACCACCACAACACACGCAACCAAAGAAAATAAATCTTGTCTGCTTAACCTAAAAAAAAAAAGAGGAACAACGCAAACTAAAGAAAATTCATCTCACAAATCAATAGAAACAGAACCAGAACATTTGCAGCACTTGTCAATCAGAAATTCAGACAAGGCAGATTCTCATCCAGCGGTAAACCACTCCTGACTACAAGGTTTCATCCTGTACACCAAAGGATAGAGAAACACCAATCTAGATTATAATACATACATATAACACATCAACAGTTATAATGAATTCAGAAACATCACTATCATGGTGTGTAAATGACACCTAATTAAACACACCACCTTTCTGAGAAGTTAAACAATATATCTCGAGATTGTCAAATCCACGTACCTTAACCATATAAAATCCAACTGCACCAAAACGAAATAATCCCCTTCTTTTTAAAATAAGCATAAGGACAAATACCAACTCTTTAGCTTACAAATAAAACAAAAACATCAAAATCACAGTTACTAAACTACCTAATAAACCACAGATCAGAAGCACACAACCAAAAATATCATATAGTGTAATTTATGACTCCAAACAAATCCACATTCTCAACAACAAATCCTACAATGTACCATCAGAATACCACAATCACTCACAATTCCTTCCCACCTATTTATATTCACAGTCCTTCTCTTAGTTATAGTTCTGGAATGCTGAAATATAGCAAATAATTCAATTCACAGACGTTGTGAAGTACAGACAGTTTAGGCAGATTCAGGAAAAAAATATCTTGGGAAGGATCTGTAATGTTTCTTGTGCAGGCCACCCAAACTGTGAGCTTGCTACTACATAGATAATCTGCATGATAGTGGCGGTTGGAGATTGTGTTGACATCAGCAATACATGAGGCAATAAAGCCAAGATTAAAAGTAGAATTGCACAAATTCACTCAATAAAAAGAAAGGAATGACTCAAAAAGAGAACTTGCGATCAGTAATTTTAGGAAAAATCATGAAGGTTTATTAGAATTTTGAAGCACAATACAGAAAGCAAAAATATAGCTCTGTTCCATCAATCATTCAGAGGAAATACTGTAGAGATCAATTGCCATAAAGGCTTGCAGAATTGGAACTAAAATGCCATAATGAACAGAATAATAAAGTCCAAATGTGCAGCAAATCGACCGGAAATTGGAAAGCATCCTTAGAGGCTTATGATTCTGGCTCATCCCAAATTTGAGGGCCTTTTATAATTAACTTCACCATAGAAATCAATGGAGAATTGCACAATCAGCACCAGATAAGTAGATGCATATTGTCAACTGCAAGTTACAGTTCGGCGTTATAAAACATATACTGTAAATCCACCATGTTAGCCCTATCCTGCTTTATGAATATTGATTTGCCCTTTCAGGCCTAATGTGATCGGAGGCAATTGAACAAATGTGTTACAGAACAGTATATCAATACAAAAACTAGACTTTTTTAAATAAATATTTGTATTGCTTCTTTAAAAAAATACAAATATTCATCACCAACTGTGCTCTGGTGAAGAGAGTAAACAGTACACATTTTGCTGTGTGCTGTGTCAAATTAGAAAATATAAAAACACACCATGATTATTGTGAGATAGCATCCATATTAATCAAAATGGAGACAATGCCCAGCTAAGCATAGTTCAGTAAAATGTATTTCTAAACATTCCAGTATTTTCCTTTCAGTTGCAATGGAATCATGTTACTATACAGTAGGATTCTCATCAGAGAATAGCTCCCACAGCTCTTCTCTTATTTTCATGCAGTGTGGAAACAATGCAAGAAAAAATAAACTGGACAGTACATTTACCATGGCACTTGTAAGTATGTCATTCTTATGCACCATCATTCAATCTAATGCCAGATTGTGAGTCTAAGCTGACCAGATATGGTTTAATTACAACCGAGCCATTCTCATTTTATTAAGATTACTGTTTTGATCCATATATTGTTAGATTACAATTTACACAACTTGGAAGACTATTCAAGTGAAGTAAGTTGACTGTGCAGACAAATGTTTTATCTAAATTTTGTAAGTGTGAATATTAATCCAATCTTAAAGTCCACATGGGCACTGCAATTTTCAAAAATATGATTGGCTATCATATTGCTCATTTGACTGATTCAGATCTCAGTACACCGAACTTTATAATCTACATAGACAAAGATCAACTTGAAAACTGCTATAAAGCCAGCTGATGTTTAAACTGGATATACAGACAGATGATGGTGATGTCTTTTAACATATCACACGCATTTCTGCAGAAGGCAGATTCAAATCCAACAAAGTGCTAACTTTATCATGTTGCTTTTGTTTCAGTGACCTGTGTTTGTTTTATGGTGACGCCAGTATTCGTTTCAGTTGTTTGCCAATTCCGACGTAGTACCTCGCAACAAACTCATAGCGCATCTAGAACTAGCAAGTGCTATAGAAGTTACTTTTTATTGGTTTAAGTATTAGCTGGCAGGTCCTGTTCAATTCATTTTACTGTAATGTATGTATTTGCTCATTTTGGTGCAGCGTGTCTAAGACACAGAATTTCATACATATAAAGGTTGATACTGTGTAATTTCTATCAAAATCAAGTAAATGAGAATCCACAGAAAAAGGTTACAGTTTCCTTGAAACAGCTATGAAGGAAAGTTTATGAACCTGAAATACTTAAACCGAGTCTACAACCCCAGAAAAAACTGTTTGCCCAAATCTCTCTTCTTACCTCACCTCCTCCTAAGGCATTCCCTTTAGCCCCTTAGGTGAGGAATTGGAATTATGCCTCAGGTTCCCAGAAATAGTCCTCGAATTAAGAGTGGTGAGCTCTCTGAAGATTTGGCTGGTGGATGCAAGGGCTCCACAGTATTTTGCAAACAGAGAAGTTGCCTTAGTGTAAGCTACAATTCTGTGTCTGCAAAGCGGCTAACCAAGAAGTCAGGAAATATGTCCCCAGCATTCACAACTTGGAAGTGGATGAGTACCCAAACACATTCAGAAGCCCATAGAGGAACATATTAAACTTTTAGGGATGTCCTAGTAACAGTTAATACTGATGTAGAATACCCACGTCTGTAAGTTAAGGGCATCATTACATGTGAACAGGTAATCGTGATGAGCTGACAATAGGGCTTGAAGGAGCATGGGTCATATGTTTGTCAGCCTGACCGAGTCCAAGCAAAATACAATGCACAAACGTGTGGGAAGTACCTTACATTACTCTTACCCAAGCATGGGTCAAGCATGGGTGTTCCCACGCATCCACCCATGGATTCTGAAATATTCACAGATTTACCAATACTGGTTGACCTGCGAATGGTCCAAAATACTGTAATGAGGAGAAATATATTTATTCCACCTTGTTTTTAACTCTATGTTTGCTGCATTCTGGCATCTTCTAGAGTGTCAGAAAATGAAATGCCACAGAATGGATTATAGTGTTGTACAGTAGAGTGGCGTGGAGTTGAGTAGAGTGTGGTACAGTATGGTTGAGTGGAGTGACACAAACTGTCGTAGAGTTGAGTGGCATATAGTAGTGTACACTGGAGCCGTGTATGGTGCAACAGTGGAGTAGAGTGGAGTAGAGTGGAGTAGTGCCTCATACTGTAAAGTAGAGTAAAGTGTGGCAGAGCATTGTAGAGAGAGTTGTGTACAGTGTTGTAGAGTGGAGTAGAGTGTTGTAGAGTGGTATAGAATGAAGTAGAGTGCTGTACACCTGCATTGACAAGAGTAAATTGTTGTACAATGGAGTCCTATAGAGTGGAGTATAGTTTAGTAGAATGGAGGGGTGTAGACTGTAGTTGAGTGGAGTACAGTGTCATTGAGTGAAGTACAGTGGAATAGCGTACAGGGGAGTGTTAGAGAATTGAATGGCATACACTGGAGTGGGATAGAGTGGAATAGCATACACTGGACTGTTGTAGAGTAGAATGGGGTAAAATTGTCTTCTTTACTCATGTATAAATTAACCAAGTACTGAGTGACTCACTCATGAGTAAGTGTGAAGGTGTGAGACTTACAAGATCCTAAGGATGCAACCACGCTAAACAAGAATTTCAGACGTATGGGCAATGACATGCCATGCAAAATTGGTGACTGCGTGCAAAGATCTTTATTTATGGGAATTTCCAAACGTGAAACGCAGCATTCAGTTATCTTGTTATTTGAAAATTAACAAAATGATGGTTTGAAAGTGTGACATACACTGGAAATAGCGTTACCCTAAATAAGAGAAACCGATATAAAAATATATTTTTAAATGAACTCCTTATTTATATTTATGTATTCCTCAACAAAAGGAATTTTAACAAATACGTTAGAAAGAGTGACATGCACTGGAAATATTTGTATTGTAGAAAAGAGAAATCGATATAACAGTATATTTTTAAGTTAACCCCTTATTTGTATTCATGTATTTTCTTACAAAATTTGTTTTAACAAATTAGAACTCAGTACAAACTATTCAAACCAAAAAGCACTTCAAAATGTTACAAAGTGTGTAGATATACTTAGTACAAAAATGTGTGCATAAACTTAGGCCCTGATTCAAGAAAAGTGGTGCTGCACCCAGTGCAGCGCAGGATGCAGTAGTTAGGGAACTAGCACCAGAATTTTTGACGATAGTTCAGAGGTTTGCATGATTCACGTCAAAAATGTGGTTGCTAATCCTGCAAAGCCCATTGAGGCCCATTGAAAACAATTGCATGCCTCCTTTTAACGCCTGCTCTGAGCAGGCGTTAACAGGGCCCAAAAAAAAACGCAAAGAAATCTCTTAGATTACTTTGCTCCACTTTTTCGCCCCCCTTAATGGGGGCACACCCCCTATGCCTGGCACAAAGGGTTACAAAGTGGCGCAATGCATCCATTGCGCCAATCTCTACATTTGGCAAGGGGAAAAGGCCACCTTAGCGCCGCCTTAGCATAAAAAAAGTGATGTTAAGGCGGCACTAAAGTTGTGCAAGGCCCTTCTCAATCAGGGCCTTAATATACTGTCTAACAACTGGAGTATTTATATGATTTGCCATTGGTGAACCCTGACTAATTATCTTGATGTGCCTCTTGCACTGGGGATAATAACCCCTTAAAAACATTAGAATACAGTGAGCATGGTATTCATAGCGCTAGTCCGTCAGTGGCATAGCCTCCTCTTTCTTCTGTACAGCCAACTCCAACTACATGTGACCATCCACAATATTCATTGACCCAAACTTAAGGTCAAGAGTTGCCTTGAAGGAGATTAATGTCGAAAAGCTCGTAAATTAGCTTGGGGCTTGGTGGGCTTGTAGTTAATTATGATAGGTCCTCCACTTGCTAGGGCTTCGAGAATCTTCTTATTGTCTACCTTTTTTGTTTCAGGTTTTACCCGTAACCTTTTAAAAAATATGTTACACAAGAGTAGGTCCAAGATAATATTTTGATAAACAGACAAAGACATGTCAGCCATCTTTGCGAGCACCAAGCATCTTCTGTGTGTGTTTGCGCAATTTGTAGTCATGAATGGTGAAATATTTCTGAATTAGCAAAACACTGTAATTCACATGTGGATGGAAACGTTGCAAATTCAGCAAGTTACAATGTTTTGGCAGGCGCCATAGTGAATTTCACTCTATGCAGGTAAGATCCCAATACTTCAACCTATGCAATGTGGAAGGAGAATCTATAAAATAGGTTGTAGTAAGAATAATATAGGCAAGGTGAAAGGGCTTTCTAAGATTGATAATCGGGTGATTAAATTGCACATATTGTGCACCATTACTAGATATATTGTGCTCCTTCATAGAGTTATTTTCCTTCATCCTTGCACACTGTGTACCTGCAGACATAAAATGATTCTTTGGTGAAGCTGTCTAATGTCACTGGTCTGTGTCCATGTAAAGATAGTTATATCTGGGAAATACTGAAAATTTGCCAGCAATGCTCTCTAGAGAAAGATGCCCAGTATCCCACGCTGACATGCCGAATGATGAGTTTACTGCTGTCTTCAAGACTGAGCTATTTCAGTATACACTAACGCTTGGTGCGACATTGTGCGAAGCAGGGGAGATGGGGGTAGGAAAGGGAATTTTAAAAAATTGAAATTTACCTGCACCCTCTGTGTTCCTCTGCTCCCGCCCACTCAGTGCTCCTGTGCTTTCTCTACTCCCCACCCAATCCAGACGCTTCTCTCATGTTGCTACAAAGCATGAGAGAAGCACCAGGATTGGTCTGAGCAGGCTGAAAAGCCACTCAGTTTGGGAGTGGGAGCCCGCTCTGGTTCTCCATGCAGCTGCACAACACATCCCTTGTGGTGAGTTGTAAGTATGCATGTCAGTTTGGCCACCTTAAGATGGCTGGCCAAACTAACATGCGCACTTAGAGTGCACTGACTTCTCCTCCTCCCTCTTCTGATGCAGAAGATGCACCCGCCCTGCCCTACACTCGGCACACAGACTGACCAAGGATGCAAAAAATAAAAAGATAATACATTTTATCATCATTTTATTTTTCTGCTTTCTGCTGTCTTTCAGTAGTGGGGCAACCCTATATGCAAGTAAATCCCCCGTTCAGTTTCTGATGCTTTAATGGTGGTTAAAAATAACGTAAACAGAGGTATCAGTGTGTCTGGTGCTGCGGCAGACATATGCTATTCAATACCCGATGCAGAATATGTGCATGTGTTTTAATTTGCCTTTCCATCTCTTCACATTACCTAGAAAGTGCTTTGCATGAAATCAGTGCTGTGCACGTCAGAAAAAACACCGGAAAATGATACATCTTAAAGCATTTTAAATGGCGTCTTGCTACCTTCTCATCTCATTTGTTTAAATCAGAAATGTTCCTATTATCTGGAAAATGTGGCTTCAGAACTCAAGGACTCCCCCCACCCCTACCCATCCACGATAGACTTTCGGTTCGGTACTCCCAAAATATTATTGTAAATGATGTTATGTCCAAGCAGAACACTCCGTACTTTATCATTTGACATTTGAAAAATGCATTGTAAAGACGAGAAATATGAAAGAAGTGCATTGTAAGTGGAGCTGCTTCTGTGAATTGAAAACAGCCAATATGGTTCATTAGATGCTGAAATTTCTGTTTCCAAAGCTGGATGCTGCATGTTGTTTCCGCAGGGATTTGCATTCTTCCGGGCTCATTGCATGTTCAGAGGCAGCCAGGGCAGGCTGGGTTGGCACATAATTCACACTCATCAACCGTTTCTGCTACTTGCACTGTTAATGGTAAAAAAGGAAAACGGTTTACAGCTGACCATTTTCAACTTTGATACAGTACCTTTCAAAGAGGTACAGAACACTACAGATACTCCACAGTTAAGAAAAGCAGTAAAAACAAGAGAAATCCCACTTTTCAAGCTGTAGCTAACCCAGAATCAAAACGTCAGAAATTGCCTGATTAATTTGGGAAGAGAGTACACATATCTACTTAACTAGCACAATCTGTTTTGGTCAGAACACAGTACTAAGAGAATTTCAACTCATTTGGACGGGAGCTGTGATAGCATGCAATTCTCCAGAGCGATCAGTGTCAAATTAAAGCTGTAGCAACAAATTTAATATTACAACAATATCTCAGTAGAAAATCTCCAAACCCATTTGAAAATATAGAGCAAAAATACACCAAATGGATAAGGCAAACAATATATGTGAATGTTTCATATAAGAAGAAACAGGTTGCATTTGAAAGCGATTTAAAAGCGAATTTAGGCTGACTACTGTGAAGTGGGGTCATGTAGGCCAGCAGAGGCACATTGGGTAAACGTTTTTATCTTCTGGTTGAGATTAGTGCCTGGGCCTCTAAGCCCTTCATCGGTCAAAGCTTGAAATCAAAGCAGGCAAGAGTCTGTCAACGTTGGATATACCATCATTCAGCATCAGATGAAGAATGTTGGTTTCAGTGCCATAAGCTCTGAGTGGACAAAGTAGGATTCCATAACCTCTGCATTCCTTTCACCACTTAACTTATTTTCTTCCAGCAGTGCTCTTCTTGAAGATATTTTCTTCCCAGGTCAAAGAAGGTTCTGAGGAGTTGGTGTTGAGCCACCAGTCCTAGTCAGTCTTGTTGACCGGCCAGTAATTGGGTAAGTTCCTAGGACCATCCCTGCATACATTCACACAGTATTCCTACCTCCCTTTTCAGCATTTCTTCTCGTAATTTAGTGCAAACCTTAAAGAGTACTTCAACTCAGATGGCTTTGGACTTCTTGCAGCTGTGGAAATATTGGCCCTTCATTTAGCCCACTCACATAAGAAGTTGATTTGCCTTTCCCTCTGTCAGCGCTAGAACTGATTTTCCCTCTTGCGGTGGAAACAGAAAGCCCAGGGTGCCTTTGGAAATCAGGGGCTGTGAAAGCAGTCCTTTGTGTTGTCAACTGCTCCTGACTGGGTCCCAGATGACTAATCCGTGGTAAGAGGCCACTGCTAAAACCACTTCTGCCTTCCTGTTGGTAGAGGCCAGCCATTCTCTTTCCGGTAGAAGGTTTATTAACAAGTCAGAAAAGGATGTGACATCAATCTCTAGAACAGGACTGACAGGCAAATCTGTTCTAAACCAGTTTACCCTCAGGTAGCATAAAATTCAATTTGCTAAAGGTATCTTGCTACTTAAAGTATTACAATTCCACTTTCAGAAATTGATTCGATGTTTAAGACTAAGTAGAAAATCATTTTTTTTAATAGTTTAATAATTTCAAAGCCGAATATCAGCAAGGTATTTTATCCGCACCATGCCAGTTCCAAAAAAATGCAGCTTTCTTGCACAGTGACGTCAACCCTTTGTAATTGTTAACTCTGGGGGCATATTTTCCCCAAAATCCAATATGCCACATTCTGTATAATAAGCATCCAGCCCTGCAGGCTTACAAGCCAACTTTAGGGGTACCTAAATTCATGCAAAATGAGTTTTACTTGCCAAGTGGCACTGCAATGCTCTTAGACTGCAGCTAAAAAAGACGACGATGATCTTTGGAGCTGTATATTTTTGTCAGGTGGTGTAAATGCAAACTGCAGTTCACATAAAACAATTAAATTCCATGCTACTGGTCTTTCACCATCTCCCACGGCCTCAATGGAAAGTTAAATAAAACACTTATATGCACAGTACATGTTTTAAATGGTTACCACATATGCTTTGCCACTGTTTGCCAGTGGCATAGCAAGAAGAGTCTTAAAACTACCAAATCCAGGCAGGAAATAGTGATGGACAGTAACAAAAAAGAGGTCCTTTCATATACTAGCCTTATTGTGCTGGTAATGTAGTACTACATTCTATACTGATCAGCTAATTACTTTCAAACACACTTTCTTACTGAAATTGGAAATGCCTTATCTCAGTCCAGCTTTAAAATTCATTCCCTGTATCTTTCTTTATGCCCTTATTTCAGCTCTTCAATTCCATATGAATACCTTTTCCAGCTCCACGGTTTATTGTTCACTGTTAAGCTTCCACCAACTATATATTAACGTATAAGATCTTTTTTTGATATAATATATATATATATATTTTAAATTATATGGTAATTGAACCATAAAAACAAACAGGTAAAATATACTGTGCCTTTGGGAGGTGGGGAATTATTGTAGTAATTGTGCCAGGGCAACATGGCTGTGGGTCTCACACTTTCTGCAGGTGTACATGGTGGTCTTATTGACCCCTGGATCATATCCCTCCATGCCCCAGTGGGATAACATAAAACCCTCCTCTTTTGAGTACTAATGCCAAAATGAGTTATGAGCCTACCTCCTGAGTACAGGCCAGCCAAGGGCACTATAGCCTCTCACATTTTTTGAGACAGCATCTGGCTCTGTACACCTATCTCTACAACAGGGTGCATCATTTCATGCCAGTTGTCTACACACTAAAGGTTGAGATCTCTCTAGAGCCCTAGAGGTAGGTGATGTCACAATTGGCCACCGAATACCCTATTTTGATGGGCAATTATCAGTGTCTCTGGCCACTCTCTTCTTCCATCAACCCCAGCAAGGACATCTTGGCATGTAATTGTAGTGGTCTCCCCACCACTGTTGCTAAGACACATTCAATTTGATACCTGAATTGGACAGCCGTTCTGTGTCACATGATTTAGTATATCTCTCTCCCCGTTACAGTGATTACATCCTCGGTCTGGTTTCCTCCCACCTGCTACAAATGCACAGGTGTAAAATAAATTCTGTTGATGTATTTCAGTTAAATGAGTCATAGGCAGTCAGGGATGGTCAACCCTCTCTGAGCCATTCTGGCCTCCCTTCATTCATCATCTTGTAAGTCATCTACATCAGCCTGCCATTTGGAACTCAATGCCCCAAGGGTGTCAGGGGCATTCACTACTAGGGAGTGGTACAGCCTGAATATACTTTGTTTTCAGATGAGCTCTAGAGTTAATTTGGCCTCTAATGGGCTGTGAGTAGTGCAGCTCAGGTTCAGTTTAGAGCTCATCATATAAGTGCATGTGTTACCTGGAAAAGGCATAGCCCAACTTGGAAAGGCCTATCAAGTCCTACCACTGAAGACCACAGCTCTACTGGCACTGGTCAACCAGTCTCCTGCCCACAGTACATCACATTGGGTTCTTGTACCACTTGATGTATTTCAGTGCATATTGCACCCTCATAATGTGGTTTTATTTGCATTGGGGAGAATCTTGGTAGTATAAATGTGATGTAGGGCACCCTTGTCCCTAAGTCCTTCTAGTTCTAAATGGAATGCTGGGTCATTTATCACTATCATGTGTGCTGCCCAGTAGTATAGTTGGACATTTGTCACACCTGTCCGTCTGTCAAAAAGATGTAGGGTCCACTTAGTGAGGGATATCCTGGAGGGCCTCCTTGCCCAGAGAGAAGTCCTATATGACATTGAAGCCCATTCCTGCAAGTCCCAATCCATCTTTTCTATAGGCGTAGCGATGGGAGTGCCCCAGCATGTTTGAGGGTTCAACAAGACATGCATTCGAAGTTATTTAAATTAACTCCAATGCACATGTAGACAAGAGACAAATACATTTCTGATGGGAACCAAAACTGACTTAGCCCAGTTCACAGTTAATCCAGAGGTCATACTATAGATCTCAAGAATTTCCATGGCTCTGTCACTTGATGAAATGGGGTTATTGAGATAAAGCAGCCCATCATCTGCACAGTGTGATATACGATCCTCTGTTTCTTCCTGTCACTAAAATCCCCAGTAGAGGGCATCTCAGCATAACCATTAAGCCAATATTTCTTTGGTCATTGTGAAAAATAGGGGGCATAAGGGACACACTTGTTTGATGCCCCTTTCAATGGGGAATGGATCAGACAGAGCTCTGTTCACCCACACCAATGCCCATGGGGACTTCTATAGTCTTGACAAGAGTCATGAACTGGGACCCAAAGTTTATTTTTTAGAGGGCCTGGAAGAGGAAAGCCCAGTATATTGAGCCAAAGACCTTTCTGAAGTCTAGGAGAACCTGTGCCAAATGGTCCAGGGAGACTTAGCACCAAGCCAGAGCAATATGGGGGTGTTTAATACAGTGTCTGGTTTCCCTCCTAGGCATTAGGCTATGTTGATGCTCCTTGATCAAAGAGTGTATGACCTCTGCTCATCTTGTGACCACCATTTTGGCTAGTACCTTGGCCTCGATGTGTAGGAGAGAGATGGTCCTAAAAGAGGAACAGAGGGTTGGTGGTTTATCTTGTCAATGAATAACAACTATGTTGGCCTCATAGAGATCTTGCGGTATTCCTCCATTCACAGCTGCTTCTTGGAAGACCCTAAAAGAAGTGGGGCCCACCACCAATGGCAGTGTCTTAAAGAACTCTGCCGCCTCACCCTAAGGCAAATCAATCAGAGTCGTTTTTATTTCTTCAATCGTGCTGACCTGGTTTAATTCCCAGCTGTCCTCCCAACTTAGCTGCCTCATTAGTAGATCAGTTACTAGAGGGTTGTCCTGTTCTACCTTTGGGACTAAGTGGGTGGCATACAGATCTCTAATAATGGTAATGATAATAGGAGGCAAATGCCTCGACGATGCTGTGTGTACCAAAGATCAGGCAGCCATCCTGGTCCTAAATCGTCAGGATAGCCCCAGTGGTACGATCCCTAGACACCAGCCAGTATAACAACTTACGCGCTTTATCCCCTGATTCATAGAGCCATCCTTGGGCAGCCACGCAGAGGCCTCTCGCAGTTTCAGTAGTGATATTAGTGAGCTGTGTGCATAGTGGTTTTGCCTCCTCAAGGAAGTGAGTCTGACTCAGGTTATGCATCCTGTGGTCCAGCTAGGAATCTTAGCCTCCAGGGCAGCAGCACCACTTTCTGCCCCTAATGTGGGCAGTGGCCCCCTCCACAGCACCTTGCCAGCCTAACAACGTAAGCCCTCCAGTTCCTGAAGGGATCACACATATGTGGGGAACTGGCCGACACCAGTACTGCAGCCCCTTTGGGAAGGTCCAGCATAGAATTTAGGCCTCCTCAGTGGGCAAGAGGCACCACTGCAACATGTGTCACAAATCCCTTAAGGAGAAGGATGGGCCAACTCAGGGAAAGGCCTCTGCCACCCAGTTCCCAGTTCCTTAGGCTCAACTCAATATCTTGGATGTGCTAGTACAGGACGCCTGCTTACCAGCACACACAAGCCCAAACTGTGTCATCTATCAGTTCAGGGGCACAATCTGTCAGTCAAGGTATGGGTAGGCTTCCTGTCAGCCCACCTCTCCCCCACAGTGGAGTCAGTCTAAGTTGTGGCAACCGCCGTCTTGCAAACAGTAAGCCCAACACTCCATGGGGTATCTCTATGAGGAAGAAGCACCTCACATAGCATGGCTGGCCTCCAGCTGTATTGCAGATGTACACTGACTTCATCGAAGCAGATGTAAGTTGAGGCCCCACCATCCTTGAGGCAGCACCACAAGGGGGAGATACACCATTGCACCACACCTACTCGCCGAATTCACTCAGGTCTGGCACATCAATCACTGTGTGAAACTCAGCAGGGCTGCGTCAGTCGATCAGGTCGCCTCCCTGGCTGGGAACATTAGTCACACCAGCCAAGCCACGCAGGGCACTCTCTCCCTCCCCTCCACAAGCTGCTTGTCACCTAGTTCAGCTTGCTCTTCCAGTGCATGGCATGCTGCAGGATCTGCTCAGGCTCTACCACCACCCACCGGCTTCGTTTCTCCACACAGCCTCATCTCCGGATCAGGGAGGGAGCCCATGACCTGTCAGCTACCTCTCCTAAGGCAGTATAATTGGCATGCTCGCCCTGCCGATGCTAGGCTCCTGTCAGATAGCAGGGGTTGAGTGTGCGATTCAGTGGAGAGAACCCACAACCAGACTAGAGCATCCAAAATCCCACACACTTGTGGAGCGTATGGACACATTGTGTGGATGCCCTATTAACAGCCACAGGTTCCACTGTGCAAGACACCATAGCCATCAGCCAGACAACAACAACCAGGCTCCCATACGCCAGAAGATGGTGGCGTCTTTCTGACATGCCACACTGGTACCTCATTAACAGCCGCAGGACCTGCTTTGAGGGATGCCTTAGCCTCCTGCCAGATTACAGCATCCAAGCTTCCATATGCCAGGAGGCAGGGGTGAGCTTATTGACACGCTGTGCAGGTCCTTCATTAAAAGTCACAGAACCCACTGCGCGGAACACCATAGCTGTAGTCAGACTAAAGCATCAAGGCTCCCACATGCCAGAAGGCAGTTGGAGGTTATCAACGTTCCATAGCCACAGGACCCGCTGAACGGGATGCGCGCAGGCCATGCATGGTGCATGCCCGGTTGAAGACCGAGCCAGGAGCGGTTCCATCTTCGTCCGTCCGAGCCCGGGTAACGACTAGACGGGACGGCATAGCCCTCAGCAAGACTACAGAACCCAGGTTCCTACATACTAGGAGTTGTGATGGAGCTTACCTACGTGCTGTGTGGGTGCCTCATTAACTGCCACAGGACCTGCTGCGCAGGATGCCATTGCCCCAACCAGACTACAGCATCCAGGCTCTTACATGGCAGGAGTGGGTTGGAGCTTATAAACGTGCCATGCTGACACCTTATTAACAGCAGCAGGAACTGCTGCATGGGACATGTGTGGGGCGTGCATAGCGTGTGTCTGGCTGAAGGCCAGGCCAAAAGTGGGCCTGTTTGCACCCTTCCAAGCCCAGGTTAGACCGAAGAAGGCCCTCCCTCTAACATTGATTAATGAAGATTTGGCCGAATGGGGAAATGGAAGATAGCCTCCTCTACTGGGCTACCATTGTTGAAAGACATGTCTAAACCCACTCGGGTAAGTCCAGTATCGTATCATATTTGTCTTCTGCAGTGCGGCCTTCAATGAAGAGATCACTAATATAGAGGAAGATCTGTCTCTCTATGTGCACGCTGGACATGATATCTATAACCCTGTCCCTGATCCTCATGTCTCTCACTGTACTCACTGTGTCTTTGGATGCCTTTTGAGAATGTCCCAACATTATCTGCCATATGAGTGAACTCCATGTTAGAGGCTACCCACTGTAGTGGTGACTTTGTGCAGGTCCAGGCGGTAATTCATCAGGCTTGCCCTCTGGTAGCTCTTTCCTCTGAAAAGGCTACCTCAGATCCCTTACCTCCCATCTAGAAGAGAAACAAAACAGGGACCGGCCTGCTTCTGAAGTCAAATCACCTAAAAGTACTTTAAACAGGCATAAGTCTTTGAACAGCTCACTGGAGGCACTGGTTACCAACAAGGTTCATATCTTACTGGATAAGCTTTACCTTAAGCTTAAGTCACTGATTAAGGGACTATTAGAGTCTTATGGCAACTGCCTTGGTATTATTGTGCAGTCTGTATCAGACATTTGGGTGGAGATAAAACTGTGCACTCAAAGTCAAAGTCAGACTGATGACAGTGGGAGAGAGGTTTCTCCCTTAACTATGGAGTCCGCTCACAGTAACTTAACCAACAGGGGATGAAACCAGGGAACAGCCTGGGTTCAAGGTGATGTTGGCCAACCAGGTGGGTGTATTGTGTTAATCTCAGCTTCTGAACAATATGGCAGACGGACATGATTCTCATTATAGACCTCTTTAGTGAATGTATTTGAATTGGAATCTTCCCTTCAGAAGTGTCAGATGCTACCTATAAGGGACTCTGTTGCCTCTGGACCAGACCATCCTTCCATCCCAAGGTTAGGAGTTACCATTGATTTACCCCCTGAGGCTACTCCTTATGTGGTTGTTCCACCACTGAAGCCCAACATGTCAGAAGGTTATTTACAACTTAAAAATAAAATTATGCACTGGATCTGGTCACATTCCACTCTAGGGACTACTACCTATGATTGGATAAACATGATAAGAAGGGTGAGTTGGCTTGGGATGGACAATAAAAATGTGCCTGCAATTGCGTGGTGATAACTTTAAACAAGTTGGAGTGGAGGCCCTGTTCAGGAATCTGTAGAACTGTTTCAATTTAGGAGACCTTCATCTATACCGACTCTTCAATTGGACTATTTTTAGAGGCCTGAAGTGGTATGTGGAGCATTTTGGCAGTAAATAAATTGTTCTATAAATGCTCCCACTAGAAGCCACATGGGGCATTCCAATTGAAGATGTCTGATAGATGTGCACCTTGGAGCTCCCTGGACCTTAGTGGCTGATTCAAACCACAAGATTTACCCAGTGAAGTTAATCAGGTTCTATCCACACATAGTTCTGGTGGTCGTTCCACAAATAGATCACAACAATTTAAATTTATAGTTTGGATTATTACAAGTCCTGCGGCCAAGATTAAGGACATGAACTGGCTAACTTTTATTATTAATAACACTGCAATATGTCTTCAGGAGACGTGATGTGTCAAATTGTTTCTTTTTGAAATGGTATAAAACCTTCTTTGTTCCTGCCTTTGAGTCAAGCTGGGGCAGGGCTCGAATAGGGTTGCCAATTTTTGTTTCCTTAGCTGTCAAATGCAAGATCAGGGAGCTTTGTACATGTATTTCTATCTTACAGTCATTAAGCATTTCTCTCACTGGAGCGCCTCTGCATAAATTGACAATCTTCATATTCTGGGCTCTTTTGATAGAGCGCTAGAAGTGGAGAGTAATGTTGCTGCTAAAACAATTTTGGCAGGGGACTTTAACATACATTTGTGTGAGAATCCCCATTTAGCACCAAGGAAAACCATAATATGCATGTTCTTCGAGGGTTTATATATGGAGCACACAGGTGAAGAGATTTGTTAACTGCTATTATAAATGAGTTCAATCTTGTTTATTCTTTTGATCAAATGGTCTTTCCAGAGACCTCTTGTGTACCCCCAATTTTTACTGGTAGGGGCTGTGCCTCTATAATAGATTTCATTTTTGTTTCACCCTCCCTGTTTTTCTTAAGATTAATGACAAAAACAATTTGCAGTGCCCTTTTAGTGAATGTACCAAGTTTGCTGCTTTTTAGGCTGGCCAGAGACAGCCATAGTAGAAATGCTAGGGAACAACAAGTGGGCAACTATTAACCAGGATAGAAAACTCAGGTGGATGCATGTGGCTCCTCAGAGCTTTGAAAGGACCCCATTTTCCAGCTGTTTAAATGAGTTCTTTATTAAATATATGAATCCCCTGACAGTGAGATTTTAAGGGGCTTTCACAAGTTTTTCCCAGAAAGTGTCTGATCTTTTTAGCTTTCCGCCTGCAATTAAGGCCAAGTACGCACATAAATGCTTTGACAGAGGTTGTTCCCAGGCACATAGAAGATTAAAGTGTGCCTTGAAAACCAAGCCTAGAGACACCTCATATATAATAGCTTGCCAAATTAATTATGAGCTTGACCTCAGCAGACGTAAGAATGCAATTAGAAATGTAGCTTGGGACAATTTACTTCAAGCCAGTTGTCTGAGGAATAGCTCTATGTTCTGGAGCATTATCAACCAGCCTTTTTTGCTCCAGATGATGCTGGGTCACACTTCTATCATATTACCCTTGACAGATGGGTCTCTCACTTTGGCTGACATACAATTGTGTGGCTGTAACCCTCGATCATGAGACAATACAAACTATGGAGGGGACATGACATTTAATTCAATATTTACCATAGAAGAAATTAAAAGGGTTATGTCAGGCTTGTCTAAGAATAAGGCTCCTGGACCGTGTGGGATCCCTCCCTATTGGTATATAAGTGACATGGAAATTTGTGTCCCAGTATTAACCCTGACACTAAACGCTGCAGTCAGGGAAGGATCTCCCCTTTCCTGGGCTACTTCCTTCAGTGTGTCAGTCTTTAAAAAGGGAGATAAGGACAGTCTTCAATGCTACAGGCCAGTATTTTTAATTAGTTAATTTGTGAAGGTCCTGGGGTGGGTCCTCTTAGATAGACTGTAACATGGGCATACGAAAACAATGTACAATCAGGTCTGCAATGCGGATTCAAGCCTGGATGATCTACTATCGGTCAGTGTGTGAATCTGTATATGGTTATGAATAAATATAGAGTGGCTTACTCTGGCTCTGTTCATATGACCTTTATGGGCCTAACATCGGCCTTTGATAGAGTGAATTGTGATAAATTATGGATAAACCTTACTTTGGGGTGTGTAGGCATAGCATCTATTTCTTGAAGGATGTCCATGCTAACACTGTGACAACAGTTTGATTTACAAATTACTATAATTGCACTCAACCATTTAAAATTGGTAGGGGTGTCTGACAGGGATGCATTCTAGCGCCGTTTTTATTTATCTTACGTATAAATAGGATGCCACAGACTGGCCTCTTATAGGGCCACATTCTCTGCCAGGATTTCTCTAAACGAATAATGTAGTTTTGATGGCTAGGACTGCAAGGGGCTTGCAAAGTCCTTTGAATGCATTTTTGACATTCATGAATGAGGTGGACCTTGAAGTAAATTTTAATAAATCTTTTGTAATGGTGGCAGGATCTTGTTCAACTAAGATTAAAAGCTTCCAAGTGAGGGCCCACACCTGTTTGGGAACTTCGTTTGATTCTGAACTGTGTTGGAAACCCTTGTTAGAAGGAAAATTTAATTTGCAAGGGTCAACACAGCAGTGTTTATTTTTGCTTCTAGAGTACATAGGCTATTAAAGGCACTAGTGCAGGTACATCAGGGTAAAGGTATTTGAAAATCCCCTATAGCTGTGATATATGCGGGTATGTCAAACATAATCAACTACAGATCATTCAATATACATTTTTAGGCACCTGTAATTGTAATTGCATTTATGTAGCATTTACTACCCCTGACGAGGCGTTGAATCACTTTTCGGGGAGTAGCACGCTATTCCAGAACCCAAAATGATTAGTGGTAGATTAGTGTAGGGAAATATGAGTACAGTATTAGTATTAGTATGAGTTGATTTGAGCAGAGGATATGTGTGTTTGTTAGTAGGTTTGAATAGAATAATGGAGGGATAGAGGAGGGAAGAGTTCAGACGTGTTCATTGGGAATATATAGTAATAGGATGAGGCTTGGGATGAGTAAAGGAGAGATGGAGGCGTAAAGAGTCTGAAGAAAGGGGTTATGGAGATCGTAGTAGTAGAAGGGGTTTCAGATGAGTCAGAGGTGAGATAAATGAGGGAGAATTTAGTAGGGTTGTTTGGAAGATCATATTAAATTGAGGTTCGGGGTGAGCCAGGAGTGGCAGAGGAAGAAAGAGCATAGGCAGGCTGATTTTGGAGATCATAGTAGCAGAACGGGTTTGGGATGAGTCAGAGAGTGGGGATGGAGGATAGAGTAATAAAGGTATAGGGTGATGGGGAGACAGAGTAAAGCTTATGAGAGGAAAAAAAATGTCTTCCTCTTGTAAAGAAGGACTAAAAATAATTAATAAATAGATACATAAATACATAATAACAGAATATATGTGTAAGGAATATAGGGGGTCATTACGACCCTGGCGGTCGGCGGAGAAGCTGTGGTCTTAAAATTTTTGAAATTATGACCATGGCGGTTACCGCCATGGTCATCTGCCACTTCTCTGTTCCGACCGCTGGGCTGGAGACCAGGTTCTCCAGCCCAGCGGACGTCACAATACCGCCGGCGGTATCATGACCCGGCTGACCGCCATGGATTTCATGGGGTTTGGAACCGCCATGAAATCCATGGCAGTAAGCACTATCAGTGGCAGGGAATTCCTTCCCTGGCACTGATAGGGGTCTCCCCCACCCTCCACCCCCACCCCGAGTCCTTCCCCTACATCCCCCACCACCCCTGCCACCCCCAAAGGTGGCAGGAACCCCCTCCCCACCCCTACCCCCAACATTACATTACACATATACACCCGACACGCACACAGGCGCCACCAACACACATACCTGCACACACATCAACATACATGCCACCTGGTCCGTTGATCCCCCGGGAGGGGGCAGGATCCATGGGGGCTGCTCCACCGTCAACAGAACACCGCCACGCCGAATTACAGGACGTGATTTGGTGGGCGGTGTTCTGTTGATGTGGCGATGGAGGTGGAGCAACCTCCACTTCCCCGCCACCCGCCAGTATGGCTGCTGGCGGCTCTCCGTCTGAAAAAGGACAGAGGGCTGCCAGCAGTCATAATATGCAGAGCGGAAAACCGTCACCACTGGCGGACTTCATCACAGCGGTCCCTCGGCGGTCTTGTCAAAAGACCGCCGAGGTCAAAATGATCCCCATAATAATGTATATAATATTTGGAGATTCAAAGTTGTGTTTCATAAACACAGACTTTAAAGATTATCAATATTTGAGATTAATTTATTTGGGTACTTTTCTAGCATTATTTTATCTTTCCTCAATTATCAATGGCGAAATGCTTGGTGATAAAATAGTTAAGATAACATTTGCTCATTGTGATAGCTAAAATGAAAGCAGGATTCATAAGCATCTAACCTAACAACTTTTCTAGGAACTATGCAAAGACCTATGAATGTGTTAAGCATAGGATAATATACACATTTTTATGTATACATACACATACATTGTATACATACTTGTATATACATATATGCACACATATATATGCACACACACAGATATATACATTTAACTGTGAGTAAATATATGTTTGTTAAAAAGGCTTAAAGAATATGTCCATATTTTATTATTATGAAATAGTAATTATACATACTTATTAAAGAAATACACATATCTAGATATATACACAGAATCTGATTATAAATGTTTGCCAACACAGGCATATGTCGTCCATTGCTGTTTGGATATGATGGTTATGAAGGAAAGAGCCAACTCTTGAGTAGCCTTCTGAAGACAAGATAGTTTTCTGTGGATGTTATATTTGAGGTTAATGAATAGTTTGGCCGTTTGAACAGAGAAGGATGTACCACCTATAATCTTTTTCTTGTTTGGTGTGTTTTAAGGTGGGTGCCAATCTTAAGCGGAGGTTTCTTTGTTGAATATATTTGGTGATTTCATTCCTGATGAAAAGTGGACCTGTTCCAAGTATTGCTTTGTGGGTGATGCAAAGCAACTTGAATGTGGTTCGTCTGGCAATCGTAGTGCCTTCAAGGCTGGGGAGATGTTGGCTTGTGGTTTTACAAGTAGTAGTAGTGTCAGCCAATTTCTGAATGTGTTGTCGTTTTTTCATAGTAGATCGTGATGATCCATGGTAGAGGCCATTGAAGTAATCTAGTTTAGATAGTACAAGAGAGATAGTAGCCTGGACCTTGTGTAGAAATCCGAGGTGGGGGAAAATGCGTCACAGAGCTTTCAAGGTGACGAAGCTTGATCTTGCTAATTCGTCCACTTGTTCATTCATTGTTAACTTTGGTGTCCATGGTAATTCCAAGGCTTTTAACTTCCTTAGATACTTGTGGAGGTGGTCGGAGATCGAGGGCCAGTCGAACAGTGGGTCATAATTTTTCCAGTCGCCACATGTGAGTATTTCTGCTTTGGAGCATTCAGTTTGAGACGGCTCCACATCATCCATTGATAAACGACTCTGAGGCAACTGAATATTTATGACTTTCTAATGTCTTTGGGACATTCCAATTTAAGGAGTATTTGTGTGTTATCTGCATAGTTGTAGAATATGAGTTGAAATTAATTAATCAATTCTGGTAATGACATAATGAAGATGTTGAAAAGCATAGGTGAGATGATTGATCCTTGAAGGACCCCTGCTTTTGTGAAGTAGGGTTTGGATGAGAAAAAGAGAGAATAGATGACATTTGTTCTGTTTTGAAGGTAGGATGTGATCCAGTCTAGAGAAGTTCCTTCTATGCCGGCTTTTTGGAGTCTAAAAATGAGGGTATATTGGTGAAGAGTGTCAAAGAAGTAATGCAGCAACTCCACTGCGGTTGACTGTGCTTTTAAGATCATCTCAAATTGCGATGAGTGCAGATTCAGTGCCTCTCACTGGGCAGAATCCAGTTTGGTAGTCTGAAAGTATGGAGTAATCTTCAATGAATTGTGACATCTGAGTGAATACTGCTCTTTCTATCAGTTTGCCCAGGAAAGGTCCATTTGTAATCAGTCTGTAGTTGTTGGGGTCCTGTGGGTCCAGGTTTGTTTTCTTTAAGCAAAAACAACAAGTGATGGACGGAATGCTGAACATTGTCAAACACTCACCCCCAGTCACAGATCTGGGTTTAATCCATCGTTCTTTTTCCCACTTAGGGCGACAAAACAACAAGTGATGGACGGAATGCTGAACATTGTCAAACACTCACCCCCAGTCACAGATCTGGGTTTAATCCATTGTTCTTTTGCTCACCATGCCACCCCAGTTTGGACCCAGCCATATGCAAATCAGTCTTGACCCTGTTCCTCATGGGAACAGTCCAGCCCGAACTGCCAAGCCAGGTCCTCACTGGACCGGAAACAAGCATCCTGGGACCGGTTTCAGGGTTTAACCCCTCATCAGCCAGGCTAGCTTGAATCCAGTGGCATGGGAAGCACGGGACCCACGTCTGGGCATACCCTTCCCACTTAGGGCGACAAAGCAAAAACAACAAGTGATGGACGGAATGCTGAACATTGTCAAACACTCACCCCCAGTCACAGATCTGGGTTTAATCCATCGTTCTTTTGCTCACCATGCCACCCCAGTTTGTACCCAGCCATATGCAAATCAGTCTTGACCCTGTTCCTCATGGGAACAGTCCAGCCCGAACTGCCAAGCCAGGTCCTCACTGGACCGGAAACAAGCATCCTGGGACGGGTTTCGGGGTTTAACCCCTCATCAGCCAGGCTAGCTTGAATCCAGTGGCATGGGAAGCACGGGACCCACGTCTGGGCATACCTTTCCCACTTAGGGCGACAAAGCAAAAACAACAAGTGATGGACGGAATGCTGAACATTGTCAAACACTCACCCCCAGTCACAGATCTGGGTTTAATCCATCGTTCTTTTGCTCACCATGCCACCCCAGTTTGGACCCAGCCATATGCAAATCAGTCTTGACCCTGTTCCTCATGGGAACAGTCCAGCCCGAACTGCCAAGCCAGGTCCTCACTGAACCGGAAACAAGCATCCATTCTTTAATGACAGGTATATGTATGCCTTTTTAAGGTCTTCCGGAAACATTCCCATAGTCAAAGAATTATTGATAATTCTTCTTACAGGTGTGGCAGCAGAAGTAGTTGAAAGAATGTTCTTGAAGATGTGTGAAGGGCTGTTGGAAGGCCTGCTTGCGTTGATCAAATCCATAAATTCACTTTGTGATATTTGTCTGAAGGAGTGCAGATGCTGGATTGGCTTACTCTTTGAGGGGAATTTAGGAAACAGGTTGGTGCTGGTGGTTTTCCTTTGTTTTAAACAGGGGTCCAATGTGTCTGCCTTATTTGTGTAATGATTTGACACTTTGTCTATGAATTCTTCAGTAATGCGATGAGTTCCTTCCATGCATTTAGGTTTTCTAAAGTCGTTGAGAATATTATATAATTCTTTATCAGCAGAATTAGCATTTTGAATTCTGTCTGAGTATTACCTTTTTTTAGCATTTTTGATTGATGATTTGTACATTCTATTAAGTTTGTGTAGGTGAAGTTTGTCTTCATTGTTATTTGCTTTGAGCCAGGTTCATTGCATCCTTCTGATTTGTTGTTTTATCTTTTTCAGTTCTGCATTTCTCCAGGGTGTTGGTTTTCTTTAGTCCTGTTTAGTTTTTTTTTGAGTGGTAATAGGATACCAAACGCGTCCTGTAGCCACACAAAGTTTTGGAACAGAATTTATAGTGTCTTGATCTGTGTTGGCTGTTAGTTGTGTTTCTATGTCTTCAAAATTGAGTTTGTTCCATTGTCAATAGATGGATGTATGGTGGTCTTGGGTGTATTGGTTTGGGTGTTTTATGTTGGAAAGTTACTAAATGGTGGTGTGATCTGGAGACTGGTGTGATGCTTTCAATTGGAACTAGCTCTGAGTTTGCAAAAATGACATCTAGGATGTGTCCAGCGATGTGTATGGGATTGTGTACAATCTGATGTAGGTTTAATGTGACTAGGCCAGTGGTGATAGTTTTTGGATGTGCCATATTGGGTTTGTCAAACTAAATGTTTAGATCCCCAAGAATGCAGAGATTGGAGGATAACGTTACAAGGTTAAACTATGGATCGCTACCCGACTAGAGAAGAAACAATGCACACTCTCATTCGCGATTAAGGAATAGAAGCATCGCTGACTTTTCCAATCCAAGCTCGCTCGTGCAGCTTTATTTTTTACACAAACCAGGTACTTTGTGTAAAAGCAAGGCATCCACTGATTTCTATGGATTAAGCATCTTTCATTTTGAAATTCATAACTTTGCTTGAGTATGTTGGCTTTTTGACATTTGGTCTTGTTTAATTTAGATAAATATTGGCTATTTTATTAAATTGGTATGTCCATTTTGTAGTGTGTTCACTGTATTACTGTGTTTGTTGGTACAAATACTTTACACATTGCCTTTGAGATAAGCCTGACTGCTTGACTCAGCTACCATGGTGGTGAGAAGGGGTTGTCTTAGGAGTGTAACTCCCTTACCCTGACTAGAGAGAGGGTCTCTACTTGGACAGACTGCCAACCAGAGACCCCATTTCTAACAAATAGCTAGTTCAACTTCTATTTTGCTATGCATCTCTCAAAGTATTCCACCATTTACTGTTCAAGAACTCGGTGTGAGCTATTTCATTGATATCTTGTGGCTTTATCGTCCCCTTTGCTGGGTTAATATATGAATAAAAGCTGAAACCAAATTGAATAAGGGGATTTTGCAGGACTGTAGCTCCCTTATCCATGCTCTTTGTATTCCATGGTTTAAATACATTAAGGAGTCTTTCCAGAGCATTGAGAGGACAGAGTTATTTACTAACCCCGGAGTTATGGTGAAGGCAGATTACAAATGGGTTAAAGCACATTTCCTTTAGGTTAAGGTTATTGGGCGAGGAACAGGAGGAACTACAAATACGTACAGTTAAATTTTTCATCTTGTTGAAAACAGTCCAATCAATGGAACCTTATCTTCCATTTGTGACATACAGTACTCATAGTTTTCTGTTTGCTCGATTTAGGTTGAACCTGTTTAATCTCTTGTCCAAGTGTCTCCGCAAAATACAATGCGCTTTACAATGTTGTGTACATTCTACACTGGGCCTAAGAAAGCGTTAATTGTTCCGTTACTGAAGGCTCAAAAATTCACTCAAGTTCGACCTGCTTTACTGTTTTTACAATTATTGACTGACGAATTTATTACTTTTAATTTCATTATTTTTTTTAAAGCTGTTTAGTGACTGGGGCGCACCCGCGGACATTGACTATAGCTGTGCTTTCATTGTAGTTGTGCATTCACAATTTGTATTTTAATTATGTGTTTTTTTCTCTTTTCTTAAGTACTAGAATTAGGTTAATTTAATGTTGTATTGGCAATGATATATTATTGTTTTACTTTTATGGGTTTCACTGAAATCGAATAAACTTTAGAATTTGATTTGAGTCTGCCATCTTTGGGTTTCAAGCTACACCTCCCCAGGAGTTGTTAAATGTAAAACGCCCACATACTTATTATGAAATGAGCGCTATGTAAAGATGTTAAATAATAAATAAAATGCAACAGATATAACTCGAAATACTCATCCAGCATGTCGCAATACCTCTACAATTGACTATCAAATTGCTCAAAGGAGCTTGCATTAGTGAGGCTCTACTGATCGAAGCAACACATCCATTAACTATCCACAGCCCGTGAAGGATGGTGCAGCTACAATTGGTCCACAGCACACCCTGAGATCCTGCCAGCCGAGTGATCATTGCAGCCATACTGCTTGCCTAGGGGATCCGCAGCTTGAAGGCTGATTGCGGCAACAATCCAAAGTGAGTCCACCTCGGTGTGCCCCTATCAGTAAGGCCCTGTGCTTCCCCCTGCCGGTGGTGGGGATTGATGGCATGGCCCTGACATAAGGGAAGAGTAAATAAAAAGGTCCGCAGATGGGCGGCAATGGTTACTCTACTCCAGTATGGTGTCCTGTTGCTATTTCTGCTGCGGCCCAGTCGCAGAACCCAACAAATTGGCAAAGAGGGGTTAGAAATGGGGTTTTTGGTTGGCAGTCAGGTTACCCTCTGACCAAGCAAAAGCCCTCACTCTAGTCAGGGTAAGTCACACACAATCCAAGATTATCCTGTGGCCTCCCTCGGGTAGCTTGGCACGAGCAGTCAGGCTTAACTTAGAAGGCAATGTGTAAAGCATTTGTGCAATAAATTATACAATACCACAATATAACACCACAAAAATACACCACATAGTGTTTAGAAAAATATATAATATTTATCTGGGTATTTGCAGGTCAAAACGATCAAAGATGCAATATGAATTTGTAAAGATATCACTGAAAAGTGATATAAAGGGGGTTATTCTAACTTTGGAGGAGTGTTAATCCGTCCCAAAAGTGACGGTAAAGTGACGGATATACCACCAGCCGTATTACGAGTTCCATAGGATATAATGGACTCGTAATACGGCTGGTGGTAAATCCGTCACTTTTCCGTCACTTTTGCGACGGATTAACACCTCCTCCAAAGTTAGAATAACCCCCAAAGTGTCTTAAGTCGTTAAAAAGCAAACAAAGGGGGTCATTCTGACCTCGGCGGTAAAAGGCCCTTACCGCCGGTCAGAAGTCCGCCATTCTACCGCCGCGGCCGCGGTAAACCGCCACGGTCATTCTGACCACCAACTGTGAAACCGCCAAAAATCCGACATCCAAGGAAGGCCGCCTCATCAGCGGGCCGCGGAAAACTGGAGATGACCAAACCTCCACCGTCACGCCAACACAAACACGCCCATGCCATTCTGACCCACAAATCCACGTGGCGGTCTTTCAACCGCGGTATTCCATTGGCGGTACACACCGCCGCGGTCAAAATACACACCCAGCTCCAAAACACAGCCACATTGGACAATTTGAAATACACACACCTGACACACATACAAACAACACTCCCACACATCCAATCAACTATAAAACACACACCCACATCACCCACAAACCCCCACTAGTTGGAAATCGGAGAGAAGGCGATAGAGATAGAGATAGAGAGAGCGAGCACAGCAGTCGAAAACCCCAACACACACAGGAACCCAACTTCATCACCCACACCACATTTACGCACACATCACCACATATCACCACGCACATCACCACAAACACCACCCCACACCTCATCCACACCACCCTATGGCACCCCAAAGACACCCCAGGTTCTCGGACCAAGAACTCAGGGTCATGGTGGAGGAAATTATAAGGGTTGAGCCCCAGCTCTTCGGCACACAGGTGCAGCACACCACTATAGCAAGGAAGGCTGAGCTATGGCAAAGGATCGTAGACAGGGTCAACGCAGTGGGACAGCATCCCAGAAATCGGGAAGATATCAGAAAGCGATGGAACGACCTATGGGGGAAGGTGCGCTCGATGGTGTCGCGACACAACATCGCTGTGCAGAAGACTGGCGGCGGACCCCCACCCACTCCACCCCAATTCACAGCATGGGAGCAAGAGGTAGTAAACATCCTGCATCCTGATGGCCTCGCTGGAGTACACGGAGGAATGGACTCTGGTAAGTCGAATCTCAACTACTTCACCCCCCCCAACCACCAGCATGCCAACCCCCCCCCCTCACCCCCAATCTCAACCCCCCAGCACACAACCTCCCTGCCAATGTCTCACCAGCACAACCCACCCTAAACAACACCAACCCCTGAATGCCACCACAAACCATAGCCAGCCACCACCAAAGCATGACCATTGCACATACCCATACACTCCCCCCCACCACCCTCACAACACCTCCCACAAGGGAATGCCAGCACTGGGGGACAAGGGCACCCAAAATGCACGCCATGGCACACACAGAAACAATAACCATACTCCTTTACCCCTGCAGGGCCCGAACGCCAACACACCGCCACGGAGGGTCCAGATTTGTCCATCCCACCCCCAGAACAGGCCCCCAGCGAGGACAGCAGCTCTGTCGACCTAGAACCTGATGACCAGCCCGGACCATCGGGGACCTCTGGACAGTCGGTTCCCCACACACAGACACAGGCCACAACAGACCCAACCCCCTCTGGGAACACCAGCACAGCTCCCACCCAGCGGGCCCATGCCTCTGTCTCGCGGACGCGCCAATCAGCGGTGTGTCCGCCACTACAGGGCACCCAGGCTGACCCAACACCCCAACAACAGGGACCTGGGGGCAGTGGTAGTGGGCACACCGTCCAGGGGACAGAGGCCCGGGGAAACAGGGCAACTGGGAGGGCTGCTGTGCGACAGGGGGGGGGAGGACAGGCCCAGGGAACCGACTCTCCAAGAGGCCCTCACCACCATCATGGGAGCATACCATCACTCCCAGGAGACGATGGCGACGGTACTGGCCAGGTTCACCGAGATCCAGGCACAGCAGGAGGAACGGTACATGGGGTTCAGCAATGAACTCAGGAACATCGCTACCGCTATGGGGACCATAGTCCAGGCTCTCACCCGGATAGAAACCACATTGCGGGACCATGTGGCACCACAAAGGGCCCCTGTCACTAGCCAGGAACAGCCTACCACCTCCGCCGGCGCTAGTGGTCAGGAGGCCCCCACAGAACGACGGCCCACCAGAACCCCATCTCCTGCTGAAGAACAACCACCCCGCAAGAGGAACCTGAGATCTCACAGGAAGACAGAGTAGGATGCCAAGACCCCCGCCAGCATAAGATACCCCCTGATGTCATCCCACTGTCCCACAGTGTCACCCTGTCCAACCTTGAACTGCCCCTGCTCCATCCTTCCACAGGTATATGGAAAATGCACCTGTGAAACTGAGAACTGGGCTCTGCCATGGACATAACTCCACCCTCACCCATCACCGTTTTAATATCATGTACCAATATCTAGCACTAAAAATAAATCACTCATTGCACTGAAATCATTCAGGAGTCAGCCTGTATTATTTACAAATGTATAACACATTACTGATCAATAATGTTCTGTTATTTTTGTGATGACAACATACCGATGTCAATAAGCATTAGTCCATGGGCTAACCAAGCAGAAGTCACGCAGTGGGTCATACAGCACTGAAAAGGGAAGGGAAAATCAAACATCAGTTTAAAAGAACTGGGGGAAATACACAAAGTAAAGATACAGGGGGCTTTCAGTAAATGTTAAATGGCGTGGGTGATTCTTACCTGTGTGCTACTGAAAATACTGTTGGATAACTCTGTCCCTGTTGTCTGGGTCGTCCTCTTCGTCTTCCTCCTCTTCACTCTCCGCAGGCTCCACAGCTGCTTCAACACCACCATCTGGACCATCCTCCTGCAGGAAAGGCACCTGACGTCGCAATGCCAGATTGTGAAGCATACAGCAGGCCACGATGATCTGGCACACCTTCTTTGGTGAGTACATCAGGGATCCCCCTGTCATATGCAGGCACCTATACCTGGCCTTCAGGAGGCCAAAGGTTCTTTCTATGATCCTCCTAGTTCGCCCATGGGCCTCATTGTACCGTTCCTCTGCCCTGGTCCGGGGATTCCTCACTGGGGTCAATAGCCAAGGCAGGTTGGGGTAACCAGAGTCACCAATTAGCCACACACGTTGTCTCTGTAGCTGTTCCATCACATAAGGGATGCTGCTATTACGCATCACATACGCATCATGCACTGACCCAGGGAACTTGACATTCACATGGGAGATGTACTGGTCAGCCAAACAGACCACCTGGACGTTCATAGAATGGTAACTTTTCCTGTTTCTGTACACCTGCTCATCGTCTTTTGGGGGTACTAAAGCCACATGGGTCCCATCAATGGCACCAATTATGTTGGGGATATGTCCAAGGGCATAAAAATCACCCTTCACAGTGGCCAAATCAACTTCCTCAGGGAATACAATGTAGCTCCGCATGTGTTTCGTCAGGGCAGACAACACTCTAGACAAAATTTTTGAAAACATAGGCTGAGACATTCCAGATGACATGGCCACTGTTGTCTGGAATGAGCCACTTGCCAAAAAATGGAGGACTGACAGAACCTGCACTAGAGGGGGAATTCCTGTGGGTTGGCGGATGGGGGACATCAGGGCTGGCTCCAGCTGGGCACACAGTTCATGTATAGTGGCTCGGTCAAGTCGGTATCGTAGTATGATATGGCGTTCTTCCATTGTCGACAGGTCCACCAGCGGTCGGTACACGCGAGGATTCATCCTTCTCCTCGCAAGTCCCAGCGGATGGTGCCTAGGAAGGACAACATGGAGCACAGAGTCAAGCAAATCACAGGTATGTTCACCACAGCATGCCGAGCACACGATTATCTATGTATTGAAAGGCGTGTATGTGTGGCAATGCAAGGCCTAGGCCTGTGTGACGCAGTACAAATTATGCCATGTGGGCCCTTGAAATGGCGGCTGCCTGACCTGTGAAGTGGGACAATGGGATGTGAGGTCAATGCGCTGGCGTGGCACACCGTGGCGGTAGGCGAGCGAAGACCGCTATACGAAGCCGCATTGGCTAACATTGAAGCCTATGGGTTTCAGGAGCCAATGACGAGGTGCGCCGGTGGTCGCGGTACGCACCGCCGCGGTACGCACCGCCGCGGGCGTGACCGCCATTTTCTATCTGCTTAATCACTCGAGACCTGATCATCCACAGGAGAGGACCTATACTGCAAGTGCTGCTGTGACCTCGGTCTGGAAGTGACAATGGCTGCTGCGACTGGGGAAAGGGCCCCTGCCTTCACGTCTGAGGAGTTGGAGAAACTTATGGATTGGGTCCTCCCCCAGTATGCGTTACTCTACGGTCCTCCAGACCAACAGGTAAGTACACTGGGTGCACATTGAATGGGCTATGCCTGTGTGGAGTGGGGTGGATGTAAGTTGGTGGGGTGGGGGGCGAATGAGGAGTGCAACGCACGACAGATGAGAGCATGTGCCATATGGCAAGGTTGGGGAGGGGGGGGCCAATCGCATCTAACATGCAGAAAATTGAATTTTTCCTTCCCACCCTGTACATGTCAAATAGGTCAGCGCCCATCAGAAAGTGGACATTTGGCGTGCCATCGCCAAGGAAGTCCGGGCCCTGGGGGTCCACGTCAGACGGGGCACCCACTGCCGCAAGAGGTGGGAGGACATCCGCCGCGGGACCAGGAAGACCGCCGAGTCACTGCTGGGGATGGCCTCCCAACCTAGGAGGGGTGCCAGTCGTACCCTGACCCCCCTGATGTCCCGGATCCTGGCGGTGGCCTACCCTGATTTGGATGGGCGCTTGAGGACATCACAACAGACACAAGGGGGTGAGTATCAGCACATTCTGCTATCTCTCTGCGCAGTGGAGGCGTCTGGGTGGGGGAGGAGGGTTGTGGGTGACATTAGGCCAGGGCGCTTTCTGTAGTGTAGTCCTCTCCTTTAGGCATGGCCCTGTGCTCCCGGCCCCCACCTCTATAGGGTGACAAGTACAGCTATCGATGGTCCAGCATCACACGTGCGCGTTTGTCGTCTCTAGACCTGTTGTCCTAGTCAGAAGTACTGAGTAGTGTACCCCGAATGCGCGGCTTAGTGCATGAGGCTCCTGTGTCTGTCCTCTCCGCCAACGGTGTTGACATTGCATGCACTCAACCTGGTCTTCGTTTTTCTCCCCCCACCCTTCTTCTTCATCTTCTTGTGCATGTGTGCATTAGCATCATCAGGCGGAGGAGAATTGGCATCGGAGCACGAGGGAGCTGCAAGTCACAAGGCCCCGGTGGGCCCAGGAACAGACACCGAGGGCACCAGTGATCCGGAGGGCGAGGGGAGCACCACAACGGGGACCGGTGGTGACACCAGCGACACCGACACGTCCTCGGATGGGAGCTCCCTAGCGGTGGTGGCAACATCCGGCCCCCCCGCCTCTACAGGTACAGCCGCCACCCAGCGCACCAGCCCCGCCCTCCCAGCAGCCCCTCAGCCTACGCTCCATGCCCGCTCGCCCAGGAAGGCGGGCGTCTCCTTCGCCCCAGGCACCTCAGCCCCTGCCCCTGTTACCCCTGCTGCCCTCAGTGAGGAGGTCATTGACCTCCTTCAGACCATCATTGGTGGGCAGACTACCCTTTTGAATGCCATCCAGGGGGTAGAAAGGGAGGTGCATCGGAGCAATGCCTACCTGGAGGGCATTCATTCGGGTCAGGCTGCCCATCAACGATCGTTCAATGCTCTGGCCTCAGCACTGACGGCAGCCATTGTCCCTGTTTCCAGCCTCCCTCTTCTGACTGCCTCCACCCTGTCTCTGTCTCCTGTTCCTCAGCCTATCCCATCCACACCATCAGACCAGCCTGCACACACCTCAACACCCAAGGGCAGCTCATCCAGACACAAGCACCACAGAACCCACAAGCATTCACGCAAGCAACACCCAGATGCAGACATTCCAACAGTCACTACCACCTCTGTGTCCCCCTCGTCCTCGTCTCCCTCCTCCCTCCCTGTGACGTCTACACTCACACCTGCATGCACACCACCATCAGCCAGTGCTTCCATCACCAGCACACCCTCCAGTACAGTCCGCACACGTGCAGTCACCACCCCCCCTACCATTTACACGTCCCCTGTGTCCTCTCCCACTGTGTCTGTCACCCCCTCTTCCAAGACACACAAACGCAGGCAGACACCCACCCAACAGCCATCCACCTCACGACAGCCTCCAGCACAAGCACCTGCACCCAAAGACAGCACACCTGACTCTCCTACAACCACATCCTCTTCCTCCACTCCCATCACCACTTCTCCTACCCTTTACCTTGGTCCTAAAAAACTTTTCCTCGCTAATCTTAACCTCTTTCCCTCCACTGACCCACCCCCTCCATCTGCAAAGAGTCCCAAGAGCACCTCAGCCACCACCAGCCCAGCTTCGAGTGTCACTGTGGTGCATGGGTTCTGGAGTCCACCCTTTGCCAGCAGTGACACTTCCATCAGCAGCAAGGGGACAGCCAGCCCCCCCCAGGCAAGAGGACCAGGAAACTAAAGGGCCGCCGTGAGAGGACTGACACGGCTGTCCCCAAGGAGCAAAGTTCGCCCACTTCACCAGCCACAACATCTAGGGGAGGCAAGGGCCCGAGAGCCCCATCTAAGGAGCGAAAGGGCAGCAGGGCGGAGAAGTCAGCCAGCAGGAGCGCGGAGCAGGAGGGGCCCACAAGCCCCATCCCGGGTGTTAGGGAGGACACCAAAGGGCCCAGGACTCCGTCACCGAAGGGTCCAGCAACAGCACGGTCGGAGGGCGACTGAGCAGGGAGTCCAGGCCAGGTCTGGCTCCCTTGACTTACTGGACGAGCACCGCTGAACAGGGCCCCGCCGTGCAGAAGAGCACCGCTGAAGAGGGCCCCGCCGTGCAGAAGAGCACCGCTGAAGAGGGCCCCGCCGTGCAGAAGAGCACCGCTGAAGAGGGCCCCGCCGTGCAGAAGAGCACCGCTCCGCTGGGCCCCGCCGTCTCAAGCACTGCTCCGCTGGGCCCCGCCGTCTCAAGCACCGCTCCGCTGGGCCCCACCGTCTCAAGCACCGCTCCGCTGGGCCCCGCCGTCTCAAGCACCGCTCCGCTGGGCCCTTCCTGTCAAGCACCGCTCCGCTGGGCCCTTCCTGTCAAGCACCGCTCCGCTGGGCCCTTCCTGTCAAGCACCGCTCCGCTGGGCCCCGCCGTCTCAAGCACCGCTCTGCTGGGCCCTTCCTGTCAAGCACCGCTCCGCTGGGCCCTTCCTGTCAAGCACCGCTCCGCTGGGCCCCGCCGTCTCAAGCACCGCTCCGCTGGGCCCTTCCTGTCAAGCACCGCTCCGCTGAGCACTTCCTGTCAAGCACCGCTCCGCTGGGCCCCGCCGTCTCAAGCACCGCTCCGCTGGGCCCCGCCGTCTCAAGCACCGCTCCGCTGGGCCCCGCCGTCTCAAGCACCGCTCCGCTGGGCCCTTCCTGTCAAGCACCGCTCCGCTGGGCCCTTCCTGTCAAGCACCGCTCCGCTGGGCCCCGCCGTCTCAAGCACCGCTCCGCTGGGCCCCGCCGTCTCAAGCACCGCTCCGCTGGGCCCTTCCTGTCAAGCACCGCTCCGCTGGGCCCCGCCGTCTCAAGCACCGCTCCGCTGGGCCCTTCCTGTCAAGCACCGCTCCGCTGGGCCCTTCCTGTCAAGCACCGCTCCGCTGGGCACCGCCGTCTCAAGCACCGCTCCGCTGGGCACCGCCGTCTCAAGCACCGCTCCGCTGGGCACCGCCGTCTCAAGCACACACAGGCCTTGCAATGGCAGGCCTGAGACAAGGTTAAGGGGCTACTGAAGTGGGTGGCACAACCAGTGCTGCAGGCCCACTAGTAGCATTTAATCTACATGCCCTAGGCACATGTGGTGCACTCTACTAGGGATTTACAAGTAAATTAAATAGCCAATCATGGATAAACCAATCAATAGTACAATTTACACAGAGAGCATATGCACTTTAGCACTGGTTAGCAGTGGTAAAGTGCCCAGAGGTCAAAAGCCAACAACAACAGGTCAGAAAAAATAGGAGGAAGGAGGCAAAAAGTTTGGGGATGACCCTGTCAAAAAGCCAGGTACAACACTCATCTACCCTCAAAGGTTGCTGTCGGTACCTGGTGCTGGCCGATGGTTTCATAGCCTCGCAGCACTGAAGTGGTGCGCGCCGCACTCGCCCCGGCTGTTCGCTGAGTGTGTTGCTGCCTTGGAGTGGTGGTGGGAGTGCTGTCACGGTGAACAGGGTGGGGGCGTGAGGTTCTTCCTTCCTGCTGCCCGAGACTCGTTGATCTGTTCTCGACAGGCTGCTATGCACATAGCAGTCACCCCGTCCACCGCTGGTCGTCACATGTCTCCAGGAAGGGAGAGCGCTCCTGTTCAGCTGCACAGCATCAGGTGCGTAACTGACACCTGACATTGAATTTTAGCTGAGGAGAACGGAGAAGTCCTTGCCGGTCCATTAGGGTACCAAGTAAGCCTCAGAAACATTAAATGCTGTGCAAAGGGGCACCAAATGAAAAAAACATAAATACATTTTGAATAAGGAAAAATAAACAATAAGAAAGTGACCAAATAAAAGGAGGAGGACAGGCAACAAGGTGAATTCGATTGGGACACAGTCACCAAAATAAACTTATACCGGAAGTAGACACTGGTGAATGGCCAACAGCGCTAAGGGCTGCACAGGGGTTGAGTCGTGACCTGGCCTATGTCAAAAAGGGGCCTGTTACCTCCGTACCCTCACTGTGGGGCACCAACCTGACCGCAAAGTAACTCCAAAGGGCAGGTTTTGTGTACCCGCTTGTCTTTATCTGACGCTGCCCAGACTCATCAGTAGCACATCATGTCATCCATACACGTCTTGGAGCGGTGCATAATTGAGGATCCGCCATCTGCACAGGCAGCCAGATGGAAGGAGTGGGTTGAAATACTGGAAACTTGCTTTGAAGCTGTAGCCCTAGACAATGATTGATGCTGTCCCATGCTGCTACATCTAGGCGGAGCTGCGATACATAAAATCAGCAAATCAGTGACAGAAGAAGGGCCACCATTCACATATAAAACACTGAAAAGAGCTTTGACTGCCCATTTTGAGCCACGGGCAAACCCCGACTATGAAAGATTCCTCCTTCGGCAGGCTCGACAGCCTCCAAAAGAATCTGTAGACACCTTATATGCGAGACTCAGAGAGCTGGTGAGCACCTGTACATTACCTAACACTGATGACAAAGTGAGAGCACAATTTATTTCTCAGTGAAGCTGAGAGAGAGCATACTGCAAGTCCCAAGGATGCCCATGGCAGACATGCTCGCCATGGGGGAGTCGAAGGAGTTGTCGAAGGTGAGCACTGGACATTTGGAAGCAGCTTTGCAGCGACAAGTGAAGACCAGTGAATGCAGTCAGCGCAGCAACCTCAGCCTGGAAGAAATATCGTCCAAAAACGACCACCGAGAAACAGGTGTGCTACATGTGTGGAGGGTCCTACCCACACCTGGGGCAATGCCCTGCTCAAGAGAAACAATGTACGAACTGCAGCAAGCCTAACCAAGCTCTGTCATTTCACTCCATCAAAAAAACTCAATAAATCCAAGAAAGTCCACGCCGAGCCAATGCACACACCCGACAAAGGGGATGGAGACATAGATGATGATGACATGGATGGAGCAGTCCATGTAATTCAAGCCATGCAACTGGGAGGATGCGCCAGGGAATGCATCCCCAAATGCAACATACAAGTAGATGGGTGACTAGTGGTGGCCCTCATTGACACTGGAGCCTCCATCAACATCATGGCCCAGCCTGTCCTGAAGACCTTGCAAATTCTTCCTACGCTCCACCCCACAAACACCAAAGTCTTCATGTTCATATCTTCCACACCACTTCCTCTGGCAGGAGTCTTCATGACTAACATCACCCACGTGACCCAGAAAGTCTGTGCCAAAGTCTACATCACAAGGACCGGCTGAGCTGAGCTGTCGGATGGTGGAGAAATTAGTCCCAGTGTCCTTCGCATTGAGTGTACACCAAGAAAGCATCAAGGGACTGGTGGCAGAATACTCTCAATTATTCAAAGGCATTGGATGTCTCAAAGGAAGACTGATACACCTTCAAATTGACAAGTCTATCCAACCTGTGGCCCAGAATCACTGCTGGGTTGCATTCCACCTGCACCCCAAGGTGGAAGAGGAACTGCAAAAGCTTGAACTTGCTGACATCATCGAGGAGGTGGATAGACCCACACCCTTGGTCTCACCAAATGTCATCACTTGTAAGCCCAAGCAGCCTGGGGAGGTGAAAATCTGCATTGCTATGAGGTTGCCCAACCTGGTAATCCTTCCGGAACGCCTCCTAACCCCGACCGTAGATGACTTAGTGGCAGAGGTGAGCGGATCCTGATGGTTCTCGAAGATGGACCTGTGGGCGGGCTACCACCAACTGCTTCTGGCCCCAGAATCAAGGGCCATTGCAACCTTTTCTACACATGTGGGACTCCGGAGATACAAATGTCTCAGCTTTGGAGTACCCAGTGCCACCAAGGTTTGGCAGGACACAATTAGGGGATACTGACTGGACTGGAGAGAGTAATAAATGTCAGTGATGATATCCTGGTGCCTGCCCAAAAGTAGAAGAACACCTCTTATAACTCTGCACCACTTTCAAATGCCTACAGGATCATGGGCTGAAGCTGCATCAGGAGAAGTGTGTGCTTCTGCAGACAGACATTGCCTTTTTCGGGTATCCCTTCTCCGACCGAGGGGTAATGCCGGATCCCAAAAAGGTCCAAAACATTAAAACAACGCCAGCACCCACCTTTGTCACCGCAGTATGCCATTTTCTGGCCATGGTCACATATTGCGGGAGGTTCATCCAGAACTTGGCATCCCTAACTGCCCTTCTCCAGGAGCTGATGAAGGCCAACGCCCCCCTGGGAATGGAGACCAGTTCATGAAGATGCATTTCGTGCCACCAAACATGCCCTTTCAGCTCACACCACTCTGGTGTATTTTGATTCCTCCAAAGATTCTGAGTTATCTGTGGATGTGAGTCCCATAGGATTGGGCGCCATCTTATCTCAACGGGGCAATAATGGGTAGTTGGCCCTATTAGCCTACGCCAGTTGCTCACTGACTGAGAGTGAACAGCAGTATTCCCACATTAAAAAGGAAGCTATAGCTGTTCATTGGGGCTGCCGCCATTTCATCTATACCTGTATGGACAGCTTCACCATACATACTGACTACAAACCTCTAATTTCACTATTCAATAGGTCAGCTTCCACCCCCCCCCCCCAGAATGGAAAAGTGGATTCTTCAATTGCAGGAGTATCAGTTCACAGTTCACCAGGGGCCCAAAATCCAGCGGACCCCCCCTCACGGCATGCCAGGCCAGCCACTGCCCAGGAGGAATCGGAAGTAGATGACGTGGAGGAATATGTGGGTCTGGTGGTTGAGCGGTCACGGCCGTACCGGTGTCTTTGGAAGAGTTCAAAACTGCCACCGAAGCTGATGAATGTCTGCAACTGGCTACAGTTGGTGTTACCACTGAAGGTTGGCATGTCATGATGCACAATCTGTCAAAAAGGACTGAACATACAGGCCTCACACTGCTAGCCCTCCATCATGTCAGACAAGAGCTGTCTGTATCTCCGGAAGGATGTCTGCTCTGCGGTCTGAGACTAGTGGTCCCCATATCTTTATAACACTGGATCATCAATCTCACCCACTCGGCACACCAAGGAGTTGTCAAAACGAAGGCAAGACTTTGCTGCAAGGTGTGGTTTCCGGGGCTAGACCAACACATAGAGCGAGTGGTGCAACACTGCCAACGCGCTGTCAGGCCATTGGCCCCAGTGAACCCCCGGTGCCTATCCTCACAGAACACATCCCGCCCATGCGCTGGTACCGAGCAGGCTCTAACCTTGGAGCCCTGACATATGGGCGACACATGCTAGTCATCATAGATGATTTCTTTAAATATTCAGAAGTGGAGATTCTGGACATGGTTATGCTGGCCATAGGTGAACGGCGAGGCTGAAGATTATGAGGATCTTAAACAAAGTTCTGAGGATTACAGTGGCCAAGGCGCAGAACATCACCTGTGCTTTATACTCCTTCATGAGAGAGTATCGACTCACGCCCCATACTACCACTAAGATACTTCCAAGCTAACTGTGCATATACAGGATGATTGGAGACACTATCCCACATCACAAGAGTCCCCACAGGAGTAGGCAGCTGAGAGGTTGCGCTAGCATGGTCACACCAATGATCGCATGTAAAGGAAAAGACGCGCTCGAACCAGGTCCGGAACCGATGCCCGGGAGGGAAGTTCAAACTTCCATTTGAGTCAGTGCCATGGACAGTGGTGAGGACACATGTCACCATGAACACTGCAACCCGGGGAGAAGAGTCTGTAACCATGAATGTCCAGCTATTCAAGCACTACCAGTCAGAAGGAGTGGAAATGAGTACTGGTGCAGCTGAAAGACCCAATTTCCCTGAGTGAGCCGAAAGCCCGGAGGATCACAAAGTCATCCCTGAACCTGCTGAGAAGAACTGCATGGGTAATCTGCTGTACAGAAAGCCACACCTGACCGAGGGTCCGTTGGTGGCCCATAAGAGAGACGGGCTGGAAAGGCCATCAGTAGTGGGTGGTCCAGAAGTGACATTGGAAAGCATCCCTCCAAGAGATGGTTCCGTGAGGTATCTTCTGAGACCCCCAACCTTCCAGAAGGCTGAGAGGCTTTGTTCTAATGTGGGAGAACATCTGGAGGAAGGTGCTGCTGAGCCTCCACGTGGGTCAGGGAGCCAGTGATAGGGGTCTGTCATGCTGCAAACCCATGTTAAGACACAGTGAGTATGGCTTATGGCGCAGGTTTTATCTTATGTAGCAGTATGTGATACTCATGCTTTATTATGTTTTGTCCCCCTCCAGCCTGTTCCACAGTCTGATGTATTTCTTTTTTTTTTTTTTCAGTCTTTTGTGAGTATAGGAGGAATGCTGTGTCCTGGGACCGTCCAACTACGAGGGGAGCCCGTTGCAGTAAGGCCCTGTGTTTCCTCCTGCCGGTGGCAAGATTGATAGTATGCCCCTGACATCAGGGGCAAGTAAATTAAAAGGCCTGCGGCTTGACGCCAACGGTTAATCTACCCCAGTATGCCTTCCTGTCGTTATGGCTGCTGCGACTCAGTCGGGGCCTCTAGCTCACTGTGGGTAGGATCCAACACTCGAGACCCACAGCCTGTTGGTACTTGAATGACCTTGGGGGTTGGGGTGAGACCCTTCTAGGGCTGGATTGACTACTTGCTGCTCGAGTGTTGGGTGCAGCTTCTGGCTCGTGCTGGTCCCCCTCTCTGTTCCTAGGCTGGGATGCGAAGGCAGAATGAAGTGAAGAGAGTTCCTCTGGAGTGGGGCAGGACATGTACTTGCTTGCCGAGCCAGGCAGGGTCAATTGTGGCCCACGGAGGGCCTGTGTGTGTTGGTGGACTTGCTTCACTAAGAAACGTCCCCTAGGCCCATGGATACACTGGGGGCAACAACAGGCATACAATCTTGTGCAAGCAGGTGACCTCGAGACCGATGGGCTCTCTAGCCTTGCAACTGTCCTAATTATTTTCTGATTTGCTCATGCTCTCCTGAGGCAACAGTGGTGTTTCCTAGGGTGTGGCTGGATCGGGCAGCATACAAATCTCATGATTAGTTTCTAGAAAGACAGTGCAGAGAATAGGCTGTCCTTGCATTTGTGGTCTTGTTTGGGCTCTGGGGACTAAGGTGCTTTGAATCCTTTTCTGATGCCAACACCTGGAGATGTGCCTTCATGCAATAAAATGGTAAAACATAATCAGTGAGAACCCAAACTGCAGTTTGAGACCCAGCAAGGTGAGGTCAACAGCAAGCAACTGTGGGATTCGCTGCAGAGGAACCACCAAATACAGATAGAGAATTGGAACTCAGACACCTGCCGCTGCTTAGGAAACATAGCATGTAAAAGATTGATTCCAAAATTGACACCCTAACAGATCATTTAGCCCCTATGAAAGAGAGGGTGGACACACATGGAGATCTCACTGGGCAGCTTAAACAGCAGACATTGAACTCTGAGAATGGTGCCAATGCCCAAAGGGAAAAAGTGCTTCAGATGGAGAAGGTACTCAAAGCTATACAAGCAGAAAACACTTGGAAGGTCGATTCTGCCATAATAACCTGCGGATCATAGGAGTTGCTCAATTCACAAATTGTGGTAGAATGGAACAGTATGTGGAAGCAGTGCTGAAACATCTATTCTGTGAGTCAAACTTCAAAACCCTGTTCTCAGAGTAGCATGCCCACCTCTTACTGGGCCCACGCCTGTCACTTGGCGCACCAGCTCACCCAACTGTTTTGCTCCAATTTAACTATAAAGACAGAGACCTAGTCCTTAGGCTGACAAGAGAGCAGCGTCAGGTGCAATACGAGGGCAATGTGGTATCCCATTTTTATGACTTCATGGTAGCTGTGCAAAGGGCCTGCAGAGATTTTGCCCCTGTTAAACGATTGTCACAGAGAGCCGGCATACAATGCAGCCTGCAATATCCATTAAAACTGTGCATACTACTAGAGGCCAAGCCAATTCTGTCCACAAATCCCAATAAGGCCACTCAGTTTCTCCATCAGCGCCTGGACCACCACTCACCACACAGGGCCAGTCCCCAAAAAGATGATTTAAATAACCTATTAAAACTAACTTTAAACTCCTGTTCTACTGGGCACCTGTCACAAACCCAGGGAACAATAACATAGGATGGCAATAGTGACTTTAATGTTAGACAACGCCCTATCATAAGACACACTGAAGCTCATGGGCTAACCACTACCAAACCACCAACTACTCCAGAGAGATGTGCATTAGCTGAGCCCAGACAACCTCACTTTCATGTTTAGAAGCTCCTTTAGCGTTGACTGACTTGTTGGAGTCATGGAGTTACAAAGGATAGGTTAGCTAATGGAGTGACTGTCCTGTAATTTGCAGAGTTAGGATGTCCTCTGCAGGAGTCTGACCTGATGCAGACTGTTGCTTTTGAATTTCCAGGTGTGGAGTGAGTTTAGACAGTAGTCAGGTCTCTGGCATGTTGCCCGGAACACAGTAGGAGGGAGGAAGGAAGGTTACCTGAAAGAGGATCCACGGAGTTATGTTGATTTTGCATGGCACACTGGCACACTGACTATACAGAATGGACATGTACACAAAACAGCTGGGTGCAGTGGTTCCCACTCCATCAGCGGAGCTATGTCCCAAGAACATGTGGATCTGCACCACTATGAAACCTTTAGTACAGTTAAATTTCTGTCATGGAACCTCTAGGATCTCAATGATCCAGGAAAATCAGGCATGTATATCACAAGGCATGATATAAATTCTTCTAACAGGAGACAACCCAAACAGACACCAAACTCTGAGCTGAATGGGTGAAACACAACTTTGTCGCACCTACTGCAGTTTTATGAGGTAGTGACTTTAATGTAATAATAGAAGCACAGGCGGCTAGATCTGGGACCGTGGGAACTGCTTACAAGAGTGGTCCACCAGCTTTACACTATAATGGGTAGGGGGTGCTTGGTCGACACCTGGCGTGGTTGAAACCCAGAAGCCAATGAGGGCATCTGTTACTCCTCAATCCACAACACATGGCCCCTCCTGGACTATTGGTTGTTATCAGTCAGAATAGGTGCCTGGGCCACTGTTATTGAACACCATCCCAGGATGCTGTTCCAGCTGAAACTAGCGACCCCTGTATCACAGCTTAGAGTGTTTTCATGGCAGCTGACAAGAGGAGAGCTGCAGCTGCAGTTTTCAGGGAACAAATTTGAGACTAGGAAATTTGATTCTTTGAGATCAATGAGAACTCAGTGAACACTACTGCCTCATTGTAGGAGGCCTACAAGGTGGTCATATGAAACACAGCAGGTGTATAGTGAAACAAGCAGGTGTACTCAAATATATCAGGCAGAGCTCTAAAACATTAGAAACTAAACTATAGAAATTGGAGATTGCCAAAGGCACACGGGCATCACCAGAACAATTACCTAAAGCCAGACTTTTAGGAGACTTCCCTAGTGCAACTTAATTATCTAGATAGAAAAACTAAGGTCAGAGTCTGTGGAGAGAGTGACAGGCCAGGACCACCCTCGTGGCTGTCATTCATCAGCACAAGGGCAGCTTAGTGATCTCAGAGCTCACTCTGCCAGTGGGCGGGCTATGTTACAGAAAATAAAGACATACTAGCAGCTTTCCAGGGGCAACACTTGGAACTTTGCACCACCAGATACTTCCCTGAAAGGGAGACACTATACCATTACTAGACCATTACTTTGACACCATCGCATGGCATGGCTGGAGGAAGGGCCCATGCAATACTTGACAGACCCTTAACAGTAGAAGAAATCACAGCAACTATACAATCCCTCCCAAGTGTCAGGGCCCTTGGACCCAATGGTTTGCCGGCCTAGTTGTATAAAGAATAGGCAAACCTTCTAGCCCCCATGTTGCTATCTATCAAGGGGCTTTCACTCAAGGAAAGCTTTCCCGCCATTGCAGGAGGCATTCAAGTCCAGCAAGCCCCCAACCGAGAAGGACTCGTACAGGCCTCTCTCCTTAATAAGACATCAGCGAAACTGACGGCAATCAGGGTGCAGCTGTCATCCATTTATTGACCCATCCGGACCAGTCCGGATGTGTCTGATTCAGATCTACCTCACATAACCATATGTCTTTATTTGCACTTATAAATCAGGTATGACTGGCTTGCCAGCGTGGCATGCTCTCTAAACCAATGCAGATAGCTCATGGCACTATGCCCACTCTCAGTACGCTTTCCCCTTGCTATGGAACCCTTAGCAGTCTGGCTACAATAACACCATGGTGAAAAGGGGCACAGCTTCATTGCTTGATGCTCACTAGTGCCTCTTTATGTGACTGACTTTACACAGTACATCACACACTCAGTGGACAATGTGGCAGCAATACTCACAGGCCTATCGTCGGGCATCACCATCAACTGGGGCAAGTCGTCCACCATGCGACAGCCAAACTGAACTGTGGAGAGAGTGATGGAATAACCACTATGCTGGAAAGCCATTCCTCTCAAATATCTCAGCATCATGGTAAGCACTGACAAATAAGAAATAATCAAAGCGAACTACAGCACATTGATGTGTAAAACAGAACAACTAATTGACTGGTGAATAAGACAGCTGCTATTGCTGGCAGGGCATGCAGCACTTGCAAAGATGGCATGATCCCTCTACCTTTTTAACAACGTACCCATCCCCCTCACAGGAACATTCTTCACTACACTGAGGTCGGCATTGATCAGTTTAGCAAGGGTGGGTAAAGAGCTCCATCTTACGTGGTAGACATTGAAACTGCCATACAAACGGGGAGGCATGGCTGCACCCAACTTTGAACTGTAATACCGAAGTGCTCAGGAGCAGTATATACATTATTGGGTATATCCACTAACAAGCTAAACCCATTTGGCTGTTGAGACTGACGCCTCTGTGCCATCACAACAGAACATGGTGCTCTGGGATGACCTCAAGAAACTGACAACACAAATTGATACACTGGGCTACACGGGCTGGCAAAAACTCATCTGTTGTATGGGCCAATGCAGCCTTCAATCCAGGACTCCCACTGACATGCAATGCGTAACTGTATAAACACCTCAACACATTGCACCTCGACTGTTTTGGGGCCCTGTTTCCGGGGAATACCTTTTTGCCGCTCAACACATTTAATAAGAGGCTCGACTATAGACCCACAGATACCCTCAGTTACCTAAGATTCCAAGAGGCATGCCTCAGAGTTAGGCCTGCATTCCCAGATTTGCCACCTAACTTCAACACACTAGAACAAGTGTTAGCATCTCCCTCTCCCAAGTGATTAGTGTCCCATCTATATGGTCTCAGTCAGATCAAGGCACAGGTGCCAGTGGAAAGAAAACCTGAAACTTGAGCTGTCCTACACACAATGGGCATTTTGCTGTGCTCAAACTTGGGAACTTTTCCCAAATTACAAACACAGGCTTATACACTTTAAATTTCTATGCACAATTTAATACACAACTGACAAATTACACAAGCTGGGACCAATGGACACTTCACATTGCAGCAGATGCTGTGTAGTAACTGTGAAATTTTACATTTGGCGTGGCTATGCCCACTGGTACAGTCCTTTTGGGGAGAGGTAGGACAAATTATATGAGTCATGCCAGTGGAACATGTGGTGCTCACTCCATGCTGGTGTTATTAGGCTACGTTTAGGATTTCTCCGCTGAGAATAGAAAATTGTAATCAATGATATTGGTACTTGCTTAGCGGAGGGTGGTCAATCATCTGGCCTCAATTTAAGATGGTGCTACCAGCTTATGGTTCTGGGTTAATAAATTTGGAACTTGTGTCTTTGCTCATTAACACTATGAAAATTATAATGACTGCAAAGGCGTACTGAGGCTGCCCTAGAAGTAGCATTTTGACACCTCACTGTAGAGTTGAATTGCATCACCACAATTAGGTTTTTGAGTGATGAGTGAAAAACTGCAAGTAACAGAGACGTTCTGAATTGGCCTAGACAATGGTGATTCCTCCATCTTTTTTCATCTTGATTTTTCTGCAGCTTGACTATAAGGGTCTCTTAAAATCATGGAAACTATCACTGGCTTTAGAGGAACAGTCTTAAGCTGTTTCACCTCACTCCTCAATGATTGCCAACAACCTGTTGGGCTGTGGGACCCCCTACCCTGACCTGGGCGTGTTACATGTGGAGTCCCACACTTACAAAAATAGCCACAATACGATGTTGTTGAGAATCATGATGGAGGTGCCAGGGACATCAATTCACCAATATGCCAAGGATATTGAAATCAACATAACAAACTTCATTTTAATAGCGTCTACACCCACAACTTCCGCCTAATAATTTAGGAAAAGCATATGCTCAAATTTCTTAAAGTTTAACGCAGAAAAAATGTATTATTCCTCATTTCAATCAACACCATTCGAAAGTTCAGCATAGTCTGGTATACTAAGCTGCAAATTGAAGGTTTTTCCCATAAACGTCCTAACAAGCCAAGTCCCATCTATATCCACGTCTCTATGACAGCACAATCTTAAAAGAAAGTTAGGTAGAGCTGCTGTTCTCTTTTTAAAAAGAGGTAAACCTGAAGTAAACAAAGATATTTCAAGGCTTTAGATTAATATCTGGGTTACCCAAATATGTTCTGGGTTTTACTAAAGTGTTACTCTGCTGCTTGACTTGTTTCCAGCTCTATGGAATAAAGAACAACCAGTCATGAGACCCCCACAGCAACACTTTGGGGCTCGAGTTAAGTCTGAATGTGCCTACTTAAGCCTCATATATTTTCCACGTTATCAGGATGTCACATAATTGCCACAGCTGCCAACTTTGGAACTAGGGAATGGTGTTCGAGACTCGGCGTTGGCTCAACATACTGTGATTCTGGTCAATTCAGTTAATCTCTCTGTGCCTAAGAACAAATAATTATTGTGCCCTTGTGTAATGTAACTGGTGCGCGTGTAAAGTGCTCCAATACCTTGGAGTCAAGTTTGCGCTACATAAAACTGAAAAAAACAAAGCTATCATCACTCTGTCCTGAAAATTGTCTGATGGCAGCAAAGATCTTGTCGTGTCTCACGACTTACTAGCGCGCGCGGCCCAAATTAAAACTCCGAGCCGTCAGGCTAGAATTACGGACTTCTTTATTGCTCATTCACTGTCAACCAACAACCCCTTTCCCGCCTACCGCCTCCCTTTTTATCTCCTCCCCCCTGTCGTCATGGTGCAAACCATCTTGCACCTTTGGAGGAGAGGTGGTCCTCCATTTCCCCCTTCCTTGGCTCAGTCCGTGGTGTTGACGGCTTCCGGCGTCAAACACTACAGATCTCAGAAGAAAACACTACCTACGATTCAAAACAGATAGTTTGAATGGCACGTTATCCTGAAAAAGTTTTTCTCTAAAGCTGTTCTCTTTCTTACCGCACGCACTACCCTGTATCATCCCCAATTGCCATCATTTGCAAGAAGGGAAAAATAATTCGTTGTTTCATTCTTTGATTCTTTGTCATGGGTATATTGGAAAGAGGCATTTTGTATTATTATAACTTTGCATTTAGCAAATGCCGATAAATATAAATGTATCAGTGTGTTTTCTAGATAATATTTGGACAGAATTTCCAACTGCTAACACATCAAAGAAAAATAAATCTAAATTGCTTAAGTTTAAATGGCTAGTGGGAATCATTACTAGAATATCATGAATGTAATAGGTACTATTAAAGCGTTATTAAGAGAGCTAAGATATTTAATAGAAAATGATGTTCGTGCACTGTAAAATAATTTCTAAAAGAATCTTTAAAAATATCAATAGTAAACAGATGGAGTGGTATACTAAAAGTTCCTTCAAGATGAGAATGAAAAAAAATAGAAGTGGTGATGTGTGGAAAATATGAGTCTTTATAGTCTCTGGCCCAGATTTATGTGGGCATAGACCCATTCCAAAGCCACATTAGCTTTATTTTTTTTATGCTAATGTGTGTGTTGGAAGACCAAAAACGCTGCAACATATTTACAAAGTGTTGGAAGGCATGCATTGTGTCTCTTTGTAACCCCTTGCGCCACATTCTTCCTGCCCAAGGCACAATGTATGCACAGGGGGCATTCCGACATTAGTGGGGCTGAAAAAATGGCACAAAGAAATCTAAGACATTTCTTTGCATCATTTTTATCGGCATTTTTTAAAGCCTACCAAGAGAAGGCATTAAAAAGAGGCTCCCATTGTTTACAATAGACCTCTGGGTGCTTTGCAGGATCAGCATCATAATATTTGATGCTAATCCTGCAAAGCGCCTGACTAGCATCAAAAGTTATGACGCTAGTCCAACTGACTAATGCCATGGTGCGCCGTATTTTAAATGCGGTGCACACATGGTGGCGTTAGAGGGGCAATAAGGGGTGCAAGAAAAGTGGAGCTGCACTAGGTGCACCTCCACGTTCCATAAATCTGCCCCTCTGTTCTTCTCTGTGTGCAGACACGTGGTCACTAGAGTAAGATTAATTGCAGCTCAGTTTTGAAAACCATTGTACATGAGAATTTGCCTAGGAGAAAAAAAACTATGTAAATATATTGACAACATGAACTGGCATAGAGCAAAGATTCACCTGCCCTAAATGACCTGTGGTTTAGAGGCTATAATGCCGTGCTTGGATCCTTGATACCTCGGTTGTTTACCAGTATGGATAGTAGGCTAAAAATCACATGATTTTAGCCATATAGTTTTATTCCCTTGTGATCACATTGTAAAATTTGCAATGTAGCTATATAACAAGAATGTGATCAGCGATTTTTCTCAATTTCGTATTCCAGTCCTTGTGCTCACATCCTAGTTCCTATAATTCTGTCTGGACTCTCTCTCTCTATATATATATATATATAACTCTAAGTCTCTCTCTCTGTCTCACACACGCACACACAATAGCTTGATTGGTTTAATGTATTACTTATCACCTGTAAATTACATGTTTTACAATTATCAATTTAATGGATCTTAATGCATGGTGGGTGAAATGGCCTTGTTTAAGTTCAAAATTGGGACCAGAGAACTAGATGACGATGTCAGCAATGAGAACGTAAACCATTATGTAAACTTGATTTCTTTTTTTTTCTTTTTATAAAGTGCACAGTCACTTCAGTTGGGGCATCCTAATGCTGGAGCTCGCTACGGATCCACATAGAAACCAAGAGGGCAATGCTTGAATTTTAATTGTTTTCTGATGGTGGATTAAAAAATGCTCAGATGAATGTGCAAAGATAGTCAGTTTCAGAGTGTGAGGCCTAATTAGTGACCTGCTTCTCTAGAGAGTTTAAAGCGAGGAATCACAGCCAGAAGAAGACCAGTGGATTTAGGAGAGTAGACGAGAAAACATTCTTAATATGAAGACGTATTTTGTTAGATGAGGCATGATATAGAAAGCAGTGAGCTTTGAAGCTGGCCCATTTGGCTATTGGAGTCCAGTGTAAATCTTTCAACTGGGGGAGATGGAATGACTGCCACTAAGCCAACCCCAGGAACACCCATGGACCTTTTTCTTGCCGCACCTGCTCCAGCACTGCCCAAGCACCACCCCATGATCCCGCACCAAGCTCGGACAGCCACCTCAAGTGCATACTCCTCAACACAAACTCCCTCGTCAAGCATGCAGTAGAAGTCTGGGACCTCCTCCACTCAACAGTCCCAGACATCAACTTCTTCATGGAGACTTGGATCACCCCTACCGCTGCTCCAGACATCGCCACAGCCATCCCAGACAACTACAAAATCATCCAAAAGGACAGAGCCAACCGGCATGGGGAAAGCATTGCCATAATCTACAAGAACAACCTCTGGTTGACAGCCATCATGGAGTCACAGTCTCAGTCAACTCACAAGCATCTCCATTTCCAGATCCAAACCAACCCAAACACCTCCCTATGTGGCACCCTCATCTAAGGGCCACCCAGACCCCGACCCCAGTTCTGTAAAGACATTGCAACCTCATCGCCCCCCAAGCACTTACCTCCTGCGACTACATTCTACTCGGTAACCTCAACTTCCACCTTGATACCCACGAAGACCCCAGCACCTCAAACCTCCTGGACAACCTCACAACTCTCAACCTCAAACAACTCGTCAACGTCCCCACCCACAGAGCAGGACACATTCTAAACCCCATTTTCTCTGCAGGGGACAACATCACCATCTCCCACACTTCTGAACACCATTGGACTGACCACAAGTGCTTCCACTTTACCTACACAAAGAACACCGCACACCACCACACCCCAGTCCCCCCGGCAGACGCTGGGGCAAAGTCATGCAAGCACAGCTCACCTACGCTCTCAACCACTCCTTTCCTTCAGAGGCAGCGGATGCATATGAAGCTGCAAGCAACCTACACCACTGGCTCTCAAACTGCGCTGGCAACGTAGCCTCCCTAAGGAAAACAGCAGGTAGTCGACAGAGCAAAACATCAAAGTGGTTTACGACAGACCTACAGGAATCCAAGAGCTCTTGCAGCCGACTGGAATGTGAATGGAGGATCAGAAAATCAACCAAAGACCGACCCAGCCTACAAAAATGCAGTCACCACGCACCACCAGTCTGAGGATGGTCTATCAGAGCTTCCAAAAAAGCCACCTTTCAAGCACGCCTCTACATAACAGCAAAGAGCTCTTCGCCACTGTCAAAGAATTCACAAACCCCTGGACAGACACGTCATGAGACCCCTCATCCATCTCACCCTCCCAAGACCTCTGCAACCACCTCGCTACCTTCTTTTACCAGAACAGGACATCTACATCTCCAAAGGCTTCAGGAACGAAGTCCTACCAGCACTGCTCACCACCATGTACCAAGCACCCCACCAAATACTGAACTCTTGGACTTCCATCACCATAGAGGATCCCCAAACACTGATGAACTCCATCCACTTCGGAGCACCCTCGGATCCATACCCTCATCACATCCTCAACCTGGCCAGTGCCACCATAGCACCGGAGGTCTGACGAACCATCAACCGATCCTTCGAGACCACCACATTCCCCTCAGACTGGAAACATGCCAAAATCAGCCCGCTACTCAAGAAACCCACCACCAACCTGAGGGAGCTGAGGAACTACAGACCCATCTTTCTGCTCCCTTTCCCAGCCAAGGTAATGGAGAAAGTTGTCAACCAGCAACTCACCGAATTCCTCGAGACACACTGTATCCTAGACCCATCCCAATCCAGATTCAGAAGCAACCACAGCACCGAAACCACACTCTTAGCAGCCACCAACGACATATGCATCATACTGGACAGCAGAGGCACGGCATCCGAGACAAAGCACTGGACTGGATAAGGTCCTTCCTCACTGGAAGAACAGAGAGAGTCAGACTACCACCCTTCACGTCTGAACCTAAAGACACTTGCTGCGGAGTGCCCTAAGGATTTTCACTTAGCCTGATGCTTTTTAACATCTACCTGGCCCCGCTTGGCAAGATCACCAAACAACACGAGCTAAACATAATATCCTACGCCGACACACCCAACTGATCCTCTCCCTGTCTGAGGACTATGCTCAAGCCAAGAACAATTTTCACAATGGGATGAGAGCAATTGGCACCTGGACGAAGGCCAACGGCCTCAAGCTCAACTCAGACAAGACAGAGATCCTCGTGATCAGCACCACCCCTTCTGCCTGGAGCGACTCCTGGTGGCCCACCACTCTGGTTAATGCCCGCTGACCATGGGCGCAACCTGGGTATCATCCTGGACTCCTCTCTATTGATGGCCCGCCAAGTCAACGCTGTCTCTTCATCATGCTTCCACACCCTCTAACTCCTACCGAAGATTTTCAAATGGATTCTCCCCGACACGAGGAAGACACACACCCACGCACACATCACCAGCAAACTGGACTACGGCAAAGCACTCGATGCTGGCATCACCAAGACTACAAAGAGTGCAGAATGCAGCAGCCAGATTCATTCAGGACATCACCCAATACAGCTGCATCTACTCCCACCTCAGAGACCTACACTGACTCCCAGTCAGCAAGTGCATCACATACAAACTCCTGATCCACCTTCAAGGCACTGCACAACATAAGACCAGCATACTTCAACCACTGCCTCCCCTTCCACATACCCACCAGATGTCTCGGTTACTCCCAGCTCACTCTTGCAGCTGTTCCCCAAGATCCGGAAAAGCACAGCAGGAGGAAGATCCTTCTCCTACCTAGCAGCCAGGACATACAATGCACTACCTCTCAAGCTCAGGTAGACTGCATCACTGAAGCAGATGCAGATCAGGAAGGACCTCAAGACCTGGCTCTGACTGAGCAACACACCCACATACAGTGCCTTGAGGCCCTATGGGTGATTAGCCATGATTTAATAATTGATTGATTGAATGATGAAGGAGAAAAGTTCAGAAGAAGATACGTCACTGCGTTCTGAACAACTTGCAGTAAAAGAACATACATTTGAGGTTTTCCTAAGAAGAAGACATTTGTGTAATATATGCAGGAGGTGATGAGAGCCTGTATCATGGATTAGCATATTGGTATAGGAATCAAAGGAAGAATTTTTCTAATCATGCATAGTAGTCCGAATCAACAAGCAGCTAGATGTTTAATTAAGCAGCTGTAAGATAGTTTATCATCTACCCAAATGTCTAAGTATTTGACAGCGGGTTTGGCAATAGGTGATGGAACAAAGTAGCTAGGCCACCACCTAGGGGACCAAAGTTATGGCTGTTTACCAACTAGTAGCACCTCAATTTTGTCGCCATTAAGACTTAGAGGTCAATCCACTGAGCTTGCTTTGGAATTTGCCTGAGGTTTAATAAAGGCAATTAGACAGAGATACAATAGGCTTGGTGTGATCAGCATAGGAGTAGGAGAATTTTATGAGGCTGAAAGGGCGTATGAAGGCAGCCGGAGGCAAAAGGTAAGCATAAAATAGTGTAGGCTCACGGAAGGTCTCAGAGGTATTCCACAAGGTAGAGAATCTTCAGTAGATGTAAAGGGTCTCATAGTGACAGACCGTACAGGATCTGCCAGAGAAGAAGAAAAAAAAGCTGAGGAATGAGTTACAGATGCATTATTCATAAAACAGGTTAATTAAAATGGCATGAGATACCCGATTGAAAGCCACAGAGAGATGCAAGAATATCAGAACAGTTGTGACTCTTCGGTCAAAGAAGGCACACAGGTGCTTTGTAACATCTAGGAGAGCAGGTTCAGTGATGTGCAGCCGTCCAAATTGGATTGAGATGGATCCAATATATTATTAGCTTCCAAGTACTGAGAGAGTAAACTTTAACATAGTTTTCAATGACTGAAGCAATAGTTGATTAGGTTGCTGATTACAGGATATGTTACTGACATACTCCTATAGCAAAACCGTGGAATGGAGAAGTGTCAAGGGGGTGGGGGGCTTTGATTTAATAGTGGAAATAGCTCTGGGAGAGAGGAGACCTTGGTAGAAAAGGACTGTGTTTTTCAAATCAGGTAAAGAATTGTATGGACTTCGGATAGAATTGTGCAGTTGTTTGATTTTATTAGAAATAACTTACATAAGCTCAAAGATACAGTGACCTTGGACATGCAAGCAGCATGGCGGGTAAGAGATTTCATGAGCGAGAACATTTCCTGAGAACAGTTAGTATCATAACAAATTTTGTTAGTATGGTAGTCTACAAAAACAGAGTGAATGGCTTGATGGTAAAATTAAATGGCAGACTTACAGTTCAGTTTGGTCACAGAGTCTTATTGAGCTTTCCACAAGCGTTGTAATTCTCCACGTTTCTGTTTGACAGCCTACTAACCTTTACGTTTATTTTGGTTTATAAGTTAATGAATTGTATTAGCTGTAAGTGCAGCTAATACATATGAAGAGTAAAAAACAAAATGGTTCCTAAAGACTCATTTGTATTTGTGATGTCCGATATAGATACTTTTTGATTACTCTGTTTGAGCATCAAATGATGGTGCATTCACTACTGTTATGCTGAAGACTCCATTGAATTGTTTGGGTCAAAAAGTCAGCCATTTCTTAAGCCCTCATTACGAGTGGACCAACTATAAAGGCAATTATTATCGCACCTTTTCACATCGGATACTACAGGGATCAGAATTTAAAAGGTGCAATCATTTTTGCATAATTTTGTGCCGTATAAAATGGGGCATAACATGCAGATTTTTGTGCTTTGCGCACCAAAGTCTACACATAGGCCCTCATTATCACATTGGCGGTAAATCCCGCTTACCGCCACAGTGACGGCCGCCAACATATCACCGCGATGGTGAATATCCATTCGCCATATTATGACACACACACACCAGTCCGACAGAATACTGTCACATACACAAATCTGCCAACCCAAGAGTCAGTGTTAAACTGTCGGTACCAACACCCATACCATTACACCAATAAAACACCGCCTACTACATCATGACCCATGAACCACCACAGTGGATATTCAACGGTGGTAAACCATTGGTGGTACACACCAGCGCGCACAGAATGGACACCTAAATACTAAACCGCACAAGTAGATGATGAGAAAACCACGGCACATCACAGGATCGTAGTATGAAACATTTACTATTTATTAGTGTTTTAGGAAAACAAATGTCCTAATTCAAAGAAATAAATTCATAAGGTTTCTTGTAGATAAGTTCCAGAATGGTAAATAAAAACAGCCAACACGTGTTTCGTCATTCCTGACTTTTTCAAGGCTCATTTAAATATTGAAGGGTAGAATAACTGGTGGGAGTTCCATATTCCAAACAGGTTTAGTAAAATCGATCAGTATGGCAGAATGATAGACGGAATCACAGGACCATGATAAGTCTGTAGCCGATCTGTGGGTGGCCGGATGCCGTGTTGTGACTAAACCGCACAACATTGTCCAATACCAAAAACACATACCTGACACTCATACACACACACCACACACACCCACCCACAGCATTATAAAACACACACCCACATCACCCACAACTCTTTACGAATACAAATTATTGCCACCAGACTGACACCAGGACCATTGTGACAATTAGACACACACACCACATACACCCATACATCCCTCACGCACCCCACTACGCACACCCAACCACAGTACCCAACACCCACATACTTACACACACCACACACCACACAACACCCATGTGCCCACAAAGGCACCCCCGTTTCACTGATGAGGAGTTGCGGGTCATAGTGGAAGAAATAGTCAGGGTAGAGCCACAGCTGTTTGGAGCACAGGTACAGCAAATATCCATTGCCAGGACGATGGAGCTATGGCGGAGAATCGTGGACAGGGTGAACGCTGTGGGACAGCATCCAAGAACAAGGGATGACATCAGGAAGAGATGGAATGACCTATGGGGAAGAGATACGTTCCATAGCAGCAAGGCACCAGCTCTCCATACAGAGGACTGGCGGTGGACCCCCACCTCCTCCCCGACAGCATACAGCATGGGAGGAGCAAGTCTTGGCAATCCTGCATCCTGATGGACTCACTGGAGTTGCCAGAGGACTGGACACTGGTGAGTCAATATTGATTACTTATCAACCCCCATACCTGCATGCCACCTCACACCCTCACCCTCATTCCCATCATTCCACTCCATCCCGCACACTGCACCTACACATATGACTAACCCCAATGCCCAGCACTGCATGCAGTACCGATGCATGGACAACAATCAATAAAGCATGCACAGCATTGGGGAACTAACAATCCCACAATACATCAACATACACAAACCAAGGTGGCAGGGCAACAGCAATGATAGAGGGGAAACCAGGGTTGTACAATATGTCACAGGCATGAAGCATAATTAATCACTTACATCCTCACAGGTGCCCCAGCAAATGTCAGCGGAGAGGAGGTGCCACGACAAACCAGTCCCTCAACAGAAGATGCCCCCAGTGATGACAGTAACTCTGGACTTCAGGATCTGGATCAACTACCTGGCCCATCAGGGACCACTGGACAGTCGGTCATCCCGGCCCACTCACAGTCCACCACAAAGCCTCCCCCATCAGTATCCAACACCACAGCACCCATCAGCGCCCCCACACCTCTGTCCCCAGGACACATCAATCAGCAGTGTGCCCACCTGTACAGAGGCCCCAGTCCACACTTCACACCCAAGACAATCACTGACCTGGGGTCAGTGGAAGTGGGTACACCGTTCAGGGGACCGAGGCACAAGGGAACAGGGACACTGGGAGGACAGCTATGCACCAAGGGGGAGGACAGGCCCAGGGAACCGTCTCTCCAGGAGGCACTCAAAAAGATCCTGGGTGCCTACCAACAATCCCAGGACACAATGGGCCAGATCCCTGACAACTTGCAGGAGAACAAGTGGCTGCAGGAAGAACACCATCATGATCTCCATAGCAGGGGTGCTGGCAGACATGTCCAACATCATGAGGGAACGGACAGCACACCAGCGGGCCCCTACCACTAGCCAGTCTATTGCCCAGCCCACCACTTCCACTGCAGCTAGTTGGCAGGAGGCCGCGCCACAGAACCCACAGGCCACCAGCACCCCTCCCCTGCAGAAGGTGAACCACCCTGTAAACGTTCCCTGCAACCCAAAGAGAATCCAGAGACACTTGCCAAAACCATTCCACCGTCAGGAAATTAGGCTCTTCTGATTGTCCCCCTTGTGTCCCACCCTGTCACCTTGTCCACTTTGAACTGCCTTTGCTCTCCTTCCTATGGCCCCTTGGACACTGGACCACTCCGTAAACGTTCCCTGCAACCCAGACAGAATCCAGAGACACTTGCCAAGATCAAGACCACCGTCAGGAAATGAGACTCTCCTGATTGTCCCCCTTGTGTCCCACCCTGTCACCTTGTCCACTTTGAACTGCCTTTGCTCTCCTTACTATGACCCCTTGGACACTGGACCTGTGCTACAAACAGACTGGAACAATACCCTGGACTTTCCTCTACCATCACCCCATTCCATTGCACTTTACCCTCAAATTAATAGCACTACAATAAACACCCTTGAACACAACTTGACCGATAGCATGCATTCAAGGGAATAGTCACATCTGGTGCAAACGATCAGAACACTGTGATAGCATACAATTAATGACCTGTAACTGTCTGTAATAATCACATCAGGACACTGTTGTCTTATCACAAACATTTGTAAAATGACAAGCCATATGTGACAGTAAGTTGAGATGCAAAGGAAGTGAATGCTACAGTCACGCAGATGAAATCAATAGTCAGAGCAAGGATCAGTTCCACTGTCTCACCTGTGTCATTGGAAGTATAGATGTATAACTGATTTTTGTTCTGTTGTACACATCCTCATCCTCAGCCTCTTCATCCTCACTTTCCTCAAGGTCCCCTGCTGCCACAGGGGCATCTCCAGTCTCCTCCTCCTGCAGAAAAGGCACATGTCGTCTGAGGACCAGGTTGTGCAACATGCAGCATGCCACTACTATCTGGCAGACCTTCCTGGTTGAGTACCACAGGGATCCACCTGTCAGATGAAGGCACCTGAACCTGGCCTTCAGGAGGCCAAAGGTCCTTTCGATTCTTTTTCTGGTTCGCCCATGTGCCTCATTATAACGGTTCTCAGCCCCTGTCCTGGTATTCCTCACAGGGGTCAGGAGCCACGAAAGGTTTCGGTAGCCAGAGTCACCTGTAAGTATTGAGGGACAAACATTAGCCTAACACAATGCTATGGGGATAACACCTGAAGGCATACACTGGCAAACAGTGGGTGGGGACTCTGGCTCACCTATTAGTCACACCCGATGCCTCTGTAGTTTGGCCATCACATTTGGGATGCTGCTATTCCTCAGGACAAAGGTGTCATGCACCGATCCAGGATACTTGGCAGTCACATGGAAGATGTACTGGTCCGCCAGGCACACCATTTGCACATTCATTGAGTGGAAACTCTTCATATTCCTGAACACCTGGGACCCGGGGACGAATGCAATATGTGTACAGTCAATCGACCCAATAATATTGGGGACATGCCCCAATGCATAGAATCCTGCCTTCATAATGACCAAATTTTTCACCTGGGGAAGAACAATGTAGCAGCACATGTGTTTCACCAAGACAAACAAAACCCTTGCCAGCACGATTGAGAACATTGGCTGTGACATTCCTGCTGCCAAGCCCACTGTTAGGTTGAAAGAGCCAGTTGCTAAGAAATGGAGCACTGATAGCACTTGCACAAGAGGGGGAATCCCAGTGGGATGACGGATGGCTGATATCAGGTCAGGCTCAAATTGGGCACGCAGCTCTGTGATTGTGGCCCTGTCCAGTCTATAGGTGAGTATAATGTGCTTGTCCTCCAGTGTAGCCATGGCAACAGAGGGTCTGTACACAGTGGGGTTGTCTCCTCATCCTATTCATCCATAGCATGAGCTACCTAAGGAACACAAGAGTGATAAGGCTGTCACAATTTGAACAATGGAACTACAACCTCAGTGTACATACAGCCTCAATGTGATGGGACAGTGAGAAAGGCAACGTGTGTGAAATTTTATGCAATTACGCAGTTATGGTTTATCTGATCATTGTCCACCACCATGAAATGGCGACCGCCTGTCCTGGATCTTGGGAGTGAGGTAACTCCGCTGAAATTGGGCGTCGTGGCAGAAAGCGGTCTAGCACTGCCGTGCAATTCCTCATTGGCTAATATGTGGCTCTATGTCGTACAGTGGCCAATGGGGATCAGCGCTGGCGGTGATGGTATACACCACCGCAGACGTGACTGCCATTTTTTATCTAAATCCTCACTTGTTTCCTGACTTTCCACAGGACAACACCTACATTGCGTGTGCTGCTGTGACCAGTGTCTGGAACCTGCCATGGCCCGTGTGACCACGGACATGACCCCTGCCTTCATTTTGGAGCAGTTAGAGTGCCTGGTCGATGGGGTCCTACCCCAGTATGGACTTCTGTATGGGCCTCCAGACCAACAGGTGAGTACACCTTGGGGATGATGCATGTGGAAAGGATGCATGGAGATGTGTGGCAAGCATCGTGTCATCGGCGGGTAATGTCTGGTGGTAGTTTACAAGGTGGGTGCCAGATGATGTGTGTACCAGTCGTGATGGAAACAGGATTGGTGGGCCGTATGTGTGACAGGCTGGACTGTATGTGTAATGGTGTCCTCCTGTCTGCATTCCCTCTGCAGGTCAATGCCCATCAAAAGAAGGGATTGTGGTGAGCCATCGCCAAAGATGTGCGGACCCTGGGGGTCTACAGCAGGCGGAGCACCCACTGCAGGAAACCGTGGGAGGACCTGAGATGCTGGGCGCGGAAGACCGTGGAGGCCCAAATGGGGAGGGCCTCCCCACGAGGAAGGGGTGTCCATTGGAACCTGACCCTCCTGATGGCTTGCATACTGGGGGTGGCCATCCTAGAGCTGGATGAGCGCTTGAGGACAGCAGAGCAGCCACCAGGGGGTCAGTACAGTGGGCGTTACTACAATAATTGGTAGGTGGCATGGGATCCGGGTGGTGCATGTGAGTTAGTGGGTACCTCTTAATGCCAGGCCAGACATTGCATCGTGATCAAGCTCATGGGTAATGGGTGTATGGCAAATGCAGGTAACCTAGCTTGTTTGCATTCTATGTCAGTCAGGGCTTTGTGGGTCCCAGGAGGTGTTCAGTTGATGGTGTTAGGCCCTCATCTTGCTATGGCATCTAACCAAATCAATGCCAGTGAAATGCATAGTGCTCAATCCTGATCCCTGTGTGTGACAGTGCTGTGTATGCCAAATGTGGTGTTGGTGCTGTAATTGACCCAGTGTTCCCTTTCTCTCTCTCTCTCCCCCTTTTATCTTCTGTCATCCTGTCTATGTGTGCATTAGTATCATCTGACAGAGGAGGAGCGGGACCGAGGACAGAGGGAGCTGCATCCCACAGGACCCAGGAGGCAGAGTCCACTGATGCCGAGGGAACCAGTGGGACGGAGGGCGAGGGAAGCACCATGGCAGAGACATTAGATGACAACACTGGCTCAGATATCTTCTCCGATGGTAGCTCCCTGGTGGTGGCGGACACCTCTGTGATGACCCCAGCTGCAGGTACAGCCGCCACCCCAGTACCAGCCCCGCCCTCCCAGTAGCCCCTCAGCGAGTTGCCTGTGCCCGCTCATCCAAGAGGGTTTGGTTGAAAATCCAGGACTACCAGCCTTTTCTCAGTGTATTATTGAGCCTCTGGAGAACAACTCAGAGAGCTGTGCGTCAGAGGATTGAGTGCTGGGGACCTGGGCTACACTGCGGATGAAGAACTTTTGGAAGAAGTGCACAGAAGTCCAAGGAGCTTCAGAAGACACGGTGCACAAGGGTACTGTCGCAGCACAGGGACACAAGCTCTTACCTCCATAAAATTTGGACAGCTGGACCTTTGGACTGTCTGGGTCACGTTGGTCCATCACCTGTGTTTCAGGTAGCATGCTCGTCATCAGGAGAGGAGTCCCAGTGTACAGGTTGTCATCGCAGAAGGGTGCCTGCTGAAACAGGGAAGTGACTCTGTTACTCCACAGGAGATTCCTTCGGTTCCTCTGGTGCAGGGTGAAGTCGGGTGAAGGCAGCCAGTCCTCAGAGCGTGCACACCTTGGAAACCGTTGCAAATTCTGGCTGGAGCTGAAGTTGCAGATCACAGGAGTCGTCCTGGAAACTTTGTTGCAGTTACAGCAGTTCCTGGAGCAGTCTGTAATTGATCTGATGGTCAGAAGCTGAAGCAGAGGGTGCAGAGGAGTCCTGGAGGAATCTTGCAAACCGAATCTGAGGAAACAACCAGAGGAGAGACCCTACAGAGCCCTAAGAGGGGGATTGGCTACCTGACCAGGTATGCACCTATCAGGAGGAGTCTGTGACGTCACCTGCTGGCACTGGCCACTCAGAGGTCTCCAGAGGGTCCCCACACCTTGGAATCCAGGATGGCTATCGCCAGGGAGCTGGATAAGCTCTTGGCACCACCCCTGGGGTGGTGATGGACAGGGGAGTGGTCACTTCCCTTTCCTTTGTCCAGATTCATGCCAGAGCAGGGACTGGGGGCCCCTGAACCAGTGTAGACTGGATTATGCAAGGAGGGCACCGTTTGTGCCCTTCAAAGCATTTCCAGAGGCTCTGGGAGGATAATCCCCCCATGCCTGTCACACCTATTTCCAGTGGGAGAGGGTGTAACACTCCTCTCCTCAAGGAAATGCATTTTTCTGCCCTCTTGGGATTGAGCTGCTCAATCCCCAGGAGGGCAGAAACCTGTCTGTGAGGTGGTAGCAGCTGGGGCTGCAGTGGAAACCTCAGAGAGCTTGTTTGGCAGTACTGTGGGTCAATGGTGGATCCCCCAAGGTGCATGGGATTGGCCCCCAATACCAGATTTGGATTGGGAGATCAATTCCATGATCTTAGGCACCTCACATGGCCATTTTCAGACTTACAATTGTTAAGCTACATACATGTATTGACATTTATGTAGTGCACGCTTATAATGATGTCCCCTCACTCACAAAGTCCGGGAAATTGGCCCTGAACAACATGGTGGCACCTTTGCTAGTGCAAGGGTGCCCTCACACATAGGGGGTCATTCCGACCCTGGCGGTCCATGACCGCCAGGGCCGGGGACCGCGGAAGCACTGCCAACATGCTGGCGGTGCTTCCAGGGCTATTCCCGCCGGTTTTCCCCTGGCCCAGGGAATCCTCCACGGCGGCGCTGCTTGCAGCGCCGCCATGGGGGTTCCGACCCCCTTCCCGCCACCCTGTTTCTGGCGGTTCTTACCGCCAGGAACAGGATGGCACGAACGGGTGTCGTGGGGCCCCTGGGGGCCCCGGCACTGCCCATGCCACTGGCCCCATAACAGGGCCCCATACAGATTTTCACTGTCTGCTTTGCAGACAGTGAAAATCGCGACGGGTGCCACTGCACCCATCGCACCCCTGCAACTACGCCGGCTCCATTCGGAGCCGGCTTCCTCATTGCAGGGGCTTTCCCGCTGGGCCGGCGGGCGGCCTTTTGGCGGTCGCCCGCCGGCCCAGCGGGAAAGCCAGAATGGCCACCGCAGTCTCCTGACCGCGGAGCGGCCATTCGGAGGTAACCGCATGGCGGGCGGCGACCGCCGCCCACCGCGGTCAGAATGACCGCCATAGTAACTTTGCACCTAGCCTTCAGTAAATGGAGGTTAGACATATAGGTGATTTATAAGTTACTTAGAGCAGTGACAAAATGGTTTTGAAATAGTGTGTGCACTAGTTCACCCAGGCTGCAGTGGCAGTCCTGAAGAAAGTTTTGTATGAGCTCCTTATGGGTAGCAAAAGAAATGCTACAGCCCATAACGATCTCCTGGAACCCCAATGCCCTGGGTACCTAGGTACCATATACTAGGGTCAGGCATAACACACTGACAAATAGCTTTTTAAACTATGAGCACCGGGGTCCTGGCTAGCAGGATCCCAGTGAGACAATAAAAACACGCTGACAAACAGGCCAAAAACGAGGGTATAACCATGCTAGAAAGAGGCTACTTTCTCACACTCCGGCGATGGAGTACTTTAGTATAAGCAGCCAGGGTCTGGGTAAACGGACCTGTTTCTTACTCAACTGCTTTAGAGTGATGGACTAAGCAGGTATGTCCCGTCACAAGTTTCATGTGCACTGTTGCCAGAACCGTTGGACTGAGTCCTATGTGAGAGTGACTAATATGGAGGGCTTCTGTTTCGAGGAAAGAAATAATTGTGTCTGATTATGCAGATGATATTCTGAGTTATATCTGGGACCACGAAGACATCCTTTGCCTGATAATTTGCAAGATACTTCCCTAGGCTGCTATGCTTGTGCCCGCCAAAAGGCTAGAACAATAAGATGATCGCTGAGAGCTGCACGCCAACATGTAGAAGTCACAGTCACACCGGAGTCCTACTGGAGTCATGTAGGAGAGTTGCTATGCTGTGGGTGTCTGTCCCCTTAGGTGGTCTTTTAGGTGCCATGGCTTCTTCTTCCAGACACTAAGCCCCTTTCTTCCCTCTGCCTTAGCCGCAATCTCACTGTTTTCCACTGCCGCCACTGTCCTCAACTCCTGCAGGGAGCTGAGTGAGTTTTAGGCATGCAGCAGGGCGGCTGGTGGTCTGTGCTGGCGAGTTGTGTTGGCTAGGGGTTTGGGGTGTTGAACTGTGCTAATGGCCCCTGAGGTGCTCTCTTCCCTCCCAGCCCCTTGGACTTCCAGTGGAAGAAACTGGATGAAGTTGGTTTGATTACTGACTTGCTGACTGTCTCTTGAACTGGGGTGCATCAGTAGAAGGGCATCAATGCACCATGGAATGCACGTTCAAGTGTTCCTATCCTACCCTACACACCTTTGGGTGGTGGCCACGCCTATCAGCAACAACCGGGGAGGAGGTAAGTGGCTGATTTATTGCAGCATGTAATTAGTCAGTTGTCTGGAGTTGTTGGAGCTGTTGAGTCCTTGGAGCCAGTGAAGCTCAAGAGGCCCAAGAGGCAGTCCCTGTCTATATCAATCAACTGACCTGTTCATCGTGTTCACAGGTCACTGGCTGTCTGACAAAATCTGTACTATAAAGCACTTCAGCAGGTTCTGTAGGAGGTCGGGTTGGGTCAGGTTGGGTCAACCCTCCCACCCCTCCTAATGAGGAAGCGCAAGGCATTGGAGGTCCCTACCAAACCTGCAAACTCCTCTCCCAGTACTCCTACAGCAAAACTCAATGGGTTCCTGCATAGAGCAGTTGACATTGTCAACATGGAAATTGAGCTTGTGGAGCCCCTTTTGTCACTGTTTTCTCCGCCCTCTTCCCTGCCATGCAACTAGGGGGCTATCCCATAGGATTAACTTCTAAACTAGTCCTACAGATGAACAAAACAAATTGGGGAGGGCAGGGACAATGACCTGCAATCTACGGCAACACAAAAGGATGATGGACAGAGTGCTGAAACTTTTCAAACTCACACCCCCAATTGCAGATCTGGGTTAAATCCATTGTTCTTTTTGCTCACCATGCCACCACAGTTTGGACCCAGCCATATGCAAATCAGTCTTGATCCTGCTCCCCATGGGAACAGTCGAGCCTGAACCACCAGGCCAGGTCCTCCCTGAATCGGAGGCAAGCATCCAGGGACCCGTTTAGGGGTATCACCCCTCATCATCCAGGCTAGCTTAGGGAGACTTTAACAACACAAAAGGATGATAAACGGATGGCTGAAACTTTTCAAACAGTCACCTCCAGTCACAGATCTGGGTTAAACCTATTGTTCTTTTCTCACCATTCACCCCAGTTTGGACCCTGCCATATGCAATTCAGTCTTGACCCTGCCCCCTTGGGAACAGTCCTGCCCAAACTTCAAGGCCAGCTCCTCCCTGGACTGGACAAAAGCATCCTGAGACCAGTTTAGGGATATCACCCCTCGTCATCCAGGCTATCTTGAATCCAGTGTAACACTGAGCAAGGGTCCCGTTTCTGGCCATACCCTGGCCACTTAGATTGACTTTAGCAACACAACAGGGTGATGGACGAAGTCTTTTGCTGACCATGCCACCCCAGTTTGGACCCAGCAATATGTAAATCAATCTTGACCCCCGGAAACCGTTCTCTGGATGTTTGTTTCTGGTCCATGGAGGACCTGGCCTTGCAGTTTGGGATGGACTATTCCCAAGGGGAGCAGGGTCAAGACTGATTTGCATATGACTGTGTCCAAACTGGGGAGGCATGGTGAGCAAAAGAATGATGGATTTAACCCAGCTCTGTGACTGGAGGGTTTCAGCACTTCGACCATCATCCTAATGACACATCGGATGCAACCGTAACAAGGTTCTGTAGCGCATGAATAAAAAACGTTATCCCATTCTGACTCATTTGGGGAGGACAGAGTGAATTAACCAAGTTGGGATCAGTTTTGTCTGCCCAGCTGTCAGAGTCTGTACCAACGGGGACTCATTTTACTCCTTCTGCTTCTTCTGCATGGTCCATATTGATCAGCTCCTTCTCTCATCAATGTGAGCTTCTAGCCCCTGCAAGTGCACTAATTACAACTAGGCCCAAGAAATAAGGGTGCCAATTTCACAAGAAAATGTGGGCGGCAGAGGTCCTAAGAGGGTTATAGGACAAGTGTACCTGCCCACATAGGTCATCCCTTTCCCCAGCTTCCACCAGAGTGTACCCCTTATGTTATAGTACTGAAGAATGTACCAACCCTAAAACCCTGCCGAAGAGTAGATCATTTGGTTGAGTGATCTTTCAAGGGAGGTTATAATGGTAAGAACATCCCCCTGGGTGGGTCTGGTTGTGAAGGAAGTGACTGGTAATTGCATAATAGTCAATTTTAAGTAATTTCATACTGCCAGATCAATTTTAAGGTTTTTCAGCAACCTCTCTCAATCCTCAAACCCTAACCAGGTATTAACTTTAGGTTACTTGCACAGACCAGAGGTTCTTTCTGCAAGCCATGGAAAAGTAAATAAACATCACCAGGGGACTGTGAATTCAATCTACGATGTAAAGGTGAGGAACTCAGTTAAAGCACTCACTTCTCTAGAAGAGCTGGATTGAATCTCTACCCCCATGTTTTTGAAGGCTTTGTCTGGTGAACACATTCATAAGGAGGGGTGTGAGTCTACTGACCCTTTGGGTCAGGTGGAGCAGGATGGGCCTCCAAAGAGGTGTGTTTATTTCCACCTGCCAGCTCAGGTCTCTGTATGGATCGAGGGAGGCCAGGGTGGAAAGGACTGAGAGCCATGTCGTGGAACAATGCCTGTGTTCATTCTAATCTTAGGAACCCAGAATGGCTCTCTACTATAAACAAATGGGCACTGTCTTATTGCAGGAGACATGGGCAATCAGGGACTTTGAAATAAATGGTTTTCAAATAGCCCCATTGTTCCATCTTGTGCTGGCAGAGCTAAGGGAGACTTAGAAATTCTGTGCTCTGTAAAATTAATTTGTACCTGCTGAAGAACAATGTTAATAGGATTAACTATCACCTGGTTGTAATGCAGACCCCATACTGTTTTGATGTGGTTTTGATCAACCTATATAACAATGTCTTTGACTTCTGTATAACCTCCATAGTTTATGATTTAGACAGCGATCTCGGGTCTTTTCTTAATTGTCATAACAAAGAAGCACTGATTGTCTGGGGGTGGGATTTTAATTCAAGGCTTTGTGGGAACACTGATACCTCTTCATGTGAACTGGAGACATCAAAGGGGAGGAGTATGTATATTTCCAGGATACACTTTTGGGGAGGCCTTGAATAGATTGCTGACCTCCAGATCCCTGGCCTTTGCCGGTCCGGTATCCCTCCCCTCACTACTTTTAACAGTCCTCAAAAGTGTAGTGAGGTTGACTACATTTTATTGTCACATTATCCAGCCAAGCTAATACTTGATCATTCTATCATGATTTCATGTATTAGCGAACACAACTGACTTACTTTAGCGCTGGACCTCACACTGATTGGGGGTAAGAAACAGCAGGAGAACCTGGCACCCTCTTACTCATGAAATGGGGGTGTCCAGCTAAAATGGCAGAGGGTGGATAGGGACGCCTTTCTAGGAAAACTTGTGTGTGAGAACAGTGAGGATTTTTCAGTACTTACCAGGGAGGAGGGGACACCAGAGGATATTGCTAATGCTTTTAGAACTGTATCCTGTGCAGTGGTCAAGGGGCTGAGGAAGTCTAAAGTTTGAAAAAATCCCCCACCTATGGGCTGGTTCAATCATGCCTCCACAGTGGCTCACACAAAACTGAAACTGGCTCTTTCTACTAGATTGCACTCAAAAAGCAACAGTGAATGGCATAAGAAGCTACAAATCTACCCTGGAGCCAAGGAAATCTGTCCTGAAGGAAGAAGCTTGGGGGAAGCTGTCAAAAGCCTCCATCTTGAAGGACTCAGCACTGTTCTGGAAGGTTGTTAATCAGCCTTTCTTTTGAGGGTATGAGAAACCAGCCATAGATACTGTCATTCCAGTGGAGGCATAGGTTGCTCACTACAATAGTGTGTTGAATCCTGGTAATTGGAGCTCCTGCTCAAGAGGATGAAGAGATAGTCTGTGGTAACCCGGAGCTCTATTCCAACCTTGCTGACTCTACTGAAGACAGGTATGTAATCATTGTCCTTGGGCAGAGCGCTGCAGGGAATCGCCCAGCCCTGATGGTGCCCCCCCTGGATCTCTTCAAAGATAACATTGCACCATTTGCCCCGGTTCTGACAAATCTTTTTAAAGCTTCCATAAGGGTGGATCTTATACACAAGTGGAAGGAAATGGTAGAGGCCCCCATCTTTCAGAAAGGGGGCCACCATGATCCCCACTTCTACCGACCTATTGCCCTCTTAGACAGCTCCCTCAAGACCTTTGGCAGAAGTCTAGCATGCAAACTGGAGGATTGGATGGAGGAAACCACATCCTTTACCAGAATCAGGTACAGGTTTCGGCCCAGACTGCGGACAGTCGAGTAATGCTTGAATCTTCAGCTGGTCATTGGTAAGTATGTAAAGGAAAAGAGAGGTTCCATTCAATTAGCGTTTATGAACCTCTCCTTGGCATTTGACAGAGTTAATAGCTCTAGGGGATTATGGTAAGGACGGGAATGGACCAAGCTATAACTGGCTTGTTGCTAAGTATGCACTGGGATAGTTTGATTAGGATCAGGTTCGGTACAGAGGATGAACTCTCTCCTGAAATGAAATCCTCTATGGGAGTCAGGCAGGGGTGCGTGATGGCCCCCTTATTGTCTCTCATTTACATAAATGACCTTGAACCAAGCCTGTGCAAAGCAGTGAAAGATCTCCCCAAAGTGAATTCAAGGGCTCTGACCATTTTACTCATTTTACTGTACGCTGATCCTTATTTCAAGAGTTGCAAGTGGTTTACAATGTCTTTTAGAGTCCTTTTAAAGTTTTAAGCATGGACTCCATTAACGAACCAATCTCAGTAAATCCTTTACTATGAGCATTCGTCTGAAAACTGTTAAAACTGGAACTCTCCATCTAGGTGGTATGAAAATTCAAAAGCTCAAGACTAACTATTTAGGCATCCCTCTCCACAAAAATTTAACATGGCACAGTCTATCTTCCAATAGGGTCATCCAGTCCCAAAGAGCAGTGGAGGCGATTTTCACCTTTGCACGCTGTCTAGGGAAAAAATTGGTGTGCAAGATTATTAGCATTTACAAAAGCAAGTGCACTTCCATAGCTTTGTATAAAGCAGGGTTATGGGTGCATAAATGTGCTGGGCCTCTTAAGAAGATAGAAAACAAGTTCCTAAGAAGACTTCATGCTATTCCACAAGACATCCCCTCTTGTTTGTGCCACTCTGAGGTGGGTCTGTACCCTCTGGAGGACAAGATTAAGGGGGCTTCACTATCAAAAGATGTTCTGGATGATTGTCTCTCCCAGGATTATGCTTTGGTGATCTGTTGGGTTAATTATGTTAAAGGGGGGTTTATGGGCCTGGTTTAATCAGGCCTATATTTAAACCTGGGATACACAAAACCATTTCTGACATCCTTGGTGACAGAGGCATTCAGGGAAAGACAGTGTAGCCTCCACTAGGCAAACCTTGACAATCTAAGTAGTAGTGTCAAATAAAAACTCTATTAAAACAACTCTGGGTTGTGAATTTTATTTGATTTCAACCTTTAATGCTGAAAGTAGGATTCTGCTTACCAGTTTTTGTTGTAATCTTCTGTATTTATAAGTGGCCTTTCCCAAGGATGTTGACTGATGTACAACCTTGCCAAACTGCCCTTGTGATGATTCATCAAAGCAAAGCACCATGGACTTTACTCTATTTTGTCATTTATATTCTCAACCCCGGAAGCGCTTCCAGAGACCAATTCTTTGCTCATCCAATATTAGATCTCATAGAGGAGCGTTGCTTTATTTGCAAGCATTGTGTGAGTTGGATCCTTGTGTAGCAGGTTTCAACTTTATCTGTGCAATTAGGATTAGACACATATATGGGGCTGTGTGATGAATGTTTCTGATATTTGAAGTTTTGTGTCCCTTTGAACTGGGATTGATTATTTTTTAATCATGTTTTTATTATACTTTTATGTAGTTTCATGACTGCAATGTTTTATTCTGTGCTTTTATGGCTTGTGATTTAAGACCATTTGACTGACTGGCAAGATACTTAGATTCAGTGGAATTTTGGATCTAAACAACATTTGGAACAACTCTATAATATTTCCATTGATAGTGGCTGCGACTCTCTTGAGTTTACCTTACAATGGACAGATAAGTTGAAAAGATATCTCGAAATTTAGGTACACCGCAATAAGTAGTATCCATGAGTTAGAACTTTGGCATGCTAATGACAATCTGAATCACATTAGAGAAAAAACACTGTTCCTTAAATATACAGGTAGTGCACATGCCTGATGACAGACTGGCCAGGGAGCACTAATAACTTTTACATATTTAGACACTGTGACTATATGATGAATTAGCAGATGGAGAGCTTGGATGTGGATGGCTGTTAGGTAAATGTTATTTTAATGCAACCTTTGGTGAAATTTTGTGTATTTTTAATTTTTTAAAGAAAAGTTAATACAATTTCAGATCATGGCGCATTTGTAGTATGACCTTTAATATTGACTCCATATTTTAATCACACCTAGACCAAGGAGGTGCAGTGCTACTCATAACCAAACACAGAATATTGTAGCGGGGATATTTGGCTTACTGAAAGGCAGGTTCCAATATCTGCACAAAAGTTGGGGTGCCCCGAACAGAGGTCTTCATTGTTTTTGTTCTGAGCCTCCCTAAACAACATTTTTTGAAGTCTTACTTTTCCCAAATCATTATGTCAAGGATTGGGGGAGTGGGAGAGACAAGGCTTAGTGCAGAGGCAGAGCTTTTGACATCATTTCAGAGGTATTTTTCCTGTAGGTCATCATCCATTCCAAAATGTGAGACTTATAAAACATTCATCAAATGAAACCAGTAATTGACCCTAAAATACTGCTCCCATACTTTGGGTATTGTGAGCCTGTCACACCTTGGGCCCAGTGCAACTGTACCTGCTGCACTGATGATGACTGATGCCCTTAGCAGCAGGATATCACTTCTGCCTGTTTCGCCCCTCCCCGGCCATGCCTATCACTCCAACCTTGAAACAGGCTCTCTGTCCTCTGAAAAAAAATAGCTCCCACATGCAGTCCCCATTTTTCTCCAAGGGTTCCCTCAGCCCTAATGCTAGAATGGAAAAAAAGCCCCATACCCTTTTTTTAAAGTGAGACAGACATAATTATGATGCATCGGACCGGTCAGATACCTGAACCCCAGTACAGTTGAACCTGCTTTGCTAATAATAGCTACTGTCTTGCAAAACGGGCTGTCTTCTCTACCCTTCATTAAAAATAGGACTGCTATCTTGCAACACCCCTCTCTATGCCATCTGTCTGAAGCCAAACTAAGGCTCATCTGCTTATATTTTCTCCTCCCTTGAGCCACTGCTCTGAGGCCCAAAGCAACAATGGCACGGTAAGTGTGCATTGGACCCTAGTGTGAGCAAAGAAAAAAACAAAACAACCGATTTGGGATTTAGTTGGCTCTTCTAACCACTGGTACTTGGTGGCACTCTACTAGCAGCACCAATGCCACTTTCTGCCCCTCTTTGTGACAAAATGCAGCAAGGGTGATCTATGCTCTAATCCTAACAAGGACATTTGACTTCCACTATTCATTGTCATAATAAAACAGCCTTAATTGGAGTACAGTGGCCAACTACTCCCTTGGCCATAGTAATTCCTGCACTAATGGAACCATAGACCCTATTACTTTTCAATTTTAAAGCCATTACGCTGAGGTCCTAGGGGTCCAGAAGATTAGGGGTCTGCATCTGAATTCAACCCTGTTGGCCTACTCCCTGCCACCGAATGAACTCACCTTTTCTTAATAAACAGCTGTAACTGAATGCTTAATGCTGACCTTCAGGTGCCTCTGCCTAAAAGCAAAAGGGGTGGGGTAATGGGTACAGTAATCTAAATAAGAAACAGGCCTTCTGATCAACCTTTAATTGATGGAGGTCACTTAAAGCTTCATGGTAATGAAGATCTATTATTTTTAAAAAGTAATGCAAAGGTGTTAACAGCTGCATTCTGGAGTACTGGAGACAAAAATGTTTGCACCTAGTACAGTCTGAGTACTGAGTCTGAGTACTTATTACTAAAATATATATTTTGAAATAACTTTTTTTTATCCCAAACACTACTCCATTTTGTTCCAGCCCAGCTTATACTGTGGGCACCATTATTTTACAATAATGAGGTATCTATTTATAGTGTGTTCCGTCACAGGCTGGGACCTTATAGCACTACAAATACACAAGTCACTATTCCCCACTGCACCAACTAGGATTCAATTCTGGGCCTTTCTGGTCTCACATTCACAAACATCTACTGCAATCGCATTAAACAAAGGAGGTTTCGTAACGTAAGAGTACCTTCCCAATGGACCAGTTCAATTTGCATTTGTTTTTCATTTAAGCTGTGTGAAGGCAAAAACAAAACAAAATAATACATAGGCCCTCATTACAACCCTGGTGGTAAATCCCACTTACCGCCGTGCTGAAGGCCGCCAACGTACCGTGGCGGAAATCCGCTATAGGTATTACGACCCACATCTCGGAATCCGCCACTATACAGACACCCACACATATCCGCCACACCAAAGGTCAGTGATAAACTGGTGATACCAAAACCCACACCTTGACGCCAACAAGAATACGCCCACACTATCACAACCCACAAATCAACGTGGCGGTCTTTCAACTGCGGTAATCCATTGGCGGAACACACCGCTGCGCTCAAAATATACACACATTTACAAAACACAACCGCATTGGACAAATCGAAATACACACACCTGATACACATACACACACCATGCCCACACACTCACACCACTATAAAACACACACCCACATTACCCACAACCCATTACAACGACATTTTTTTGAAGAAGCACAGAGAGAGAATAGCTAACACTACACCAGCATCCACTAGCACATCCACTAGTACACCACACCATCACGCACACAACATCCACGCACCTCAAACAACACACACCAACACAACATTTCACACAGCACAACAAACATCCCCTGAAACATCACCCACACCACATCATGACACCTCAAAGACACCCCAGGTTTTCTGAGGAGGAGCTCAGGTCATGGTGGAGGAAATCATCCGGGTAGAGCCACAACTTTTCGGATCACAGGTGCAGCACACCTCCATTGCTAGGAAGATGGAGCTATGGCGGAGAAGGGTCAACGCAGTGGGACAACATCCAAGAACACAGGATGACATCAGGGAGAGGTGGAACGACCTGCGGGGAAAGGTACGTTCAGTGGTATCCAGACACCAGATTGCTGTACACAGGACTGGCGGTGGACCCCCACCTCCTCCCCCACAACTAACAACATAGGAGGAGCAAGTCTTTGCAATAATGCATCCTGAGGGCCTCGCAGGAGTAGCAGGAGGACTGGACTCTGGTAAGTCATATCTTTATTACCATATCCCCTCACCTCACCTGCATGCCATCAAATAACGCCACCCTCACCCTCACCTCCATCACTCCAACACCCAACATATGCCCCACTATCACAACCCAGCCATCCCAATACCAAGCCCTGCATGCAACACCAAAGCATGGACACCCATTGCCAAAGCATGTCCAGTACAGACACCCACACAGACCCCAAAACACTAATCACACAATGGCAAACATAACAAGGCAAGAACAGGAGTAGAGGGTAACTCACCCAATGCACAAGATGGCACACAGAGTTACTAAAACTATGCATTTACACCCCAACAGGACCCATACACAACGTCACCGGACAGAAGGTGCCAGACATATCCATTCCACCCACAGAAGAGGCCCACAGTGACGACAGCAGCTCTGCCCGCCTGGATCAAGATGACCAGCCCATCAGGGGCCTCTGGACAGTCTGTTCCCTTGCCACAGTCACAAGGCACCACAGATCCTCTCCCCTAAGGAGACATCACCACAGCACCCACCCACCCACCCAGCGGGCCCATCAGTCTGTCCCCAGGACACGTCAATCAGCAGTGTGTCCACCACTACCGGGACCCCAGGCAAACCCACTAACCCAAGACAATCAGGGACGGGGGGTCAGTGACAGTGGGCACACGGTTCAGGGGACAGAGGCACAGGATAACAGGGAAACTGGGAGGACTGCTGTGCGACAGGGGGGAGACAGGCCCAAGGAACCCACTCTCCATGAGGCACTCTCCAACATCATGGGAGCATACCATAATTCCCAGGAGACCATGGGCACGGTAGTGGCCAGGTTTCAGGAGACCCTGCGGCTGCAGGAGGAACACTACCTGGGGATCAGGGAGTACTTGAAGTCCTTCAACATCACCCTGGTCACCATTGCAGGGGTGCTGGCAGACCTGGCCAACACCATGAGGGACACAGTGGCACACAAACGGGCCCCTGACACTAGCCTGAACGATGAACAGCCCTCCTCCTCCGCAGGTGCTAGTGGACAGGAGGCCCCGCCACAGGACCAACAGGCCACTAGCACCCAACCCCTGCAGAAGGAGAACCACACCGCAAACGGTCCCTGAGATCCTGGAACAAGACAGAGAACATTGCCAAGACCCCCACCAGGAAATAAGACTATCCTGATTGTCACCTTTCTGTCCCACTTTGTCACCCTGTCCACCTTAAACTGCCATTGCTCCCCTTCCTATGCCCCCTTGGGCTATGTACCTGTAAGACAAAGAGACTGGACTCTACCATGGACATTCCTCCACCATCACCCCCAGCCCATTGCACACACCCCTCCACTTATTAGCACTGAAATAAACACCCTTGAATCACAAATCAATCTGGAGTCAGTCTGAACTTTTACAAATGTGTAATTGCAACCTTTCGGAAATATAGCAATGTCAATGTTCCTGTACACATACCAATGTAACTCAGTCGTTGGGCAGCAGTAAACATAGCAGAGGGAACAAAGTGGGACCCAGATCTGTGAAATGGAAAGCCAAAGTGACATGTCAGGGTCCATACACAGAGGTAAAAATGCAGAACTATGCAATGTCCTTCAGTAGTGTGAGATGTGAGAAGCAGTGCCATCCTCTTACCTGTGTCTCACTGGAAGTATTGCATGATGATGTTGTTTCCGTTGTCTACATCTTCTTCTCCTGCCTCCCCTTCTTCACTGTCTAGAGACTGCCAAAAGACCAGCATCAGGCCCATCCTCCTGCAGAAAAGGCACCTGGGGTCAAGAGCCCGGTTGTGCAACATACAGCATGCCACGATTATCTGGCACACCTTCTACGGTGAGTAGTATAGGGAGCCACCTGTCAGATGGAGGCACTGGAACCTGGCCTTCAGGAGGCCGAAGGTGCGCTCTATTATCCTCCTAGTTCGCCCATATGCCTCATTGTAGCGTTCCTCTGCCCTTGTTCTTGGATTCCTCACTGGGGTCAGTAACCATGACAGGTTGGGGTAACCTGAGTCACCTGCAAATATCAAGGGACAACTGTTAGACATCTTCCAACCCTTAGGGACTCACCCATACCCAGATACCTATTTAAACTGTGTGGGGATCTTGGGCTCACCTATTAGCCACACACAATGCCTCTGGAGTTGCCCCATCACACAAGGGATGCTGCTGTTCCTCAAAATGTAAGCATCATGCACAGAGCCAGGATACTTGGCATTCACATGGGAGATGTACTGGTCTGCCAAACACACCATCTGCACATTCATAGAATGGTAGCTTTTGCGGTTTCTGAACCCCTGTTCATTCCTGTGGGGGGACGACAAATGCCACATGTGTACCATCAATTGCACCAATGATGTTGGGGATATGTCCCAGGGCAAGGAAGTCACCTTTCACTGGGGGCAAATCCTCCACCTGAGGGAACACGGTGTAGCTGTGCATGTGTTTCAGTAGGGCAGGCAACACTCTGGACAACACGTTAGAGAACATCAGCTGTGACATACCTGATTAGGTCTGGCTCCAACTGGGCACACAGTTCCTGGATTGTGGCACAATCAAGTCTGTATGTGAAAATGATGTGTCTGTCTTCCATTGTCGACAGGTCCACTAGGGGTCTGTACACCGGAGGATGCCGCCATCTCATCACCTGCCCCAGCGGACGTTCTCTATGGAGGTGAAGGGTGAGCCTTCATAGATCATACACCACATAGGTTTCACAAGGCTGTTTAGCTCAATCGTGAACTATTCTTTGTGTGCCTTTGTCTGTCCATATTCATGACCAAAAGTGCTGTGACGCAGTTAGTTTGTCTGCCTTGTGGCCACCTGAAATGGCGGCTGCCTGACCTGTAAGGAGGGTCAAAGGGAAATGAGGTAACTGTGCTGGCGTTGTTCAGCATTGCGGTAGACTTCGAAGACCACTGCGCAATTCAGCATTGGTTATCATTGGGCCCTATGGGTTCCAGGTGCCAATGCCGATGTACGCCAGCGGTGACGGTACACACCTCTGCGGACGTGACCGCCATTTTCTATCTGTTCACTCACTTGATACCTGACCTTCATTAGGAGAGGACCTACACTGCAAGTGCTGCTGTGACATGAGTCTGGAAGCGACAATGGCTACAGTGTCTGGGTAAAGGGCCCCTGCCTTCACTGCGGAGGAGTTGGAGAAACTGATGGCTGGGGTCCTCCCCCCAGTACACGCAACTCTATGGTCCACCAGACAAACAGGTGAGTAAACTGTGTGCATGGTGGATGGCACATGAATGTATGGAGTGTAGTGGATGGAAGAGATGGGGGGCACAGGCCAGCATATGAGGATGGTGAGGGTATGTTTTTCTGGCCCAGGGTGGGAGGTTTGTGGCCAATGAGTGTGTACAACTGGACAGGGGACGGGGGGAGTAACATCCATTTTTACTTCACTATTCCTCTAGGTCAGCGCCCACCAGAAGAAGGGGATTTGGCGTGCCATCGCCAAAGAAGTGCGGACCCGGGGGTCTACCATAGACAGAGCACCCACTGCCGGAAAAGATGGGAGGACCTGCTCCGCTGGAGCAAGAAGACGGCGGAGGCCCAGCTGGGGATGGCCTCCCAACGTGGAAGGGGTGCCCGTCGCACCATGAGCCCCCTAATGTACCTGATCCTGGCGGCGGCATATCCTGAGTTGGATGGGCGCATGAGGGCATCACAGCAACCACAAGGGGGTGAGTACAGTCTTATTCAGCTGACTCAGCCTGCTTGACGAGGTGTCTGGGTGGGGGCGGTGGGCTGTGGGTTCCCCTAGGGCAAGGCAGACGCTCCAAGGTACATCCATTGTTAGGCAGGCTCAGTGCCACTCCAACCCCAAAGGTGGTAGTTGCCCTCTACACCTAGTCAGGCTCCTATGGGTTTCAGCTGTGCATGAAATGGGTCTAGGCAGAGTCCCCCATCGGCATGTGCTTTTCCCCTGCACTGTTAGTGCATACGCTAGTGCATAGGTCTGTTCCCTGTGTGTTGTGTCTGCCAACGGTAGTGGTGTTGCAGGCATTTACCATGTGTCTCTTCTGTCTTCCCCCCCTTTTTGATTTGTCACCCTGTCCCTGTGTGCATTAGCATCATGTGGCGGAGGAGCATTGTCACCGGAGCAGGAGGGAGCTGCAACCCACATGGCCCTGGAGGGTGAATTTATGGAGTCTGGAGGCACCAGTGGGACAGACGGCGAAGGGAGCCCCATGACAGGGACAGGAGGGGACACCAGCGACAGCGACTCCTCCTCTGATGGGAGCTCCCGTGCGGTGGCGGGCACCTCTGTGCCCACTGCAACAACAGGTACAGCCGCCGCCCCCCTACCAGCACCTCCCTCCCAGCAGCCCCTCAGCGTGTTTCCCGTGCCCACTCACACAGGAGGGTGGGCATCTCCTTCGTCCCAGGCACCTCAGGCCCTGCCCCAGTCAGCCCTGCTGCCCTAATGAGGGGGCTATTGACCTCCTGAGATCCCTCACAGTTGGGCAATCAACCATTTTGAATGCCATCCAGGGTGTCAAGAGGCATTTGCAGCAAACAAATGCATAACAGGAGGGCATTCATTCTGCTGTGGAGGCCCAACAGATAGCATTCCAGGCTCTGGCCTCAGCACTGATGGCAGCCATTGTCCCTGTGTCCAGCCTCCCCCCTCCAACTTCCACTACCCAGACCCAATCCCCTCTACCTCAGCCTATCCCAAGCACACCATCAGACCAGCATTCACACAAATCAACACACAAAAGTAGATCAGGCAAACATAAGCACCACACATCCCATAGGCTCTCACACAAGCACCATACCCATGCAGACACACCAACATCCACTGCCTCCACTGTGTCCCCCTCCTCCATGTCCTCCTCCTCCCTCCTAGTCTTGTCTCCACTCACACCTGCATGCACTACATCCTCAGCCACTACCTCCATCACCAGCACTCCCATCACCACACACCGCTCATGTACACTCACCACCCCACTACCAAGCACACATCCCCTGTGTCCTCTCCCAGTGTGTCTGTGAGCCCTCCTCCCAAACTACACAAACACAGGCGCACACCCACCCAACAGCCATCCTCCTCACAACAGCCTCCGGCCCCATGCACCTTCACCCAAATTCAGCAGACGTACACCTCCTACAACCACTCCCTCTTCCTCCACTCCCAAACCCCCTCCATCTTCCTGTCCCAGTGTGTCTAAAAAACTTTTACTGGCTAACATTGACCTCTTCCCTACACCTCCCCCCATCCTTCCCCTAGGACCAGGATGTCCAGGTCCCAGCCCAGCACCTCAGCAACCAAATCCTCCAGCACTGTGGTCTCAGCAAGCCGGTCACATTTCGGGCGGAACCCATCAGGGTCTGCCAGTGTGCCACCTAGCAAGGCCAAGGATCAGCCCATTCTGCCACCTGCCAAGGTGAAGAAGGTGCCCACAAGCCGTAGGGAGAAGCCGCACCAACCACCCAGCAAGGCCTCCTCCAAGCCAAAAGCGGACAGTGCCAAGGGACCAGCAGCGTCATCCAAGGTGGGGAAGGGACACAAGGGAAAAGGGAAGTCAGGACAGGGCATGGAGCCTCCGGCTGAGGGACTAGAGTCACCCCCTCTGGCAACCAGAACAGCAACCTGTACGGCAGAGGACACCGCCACCTGCACTGCCACCTGCACCGCCACCTGCACATTTGCTGCCTCAGCAAAGGTCCCCAGCATCATCCCCAATGAGCAGCCGTCTGAGGCTGCAGCAGACGTCCTGCTGTCTCCCTCCACAGGTGCTGACACATTCACCACCGGCAGCATCTCCGCCACAGACACCGCCGCAACCACCGCCACCAGCCCCGCGACGTGCTCAGACAGTGCCACCACAGCCGACATGGCTAACATTCCCAGTGGACAGATGTCCTAGGATGGAGGAGACATCCTGGACCATGCACAGACTACTTGAGGCACGACACACAGCACTGTTTGTACCAGCAGGTGGCAGGCAAAGTCGCAGCAGGGTGGAGTGTGTCTCTGCCTCCATGGAGTATTGTGCCACCTGTTCCCAGGCAATCTCGTGGCACACACACCCTGATGAGGGGATGGGACCTGCCACACTGCTTGTGAAGCACTCTAGGCTCAAAGCCCCCTCCAGAACCAGTGGAGAACAGCATCCACTAACACAGTCCTTGGCAGGATGAAGCACTCTGGGCACAAAGACCCCTCCAGAATCAGTGGGGAAAAGCATCCACTCACACAGTCCTTGGCAGGATGAAGCACTCTAGGCACAAACCCCCCTCCAGAACCAGTGAAGAAAAGCATCCACTACCGCAATCCTTGGCAGGATGAAGCACTCTAGGCACAAAGCCCCCTCCAGACCCAGTGGATAAATGCATCCACTCACACAGTCCTTGGCAGGATGAAGCACTCTGGGCACAAAGCCCCCTCTAGAACCAGTGGAGAAAAGCATCCACTCACACAGTCCTTGGCAGGATGAAGCATTCAAGGCACAAAGCCCCCTCCAGAAACAGTGAAGAAAAGCATCCACTACCCCAATCCTTAGCAGGATGAAGCACTCTAGGCACAAAGCCCCTTCCAGAACCAGTGGAGAAAAGCATCCACTCACACAGTCCTTGGCAGGATGAAGCACTCTGGGCACAAACCCCCCTCCAGAACCAGTGGAGAAAAGCATCCACTCACACAGTCCTTAGCAGGATGAAACACTCTAGGCACAAAGCCACCTCCAGAACCAGGGGAGAAAAGCATCCACTACCCCAGCCCTTGGCAGGATGAAGCACTCTGGGCACAAAGCCCCCTCCAGAACCAGTGGAACTTGTCAACAACTTGAGAGACTGCGGCTTTGCACTCCCCAGGATGAAGCAGTGGGTAAGCCACCCACTTGAGAGACTTGAAAGACTGTGGCTTTGCACTCCCCAGGATAAAGCCGTGGGCATGGGGCCCCCTCATGGAACAGTGGCGTCTTCCGTTCATCCGGCTGAGGTGTCCCCTCCCCCTCCCCCTGAGGTGCCTGTTTACTTTCAATCTGATGCCCCAACAGTGTTCTCTCCGTTTCGAGTCTGGTATCATGTTTGGGCTTCACCCAGGCATTTTGGGACCAGTGGTCCACGGACAATGATTGGTACACTATACGGACTTGTGTAGTTGCTGTACATATGTGTATATACTGATGATTTAAAGTTGTCTTGGCCTATCTAATTTTTCGATGATTACACTCTTTACAATCATTTCATTTTGTCCTTGCGTTCTCCTAGGGGGTGACGGGATGTAAATGTAATGTTGTTGCATGTATTTGTGTGTATGTTGTTGTGGGTGAGGGTGGGGGTGGGGGGTGTTGCGTGTTGCAGGTGTGTGTCACTCTCTCCCCCCCCCTTCCCCTGTGTGCTAGGTGCAGTACTCACCGTGGTCGTCGCCGGTGTCTTTGCTGCTCCTGGTAGAAGAGGAGGTAGACCAACATTGGCAGGACCTGTAACTCGGGCTCCATGGCATCCTGGTTCCTCGTTGGGTGTTGAGAGGTGAGTGGTTTCCGTTCCAAGTCCTGTTTCAGCCGTGCTTTTGATGGCGTTGGTACCGGCCCTGAAATGGTAGCGGATAGGCCTGTTGTAATACAGTAGGCGGTACATTGTGTTCCCCCTGTCTGTTGGTGGTTACCGCCACAGTGTTTGTTTCTACCGCCATGTCAGTCAGAGTTTTAAAGTGGCTGTTTATGTTGGCGGTTTCCGCCATGGTCGTAATTCCATTTTTCTTTCCGCCATCCTGTTGGCGGTATTACCACCGCTTTAACACTGGCCGCCAGGGTTGTAATAAGGGCCATAATGTTTTGTTCTTTTCAGCCACCTCTATGATCCTGCCACAGCACTACTAACTCCTGCCTCCATGGCGCTCAGCACCAGAGTTCCCATACATTTTCATGCACTTCAAGGGTTGTTTTTAAATAAAAACATCATGAAAACATCATAAACACAAGGTTGCACTTCCAGGCCAGCTTCATTTACAAGTGCATGCAAAGAAATGTACTCCTGCCTAAGAATTAAGTCACAGACTCCAGAGGGGCGTGCCCTCCAGTTTGAAGACCCGTACCCTAGAATGTGATCCCGCAATAGGCTGTAAAATCACTACCACCTGTGCAAAATTCAAATGGAGTCTGCAAGTGATGAATCGATTAAGATAACATTAAAAATTCACTTCGAATACCACCCCAGGACATTATAGAGATACAGAGGGATGTGTACGATGGAATGATGTGACTAGCAATTACAGGCACATATCACATACAAGATCGCAAATAAAATGTATAAATTAGTGAACAAATTGTGTTCTGGTTATTTACAGATTCAATTAAAGACGAAGAACGGTTTCATTATTTAAAAAAATTGTTGTTGTTTTTTTAAATTGTTTTTTAACCTTAAGAAGAAAATTCAAATTATCCGTCTTCCTATTTGCACCTTTGTTTTCCAGTAGTTGGTCTTTCTGAGGTACGCTGTGTGGCCCTTCCATACACTTCTCAATTCTGGCTTCTAGTGCCCTTCACATTTGAGGTTCAAAAACAGAAATACTGCTTTCTCGGTAGTCCTTCTCAGTTTCTCCTACTGACTCTGCCTGTATTAGCAGTTTGTATGTCAGCTAAAGTGTTTATGATTTCGGCTTCGATCCTTGCTCCATCACCGCTGTAGTGCACTAGCTCTGTCTGCATGTTAGCATGTCTCAGATACATAATTAAAGTGATTGTAGCTAAAAAGAGTGGTTTAATATTTGGAGGTGATTGTTCATGTGTGTCCGGTGAAGCCTGTGTGCTCCAGAGCCTTGAGATATTTGAGTGGACATGTCCTTTATAGCTATTGGTAATTCTTCAAAGGCATATCTAATGGCTGCGTTACCTTCAGAAATTCTTCTAATTTTGCTTCCCGCACACTCAAGTTCAGAGGTAACCCTAAGCTGCTTTCTTTGAATTTTCAGCGTTGATTATTTCAATTCATGAAACTGTTCTGGGGTAGTGGAAGTTTCCTGGACTTCTATAAATCTAGATATTACAGAAGCCTTAATGCCATTCTTCCTGTTTCTGGAAGAGGTGGGAATGTTGTAGCATGAGGGTGAGAAACTGCGGTTGGAGCGATATTTGGAGGTGGGTCTCCTAATGCAAGTTAATGTTTTGCCTGTTGTATGCATTGTCTGCCTCTGTAATAATTGCAATTGCTGCATCTGCAATTTCTGCTTCAGTGTGACAGGAGCAAACATCAGCATCCTCTGTTTCTGGTGCTGTTGTATGAGTACGCTGAGTTGTCGTAGTTGAAAAATAGTGAAACTTTTAGCATAATAATTGTGTTTATAATTTTGTTCCGAAATATGAAAATGTACATCTGTTTGTTTAATAATAAAGTAATAGCTAATTATTAAAATATATCTATATATTTAGAATTTATAGTACATGTTTAAAGGCCATGAAGCTCATAATGTAAAAAAGAGAAATCGTTCATGAAAAGCCTACATTACCCATAATATAACTGATTGATCATTTGAAAAACATGACATGGATTTAATATTAACTATGAGTGTTGACTTTTATTTAACGAGAATTGGAAATACTTGCTAGATAAACATCACACAACATATCTGTAGGTCCATTTAATTTCTAACAGTTATTTTATTTATTTATTATTCAAATATATTGACAAAAGTACATTTTAATGAACTTATCAGGAGCATAAGGTATAGGGCTGTATGTATCCAAACAGTTTCTCGTGTTCAGAGACACACTCCTCCACAAGAATTTTCAGCTCTCCGATGCTAAATGTGTGCTTCCTTTTTCAGCCAACCTAATCTTGTGGCTCCTGGTTGGACATGTGGTTTAAATTCCTAGTGTGGTAGGACATAAATTATCTTTCTCCTGTCTTGAAATGGATGAGGTCATCACTCGTCAGTGCAACAGTCGCTATTTGTGACTCACCTGGGGCCAGATGTAGCAAAAATAAAAATTGCGACTCGCATTTTGCGAGTTGATGCGACTCGCAAAATGCGAGTCGCAAATTGGAATGCCAGAAAAAAAAGCGATCCGATTTTGCGACTCGCAGCCGGACTCGCAACGCTGTGTGCGAGTCCGCAGTTTGCGAGGTCGCTGTTTGCGAGTGTGCAAAAACTAACTCGCAATTAGCGAGTGGGTGTCGCAAATTGCGAATACCTTCAAAATTGCTTGCAGATGCAGCAGAACACTCCAGAAAGCATACCAGAACACTCTGGAAACACTTCCTGGCACATGATGATGGCATCACAGCCAGGAAGTTAACAAATACACCTGGGAGGAGGGCTCAACAGTGAGCAGTGTCTCTGCCACTCACAGTAGGGTGCTGAGGAGTGGTAGGCACAGCACCATGGACACAGCAGGGACCAGCCAGGCTGGCAGGAGGGGCAGGAGATCATAGATAACAGCCAGGACAGATTCATGTGGCACATGGCGTTAATGTGCCACATGACTGGTTGGCATTTTCCTGCCCATGGACAATTTCAACTTGTATATAGTTTCTTCATGACATTAATAAAACAGTTATTTTTGTTCCACTTAACAAATGGTTAATAGGTGAGTATGGTGGGAGTTGACACGTACCGTCCAAAATATTGCGTTGCAATGTGGTCCCGTCTCAGTCTGCCTTGATTAGCTAGACTCCTATCCCCATGATGGCGATGTGGTCGTTCTTGCTCTTCATCATCAGGATCTGGGTCTGCAGGGGTGAGAGGTAGCCCACGTCGGGTGGCCATGTTGTGGAGGATGGCGCATGCGACCACAATTTTGAAAGCGGTAATGGGGGTGTATTGGAGGGCGCCTCCACTGCGGTGGAGGCATCTGAATCTTGCCTTCAGCAGTCCGAAGGTGCGCTCGATCAGGTTCCTGGTCCTCTTATGCGCACTGTTGTATTGCCTCTCCGATTCAGTTCTGGGTGTTAAAAACGGAGACATGATCCAAGGCCTGAGAGCATATGCACTGTCACCTGTTGGGCACAAAAGTACACGGTCAGGAAGTCCAGATTGTCGTGCACAGTGACCTGTGTGTATGTCTGCAAGTGTCTGTGGCTCTACCTAGGAGGTAACCGTCTCCAAATTCCCCACGTTCCAGGCGTTGATGTATCCCACTATGCCTAAAAATGTATGAGTCATGGGTACTGCCAGGAAACTTAGCTACGATGTCCGTGATGACATAATGGGCATCACAAACAACCTGTATGTTGAGTGAGTGGGTACACTTCCTGTTGCGGAAAATGTGTTTCCAGATTAGCAGGGGGGCATATTTGAATGTGTGTCCCATCTACACACCCTATGACATGAGGAAAGAGGACAATGCGGTAAAAGTCCAGCTTGGTGCTGTTAATTTCTGCCTCATTCCTTGGTAAGTATATGAAGTGAGACATGTGCGTGACTAAGGCATCTAGGAATGCCCTGAGGAACCTTGACACTGCACTTTGGGATACCCCACCTGCCATGGCAATGACCCCCTGATAGCTCCCTGAGGCCAAGAGGTGCAGTGCGCATAGCACTTGCACATGCGTAGGGATGGCGCAGCCACGCAGAGTCTGGTGTTCTAGCTGTGGTTTCAGTAAATCTATTAATTCTAGAATGGCTGCGCTGCTAAGGCGGTATTTGTCATAGATCTCCTCTTCAGTTTGCTGAAAAAGAGTCTGCCTGGTTCTATATATCTTCTCCTGTCTGTGGCCCCTCCTCCTCCTCTGCTGGGCTGCGTAGACTCTCCTCCTCACTGCTATCAGGTATATCTCAGCCATCTTGAGTAAGCCAGATGCCTTCTGGGTCCCCTTTTATACTTTGGTAATGGTTACCACCTGCTCTGAGTTAGTGGTAAATGCGACTTGCAAACTGGGCTTTTTGCGACTAGTCGCAATTTGCGAGTTGCAATTGCATAAGGTTTGCGACTCGCAAATTGCGACTTGCAATTTGCGGGTCGCAAAATGGGGTCGCAACGGATGCGACTCGCAAACGGGTCCCATCGCTTTTTGCGAGTCGGAAATGGGCTTTTTGCATCCCATTTCCGATTTTGCACTGTCGCAAATTGCGAATCGGCCCGTTTGCGAGTCGCAAACGTTTGCTACATCTGGCCCCTGATTCACCATTTGCAATTCATGTATTGCTATTCAGTAATTGTTAAATATCTTTTTTGTACATCAGGCGCCAAGTTATTTAAATATATAACAAGGTAATCAAGCAAGCCAAGTCAGGCAGTAGGGGGGAAATGGAGAGTCAATCACATGTCCTTCTTTATTTTGCATCTCAACATGAATGGATCGCTTATGCACTCATTGTATTGTAATCTTCCACCGATCCTAATGATTTTTACTGCAGATGTCAAATGATAACTCCAGGGCCCAAAGGGGGAACTAAAAGCAGCCATGGCAAAAGTTCTCAAACCAGCCAGCTCCATTTGCCTCATCACGCAACTTCTCCCTTTCCATCCATCCAATCTCGCCTCCTCTCCCCTCTCTCTCCTCTCTGATAGTTTTTCTCTACCTTTGCTCTGAGCTTTCAAACCTCCAAAGGCTCTGGCCCACGTGGCAATGCTTAGTGGAATAAAAGGTCTTACCAACTCTAGATAACTGTCAAGAAACAGATTTATAAACAGTTGCTTTAACCACGGTTGTAATCCATTAATCGCCTCCACATTCATATCCCACTATTTCACGTCTGGAAGATTCTTTATAAATATGCATTTTTTTTTCACTGTAACAGTGCAACAGCAAGGACGCTTTAACGTAGTTCATGTATTCATTAAACAAAGCCATTTTTACTCCAAGCTACGTTTCAGGGCAGTTTTCTTGGACTCACCATAAAAACTGGCCCTGACAGGATCCACATTTTTTCTCTCTACACTTAGCATTCCCACTGCACCCTGTCACGCCCCATCACAATTCTCACAATAGACTATTCACATCCTTTCTGGGTACTCATTCCAAGCAACTAACCTCGCCCTCATATAAACATTCATGCATGTCCTCCATAAATGTTTGTACTCGTTTCTCTTCATAGTGTCTATAAAACTCCTACAATGAACGGCTTTACCAGTTCTACTATGCAGCTACGTTCTATTCTATAAATAGATTGCACCATACTCCTGCAAAATTCAACAGATTTTCTGAGAGATATTCCTCTGAAGGCAGGATGTGCCACGCAGCAGAGAAAATCTAGTCCCATATGCTGTGGCTTTGACAATTAGTAGAGTAAATTTTGCAAGGGGTTTTCCTAAGGTTATACAGCGTGATTCATTTACTGGTGAATCAGTCCTCACTTGCATGGCAGAGTGGCTGCCCTGAGCAGCCTCTATTACGCAAGTAAGTCAGTCAAGAATGTGATTTATTTCAGGTCCATTATGGCACATATGATGATAGCCCAGAAGCAGGGATCCGAACAACCCCTCATCCCAGCTTGGAAGAGATTGATATCAGTCAGTCATGTACAAACGTCAATATCATTTGCCTAAGTACATCAACTATTGGGGTCATTGAATAGTAGAAAATGATAGGTGATGCTGAATCATCACTGCCTAGGTCAACTATTTATGTAATAGAAACATAGGCCCTCATTCCTACTTTGGCGGGCGGCGGTCGCCGCCCGCCAAGCGGGAACCGCCAGAAGACCGTACCGCGGTCAAAAGACCGCGGCGGTCATTCTGACTTTCCCGCTGGGCTGGCGGGCGACCGCCAAAAGGCCGCCCGCCCGCCCAGCGGGAAAGCACCAGCAACGAGGAAGCCGCCTCCGAATGGAGCCGGCGGAGTTGCTGGTGTGCGACGGTTGCAGTTGAAAATCAATGTGGGGCCCTGTTAGGGGGCCCCTGCAGTGCCCATGCCAGTGGCATGGGCACTGCAGGGGCCCCCAGGGGCCCCACGACACCTGTTCCCGCCAGCCTGGTTCTGGCGGTGAAAACCACCAGAACCAGGCTGGCGGGAAGGGGGTCGGAATCCCCATGGCGGCGCTGCTTGCACCGCCGCCGTGGAGGATTCACAGGGGCAGCGGGAAACCAGCAGGAAACCGCCGGCTTCCCTTTTCTGACCACGGCTTTACCGCCGCGGTCAGAATAGCCCCAGAAGCACCGCCAGCCTGTTGGCGGTGCTTCCTCCGTCCCCTACCCTGGCGGTCTCGGACCGCCAGGGTAGGAATGACCCCCATAGTGGTTTAATGTATTTATGTATGCATGTTACCTTTGAGCCACAATAGTGTATAACTGTGCCTTCTTTAATGTTTTGTTTCCTGTATTTCTGGGTTTCCTATCAACCTTTTAAAGTATAATATGTATGCTTGTCTCAGCACTATCCCTCAACTTGCCCCTATGGATTATTCACCAACAAATTCAAATGTATGTGTCTGTATAATGTTCCTCTTACCACATTATTCTGAACCTGCAGGTCTTACAGCTCCCTAACCTGGATTTTCAGGAGTCTCTTTTGACCATATGAAGTCCTAGGAGTGAACTCTAAGCATTACCCTTTGTTCTTTCTTTATGATTGTACCTCTGACTTGTAGCAAAACACACTATTATAGTTTGTAGATCCTTAGGCCACTACTCAGCTGGCTCACACTCTATAATTGAGTTTACAGCGGTAACTCTTCTAATACTTTGTTTAATTACATTATATCATATAAAAAATACAAAGGAAAGCAACCATGGACAACAAATTATAGAAACTGATGCTCATTGGCCCTTCCATCTGCATTCAAGCACTCTGCCATGGGTTCTCAAAACGATAAACTGCAATAAGTTACAGTGGTCCAATAACACTATAGAGTCAATTGGGGAAACTGCTTCAGCCCTTCTCAGGTATTGCTTCAATAATGACCACCTGACCCCAAGTTTGAAATGGGCACTCTTTACAAACAATTTAATAAACACCTTCTTGTCAAATAGCTTCCCCAGCGCACACCAAGCCATGGAGTGCTTACAAGGCCTAAAAGGTATTAAAATATCTGCCTCATGCTGCATTGTAAAGAGGAACCATAACAGAATCCTGAGACTAGCTAGCAAGCAGCCTGGAAACCTGATGATTCAAGCTAATCTGAAGGGCATAAATAACATTTACCAAACGATGGCTTGGGAGGGCAACAGCAAAGTAAAACTTTTGGGCAAAAGAATTGTACCCCAGCAAAAAGAAAAACACAAGAGTCTTCTGGGGGGTGGTCAACAGCCTAAACAGGGCCACAGATGCTGCTTCAAGATCAAATTTAACACAGCAAAGCTGAGTTAATTTTCTGACTAAACACTATAATCAATTCCCCGAAGACACAACACCCTTCAACCAAGAGACAGGAAGTGCAAACCCACTAATCCCCACAAAATCTAGACAACGGCTCGCACAGCCTTTTCAAGGATCAAATATGCACATCTATTCAGAATAGCATACAAGATGGAGTGCCGGGTCCAAATAGAATTCAACAAACATTGTATAAAATAAACCCTAGCTTCTGGGTGGCCTCATGACAGTAGTTTTCAACAGTGCTCTGCAATTAGAAATTATCCCGAACTCATGGAAAGGCTCCATAATAATCCCTACTCATCTTCTGATACAGCTGCTATACACAGGCACTTGGGCAAGAGTGAGAATAGGAGACCGCTCTTCTTTTCTCCAAAAAAACAGAAACCACCTTGGGTTTAAAGCAAAGATGTGTACTGGTGCTATATCTGTTCAACCTCTTTTTGGCCGATCCGACCCCAGCCCTTGATGAGATAAATGCTCATGTCCCTAAACTAGGAGACAGGCACATTTCTAAACTTTTGTGTGCAGATGAAGTGATTCTCCTCAGCTCAACAAAAAACGGTCTACAACCAGTGGTGGCCCGTCCTTTAGGGCGGAGGGGTCACGCCCCCCCACATTTTGCCCCTCATGAAGAGTGTCTGTCAGGCTGAACAAAGGTCAGCCTGACAAACACGCTTCATTTTCATCTCAGACAGCCAGGGGCAGACCTGCGCTATTTGCGGAGACTCCTGGCTGCCTGACCTGAACTTTGCTGGGCTGAGGAAAGGTGCCTCGTGGCCCTCCCCTGGGTGACGAGGAAAGCGTCACCCATTGACACTCGCCCTGGGTGCTTTAGGTTTAAGCCCTGAAACGCCCAGGGCGAGTGTCAATCAGTGACACTTCGTCACAGAGTGGGGTGGGGTCAGCAGTCTCACTGACCCCATCCCTCTGTGACGAGGCTTGGGACTGCTGCCTTCCCTCATTTTGAGGTCAGCCAATGAGGGAAGGCAGCAGTCTCAAACCTCCTGGGACCTGGGGGCTGAAGGTAAGTGTGTGTGTGTGTGTATGTGTGATGTTTTAAATTGAATGTTTGGTGCGTGCGTGCGTGCATGTTTGAGTGTAATGAGTGTTGTTAATGGATGTGCATGCATGTGTGTGTGAAAGAATGAGCCTGTGCGATCTTTTAAAATGAATGTTTGGTGCATGCGTGCATGTTTGAATGGTATGAATGTTGTTAATGGATGTGCGTGCGTGTGTGTGTGAAAGAATGAGTGTGTGTGATGTTTTAAAATGACTGTTTGGTGCGTGCGTGCATGTTTGAATGGTATGAGTGTTGTTAATGGATGTGTGTGCATGCGTGCGTGTCTGTGTGTGAAAGAATGAGTGTGTGTGTGTGTGTGTGTGTGTGTGCCCCGCCCGCCCCCTCCCTCCTAAAGCTGCCGGCCGCCACTTTCTACAACATCTCATTGACAGACTATCACATTACTCAATAGCCAATGACATGCCAGTAAATCGGAGAAAACAAAGGTCATAGAATTAAGTCATAGGTTACAGAAAATGCACAAAGGGCATTTAGAAGGTCAGCAACTGGAGCTGGTGAAGGCGCCTTGAAGTATTACTTGATGACAAATGCTCCTTCTACCAGCACATGCTGGAGATCCAGAGGAAGGGTAACGCCTTACTTCTTTCATTTCACACTCTTCCGAGATCATTAGAAGACCCACGTTTCCAGACATAGCTAAAGGTAATTGTATAAAAATTATTACAGAACCTCTTCTATGGAAGTGAGGCACTACTGAGGTAAAGACACAACGCTTTTAAATTCTATCACCAAGAAAATATTCAGATCGCTTTTCCTTCTTCCTTCCAACGCCTGGCCGCACAGATAAAGCTTGAGTTCGAGTTAATAAACCAATCAGTCCCGAGAAAAGGGGCATACATCAACGCGTGCAAAATAATAAATTCTTTGTTGGCCAACCAACTATGCAAAGACCTCTGGTATGAAGTACAAACAAGCAAAAATGCACCTTCTCTTCAGTATCTAAAGTCGGCCATTGACGACCTTGTGCTCGACCACTATGGAAAAAGGTCCCTGCCTTTGGAGTCATTTAAAAAACGATAAATGGTGTGATGAAAAAAATCTCTTCAGTTAAAGACAAAAAGGCACTTTCAACCAGATCTCACACCTGGATGGTCCTAAATGACTATAAAACCCTTAAATCCCAGCTTATCTGGGGGCGGATGGCCCAGGCATCTAAAAGAGCACTTTATTTGATACAGTTTTGAGATGTCATTTTACTATATTTTTAAAGTTAGCTGCAAAAATTTTGGAAAACTGTGAGGCCATGTTGTTTTAAACAACCAGACACTTTAATAAATTCACTTTTAATCTAATCTATTGCTATACCTGCAGTGTTTTGAATTCTACTATTTTTGTTTTGGAATATTTTATGGAATCTTGCTGTGGCCGTTTTAAAATGAGTTATGCTACGGTTTTTATTAACTATGCATGCCAGATGTATCGCTCTCGTGGATTCACTGTGTGTGTAGGCTAGGGATTCTAAAGTTGTCTTACTTGCATTTTGTCTATGAATACAATCATTCCAAAGCAAGATCTTGCTGAGCCGAGGCGTTGCCTTTGCCAATGCCTTTTGCTGATTGCATGTGTGTGCATGCATCAGTATGGACTCAAGCGCTTGCTTCAAGCTGCAAACACACGAAAGGCTGGCAATCTTGAAATGAGTTTTGTATTAACAAATTAACAATCATTCCAAAGCAAGTAGATCTTACTCAGCCAAGGCATTGCCTTTGCCAGTGCTTTAATTTAAAACAAGGAGGAGTCACCCACCAGTCAGGACAGCCCCTAAGGTGTCCTCAGGTGAGGTGACCCCTTCCTTAAGAAATCCTCCATCTTGTTTTGGAGATTCCCCCAATAGGATTAGGGGTGTGCCCCTCTCCCCACAGGAAGGAGGCCCCACAAAGAGGGTGTAGCCACCCTCTAGGACAGTGGCCCTTGGCTACTGCCCCCAGCCCTAAACTCACCCCTAAATTGAGTATTTAGGGGTGACCCTGAACCTAGGAAATCAGATTCCTGCAACCTGACTAAAGAAGAAGGACTGCTGACCTGAAAGCCCTGCAGAGATGACGGAGACGACAACTGACTTGGCCCCAGCCCTACCGGCCTGTCTCCAGACTCAAAGAACCTGCACAGCGACACATCCAACGGCACCAGCGACCACTGAGGACTCAGAGGACTGACTTGCACCTAAAGGACCAAGAACCTCCAGAGGACAGCAGCTCTGTCCAAAACCAGCAACAAGAAACCAACTTTAAAGAGACACTCATCACACTCCGGAAGCGTGAGTCTTCACGCTCTGCACCCAACACCCCTGGCTCGAGGTCAGGACAACCAACACCGCAGAGAGGACTCCCAGGTGGCTCCAACGACATGGACACCGAGCCGACATCCCTGCACCCCCACAGCGACGCCTGCAGAGAGGATCCAGAGGCTCCCCCTGACTGCGACTACCTGGTAACAAAGGAACCTGACGCCTGGACCAAGCACTGCACCCGCAGCCCTCAGGACCGAGAGGAACCATCTGCCAGTGCAGAAGTGACCAGCAGGCATCCCTCATCCTAGCCCAGTCGGTGGCTGGCCCGAGAAGCCCCCCTGTGCCTCGCCTGCATCGTCAGAGTGACCCCCGGGTCCCTCCATTGCTTTCAACGCAAAACCCGACACCTACTTTGCACACTGCACCCGGCCACCCCTGTGCCGCTGAGGGTGTATTTTGTGTGCCTGTGTGGGTCCCCTTCAGTGCTCTACAAACCCCTCCCCCTGGTCTGCTCCCCAAGGACACTGCTAGCAGACTGGAACCGGAGCACCCCTGTTCTCAATAGGTGCCTATGTTATTTGGGCCCTCCTTTGACATCTGCACCCAACCTGCCCTGTGTTGCTGGTGCTGAGGGTTTGGGGTTGCCTTGAATCCCCAACGGTGGGCTCCCCATGCCCAGGGGACTGAACTTGTAAGTGCTTAACTTACCTGAGAAACTAACTATTACTTACCTCCCCCAGGAACTGTTGATTTTTGCACTAAGTATCCACTTTTAAAATAGCTTATTGCCATTTTTGCCAAAACTGTGTATACTACTGTTTTAATTCAAAGTTCCATATTTACCTGTGTGAAGTACCTTACAATTTATGTACTTACCTAAATTCTGAATCTTGTGGTTCTAAAATAAATTAAGAAAATAATATTTTTCTATATAAAAACCTATTGGCCTGGAGTTAAGTCTTTGAGTGTGTGTTCTCATTTATTGCCTGTGTGTGTACAACAAATGCTTAACACTACCCTCTGATAAGCCTACTGCTCGACCACACTACCACAAAATAGAGCATTAGTATTATCTAATTTTGCCACTATCAACCTCTAAGGAGAACCCTTGGACTCTGTGCACACTATCACTCACTTTGAGATAGTATATACAAAGCCTTCTTCCTACACTATTACAACATGGTGCACAAATTAGATTTAATTATTCACACAGTTAAGTTTTGCATAAATTGAAACAAGTTGATTGTATTTACTGCTTGCAAAAGGACCAGCCATGCGAGAGATACTCATCCATTAGCCTCCTGGTGGAACAAGAAGAGGTCTTTAAATGCAGTAAATTCAGGAATGCACGGATGAAATCAGGTGATGAAGGCAAACATCTGTTCATAGGATAGCAAAGCGCAGCGGATATTCGGTTCAGAAAGGTGGGGGAGGGTTCAGGACAGTGCTGGACATAGAGAGGGGTAGCTTGCTCACAGAACTGCCACATATGTCACACATATTATACCAGTGTTGCTGGTAAAGTTGTTGGGCTTTTAATGAAAAAGAGAAGGCACAGCTTTTACACATTAATAGGGAGAGTGCATTCAAATGTCGGAAGGGTTCCTTTGCATTTGATAGGAAAATTCCTGCTCTTACTAATTGGATGGGTTTCTAGTTGGTAATACAAATTGATTTACCGGGCCGCAATGCATTCAACAAGATGGTAGGGACTTTTTTAAGCAGGTAAATTATGTCTTTCATTGAACAACACAGATAATGATAATATTTTGAAACAAGGTACAATAACACTGATATTTTGTAACGGGGTGCTGCACAATTTCCACGCTTGAAGCATTGAACGTCGCACAAAATCTAGATCAATGAGAATACAGCGTGGGGAAAGTAACACCTTGTTGTAGGAAGGAAGAGGAAACTGCATGGTGAAAAAAATCTGAATACAGGATAGATTCTTTCTTAAATGGGATGTGTTGTGATCATTTTGTGATGGATATGCGACCTTCAATAGTGCATTGAACTGAACAGCAGATCCCAAAGCATGCACATAGCGAGCAAACGTTTCACAGTGCAGGGGATACACGGACAACAGTAACTTGCAAACTGGGAGAAAGCGCATGTTTGGAATGCAGGGACAAAAATAAACAAGCAGGAATAGGTCCTGTGTGGACCTGATGTAGGGGAAGTTGGCAAAAATAGTAAAGTTCGGCATGATGTAGACAGATGCCCGGGGTCCGTGCATCAACATTATGGCTTTAAAACTGCTTTACGGGTATGTATGGCAACGTCAGTCCTTTGAGTTTGTGTAGCTTTGTGCCTTTTCCCCTGCTTGCGAAAATCATGTGTGATATGATCGGAACATATTTTGAATTGAAATAAGAGGTGCACATAACAGGTATCAAAACGAAAGGCAGCTGCTCTTGGGAAAAGTCTTTTTAGATGAGCTTTTAGCACACACCAGCATTTAACATGTTTGCCGCATACACCTACAAATGGTATTTTATAAATCTGATTAGCTTGTTACACTTCTGAGTGAGAGGTGAAACCTAATAAAATAAGTTCCACCCACCACAGCGGAAGAAAAGGAGTACTTGGGCCTCAGTGATAAGGCAAATACACGAGGAGCACACAGGAAATAGAAATTGGAGGAAGAGTAAGTGGCACACACACAAACCAATGACAAGCAAGGGCGGGCTGTAAGCCCCTTTTAAGATTTAAATTAAATACAATAGATTTCACAAGCACAGAGCAAGTGCTGTGCAGTCCAAATCTAAAAAAACAAGCACAGCAGAAGAGCTAAGCAGAGAAAATGTTGTCCCCTAGTAGTACTGAAGCATATCACCTAGACTGTGTTACTATACCACTCCTTTGTTGAATATGTGTCAAGAAACCTTTTCTCCATGTTCATTTAACAAGAAAGGCAGTAACATACATAAGTAACAATTGGTAGTTTTTGCCTACTTCATCCCTAACTTCTCAGTGATAAGTAGTGGACCTGGAAAAACACTGAACCTTAATTATTGCAATTGACCACAGAACAATAACAGTGTTCAGATAGTAGCAACTTACCGAGTCTTGTAAAGATAGTGGCTGCATCTTTGCTCTTGCAAATTAGTTCCAGCTCAGTAGGAAGACCTGGATTCCAAAATGGGGCAGAGCAGATTTTGGTCACATCAAGACCGAGATCCTTCAGCTTCCACAGAGCTATGACTGAGACTGAGAATTCACCATCCTGAGAAAAAGCATCATTCTTTTCGTTATATAGGAAATTATCAACTGATAGAATTCGTATTATGCAAATATAAAATATAAAAATTAATGTATGCTATTGCCGTACAACACAAAGCAGTGACACATTCAAGGCACTCTAATGCCACTATGCAAGAGAAAGAAAAAATATTGAATTATGCAGCAATCCTTTTGGGTTAAAATTGAATTTAGTTTTTTAACTGTAAGTTAGATATAGGAACTCATTTGCAGTGAAGCAAGTGGTGCTAATTGGCAAGACTCAAACCCCCTCATCCAAGCTCATGATTAGCCCACACTTTTTTGAGGGGGGCAAGTGGCAGTTTCCAGTTGAAGAGCTGCCAGTAGCGCTACCATCGGAAACCTTTGACTGATGGCCTGTCCTCCAGAGGGCCATCAGTTCATTAGAAGGCCCATCCTACTTAGGTATTTCTTCTGAGCTACGTTTGTCCTGTCCATGCCCTCCAGAAAAAGCCTAGATGTCCAGATCACCAAGCAATACTTATGACTCCATGGGGATGGAAATAAACCTGCTGCACATCAGTGCCATTTTGTTTTTGCTTTTTCTGAAGCAAGTTAAAGGTCTGGAAGTTTGCTTATGAAGAATAAAAAGATTTGTGAGGCTACAGCAATATGATAATCACTTGGCAAACTTCTCTTCCTTCTCTGCAGCTGCTGCGCTGTTGAATGCACAGACACCAGACCTTCCTCTCAATATGTTAGGCAGTCCTCAGCCACGAGAGCAAAAGTCATGGCCACAGCTGAACCTTGAAGGCTAGCAGGACACATGCTGATGTGTAAATGGCCCCCTTAATCATAGAAAAAGTCATATTGTATTTCTGAGGTTGAGGCCCTTATTCAAAATTTTAGGCCACCCAGATGTGCTTGATGAGATTAGACATGAATTTGGCATCCTAGGACAAACTCTTAAGGAAAAAGATGATAATGTGAAGAATTGTCCAAGGGCCCAACTTCCTGAAGCATCGGCTACGAAAATATTAATGTCATTAGAACAAAGGAATTTGGGCAAAATATTTAAATAGAATTGAAGGACAAAATACTTGGATGAAGTGCTACGGATTTAGGTTTTGTAGAAGGGTGGGCAAATGTTCCTGAATGGATTTAATTTAAAATAAGCATTTGAAATGCGATAGGTTGCGTATTTGCTGGAGTTAGAGATACTGGTGTTGTAAATGCATAATTGGACTTTTTTTGTCACATAAATTGCCACATAATTTGGCCCTCCCTGCCATATAACTCCGGTGGCCCTGCATATAAGTAAAGCACTTTCATTTACCTTCTTCCTCTATATGCACCTTCTCCATTGTGACTTTTTAATGCATTGCATTCTGCACCTAGAGTTTCACTCTTTGCACTGTAAGCATATACCTACAAACTCAACATGTAAACATCAGCTAAAAATAAGAAAAAGAGAGTGAGGCTGAGCTGGCCCTGCAAACACCGCCTTGCTGTTTATTTTATGTTTACAGATGGAGGTGGGGGGAAGGGAGACCTGCTGGAGGACTTGCCCGAGGAAGCGTGACCTCTGTATTTACAGGTTTGAAAACAAAGGTTTTTTGCCAGTTGTTGGGAGCCCGTTCTTAACAGATTGATGGGTGCTGGTGGTGAGAGAGGAAGGGTTAGGGGGTGGGTGTGCGAGCACAAATGCCATGTGTTATCCATGCAGCAGGAAACAATGAGTTTGTGGTGCTATGTTCTATATGGAAGTGTCTTTTTTAAATCTGTACATACTGCTGCCACTTGAGCTAAGCCTGGCGAGATAGAGGTAAAAGGCCTTTCGTCTGAGACTGTGGATGAGTGCTGAGTTAAAGACTTATTGTAGGACAGTGGGAGGGGTGTGACACATGAGCCTCTCAAACAGGCTCCTCAGTTTAGTGACGCTCGGGAAGTGCTGGGGGCAGGAGGAGATGGCTTGTGGTCACTTAGTACAGAGCCACGAGAAAATGAGCATTCTTTGAGGGCAACACAAGGAGACATAGAGTAACGAGGCCACGAGCTAAGGCCCAGAGAATAGCTGCCCATGTAATGAGTGACGCCCTCTCCATTGTGACTTTTTAATGCATTGAATTCTGCTCCTAGAGTTTCGCTCTTTCCACTGTAGGCATGGACATGCAAACTCAGCATGTAAACGTTAGCTCAAAACAAGAAAAAGAGAGCGAGGACACGCTGGCCCTGGAAACGCCCTCCTCTGTTGTTTGTTTTATGTTTTCAGAGGGAGCTGGGGGGAAGGGAGACCGCCTGGAGGACTTGCCCGAGGAAGCGTGGCCTCTGAATTTAAATGATTAGTTTTTTAAACAAGCTTTTTTGTGCCAGTTGCTGGGAGCCAATTCTTTGCTGATTGATGGGTGCTGGTGGTGAGAGAGGGAGGGTTAGAGGGTGGGTGTGCCAGCGCAAATACCATGGGCCATATTTATACTTTTTGACGCACAACTGCGCCAACGAAGTTGAGCGTCAAAAATTTTAACGCCGGCTAACGCCATTCCAAAGCGCCATGCGGGCGCCTTATTTATTGAATGACGTTAGCCGACGCAGCTGACTGGTGTGCGTAAAAAAAAAAGACTCACACCAGGCAGCGCTGGCGTAGGGGAAAATGGAGCTTGGGCGTCAAAAAATGGGGAAAGTCAGGTCTGAGGCAAAATTTTGGCCTCAACCCGATTTGCGCCATTTTTTTTGACACCCAACCCCCATTGAAATGACTCCTGTCTTAGCACAGACAGGAGTCATGCCCCCTTGCCCAATGGCCATGCCCAGGGGACTTCTGTCCCCTGGGCATGGTCATTGGGCATAGTGGCATGTAGGGGGGCACAAATCAGGCCCCCCTATGCCACAAAAAAAACCCCAAAAAAATACTTACCTGAACTTACCTTAAGTTCCCTGGGATGGGTCCCTCCATCCTTGGGCGTCCTCCTGGGGTGGGCAAGGGTGGCAGGGGGTGTCCCTGGGGGCATGGGAGGGCACCTCTGGGCTCCTTCCGAGCCCACAGGTCCCGTAACGCCTGCTCTGACCAGGCGTTAAAAAATGACGCAAAAGCGGCTGGACGTCATTTTTTAAGGCCCACCCACTCCTGTGCGTCATTTTTGCACGGGAGTTTAAATAAGGCGCACATGCCTTAGAGTCATTTTTTAGAAGGGAACGCCTATCTTGCATATCATTAACGCAAGGTAGGTGTCACGCTAAAAAATGACGCAAACTCCAAGATCTTTGGCGCTAGACGGGTCTAACGCCAAAGTATAAATATGGAGTTAGCTTTGCGTCGGATTTGCGTAAAAACAAACTACGCAAATCCGGCGCAAACAGAGTATAAATATGCCCCCATGTGTTAAAAGTGATCGCAGCACTGCATAATATGCAGAGGAAGAAAGAGACCGACAAGCATAGGGAGGAGGAGGATGAGGCACTGCAGCCCAAGGAGAGGGAGTGAGTAGAACTACCAGGGGAGCCTGAAAGAGCGGGGAGAGGAGGCCCCAGACATTTTCAAAAATAAAAAACAACAAACATGAAGCAGCCGATGTCCTTCGTATTAAAAATAAATAAAGCACTAACACTGTTTCACTCAAAGGAACACAAAACAGTAACACTCAAAGCACCTAAAAAAACATTGATTCTGTAAAGATACAGCACAGCAATAGAGAATAACCATTTTAAATTAAAAAAGCAGTGCTAGAAATGAGGTTTCTGGTTGGCTAGGGTGTGCTTCCAAGCCAGGCAGAAGACACCCACTCTAGTCAGGGCGAGGGAGTTACACACCCAAGATAACCCCGGCTCACCCCCTTGGTAGATTGACATGAGCTTATCCCAGAGGCAATGTGTAAAGTGATTGCACAACACACACAACACAGGTGACGCAATATGTACACCACAAAGGAAACACAACAGCAAGTTAAATAAAAATAAACTGTATTGTACAAAACATAATTAAACCAAACATAACATGTCGGTGATACCCTGGTACACAAGCAGTTGTCAGAACATTACTCAGTTACTAGTACTCTGCAAGCCAGCACTAGTCACATAAAACACATAGGTTACTGGTTATTCTGCAACAGAAGCAGTCATCAGGAAAACAATATCAGTAGAAATGCACGTACCATATGGAAAACACATCACCAGAAAGGTCAAACAGCATCATTGATGTACATATGAGAAACTATATTGCGCAAATGTCACCACATCATCAGAAATGCACATATCATGGAAAACACGTCACCAAAAAGGTCAAACAGCATCATGAATGTACATATGAGAAACTACACTGCACAAATATCACCACCACACACTGAATGCACATTAAAATCGAAACATTCCATGCATTTCAAATGCCACGTTCCTGGAGCCAAATAAAGGTGCTCCAGCGATCCTTCTACGTTGAATGTAGCCCAAACCGGCTTCGGGGGGATGGGGCCTCCGTTGAGGGTCCCCCTCCGCCCTGTGAGCCATCCCGTAAATGTGAAGGTGGTGGGAGCACCCATCTCTTCCTTTCCAGGGGGAAGATCTCTTCCCAATAATCACCAATGCCTCACCAATGCCACAAGTTTGTCTACGGAGGCCATTGCAGGTGCTCGTGGGGACGGGGAAAATGGTCTCTGTGACCTATGATTACAAGGAGCGCTCACACTCCTAGGGGCATATTTATACTCTGTTTGCACCGGAATTGCGTCGTTTTTTTTTACGCAATTCCGACGCAAAACTAACTCCATATTTATACTTTGGCGTTAGACGCGTCTAGCGCCAAAGTCCATGGAGTTTGCGTCATTTTTTAGCGTGGACACCTACTTTGCGTTAATGACATGCACGGTGGGCGTTCCCGTCTAAAAAATTGACTCCGAGGCATGTGCGCCGTATTTACACTCCCGGGCAAAATTCACGCCTGGGAGTGGGCGGGTCCAAAAAAATGATGTACGGCCGCTTTTGCGCCGTTTTTTTGCGCCTGGAAAAGGCAGGCGTTAAGGGAACTGTGGGCTCTGAAGGAGCCCAGAGGTGCCCTCCCATGCCCCAAGGGACACCCCCTGTCACCCTTGCCCACCCCAGGAGGACACCCAAGGCTGGAGGGACCCATCCCAGGGACATTAAGGTAAGTTCAGGTAAGTATTTTTTTTTTTTTTTTTGGGTGGCATAGGGGGGCCTGATTTGTGCCCCCCTACATGCCACTATGCCCAATGGCCATGCCCAGGGGACAGAAGTCCCCTGGGCATGGCCATTGGGCAAGGGGGCATGACTCCTGTCTTTGCTAAGACAGGAGTCATTTCAATGGGGGTTGGGAGTCAAAGCAAATGGCGCAAATCGGGTTGAGGCGAAACATTTGCCTCAGCCTGACTTGCCCCATTTTTTTACGCCCAAGCTCCATATCCCCCTACGCCGGCGCTGCCTGGTGTACGTCGTTTTTTTCCACGCACACCAGGCAGTGCCGGCGGCTAACGCCGGCTAACGTCATTGATTAAATACGGCGCCCGCATGGCGCTTCAGAATGGGGTTAGCCGGCGCTAATTTTTTGGATGCAAAACTGCGTTGGCGCAGTTTTGCGTCAAAAAGTATAAATATGGCCCCTAGTGCTGTGACCTGGGAATGTCGCGTAGGCTCTCATTATTCTAATGAGAGTACTGGATTTTGAGCTGCAAGATCGTCCACGGTGTGGGAGACTGAGTCTGACCCACTGTGGGTGACACCTGTCGCTCCAAATCCGGGTTTTGCTCCGGCTAACTAGCAGTGCCTCATCTCTACATGGGGATGGTGATGATTGGGCAGCCGAGCACATGACATATTAGGCTTCTCAGGGAAGTCGTGGTCACTCAGGTTGCATCTGGTTCTCTCATTCACAATTGTCTCATATATAAATGACAGACAGAAGCAGTATATGTTTCAATGATTGTTTTAATAAAACAACTGCATCTTAGATAGCAAAGCGTGAGCTGCAATAACCAGGACGACACAACATGACAGTATTAAAATGGTGACGAGAAGAGTGAAGCATAAGAATAACGCTATCATATTGTCACTATGATCGACGGATCATTTCCTATCTAAGTCAAAATCCAAGCACAGCATGTTAAGAACTAATTCTGCCTTTCAGATTCCCATGGGGAGACATCAACCCTCACACCTGAGCAAAGGCCTGTAGTCTGCGTTAGCATCTGTAGCGAGGCATTCAGCAATCAGCATACAGTCGTGGTTCCCTGGCTGGAATCTCCCTCTTAACGTGTAATGGGACTAGTAAGTGTTTTTATATTAACACAGCTGATGTTCTGAGAAAATGTCCCTACGTAAGGATGTGTATTTTCTACGAATGTCGGAGACTAAACTTCTACCACGTTACCCGCCAATGTACCAAACTGTAGCCTTGAATGAAGCACAGAGTGATCAAGAATGTCTTGTTTGAGAACTCAGTGCTAGGCTAAGCAAAAACAGTTAGATAGATGAAAATAAACAAGAACGTAAAAATTGTTATTGTAAGAATAACAATGCGAAGCCGAATAAAAAATATCTAGGTTAAGGTGTACAGCGGCCTAGTGTGTTAAAATAACGTGCATGGAGCTATAACTAAAATGGCTACACAACAGGAAGAGGGACTTACCCTTGACTAACAGAGCCCTGCACTGGGGTGACCCCCTCCTCAGACAGGGTCATCTCGTCCGACTCACCCTCAGCCAGGCACGGCCTCCGTTGAGGCTTCCTTTCAGCCCAGTGAGGACAACAGAGGCTCACGTTGCCTCTCGCACTTCAAGGAACCATGCATCTCCCCGATTACAATGCTTCTTTGTTGCAGGCCCTGCAAGGGACCTCTGATGAGGTTTCCCTCCCTCCTGGCTGTCGCTCCCTTACTCCTCTGCACACCCGCACCCGAACTGGTGTGCTAGCGTCCTGAAGTTGCTGTCCCGGGCGGCAGCCGTGATTACACAAAAAGTGGTGCCTGCCTGTGCCCATGGGGCAAGCTCCTCCGTGCTCCTGTGTGGGGTATGGCTGCGATTTCCTCAGGCAGCAAAGCTAAAGCACTAAGAACACGCTTTTATTCACAATTCAATCAAAAACGCTCTGCACGCACTGTATGCTCTGCAAGTCAACCGCTCGGCCAACACCGATGCATCGCTCTCCACACACTGGATTCATATAAATCAAAAAGCGCTCTGAGCAGGAACAACACAGCGCTCTTCTTGCACTTCCAGATATTTCTCAAGCAAAGCGCTCTTCCTGCACCGTGCTCAGCACAGGGAAAAGCTGCAGGGACCACACCACCCAGCACCTGGAGAAAGTGAGGGTGAGCACAGGGTGGCAGGGCCCAAGCAAGCAGACTAGCAGAAAGGGTTACAGGCAGTGACAGTTCCTCCTAGTGACCGAGAAGGTCACAGGTCAGCACAACAGCAGCAGTCCAAGGAGGTTCCTGGCAAGGCCCTCTAGCAGCATCCTGTGTCCAGAAATGTTTCTCTTCACATGGGAAAAACCCTCTGTACTTATACTTAGTTTTGCCAAGCTTTTACAAAAAGGAGGAGAAGAGGTTCCAAACAGTTCCAACTGGTTCTAGGAATGTCCCCTCTCTCCTCCAGCACAGGCTCCAGACATCATTGGGAGGTAAACGAGACATTTGTGTGAGGAAAGGGCACAGCCTTTACAAATGCAGGTGTGCCCTGTCTTTCCTTCTCTCATCCAAGGAAGCCCATTCAATATGCAGATGCAAATCTGTGACACGGCCATCCTCCCTGTGTACAGGCTGTCTGAAAAGTATGCACAACACCCAGCTGTCACTCTGCCCCAGATGTGGATTGGAGTCAAGCTGCAAAACACCAGAGTCATAAGCACAGAGAAATGCCCACTTTCTAGAAGTGGCATTTACATATTGGTAATAAAAAGTCTTCCTACACAGTAAGCAGCATTTCTCACTACCATTACAACCATACCAATCATGCCTGCGCTACTTTTCATACATCAGACAATACCCCCTAGACATAAGGCAGGGCATTTCCAATGCAATCCTATGAGCGAGGAAGCACTTACAGATGTGAGAAACCAAATATGCTGTTTGTCACTACTAGGACAGGCCACACAATCAGGCACATGGCCTGCCTCTTACATGCACAGTACCCTGCCCAAAGGGCTACCTAGGGCCTACCTTATGGGGGACTTACATGTAGCAAAAGGAGAGTTCCAGACCTGCAAGCAAATTTAAATGCCAGGTTCCTATGCGAGTAAACTGCACACACAGGCCCTGCGCTAGCAGGCCTGAGACAGGTTTGGAAGGCTACTTCTGTGGGTGGCGCAAGCAGTGCCGAAAGGCCCACGAGTAGCATTTCATTTACAGGCCCTGGGTATAGAGATACCATTGTACAAGAGACTTACAGGTAAATTAAATGTGCCAATTATGTGTAAGCCAATCATACCAACTTCAGAAGGAAGGAAGAGTACCTGCACTTTAGCACTGACCAGCAGTGACAAAATGCTCTGAGTCCTAGACCAACAACAAGAGTTCAGAAGAAAATAGGAGGAGGAAGGCAACAAGTTTCAGAATGACCCTGCAAAAAGGGCCAGGTCCAACAAGCAGCAACACATCTTTACTCACTGAGCACTCCTCGGGCAAGCCACTCCCTGTAGAAGATGGCCCTGGAAACCACCCCCCTCTGATGTTGGTTTTATTTATGAAGAGGGAGGTAGAGGGGGAAGGGAGACCTGCTGGAGGACTTGCCCGAGAAAGCGTAGCTGCTCTGGAACACACACCCACGGTTTAAGAGAAACAGGCAAAAACTGAAAAAAAAGTTCCCTGCAGAAGAGATAAACAGGACAAAATGTGATTATACAGTAGCTGGTCCCTGCTCCAAAAAAGAAAAAGGCAGGAGAAAGAGGCATGACTGATCACTAGCAAGGAAGGATTTTTAAATGGCACTGAGACAAGCAAATGAAATCGCTTTAAGCCCACAGTGAGTATACTAAAAATATACATAAGGTCGTACGCTTATGCTGAACCTAAAAATGGTAAGGCATAATCTGAAGTGAGGTCTATTTTGTAAAGATTTGGAATTGATCACTACAGGGTAAAATTTGGCCTATATTACTTATTCTTATGCATTTGGGAGGTGTCAGGAATAACGACATGGTGCATTAGAGTGACATATTCTCCATTAAATTTGTCTGAATGAGTTTTTTACTATTTTGCAGGAAACATTAATCAGCGCTTGAGCGTCCTTCAATGGACTCCCTAGTATTTGTGCTGGGTCTGGTGGCTCAGTGAGCTAATTCATCTACTCCAAGAATGTGTGTTTGATCTCAGTATCATAGGTTTGAATTCTGGAGGGTCTGGAGTGTCAACTTAGCCTTTCGTCCTTCTGAGGTTGATAAAATACCTGCCATTGAGTTAGGTAACAGTACATATCTGCTGTTCCAGCACCAAGGGACACAAGGGTTCATGCATGCTATAAAAATACACATAAAGAAAGGTTGTGAATTCACTATAGGCAGTCACACAAAGGGAAGGGAGCTGAGGGGTCCCCTGCATATGTTGATGGGTCTTCCTGGGCTAGAGCGGTGGGGGGAGCTGACACTTGCACCTGAACAGGGCTGTGCCTGTCCTTACACAATGCAGACGCCTCCCCCTACAGTGTATCTGGGACTAGGGCAGTAAAAGCAGGGTCTTGTGCACTACAAACACTTTCCTTTGAAGTTTGCATACTTCAAAGGCAGAAATGAGTATAAGTATTGGACCCAAACCCCCAGACTTTTAAAACACTTCTGGATCAAGAGGAGACTCTGCCAAGGAGAAGAGCCAAAGGCAGTGAGGACGGGTACTGCCCATTTGCTGTGTGTACTTTGCTGGATTGGCCTGCAGCTGCTGCTTCTGCTTTGGAGAGAACAAAGACTGGACTTTGCTGTGCATCCTGCTTGTGAAGTTTCACCAAGAGCTTGGACTTAGCTTGCCTCCTGTTAAGAAGTCTCAGTGGACCCTCATTTGCCAAGAGGTGCCCACTCCAGTTCTTGGGCCCTTGGGATTCAAGTCTGGCATAAAACAAGAACCAGGTACACTGACTCTGGACGGCTCATGAACTGTCGCCGCTGCCTGACTCAACACTGCTGTCTACACCCAAAGCCATGGTCCCTGCTGAAGTGTGATGACTGCGATCGACATCGCAGCACCTCTGAAGTCCCACAGCACCATGAGTCCTGATTGCTGTGTCACTGACATCCATGACAACCGACTCTGCTACGGCCTGTGACCCCGTGGTGTGACCGCAACACAAGCAAAGTCGCCTCATTGCATCTTCACCCGCTGGACTCATTGATCCTGCTGGATCATAAGGAACCGACCCCTCGCCACTGCCGCTGCCTCACCTCTGCTGCCTCCGCAAGGAACCAATGCCTCACCTCCTGCGCAGCAGTACAGAACCAATGCTGCAATGGCTCCAGCTACACCTCACCTCACCAACTCCGTGCCCCATCTCTGACTCTGCCTTGTTTCTAAGGTACTGTACCTGGGGTCTGTGTGACTCTGTGACCGGTGTTACACTCCCTTGAAAGTGGCATCAGACTGTTGGGAATTACTCTGTCATGATACCATGATAGCACCAGTTGAAGCTATAGTGTTTCTAAGCACTTTTTGGGATTTAATCTTTAAAAGTTCATATCTTTGTTTGGGCCGGTTTGATTTTTTGGTCTTGTTTTACTTCAATAAATATTGGCCATTTTTCTAAACTAGTGTGGTGTCCATTCATAGTGTTTTACTGTGGTACTGTGTGACGGTACATACACTTAACACATTGCCTCTGAGATAAGCCTGACTTTTCGTGCCAAGGTACCAAGGGCATCAGCAGGGGTTATCTTCCCTTACCCTGACTAGGATGAGGGTCCCTGCATGGACAGGGTGTAAACTGACTGCTAACTAGAGACCTCATTTCTAACAAAGCCTTACTGAGAGAGGGGTTCTGGGTCACCCCACATGCTGATTACTATGTGTGCAGTTTTTTTATTAGCCAGAAGCTGCATGTTGTAATTTTAAAAAGTGCTCATTGCACTCCTATTGGTTTCTGTGAGTGTTCCTTCTACTCAGACTACTGCAATGTTCAAAGGTATTGATGTAGCAGATTGTTTTGGGGTTGTGTTGACTCCAGATGGAGTTCCACTCAACTAAAGCGGCTGCCACATTCAAACATGATGACCCTGTGGTCGCTCTGAATGATAAACGTCTGACAGAGATGCATCATTAAGCATGCAATATGAGATTACTCAAGCAACTGCCCTAGTTAGTGTTTACAGTTGTTACAGACGAGAGCAGGATGTGGTCTCAGGCAGAGCATGGCCTGTGTCTCTAATTAGGCACTAAGACACTGTCAGGGACTGCCAGTTTTGATTTCAAGTCAGTGTTCTGAAGCATCTATGGATTGTTTTTTTGTGATATGTGTGGCCTCCATCATGAGCCAAAAACATCCTCTCAACAAACTAACGCTTTTGCTTTTAGTCTTCCCCGGAGACGCTTCTCCCAAAAGGAGAAGAAGGTGGGGTCAGACATGGATGTGAGAGGAAGGAACTCGGCAAACACTGAGCATGGGGGATTTTGGGTGGAGAGGGAGTGAGAAAGAAGACACATGATCAGAGAAAAGTAAGACACTGCCTCCTCTGAGTGCTGCCCTTACATATATTCCAATAGACCCTATTCAGGCAAGAGACTCCTGATTTTTTTAAGCCAAAATAGCTTTATTTCAGCTGTCTTCCCCCTAGAACTGGCTTTGCTTATATGTACGTCAATGGGGAAAATTGACCCAATTTTTTTTCAAAATCTCCCTTTCCTCTCTTGCAGCCCCATATTCCTCCAGTGTACCGTCTTCGCCTCCTCTGGGTGTCCGCCAGGCAATTGGCCTACTTAAAACCTTATGGGGCACAAGATGTCTGTTTCCTTAAAACTAACTGGGCAAGGGTACCCAAATGGTTTCTAAATCTGGTGTGCATGAAAGAATATGATGGTGTAAGGTTAATTAACTGAAGTCATTAGACTCTACTAGGGGAAAAAACACCAAAAAACCCAAAGGGATCTGATCTTCAGTACTGAAAAGCCACAAGACCCATTGGCCTGAGATAAGTGGCTGAAACACGTAGACACAATTTTCGATGCAGGGCAACACTTATTGTCCTCATTATCATCATTTGTGGTTTTAGCCTTGCCCGTGTGCCCTGCAATTGATTAAAATTAAGGTGAGGGAACACAAGGCAATTTTATATTTTCAGATCCCTCCATCAGATCTATAAGCTCCCTTGGTTCACAAGGTTGAGCTCACTCAGACACAGTTGGTGTCTGGGTGAGGACTTAATGATGACGCTTGCCACTAAGATTTCTAGCTGGTGAGAGGCCTTTAAAAAAAAAGTAATTTTTTAAGTAATTAATTTTAAAGTGATTTAATTTAATTGTATGCCAGAAGAACATTCCTTTCTTCGAGAATACACGTTTCTTCTTCAGTGCCTATGAGAGTGCTGGGTGAGGAGAACACCCGTATGACCCCAAATTCAGAGTGGTACAATTAACCCTTATTCCTCAACTCAAATTCATTGATACTTTCAAAAAAGTGTTTAGCTTTACTTCATACCTATTTTTCATTCATTTAATCTTACCTTATGTATTGATGAATTGTCGAAACACTTTGAAAAATCATTATAAACCACAGCTTACTTCATGACTCTCGCTGTTGCATGTTTTTCAACAACCATTAAAGACGATGGCCCTTTGTGGCGTAGGTTTTGATGTGATAAGTATTCCATCAACAAAATTCGACACTGATCTATTGGACGTGATAATTATCACCTAATCCAACATTTTGGGGAATAACAAACTGAGTTTGGTGCCACCTACACAAAACTCTGCATGTTGCCATAAATATCAAGCCATTCCGGACGGTTAAACCTGCCAAAGTTTAATGAATAGTACAATCATTAATGCTTATGGCAATTATGCAAACGGGTGTCTGTGCATGGACAGCAATTTAATAGGCCACTCATAATGAGGGCCTTGTAAGTCTGCACCCAGAATAGTCTGGCCAATGTAATGGTACATTACATTTGTAGCTCAGTCTTCAGTGCAAAAACTACAACGGAACATTTATTTCCATTTTTTCCTCTTCACTTTCACTGTTTTTTTTATTTATTTCAATTACTATTTTTTCCGGAAAACCATGTGTGATCTACACAAGCGAGCTCTTGCTCAATCCAGAATGTGGTCTACATTTTAGCAGTGCATAGCTTTTCAGGTTCACAATTGGGTTTCACATCTCTTTCTGCCACAGACAGCAAATAGGTTAGAAACCACAAAAATAGAAACTATTGACTATCACTCAGAATTGAGGAAACTGCAATTAAAAAAATTATTGCTTTTACAACTCTGCCTGTTCCTAAAAGCTGGAAAGAGGAAGATCAAAGCACAGCAAGCATTTCGTTGATATAATTTTAGAAAAAAAAATCACAGCCTTGTACAATACTCTTTTCCCATTTTATTTTAAGAAACCACGATTTTGCCTGTATCTTCGGGCCCCTCAAGGGAAAACACAAATTCAGGGTACACTTAAAATCCACAACACGTGGGGAAAAGACTTAAATTTTAACTGCCACAAATATGGAAAAAAGCGCTCTACTTTGGGGCGAGGGAGCCTCTGCACTTACGTTTTTAGACAAACACCTTTAATAGATGAGACATAAATTTGAATTAAACTTGCTTTGCTTTTAATGATTGCATAATTCCAATCAATATTTCACCTGTTTCTAAATGCGCCCAACTGCGCAGAAAAGTGCTGATACAAATTCGAAGGACACAGATATTTGCCCAACATCACCTTAACATCTTTTCGACAGGTGGCTATGCCAAAATTAAACAATTTACACTAGATTTAAAGCAAGCCTAGGTTTGTCAGTTTGAAAGCTCTGACAATTGGTGCAGATATTGATCCAGAGGTACAGCTTCAAAAAGTGATTTATGCAAGACCACACAGTTAAGTGATTTGGAGAAAGTAGGAATTCAACATTTGAAAGAAAACCTGCCCACTTGCCTTCATTGTGTCTGTGATGCCTAATATTGCTAGGGGAGGTGGCTGCTACTTTGTATTTCATTTGGCTATAGGGCTTGATGCAGGCTACGTTTCATTTAGTGGCTACAGAATGGCCATTGATCCCAAAATATGTTGCCTGATGTCATTATTGCTACAGTGGCTGACAGGTGTTTTTTTTATGTAATATTAATAATGTTCCTCTAGAACACATTACATTTGAATAATACCTTAGTGCCTCACAGGGTTTAGTATAGGGTTTGTGCCTGATATACAAAGAGACATGCTATAAAGCCTGGAGTGGAGTATGCCAGAATAACATCAGTGTCTGCTGGATGCCATTATTTCTAGTGCCTGATGTGGTTCATTATTTTTACACTGTCAGATAACTATAAAAAGTACTATAGTATTGAATAGGACTGTTTGTCATTATTATCAGTAATAATTATTTTGGCATTGCCTAGTAGATTTCATTATTGCCTCATTGCTGTAATTACTTATGCTGTGCCTGATTTTAGCTGCAATGTAAGCATTTCCCCAAGGCCTAACTGACTCAGGAGCAGTAGTGTTATTCTTTTGCAACAAAAAAAAATAAGACTGCATGTGTGAGGTATTTAGGCCATGATTTGATACCTAATTCAGTTTCTTGCAGGACCCTGTTATGTGGCTTCACCCAGCAATGCTGCATAGCCGTGGGAACATTTTCTTGAATCACTGTTCATGGAGTGATATAAAGGTACACAACCAGGCCACACTGGAAAAACAAGAAGTGGCCGTGGTGGAAAGGCACACAAGCCCACTAGACAAAGCTTGCTATCCAGGGCTTGGAGAAAATTGCTCTTCAGAAGCTGGGTTTGACGCATTATCCCCTCTCACACAGGACTCAGTCATGAAACAAGTGCAAAAAAGTGGGAAGTACTATAAGGAATCACATGATCATGAGTCTAAGCAGATGAAGAGCAACTACAGGGTGCAGACTTGAGCTCACACTATGGAAGGTTTGAATGTAGCTGATATAGCACACTAAGGCCCTCATTACAACATTGGTGGTAAAAGCCGCTTACCGCCGTGCAGAAGACCACCAACACACTGCCACGGCTGCGGAATTCCACCACAACTATTACGACCAACTGCTCGGAATCTGCCAAAATTGAGACACAAGTCCGCCACACCAAAGGTCAGTGATAAACTGGCAAAAACAAAACCTCCACCGTCACGCCAACAGAAATACGCCCACACTATCATGACCCACAAATACACGCGGTGGTCTTTCAACTGCGGTATTCCATTGGCGGTACACACTGCCGCTCTCAAAATACACACACATTGACAAAACACTGCCACATTGGACAATTTGAAATACACACACCTGATACACATACACACACCACTCCCACACACCCATTACAATATTAAACACACACCCACATCACCCACAAACCCCTACAACCAAAATACCGAAAGAAGGCCAGAGAGAGACACTACAAACTACTACCAAGCATCCACAGGCACACAATACCATCACCCACATAACTTCCACACACCTCCGCAACACACCACTAAATATCACCCCACTTATCACTACACACCCCACCCCACACATCAACCACACCACCCCATGGCACGGCAAAGACACCCCAGGTTCTCTGAGGAGGAGCTCAGGGTCATGGTGGAGGAAATCGTCCGGGTAGAGCCACAGCTATTCAGATCACAGGTGCAGCACACCTCCATAGCTAGGAAGATGGAGCTATGGCGAAGAATGATGGATAGGGTCAACGCAGTGGGGCAGCACCCAAGAAATAGGGATGACATCAGGAAGAGGTGGAATGACCTACGGGGGAAGGTGCATTCCGTGGTCTCAAGACACTATATTGCGGTTCAGATGACTGGCGGCGGACCCCCACCTCCTCCCCCACAACTAACAACATGGGAGGAGCAAGTCTTGGTGATTCTACATCCTGAGGGCCTCACAGGAGTAGATGGAGGAATGGACTCTGGTAAGGCAATGCGTTACTACTACATCCCCCACCCTACCTGCATGCCATCACATACCCCCACCCTCGCCCTCACCCCTATCACTCCAACTCCTCACAAATGTCCCAATATCACAAACCAAACATCCCAACACCAACACCAAGCCCTGCATGCAACAACAAAGCCTGGACACCCATCACTAAAGCATGGCCACTGCACAAATCCATACACCCCCCTAAACCACCATCATACAAGGTCCCACAAAGGAATGCAAGCACTGGGGTACACGGTCACCCAACCATTGCACACCATGGCAAACACAGATGCAATAAACATCCTTTTGTACCCCTGCAGGACCCCTACCCAACGTCACCGGACAGGAGGGTCCACACATGTCCACACCACCAACAGAAGAGGCCCACAGTGATGAGAGCAGCTCTGTCCAGCTGGATCTGGATGACAAGCCCGGCCTATCTGGGACCTCGGGACAGTCGGTTCCCCTCACACTGGCACATGCCACCACAGAGCTTCCCCCCTCTGGAAACACCAGCACAGCACCCACCCAGCGGGCCCATACCTCTGTCCCCAGGACACGTCAATCAGCAGTGTGTCCACCACTACAGGAAACCGAGGCTAACCCACCACCCCAACAACAACAGGGACCTGGGGGCAGTGGCAGTGGGCACACGGTCCAGGGGACAGACGCCCAGGAACACAGGGGAACTGGGAGGGCTGCTGTGCAACAGGGGGAGGACAGGCCCAGGGAATCCACTCTCCTCAAGGCCCTCCCCAACATCATCGGAGCCTACCACCATTCCCAGGAGACGATGGCAACGGTACTGGCCAAGTTTCAGGAGACCCAGCGGCTGCAGGAGGAACAGTATTTGGGCTTCAGGGAGAAACTCAGATCCATCAATTCCACCCTGGGCACCATCGTAGGGGTGCTGAAGGAAGTCCTCAACACCAGGAGGGACACTGTGGCACAACAAGGGGCCCCTGACACTAGCCTGGACGATGAACTGCCCACCACCTCTGCCGGCGCAAGTGGACAGGAGGCACCGCCACAGGACCACCACACCGGCACCCCACCCCCTGCAGAGGGAGAACCAACCCGCAAACGGTCCCTGAGATCCAGGACAAAGACAGAGAATGATGCCAAAACACCCGCCAAGAAATGAGACCACCATGATTGTCATCCTTCTGTCCCACCTTGTTACCCTGTCCATCCTCAAACTGCCCCAGACCCACTTCCTATGCCCATTTGGACAATGCCCCTGTGAGACTAATAGACTGGACTCTGCCATGGACATTCCTCCACCATCACAGCACCCTCCAATATTGAGCACTTAAATAAACACCCTTAAAGCACAAAACGATCTGGAGTCTGTCTGTGATTTCGAAATAGTGTATTAGCAAGTACAGTGTCAAAATGCTCTTTACATTGTAATATCAACATACCTATGTCACACAGCTCTAGTCCATGAGGAAACAAAGCAGATGTGGGGCCCACATCTGTGAAATCGTAAGGAAAAGTGACAAATCAGTGACCCTACACTGGGTGAAAATGACAGACAGTAGAGAGGTAGTAGTGTTAAAGTACATGTAGTAGGCAGGTTTGTATTCTTACCTCTGTCTCACTGGAAATATTGCAGGATCACTGAGTTCCTGTTGTCGATGTCCTCTTCTTCTGCTTCCTCGTCTTCACTGTCCACAGGCTCCACAGCTGCCACAACACCTCAATCTGGACCATCCTCCTGCAGAAAAGGCACCCGTTGTCGCAAAGCTAAGTTGTAAAGCATACAGCAGGCCACGATGATCTGGCACACCTTCTTTGGTGAGTAGAATGGGGATCCACCTGTCACATGGAGGCACCTGAACCTGGCCTTCAGGAGGCCGAAGGTCTGCTCTATAATCCTCCGAGTTCGCCCATGGGCATCATTGTAGCATTCCTCTGCCCTTGTCCTGGGATTCCTCACTGGGGTCAGTAGCCATGACAGGTTGGGGTAACCAGAGTCACCTGCAAATGGCGAGGGACAACTGTTAGACACACACTAACATGTAGGGATATCCCCAGACCCAGACAACCATTCCCACTGCCTTGCTTCCAGGTGCTCATCTAATAGCCACACACGGTGCCTCTGGAGTTTCCCCATCACATAAGGGATGATGCCTTTCCGCAGGATGTAAGCGTCATGCACTGAGCCAGGGAATTTGGCATTAACATGGGAGATCTACTGGTCGGCCAAACACACCGTCTGCACATTCATCGACTGATAACTCTTCCAGTTTATGTACACCTGTGCACTCCTGCGGGGAAGTACCAAAGCCACATGTGTCCCATCAAGGGCACCTATGATGTTGGGGATATGTCCCAGGGCATAGAAATCACCTTTCACTGTAGGCAAATCCTCCACCTGAGGGAAAACGATGTAGCTCCGCATGTGTTTCAGCAGGGCAGACAACACTCTGGACAACATGTTGGAAAACATAGGCTGTGACATCCCTGATGCTATGGCCACTGTTGTTTGAAATGACCCACTTGCAAGGAAATGGAGTACTGACAGCATCTGGACTAGAGGGGGGATTCCCGTGGTATGGCGGATAGCTGACATCAGGTCTGGCTCCAACTGGGCACACAGTTCCAGGATTGTAGCACGATCAAGCCTGTAGGTGATGATCACATGTCTTTCCTCCATTGTCGACCGGTCCACCACTGGTCTGTACACCGGAGGATGCCACCATCTCCTCACATGTCCCAGCGGACGGTGCCTATGAAGGACAACAGCGAGCACAGAGTCAACCAACTCAGAGGTACGTACCCACAGCTTACACAGAACACGATTCATAATCCGAAATTTGCATGTATGAGTGTTGAGGCAAGGCCTAGGTATGTGTGACACAGTTAAAAATTAAGCCATGTGGGCCCCTGAAATGGTGGCTGCCTGACCTGTAAAGTGGGACAATGGGATGTGAGGTAACTGCGCTGGTGTTGTACACCGTTGCGGTAGGCGGTCGAAGACCTCAGCACAATTCTGCATTGGTTAACATTGGACCCTATGGGTCCCAGGAGCCAATGGCGATGTACGCTAGCGGTGACGGTACGCACCGCTGCGGACATACCACAGTTTTCTATTCAATCACTCACTACCTGATCTGAGAGGACCTATTCTGCAAGTGCTGCTGTGACCTCAGTCTGGAAGAGACAATGGCTCGTGCGTCTGGGGAAAGGGCCCCTGCCTTCACATCGGAGGAGTTGGAGAAACTCGTGGATGGGGTCCTCCCCCAGTACACGCTACTCTGCGGTCCTCCAGACAAACAGGTAAGTGCACTGGGAGCATGCTGTATGGGCTATGCCTGTGTGAAGTGGGGTGGATGAAAGATGGGGGGGAGATTGAGGCATGCATGAAACGACGATGAGTGCATGTGCCACATGGCAAGGGTAGGGATGGGGGCCAATGACTGTGACGGTGCAGTTGATAATAACTTTTATTTTTCCCCTGTACAATTCCTGTAGCTCAGCGCCCACCAGAAGAAGGATGTTTGGCGTGCCATCGGCAAGGACGTCCGGACCCTGGTGGTCTATCACAGACGGAGCACCCACTGCCGTAAGGGATGGGAGGACATTCGCCGCTGGAGCAAGAAGACGGCGGAGGCCTTGCTGGGGATGGCCTCCCAACGTGGGAGGGGTGCCCGTCACACCATGACCCCCCTGATGTTCAGGATCCTGGCGGTGGAGTACCCGGAGTTGGATGGGTGCTTGAGGGCATCCCAGCAGCCACAAGGGGGTGAGTACACTCTCATTCAGCTGATTCAGCGTGCAGTGGAGGTGTCTGGGTGGGGGAGGTGGGCTGTGGGTTTCCCTAGGCCAGGGCGAGTGTGCTAGTTAGGTCCCCTTCTTCTGGCAGACCCTGTGCCACCCCACCCCACCTGTGTACCGTGCCAACTACACCTAGTCAGGCTCCTGTGAAATCCATGTGTGCAGATGTTGGCCATAGCCTTGTAGGCCATGTCCCAGGGATTGAAAAGTGGACCCCAAGTGCGTGGCGTAGTGAAGGGGGCTTCTGTGTCTGTCGTGTCCGCCAAGGGTAGCGGTAATGCATGCACTCAACATGTTTTTCTTCTGTCGTCCCCCCTTTTTGTGGTCTCCCTGTTCTTGTGTGCATTAGCATCATCAGGCGGAGGAGCAGTGGCACCGGAGCAGGAGGGAGCTGCATCCCACATGCCCTGGAGGGCGAGACTATGGACTCGGAATTCACCAGTGGGACGGAGGGCGAGGGGAGCTCCATGGCGGGGACAGGAGCTGAGACCAGTGATACAGACTCGTCCTCTGATGGGAGCTCCCTTGTCGTGGTGGCCACATCTGTGCCCCCTGCATCTACAGGTACAGCCGCCAACCCCCCTACCAGCACCACCCTCCCAGCAGCCCCTCAGCCTTTGCACCGTGCCCGCTCACCCAGGAGGGTGGGCATCACCTTCGCCCCAGGCACCTCAGGCCCTGCCCCAGTCACCCCTGCTGCCCTCAGTGAGGAGGCCATTGACCTCCTCAGGTCGTTCACTGTTGGGCAGTCTACCATTTTGAATGCCATCCAGGGTGTAGAGAGGCAGTTGCAACAAACAAATCCATTCCTGGAGGGCATTCATTCTGGTCAGGCAGCCCTTCAGCGAGCTTTTCAGACTCTGGCCTCAGCACTGATGGCAGCTATCGTCCCTGTCACTAGCCTCCCCCCTCTAACTTCCTCCACCCAGACCCACACCCCTGTACCTCAGCCTACCCCAAGCACACCATCAGACCAGCATGCACACACGTCAACACACAAGGGAAGCTCTCGCAAACATAAGCACCACACATCCCACAGGCACTCACGCAAGCATCACACACATGCAGACACACCAACATCCACTGCCTCCACTGTGTCCCCCTCCTCCTCATGACCCTCCTCCCTCCCAGTCTCGTCTCCACTCACACCTGCATGCACTACATCTACAGCCACTACTTCCATCACCAGCACACACACCACCACACCCCGCTCACGTGCAGTCAGCACCCCCACTACCATTCACACGTCCCTTGTGTCCTCTCCCAGTGTGTCTGTGACGCCACCTCCCAAGATACACAAACGCAGGCACACACCCACCCAACAGCCATTCACCTCACGACAGCCTCCAGCGCAGGCACCTTCACCCAAAGTCACCAAACAAACACCTCCTACAACCACAACCTCTTCCTCCACTCCCAAATCCCCTCCAGCTACCCGTCCCAGTGTTCCAAAAACTTTTCCTGTCCAACCTTGACCTCTTTCCCTCACCTCCCCCACCCCGTCAGCCTCCTAGGGCCCGAGTCTCCAGGTCCCAACCTGGCACCTCAGCCACAACATCTCAAGGACCAGTGGTGCCAGTAGTCACCGGATTCTGGAGTGCACCAGGCAGCAGGGCAGCCAGTGTGGCAAGGAGACACAGCATGGACAGTCCCCCACCTGTCAATCATCAAAACTTGGCCAGTGCCCGGAGGGAGAGGGGGAAGACTCCAGCCACCAAAGCCGCTCCCAGGTGTACAGGTGGGAGTGTGGAGTCAGCTGCGACACCTTCCAAGGTGGGGAAAGGGCACAAGAAACTCAGCAAGTCTGGGAAGAGCAGCACAGTGGAGAAGACTGCCATCAGCCCCGCTGCCCAGGAGGCAACCGCCATCATCCCCGCTGCCCAGGAGGCCTCCGCCATCAGCCCGCTGCCCAGGAGGCCACCGCCATCATCCCCGCTGCCCAGGAGGCCACCGCCATCAGCCCCGCTGGGCCAGAAAGGACCACCAGCACCAGCCCCGCTGGGCCAGACAGGACCACCAGCACCAGCCCAGCTCGGCCAGCAAGGACTGCCAGCACCAGCCCTGCTGGGCCAGATAGGACCACCAGCAGCTGAGTCACTGCCAAGGACCCCGCCGCAACAAGTACCGCTGAACAGGACACCGCCGCCACAAGCTCGCTGAACAGGACACCGGTGCCACAAGCACCGCTGCCAAGGACACCGCTGCCACAAGCACCGCTGGCCCATGAGCTCCAAGGGCACTGATGCTACTGTGTCCGCCACGAGCAGGATGAAGCACTCTGGGCACAAAGCCCCCTCCAGAACCAGTGGAGATTTACATCCACTACCTCAGTCCTTGGCAGGATGAAGCACTCTGGCCACAAAGCCCATCTCCAGAACCAGTGAAGAAAGGCATCCACTACCTCAGTCCTTGGCAAGACGAAGCACTCTGGGCACAAAGCCCCCTCCAGAACCAGTGGAGATTTACATCCACTACCTCTGTCCTTGGCAGGATGAAGCACTCTGGGCACAAAGACCCCTCCAGAACCAGTTGAGAAAGGCATCCACTACCTCTGTCCTTGGCAGGATGAAGCACTCTGGGCACAAAGCCCCCTCCAGAACCAGTGGAGAAAGGCATCCACTACCTCAGTCCTTGGCAGGATGAAGCACTCTGGGCACAAAGCCCCCTCCAGAACCAGTGGAGAAAGGCATCCACTACCTCAGTCCTTGGCAGGATGAAGCACTCTGGGCACAAAGCCCCCTCCAGAACCAGTGAGTACTGTTATCCACTTGAGAGACTGTGGCTTTGCACTCTCCAGGATTGAACAGTGGGCAACCCATCCACTGTAGAGACTTGAGAGACTGTGGCTTTGCATTCCCCAGGATTGAACAGTGGGCAAACCACCCACTGTAGAGACTTGAGACACTGTGGCTTTGCACTCCCCAGGATTGAACAGTGGGCAAACCACCCACTGTAGAGACTTGAGAGACTGTGGCTTTGCACTCCCCAGGATTGAACAGTGGGCAAACCATCCACTGTATAGACTTGAGAGACTGTGGCTTTGCACTCCCCAGGATTGAACAGTGGGCAACCCACCCACTGTAGAGACTTGAGAGACTGTGGCTTTGCACTCCCCAGGATTGAACAGTGGGCAAACCACCCACTGTAGAGACTTGAGAGACTGTGGCTTTGCACTCCCCAGGATTAAACAGTGGGCATGGGGCCCCCTCGTGGATTTGGCGTTGTGCACTCAACCGGCTGAGGTGCCCCCCCTTTCCCTTCCCCCTGAGGTGTCTGTTTTATTGATATCTGATGCCCCTTCAGTGTTCTCTCCGTTATGTTCAGGTAATGAGTGTGGGCCTCGCCCATGCCGTGTGGGCCCAGTGTTCCAAGGACTTCAATGGAGCACTACCTGGACTACTATTCTTGGTGTATATTTTGTTTATAGTGTATATATATATTTTTGCGTACTGGATTTTAATATATTACAATGGTTACACTCATTTCCTTTTGTCTTTGCATTCTTCCAGGGGGTTTGAGGGGTGTAACTGTAATGTGTCATGCTGTATTAGTGTATGTGTTGTAGTGGGTGAGGGTGGGGTGGGGGTGTTGCGTGTTGCGTGTGTGTGTCCCTGTTTCCCCCCCCCCCTGTGTCGTAGGTGCAGTACTTACTGTGGTCTTCGCCACCGGCATTCGTGCTCCTGGTAGAGGAGCAAGATAATAAGGGCAGGGAAAATGTGCAGCTCTGGTTACATGGCATCTTGGTTCCTTGTGGGGTGTGTAGAGGTGAGCGTTTTCCCTTCAAAGTCCTGTTTCCGCCGTGTTTTTGTTTGTGGTGAATCTGCCCCGGATAAGGTGGCGGATTGGTAGGTTGTGATACTGTGGGCGGTACATTGTCCTCCGTCTGTCTGTTGGCGGTGACCGCCATGTTGTTTGTTTGTACCGCCGTGGCGGTCGGAGTGGTAAAGTGGCTGTCTTTGTTGGCGGTTTCCGCCACGGTCATAATTCCATTTTTTTTCTGCCGTCCTGTTGGCAGTCTTACCGCCGCTTTAACACCATCCGCCAGGGTTGTAATGACCACCTAAATGTGCACTACCTACCATAGAGATTTCTTTAGAAGTCTGTTAGCATTCATTGCAGTCCAATAGCATTGAAATTATCAATGAGAGGTTCGAATTCAGTAGATTATAATTTTTTTAAATGAAGACTTCAAGATAAGAATACAGGTATTTGTTTAGTATACTGTAGGTGTTCAAGAGTTTTCATCAAACTTCACTAGTTTCCTTACGATTGGCAGCTGGTGACATTTAAAAATGGTGGGACATAATGCTTGTCTTGATATCCAGTGAGCAAACCTGACTTCTTCTCCGATGGTTTAGGGGTTTTGCTCACATTCACTTGCACTCAGCCATATGCTCTCTCTTTCTCACTCATTCTCATTCACTCACTCTCATTCACATTTGTACTCATGTTTACTTACTCTGACTCATTCATTATCACTCAGTCTCACTGACTCAAGCAGCCTCACTCATTCTCACTCTGTCACATTATCACCTAGACATACTAAGTTCCAGTTATTCTTATTCACTCAATCTCACTCCGGTTCACTCAGACTCACTCAGTCTCATTCATTCCCACTCATTCTGACTCACTTAGTCTCACTCTGACTCACTCAGTCTTATTCATTTTCACTCATCCTCACTCACCCAATCTCACTCTGACTCACTCAATAACTCAGTCTCTGTCAGTCTCAGTCTCACTAATCTGTCACTGTCTTACTCATACTTACTCAGTCTCATTCTCACTCACTCTGATACAATCAGTCTCACTGGTTCTCACCACGACTCACTGTGTTTCACACAGATTCACCCACATTCTCTAACTCTGTCAGACTCACTCAGACTGTGAGTCACTCATTCTTACTATGACTCACGCAATCTAACACACAGTAACACTCAGGTACACTCACTGTCATTCTCCCACACTCACTCTCATTCTGTCTCGCTTGTACTCTTCGTATTTCTCATTCTTGCTCACTTTGACTCACGCCATTGACTCTTTCTCACTTTCATTCACAAACTCAGACACATAATTCTGCTCACATATACACACTCTATCTCAGAGACACACACTCTCTCCCAAATGCACACAACATTTGGAAGCTTTTTTACTTACCTTGTTGCCTACTCGGTTTCTGTTTAGACTCCTTTATGCTTCCAACACTGGAGAAACATTTTAAAACCTCAAACCTGGGCAGTCACAGGTACCTGCTTTCAATCTCTACTTTTTCTCTTCACCATTCTAAACTCTGTAACAAGTTGGAAAACAAGTTGGAAAAGGGTGGGATGGCAGGTTGAATAGCGCGTAGCCCCGGGCACTGCTTGGCTTAAGCCTGCAGCACCGGTGGCTACCTTTAGCTTTGACGTTTTAGTATGCCACAGCTGGTGGAGGCACTGAGGTGGTCCAGGGCCCAGAGGCCAGGAATGGAGTTTACCAGTCCTGATAATCTCTGATGACTAGTGAAGGCACCTTCGTGTGAATTTGCCAGCCATCAGACATTGTCACAACTTGCTTCCTCAGGTTGTGATTTCTATAAATTCAAGAGTGAATAAAATATTATTATTCACTCTCAGGCCCATATTTAAGAAAAAGTGGGGCATCAGAGCTGATGTACCACTTTTTATGCTCCTACCAGCACCTAACAACACCTTGGTTGTGCCTTATTTGTAATAAGGCGCACCATGATGGTCGTTAGCACAATAGCGTCAAAATGTTCGACCCGATTGTGGCGCCTTGCTACACTAGCATCAAAAATCGCAAGGAGGCCCATAGGTTTCTGTGAGTGTGTCATTTTAAAGCCTGCTCAGATCAGGCATTAAAAATAATGCCAAAAAAAGGAGCAGTGAAATCTGTTCAATTTCACTACGCCATTTTGCTGGACTCCTGGTGCCGGAACTCTCAAAGACATAGGGGGTCATTCTAACATTGGCGGGCGGCGGAGGCCGCCCGCCAATGTTCCCCCGTCAAAATACCGCTCCGCGGTCACAAGACCGCTGAGGGTATTTTGAGATTTGCCCTGGGCTGGCGGGCGGCCGCCAAAAGGCCGCCCGCCAGCCCAGGGCAAATCTACCTTCCCACGAGGACGCCGGCTCCGAATGGGGCCGGCGTAGTGGGAAGGTGCGACGGGTGCAGTTGCACCCGTCGCGTATTTCAGTGTCTGCTTTGCAGACACTGAAATACTTTGTGGGGCCCTCTTACGGGGGCCCCTGCAGTGCCCATGCCATTGGCATGGGCACTGCAGGGGCCCCCAGGGGCCCCGCGGCACCCCCTACCGCCATCCTGTTCCTGGCGGGAGACCCGCCAGGAACAGGATGGCGGTAGGGGGTGTCAGAATCCACATGGCGGCGGAGCGCACTCCGCCGCCATGGAGGATTCACAAGGGCAGTGGTAAACCGGCGGGAGACCACCGGTTTACCCTTTCTGGCCGCGGCTGAACCGCCGCGGTCAGAATGCCCTTGGGAGCACCGCCAGCCTGTTGGCGGTGCTCCCGTGGTCGGTGACCCTGGCGGTCACCGGCCGCCAGGGTCAGAATGACCCCCATAATGTGGCGCAAGGGTTAACAAAGTGGTGCAATGCATGCATTGCCCCACTTTATAAATATGGGGCAGGGAATAAGCCACTATAGCGCTGCCTTAGTGTAAAAAAAAATGTACGCTATGGAGGCACTAAGGAGGTTATAGGGTGGCGCCAGGGCTTCTTAAATATGCCCCTGATTATAATAAACACGGGCCCTGGATTTGATAAGGAGGAGACACCAGTGCTTCTCACATTAGTGTTCACAGAAAGAATACTATTGAGTACCAAATGTGACTTAATGAGGTCAAATGCTACATAAGAAAGGTTAAATGTTAAATTTTGTATTTAATGTTAAGGGAGGAATCAAAACTTGCAAAGGCATGCTTATTACTGTGCCCATTAATCACCACACCTGGCATTATCATTAGTTCCATGTGTCCTATTACCACACCCTTTTATTGAAAAACTCATAGTGACTGGTGGTAATACTCAAGAGCAGTGTAGGTTATAGGTTCACAACATACATCAAGTATACATAATATTGGGAATTACAATTAACAACTGATTCACAATGATTATGCTATGGGTAGGTGTGACTTACCTTTTACAGTACTATTGGCGAACTCCTTAATGCCACTTCCACCTAGCTTATTTCTGGTTTGCTACTAAATTCAGGAGTAGGCTAAGAGTACTTCAAGTGCAAGTCATGGCAAAAAAAAAACACTAGAGCTATGCCATTATCATAGCTTTCTGGGTATCCGCAACTGATGGAAGTACATTTCCCACATGTTTAGATACCTATAACTTGCATCTGAATGATTCTTATTAAAGGGTTACAAAAAGTGTGGGGAATGCAAAATTATTCTGCATATTCTAGTGTGCTTGCAAGAATGAAAACTATTCCACGGAAAAAAAATAGTTTAACCGAAGAAAAAAATCTTCTAACTTAACTGAAGGAGAAATGTATTCAAAAGGTATTTTTGAGGTATCCCTATTTTGCAAAAGTTATGTACCAGGATTCCACTCAACTTGAAGACTTTACACAAGTAGAATTAGAGAATGTGTTTCTCTATAGGATAGCAGGTATATGTGAATACCAGGCGAAGAAGGTGGCGGATGCCAGAGAGTGCTTGCACATCTGCAAAGCGTATGTCAATAGTGAAATCCGAGCGAAGTCATAAAATTTAAACACTATGGTGTTGGGTGCCAGGCTAGCCCTAACACCTGCCACCACAGGTGTCGGAGGGCCACACACTGGAGAGTGGGTGGTTGCCTAAATATTGAAAGAAGAGTGGCCTGGGCACACCAATAGCATGAATCCTGATCCTGATAATGTTCAAGAATAAGTAGAAAGTTTGTTCTTGGAAGATGATGTGTAGATATTTATTATAAGTGCAGGTAGAAAGTAGAAATCTCAATCAAAAGACTGCGTTGTACAAAATGACCATGTGTCCAGAGCAGCCAGATGGTGATAAATGGTCAAAGTTACAATAGGATGTTCGAATGTAACAATAAGTCTATACAGCAAAACAGCCAAAACGCGCACGGCACTGGTTTATTCACTCCACAAATACTTGAGGCTTATCATGGCCATCATTTGCATATACTATTTGATTTCTCCCAAGGGCTCATGACTACCAGCAGCTTGATCTATGTACCTTTCGTGTTTACATAAAATGTTTTATATACATCTGAAGCCTTGACAAAGTCTTGAAGACGAAACACGTGTTGGCTGTTTTGCTGTATGGACTTATTGTTACATTCGAACATCCTATTGTAACTTTTACCATTTATCACCATATGGCTGCTCTGGACACATGGTCATTTTGTACAACGCAGTCTTTTGATTGAGATTTCTACTTTCTACCTGCACTTATAATAAATAGCTACACATCATCTTCCAAGAACGAACTTTTGACTTATTTTTGAACATTATCAGGATCAGGATTCATGCTATTGGTGTGCCCTGGCCACTCTTCTTTCAACATGTGAATACCATACTATCTGTTGCATAAATTACAACATTCTGAAGTCATGCGGGGAAGTGGGGGAGATAGGTCCAGGATCTGTAAATCAGATGTACATTTTGCCTTCCAAACATTCATAAACGTATGCAATGAGCGGGCCTCAATCTTATTTACAGTAGGGCATGATGAATATGTTGGGTGTCCTTTTCTGAAGAATAAGTACTCATAGGCTCAAATGATGAATGTTATGATTATTTCTATCAGTAAAGTAAGAACCATTTGAACTTGGTACAGAGTGAACATGTGATGGCTGGGTGAGGATGTTCAGGCATGGTTGTCAAGTAGGCGTCACCAGGGAGAGGAGCCGCTGCACTTGTGCTCCTGCTTGCAACCGCTGGCCTCCTTTTTCTTTACTGGAAATCAGTATACAGAAACACTGAACGACTTGTGGACGTCTAAATTTGAAATGTATTCACGCTGAAACCTCCACGCCGGTGATACTGCTGTGATTTGCATTGTTTGATTTGTGTGTTCTTTAAATGTTGCCTAGTTATTTAAACGAATATTATATTAACACAGTTTTGTGCAGTCTTGCACTTCATCAATCCATAATATAAAAGGAAATTCTGAAGTCACATCCAATGTGGTTACTCTCTCGCTGGCTCCCAATTGCCTACTAGTCCATCAATACCTGCCTGGAAATTCTGGTATCCTGCACTTTCATTCGTTGCGTCACAAAATGAAGGAACTTAAAATATGGATGAGTTGCAAATAAGAACAAGCATTTGCAATGCAACGGGTCCCGCATTTCTCCGAGTTAGAGATATTAGCAGTTGTAAACTCCCAAAGTGCAATTATCTACGTAACCGGCAAAAGTGCAATTAACAATGCAACAGGGTCGATGTCATGGAAAGTGCTTGACTTCTGCCAAGCGAGATCGCGCTGCAAAAAAAGATGAAAAGTAGTCCACTAACCAGACGGAAAACAGCGAGCCTCGCATGTTTTCAGTACTTGGTCGCTGCGCTCAAGGAGGGCTTACAACTGGAAAAGGCACGATGTATGCATGCCTTCCACTAATGAAAGCAAGCAGATTCTAACAGGCAAGCCCACGAAACAATGAAAGACACTGATGCGACATGGACGGGGCTCCGAGTCCTTTTCTAACTAATAAAGCGTCTTGCAAGCGAAATGCATGCACAAGCGCATGCAACGCAGGCTCAACCGTAAAAATGAAATTCCTGAAAATTACACATTTTGGGTGCCATTTTGCTACCTGTGGCCTTTCCGTGTACTTGTTGTTGAGGTTCATCCATTACAATCACAGTACTGGCAGTACAGATCAGGTGATTCCAGCTTTGAGCCTCGCAACACCTTGTGTGAACACATCTTTGTGGGACAATGACATGTAGTGTGCCATTTCTGCTAATATCAGGGTACTCCAATTCATTGAGCTGCCATTAGATTTTCTCTAAACTAGGACTAAGGGCCAGATGTAGCAAAGGGTTTTTCCCATTCTGTGTCAATGGGAAAATGTGTTCGTACATATGGCCCTAAGACTTTCTGGGTTTTGCTTAACACTCCTACTGGTGATTAGAAGTGTACACATAGATACACAATTGGAAGGAAATACCTCTTTTTGCATGATCATCCCGAAAGTTTTGGACTGATGCTGCTGGTTTTCAGACCCTGGGAGTGTACTGTCTGCTAACCCAGACTTCAGTTCCAGTGTTCTAACCCCTTACAAAATGTATGTTGAATTGGCTAACCCAAATTGTCATAAGTTGACTTACTTATAAGTACCAAGGCACATGTAAGTTAAACTGTCCACCCAGGGCTGCAACACTGATTGAGTCATACTGAGCATGACAAAGCATAACATGGCTCCCAGACTGCCACTGAAGACTGGAAGAGCAGTTTTTTAAACTGCTAGTTCAACCCCACCAATTAAAATTAAACCTATAGGAAAGCTCAAACCTCCCTTAATAATGTACATAAATCACTCCTAAAGAACGTTCATTGAGCCCTAAGACAGGGTGCTGTATATTAATAAGTAGGACATGTACCTTAATATGTCCTAACAATAAAAAACCCAAATTGTTGTTTTTATTGTGGGTAGGCTAGTAGGCCTATTGGCAAATACAAGGTCACAGGCTGACATCTCCACCCTGCAAACTTCTGAATAGCTCAACTAAAGTTGCTACTTCAAGGTATCAACTTAATCATCACATAAAACCCGACTTAATGCCCAAGTCGATCTTGATGTCACTTTTAGGGAAAAGCAACTTTTAGAAAGTTGCCAGATTGTTGCCCCACAAATCTAGTGGCTATTCACAATGCTGGCACCAGACTCCCAAGTATTGAAACAGTAGAGGCCTACCGCAGATTGAGGCAGTACCTCACACTCACAGGAATCCACACAATATGTTGGCCCAAAATGCAAGCTTCAAAGGAGAAGCCACCTTTGAATGGCAAATGGCAACCACACTCGAGAGGGGCTGCTCATTTGTTCAGGTAGATGGGTTGGGGATGGGAACAGAGAGGAGAAACCAGTTGCCAAACTATTTTCTCCCGTAGGCCTGAGGCCTACAAGTAGCCACACCTCCAGGGTGGGCTACCAAGCTCCTCACACCAAGAGAAGGTTTCAGGCATCTTGAAAGTGGGCAGAATAGTTCGGTCTGTGATAGCTAGAATGCCACATATAGTCATCATAAGATGGGAGGAAACATGGTAGCCCATTGGCTAATGACGACTTCATCCCATAAGGGCACATTCTGTTCATAAATATGGCTTCCCCGGCATCCAGGACCTCAGATCGCATGTGGAATGGAGAGAGGACAAAGAAGGACTAACCTGCTGACCCCTGGACCTGGCAAGAAAGGCAGTACTTACCACTGGTGTGCACCTGCTGTTCCTTGGGCTCATCATTTTCAATATATTGCTCACTAAAGGCATCTTCTCAGAAGCCCTCTAGATCTTTACACTCCTGAAGAAACCCACACTAGAGTCCAATGACCTTTCCAATTACCGGTCTCTCATTTTACTTACCCTTCTTGGCAAGTTCATTATAAAAATAATTAATTCTCAACTCCTTATTCCTGTGAACACAAGTCATCTCCTGCATGACTACAGATCTGGCTTCAGATCGCACTGCACCATGGAAACAACTATCTTATAAGTCATAGATGATTCGCGCCTCATGACAGCTAAAGATGTTTCTGTCTTCTAATATTGCTGAACCCCTGTTAGAAATGGGGTCTTTGGTTGGCAGTCAGGTTACCCCCTGTCCAAGCAAGGACCCTTACTCTAGTCAGGGTAAGTCATACACAATCCAAATTATCCTGTGCCCACCCTCTGGTAGCTTGGTACTGAGCAATCAGGCTTAACTTAGAAGGCAATGTGTAAAGTATTTGTGCAATAAATCGTACAATAACACAATATGGCACCACAAAAATACACAACACAGTGTTTAGAAAAATATATAATATTTATCTGGATAAATGCAGGTCAAAAGGATTTAAGATGAAATAAGCAAATGTAGAGATATCACTGAAAGTGATATCAAGTGTCTTAGAGTTGAAATATTACTGTAAAAGCAAAAACAGTGTCTTAAGTTCTCCTAGAAACAACAAGTGTCTCTTGTGGGGCAAATTACCAGGTTTGCATTGAAAAGACTTTGCAAGGGACCGCAGAGGAGGAAGTGGGAAAACAGTAGGTGTACAACGGTTTCGCCCCTTCGCACATGGACTTGCGTTGTTATTTTCCACGCGGGGAACGCGTTGTGTTGATTTCCGGCGTGCAGACTTTGATCCTCCTTGGGTTGCGGGGTTTTCAGATGCCTGGGGATCATGCGTGGAATTCTGGGCTTGTGGAACGAAGTCACAGGTGCTGTGTCGATTCCAGTGGGCGATGCGTGGAATTTTCTTCCGCACGGCAAGTGCTGTGTCGATTCCTCTCAGGAAGTTGGGTTGCGTCATTCTGAGTCGGCTTGCGTTGATCCAGTAGTGCTGTGCGTTGAAGTTCCGGTCACGTCGCTGGCGCTGCGTCGATTTTCTGTCACGAAGTCGCACAGCATTGTTCTGGACTCGGCGTGCAGTGAATTTTTCACCGCGAGCAGGATGTCTGTCGTTCTTGGCAGACGGTGCATCGAATTTTCGCCGCACAGGGATTCCAGTTACAGGAAATAAGTCTTTTTGGTCCTGAGACTTCAGGAAACAGGAGGCAAGCTCTATCCAAACCCTTGGAGAGCACTTCTGCAGCACAGCAAGAGAGCAGCAAGGCAGCAGGGCAACAGCAAGGCAGCAGTCCTTCACAGAAAGCAGACAGGTGAGTCCTTTGGGCAGCCCGGCAGTTCTATTTGGCTGGATGCAGGTCCTGGTTCAAGTTTCTTCTCCAGGAAGTGCCTGAGTTGCTAGGGGCAAAGGCCCTCTTTAATAACCCATATGTGCCTTTGAAGTGGGGGAGACTTCAAAGAGTGGCTTAGAAGTGTACAACGTCCCCTTTCAGTTCAATCCTGTCTGCCAGGGTCCCAGTAGGGGGTGTGGCAGTCCTTTGTGTGAGGGTAGGCTACTGTCCTTTGACATTCAGGTGTCAGGCCCTCCACCCTCCCAGCCAAGGAAGACCCATTCAAAATGCAGATGTACGCAAGTGAGGCTGAGTATCCTTTGTTTGGGGTGTGTCTGATTGAATACACACGGGAGCTGTCAACTAAACCCAGCCCCACGTGTGTTGTAAGGCACAGAAGGATTTAAGTGCAGAGAAATTTGTTTCTAAAAGTGGCATTTCTAAAATAGTAATATTAAATCCAACTTCAACTGTCAGCAGTATTTTGTATCACCATTCTGGCCATACTAAATATGACCTTCCTACTCCTTTCAGATCAGCAGCTACCACTCAAACAATATATGAGGGCAGCCCCAATGTTAGACTATGAAGGGAGCAGGCCTCATAGCAGTGTAAAAATGAATTTAGGAGTTTTACACTACCAGGACATGTAAACTACACAGATACATGTCCTGCTTTTTGTCTACACAGCACCCTGCCCTATGGGTTACCTAGGGCACACCTTAGGGGTGACTTATATGTAGAAAAAGGGGACATTTAGGCTTGGCAAGTACTGTTAAAGGCCAAGTAGAATTGGCAGTGAAACTGCACACACACTCATTGTAATGGCAGGCCTGAGACATGGTTAAGGAGCTACTTAAGTGGGTGGCATAATAAGTGCTGCAGGCCCACTAGTAATATTTAATCTACAGGCCCTTGGCACATATAGTGCACTTTACTAGGGACTTATAAGTAAATTAAATACTCCAATTGGGTATGATCTAATGTTACCATGTTTAAAGGAAGAGAGCATATGCACTTTAGCACTGGTTAGCAGTGGTAAAGTGCGCAGAGTTTTAAAACCCAGAAAAAACAATTTCTAAAAAGAGGAGAGAGGCAGGCAAAAAGTTAGGGGTGACCACCCTAAGGCTGTCAGATCTAACACTAGCTATAGCTCAGATCACTTCCCTATCACCACCCTTGCTACCGTATTCCATTTCCCCCACATTGATGTTAGCAGGCGTTGATGAATCTGGAATTTTCACTGGTTGGAGATTCATTTGAACCAAGCAGAAAGTAGAATGCGTGCTCAGTTTAAAACAAGGCGCTAAGCACCTTCCTCTGGATTTGGCGATCTTGGGGATAACTACTTTAAGGCCTCTCACACAGTAAAAGTAGAGGCATCACCAATCATCGTTTTCCCCTAGGATTCCTTCTTTTTCATGGCTCCCAACTTTAACTCCTACGTACACTTTTATCAACACTTATGTGACATTTTCCATGTCGGGACAGTATTGTTTTATTTTTTTCCTCATTCATTTTCGAGCTTTTGTATTTTTTTGTCTTTAAAAAGATTTTTTTGGTATTGACAAGAAAAGGCCTAAATTGACCCAAGTGCACATGGAATACGGAAATTGAAATTTAATAAGTTGACAAAACAGAGGCAATTGATTGATTCACACTTATGCCACAAGGCTATCTGACTGTTTCTAACAGGTCCATTTATTCAACAACCAAGGTATTCAATAACTCATGAATCATGCACTCATTCACCTATTCATTCATCCATACACTCATCCATCAATAGTCATTCATCCACTCAATGGTCCAACAATGCACTCATTGCCACATTCACCCAGTTACACGTCCACACAGCTGCAGATACATAAGCTCCCCAATTCAGTGAAATATTCTTTCTGTCATGAAAAAGATAGACCTACTGACTGTTAATGTTCGTTCTAAGCAACTAAAACAAACTAGGCTCAAAGCAAAGAAAATGCAAAATAGGAAACAAGAGGCCACATTGCTTGATCTCTGCACCGCGTATCCGGAATATCATCTCCCCACAAACCAAGCTTTCACTTTCTCTCCTACATATTAGACGGCCTGGTTTCTCAGGCCTCAGTATCGGCTAAAGGAATCCTGCTTACGTTCCCACCTCACCCCCCAAGTACATGATCTTAAGTGGCCCTTCCCTTCCCTTGGGATATTTAATTTTAACTTTTTTGTATATCTCTCCTGCACTTTACGGAACACGCATTTGTCATCAAAAACTAGATTTGAAACTTAATAAAACAGGTTAGTACAGCCTGTTACTTGCAACATAAGAACTATTGGCCCTACAGACCTGCCCTGTCTTTTTTATGTGAGGACTCTCCTCAGTCATACTACTACCAGTAAAATACCTTTGTAAATAGGAAAGAATCTGTTTACCTTTGAGAATCAGGCCCATGTTTTCCATGTGTTTAGCAAGAGGCAGAAAACGGGAGCCTTTACCTCTCTCCTGAGTATGAGGTTAGATTGCATTTTTATACCTCTAGGTATAGCGTTCAAGCTGGGTGTAGAACCCCTATAAGATCAGTTTTGGACATGGGATGCTTTGATTCTGAGAGTAAAGGTCAGAGCATAGCTGTTTCCGAGACTATTTTGGCAAATGTATGACATTACAGCGAATGCCTTTACCATGCATATGGCTTTACCACACATACATTTAGGATGTATTACAATTTATTTCATTAAACAACCTTTACCACACATACCCTTAAAATGTAGTACTACATTGTCCTTTGCAATGTAATTTGTTTTAAATTAATCATTCAAACATGAATTTACATAGTAAAAAACCTTTTTAATTCTAAACTATCAATAGCTTCACAAAATAGTTCTATTCATCGTGCTTCTTAACTTAGGCCAGTTGTTCCCAACCTGTTTCCGGGACCCCTGGGGGTCCGCAAAGCCTCCTCAGGGGATCTGTGACTGCTTATAAAATAAAATTATGTTAGAAGATTAGGTCTACAGCTTTTAGTAATGACACAGTGGGGGGGGGGTCCCAAGATTCCAAGCATCATTCAGTGGGGGTCCCCGGGTTCCAGTAATTATAAGGTGAGGGTCTAAAGAAGTCAATATGTTCGGAACCACTGACCTAGGGTATAAATGCTGTTACCAAGACTGTGTACCACAAGTTATGTCATTATCACAAGTAAAATCTTGAAATTCATACACCACTTAAAGTATAGGTTTACTCATGTTTTTAAAGATAAACGTGTAAGCTTTCAGACACAGATCATAAAATAAGTGTAAATTTTAAAACCAAAGCAGTATATGTATGGGTAGTCACCATTTTGTAATCAGTATGACATTAACTACTGGGGTGATTAAACATGGTTAGTCAACAGCAGCAATATCCTTGCTACCTTCACAGTTTCCTTTTTCTTTCTTGTAAAAATCTATATCGACATAAAAACATCCTCTTTAAACAAAGAATATCAGCTTTGAAAATAAAGCAACAATCAAACAATTTGCAAATCCTTTAGGTAAAGAAGTTCTCTTTACATAGTAAAAACACAAAGGGCCTCATTACGAGGCTGACATTCTTCGGACAGCCAGCCCCGCGGTGGCGGTCAGGACTGCCGCTGTTGTGGTGGTCCGACCACCACAATTAAGACCCTGGCAGTCAGACCACCAGAGTTTTGCTAGCACCACCGGGATCAGTGATCCTGATCGCCTTGCGGTGGCAGAGATCGTAACCCGCCAGGGCAACGCTGCATGCAGTGCGGCCCTGTGGGTTACCACCTTGTTCTCTGCAAGGCTTTTCACTGCCATGAAAAGCCTGGCGGAGATCAGGTGCAGGGGGCCACAAGGGAGCCCCCGCACTGCCCATGCAATTGGCATGAGCAGTGCAGGGGTCCCCCTGCCCAGCACCGTTGCAATGTTCACTGTCTGCTCTGCAGACAGTGAACATTGTGAGGATGCTGGTGCACCCTGCAGGCTACAGCATTGCCGCCAACTCGACTATAAGGCAGAGACAATGCTGTAGCCTGTTTCCTACTAGGCCAGTAGGTGGAAACTCCTAATAGGTCTGACTGGGTGGTTGCCACGAAGGCGGCAGCCACCCTGTCAGAAGTTTGGCGAAAAGGGCTTTCCCGTCCACCAAACTCATAATGAGGCCCAAAGAATCGTATTGCTTAAACAAAATTGCAAACGAAACAGAAAAATGTTTTTGCTTGCAAAACGATTTTGAAATGCATGACTTTTGAATTTTTGTGACCGCGTGGACCTAAATTTCTGAAACATATATATATATATTTTATCATTTGTTTTATTTTATTTCAGATCTATATCCTCCAAATACAATTACAAAAATCTACCACCAACTTCCTTTGAAGTTTTCAGAAAGAACCACTCAACTAAAGCCAAAACTCCATCTCCAAATGTAATGATTACCACATTTCATCCTAAAAAGAGTTTAAAATATTTTCTCCTTCAAACTAAAAATAACCTCTTAAATCTCTCCACCAAAAGACTTGAAGGAACTAACCAATTTTATTTCAGCGAGACCCCATGGACAAAATAACCTTCCTTTTCACAGGTTAAGTGCAATACATTTTAGTCATTAAAAATAATAAAATCTCTCCTCAGACAGAATTCCGGCAAGTAAAATGTTTTCATTTACAAGCCAAACTAGAACTTGAAAAACAATAATCGATTGTAGAACATTTTTGCAGGATAATGGGTAGAATTATAAACGTTACCATGGCATATTTTAAACCTAGTTTTTTTCTTTCAGAACAAGAAGATGGAAAATGCAAGGCAAGCCAAATACATTCTCTACTACAAGAGCAATAATGTCTTAAAATGTGGTGGGTACCTCTATTGTGAGACCAGGCTGACTGGGCCCATGAGTCATTGGAGGTGTGTGGAGTACTTCTCAACCCATTGCAGAGGCAGATGTGTTGTACCTGGAGACATAGTTAAAAAAACAACCAAGCATAACCATTCTGTCTTTGAAATGGAGCTGGAAACACATTAAAATGTACAGCACAAAAAAGAACTTGGGGCCAGATGTACCAAAGGATTTTACCCATTCTGTGTCTATGGGAAAAAGCTTTCGTACATATGACCCTTGGTGCCATCTCAAATGAACCATGTGGCTCGACACTGAGGGAGGTACCCCAGAAGATCTCCACGCATGTCACAAGTAGTATACCCACAATCCCAAATTTAAGAAGAATGGTGCAACAGCAAAAAAGAAGAGTAGTCCTTTTTTGATGTTGCACCATTCTTTATGATACCAACTCTTGAAAATGTATTCTTATTTTTCCAACCCTATGTAACACAGTTTCTATAGAAAACAGACACATTTGGAAGATGGATGGCACCTTTAAATCCATACACCACCCATTCACCGAAATTTAAACAATACATGCTAACATTAATCACACTACTATCCCATTAATTTACAGTTTACTCTCTGACAAGCAATCCTCAATCTATACTGGATTTTTGCCAGTTACAAAAACCAAAACAGTAACTTAGGCCCATATTTGTACTCAGTTTGCACCAAATTAGCCTAATTTTTTACGCTAATTCAGTGCAAACCTAACCCCATATTTATACTTTGGCGCTAGACACGTCTAGCGCCAGAGTTATGGCGGTTACATCATTTTCTGGACGAGAAAAACTACCTTGCATCAATGAGATGCAAGGTAGGCGTTCCCATCCAGAAAATGACAATATGACTTAAGCCCATGTTTATCTCCTGTGCTAAAAGCTTGTACAGGGGAAGCTTAGCGCCATTATTTAAAGCCTGGGTCAGGGCAGGCGTTGGAGGACCTGTGGGCCTTTTTACATGTTCAGAGACCATGGAATGAGCCCACAGATGCCCTTCCCTGGCCCCAGGGACACCCCATCAACACCAGAGAGACACCACAGGATGGGGAACCCATCCCAGGTACGTCCCGGTAAGTATAATCTTTTTTTTCACCTGCACGGGGGCCCTGACTTGGGACCCCCTGCATGACATTCATCCCCTGGGCATGGCCACGGGGTTGGTGGGCATGGCTTCTGTCTTTTCTAAGACAGGAGCCATGTCCATGAGGATTGTGCGCCAGGAAATGACGTTACACTGCTTAGAGGCATTTTTTGCCTCTAAACAGTGTAGCGCCATTATTTGGCACTCAAGCTCCAGTTTCCCCTATGCCTCCCCCACCCGGTTAGCGTCCTTTACAAAGTTGCTAATAGGGCATTAGCACCAGCTAGTGCCATTCCATAAATATGGTGCCCGGCCAGCGTTGAGGAATACCGCTAGCCGGCGCTATACTTTTACACACAAAACTGCGCTCACGCAGTTTTGTGTATAAAAGTATAAATATTGGCCTAACAGTCCTAGGAAAATAATAATTAATTTTGAATTACAAATACTATTTTAAACTTTCCCGAATATCCACATTCAAAGATGTTATTTTCACTTTTCCAAGGCATTTTGGGGAAAAAATAAAAAAACATCCTTAGCTGAGGATTAGCCATCAAACTGTAAATAACAATTGAAACTTGAAAAGTTAACAGCTTTGTGTTTTGTGCGTCTTGAATGTGTGTATGACATCTACACAGCGATTATACAATTTTATTTTTTTACCAAAATGTGGAAAAATTGGGCCCACTTTTGAATTATTTTCAAGATACATGAAATCACAATCTAAGAAGGTTGGGTCACAAAAGAACCCCTTTGCTACCAGGCATTTTCCCCCTCAGGTGCCAAGCCTTTTTTTGGCTGTTTGGGGCAGTTCGCGTTTAGGCCCTCATTACTTTTTGTCCACATAAGCTACCCACGCCAAATTTGCGTCCTTTTTTCCAACATCCTAGGGATTCTAGAGGTACCCAGACTTTGTGGGTTCCCCTGAAGGAGACCAAGAAATTAGCCAAAATGAAGCGAAAATGTTGTTTTTTTCAACAATGGAAAAAAGGGCTGCAGAAGAAGTCTTGTGGTTTTTTCCCTGAAAATGGCATCAATGAAGGGTTTGTGGTGCTAAAATCACCATCTTACCAGCTTTCAGGAACAGGCAGACTTGAATCAGACAACCTCAATTTTCAACACAATGTTGGCATTTTACTGGGACATACCCCATTTTTACTATTTGTTGTGCTTTCAGCCTCCTTCCAGTTAGTGACAGAAATGGGAGTGAAACCAATGCTGGATTCCAGGCAGCTAAACATTTCCGAAAAGAAGACTAAAATCTGAATTCAGCAAGGGGTAATTTATGTAGATCCTAGAAGGGCTTCCTACATAAAATAAATAGCTGAAATAAAAAAACTATTGAAATTGAGGTGAAAACTACAGCCATTTTTTTCCACGTTTTACTCTGTAACGTTTTCCTGCGATGTCAGATTTTTTAGCGCAATATACTGTTATGTCTGATGGACTCTTCTGGTTGCGGGGATATGTAGGGATTGCAGGTTCTTCAAGAACCCTAGGCACCTAGAGCCAATAAATGAGCTGCACCTTGCTATGGGTTTTCATTCTGTACCTGGTGTACAGCAATTAATTTGCTGAAATATAAAGAGTGAAAAATAGATTTCAAGAAAACGTTTGTATTTTCCAAAATGGGCACAAGATAAGGTGTTGATAAAAGCAGTGGTTATTTGCACATCTCTGAATTCTTGGGTGCCCATACTAGCATGTGAATTACAGAGCATTTCTCAAATCCACGTCTTTCTTACACACTGTTGGAAGGACAAAATGTAGAGAAAGACAAGGGTCAATAACACTTGTTTTGCTATTCTGTGTTCCCCCAAGTCTCCTGATAAAAATGGTACCTCACTTGCGTGGGTAGGCCTAATGCTCGTGACAGGAAACGCAACATGGACACATCACATTTTTACATTGAAATCTTATGTGTTTTTTGCAAAGTGCCTAGCTGTAGATTTTGGCCTCTAGCTCAGCAAGCACCTACGGAAGCCTTCGAAACCTGAGCATTTTTTTAAACTAGACACGTAGGGGAATCCAAGATGGGGTGACTTGTGGGGCTCTCACTAGGTTCTGTTACCCAGAATCCTTTGCAAACCTCAAAATTTGGCCAAACAAACACTTTCCTCACATTTTGGTGACAGAAAGTTCTGGAATCTGAGAGGAGCCACAAATTTCCTTCCACCTAGCGTTAAGTCTCCCGATAAAAATGGTACCTCACTTGTGTGGGTAGGTCTAGCGCCAGTGACAGGAAATGCCACAAAACACAGTGTGGACACATCACATTTTCCCAAAGACAACAGAGCTGTTTTTTGCAAAGTACCTGGATGTGGATTTTGGCCTCTAGCTCAGCCGGCACCTAGGGAAACTTAGCAAACCTGCAAATTTTTTAAAACTAGACACCCGGGGAATCCAAGATGGGGTGACTTGTAGGGCTCTCACCAGGTTCTGTTATCCAGAATCCTTTGCAAACCTCAAAATTTGGCCAAAAACACTTTTTCCTCTCATTTTGGTGACCGAAAGTTCTGGAATCTGGAGGAGCCAGAGATTTCTTTCCACCCTGCGTTACCCTATGTCTCCCGATAAAAATGGTACCTCTCTTGTGTGGGTAGGCCTAGCGCCCGCGACAGGAAATACACCAAAACACAACCTGGACACATCACATTTTCCCAAAGAAAACAGAGCTGTTTTTTGCAAAGTGCCTAGCTGTGGATTTTGGCCTTTAGCTCAGCCAGCACCTAGGGGAACCTACTAAACCTGAGTATTTTTAAAACTAGACACCTAGGGGAATCCAAGATGGGGTGGCTTGTGGGGCTCTCACCAGTTTCTGTTACCCAGAATCCTTTGCAAACCTCAAAACCTGGCCAAAAAAACACTTTTTACTCTCATTTCTGTGACAGAAAGTTCTGGAATCTGAGAGGAGACACAAATTTCCTTCCACCGAGCGTTCCCCCAAGACTGCCGATAAAAGTGGTACCTCACTTGTGTAGTTAGTGCCCGCGAAAGGAAATGCCCCAAAACAATATCTGGACACATCAACATTTTCAAATACAAAACAACCTGTTTTTGCGGGGAGGAGGGCACCTGCGTTTTTGGTCCTGGTCTCAGTAGTCATTCAGGGAAACCTACCAAACCCAGACATTTCTGAAAACTAGACATCCCAGGGAGTCCAGGGAGGTGTGACTTGTGTGGATCCCCCAATGTTTTCTTACCCAGAATCCTCAGCAACCTCAAATTTAGCTAAAAAATCTCATTTCCTACCACCCAATGTTCCCCTCAGTCTCCCAATAAAAATGATACCTCACTTGTGTAGGTGGGACAAGTGTCTGTGACAGGAAGAGCCAAAAACGTGTCGAAATTGAGGGGGAACCAAAGCGGGTCCAAAAGGGCAGTTTGAAAAAAATCATTTTTAGTCTGACAAGTGCAGCAGAATTTTTATCGGTATAAACGAGGCAATGTTTTGTGATAGGAATTTTGTTGATTCCTGCAGATCCCCGAAGGTTCATCACAAAAATGTGGGGAAAATATGTGATTTCCAGCAAAGTTGGAGGTTTGCAGGGCATTGTGGGTAAGAAAATGGTGTGGGGTGCATGTGAAGCACACCACCCTGGAATAAACCAGATGTTTAATATTCAGATGTGTCTAGGTCTTAGGGATTTTCCTACATGGCAGAGTCCCAAAGTCCAAAAAGTGCAGCCCTCACCATTCCAAGTGGGATGATTTTGAGAGTTAGCCAAGCTCTCATGGCCCAAATGTAGAACCAAAACCCAAAATAATCAAATGTCCTCTTGCTTGCCGTGGGATAAGATGTTTTAGTGTGTGGGGGGAGAGCTGAAAGACTGTTACCCCCTTCAGTTGGGGTGGGGGCATAACCAGGCCCATACTGGTTGGTAGCCACCACCCCACTATTTTTTTTTATTCCCTAGCATCTAGTAGACTTTCTGCCCAGGTGTGGCTTGGGGGTAAATGCCCAATCTGCCCACTGGTGGAGAGAACAACTTTGGCCCCATTTATTTGGGGTGGGGGTATCGCCATACCCCCACCCTCTCATTTTGAAAAAAAATTCTTCCCTGGTCTCTGGTGGGCTTCCTGCCCCCCTTGGGGGCAGATGGGCCTTCCTAAAATAGGCTGATCTGCCGCCCAAGGGGGGCAGATATGGCCAATAGTAATGTGCCCCCATGGTGAGCGACCTTTGCCCAAGGGGCTCCCCCCCAAACAAAACACACACACCAATCCCTGGTGCCTAAGAGGTTTCTTCCCCCACCAGGGGCAGATCGGCCTACTAGAAATAGGCTGATCTGCCCCCAAGGGGATCAAATGGCCTACAATAAATTCCCCCCCAGGGGAGCGACCCTTGCCTAAGGGGTCACTACACTTGCGTGAAATTGGCAAAAAAAATAATCCCTGGTGTCTAGTGGTTTCTGCCCTCCTTGGGGGCAGATTGGCCTAACAAAAAAAGACCGATCTGCCCCCAAGGGTGGCAGAAATGGCCTAAATACAATTTGTCCCCCATGGGAGCGACCCTTGCCTAAGGGGTCGCTCCCCATACATAAAAACATAAAGTAAATAAAGAAATATATATATCCCTGATGTCTAGAGGTTTCTGCCCCCGGGGGCACATCGCCCTGATTATATTAGGCCGATCTGCCCAGGGGGGGCAGAAATGGCCTAAAAATAATTTGGCCTCCTGGGGAGCGGCTCTTGCCCAAGAGGACGCTCCCCTTATTTGTAAGTATCACCTAACAAAATTCTCTGGTGTCTAGTGGGCATTTACGCTGCTGCGATCGGGCACCAGAAATGCTTGCAGAGACATGAAAAGAAAGAAAAGGCCTTTCCTTTCCTTTCAGGCCTCTGCCGGCTCCCTCCTCCGGAGCGGAAGAGAAATGCTGAGCATTTCTCTTCCGCATCGCAATGGGAGGTAACCTCTGATGAGGTCAGCACGCGAGCGCGTGATGATGTCATCAGATGTCACTGGGGAGGGCCAGGGGGTCGGTGGTGGAAGGGGAAGCGATTTACCTTCCAGCCCTGGCTTTGGAGGGTGTGGGGCAGCCCTCGGGGGGATCGCTAGCACTTTCCCCGAGGGCCGGTACCAGGACGTAATGGTTACGTCTGTGGCGCCTCAGGGCCGCAGCCACGGACTTAACCATTACATCCATGGTGGGGAAGGGGTTAACAGTCCAGTTGGCAAACAACACTCCAACCTGTATCATTTCAAGGCAATCTAACAAAAGGAACAATGTTTTCAGGAAATTAGATAGAATCAATCTTTAAAAGGTAGTCTGAATCCTCTTGAATTTCTATAAAAGGTTAAAAAAAAATCTGAACAACAATTTTCTATGTCTAGAGTTCAGACTACCTGGAAAAATGGCTTACATCCAACACTATTAATCGTACTAAGTTTTTTTGCCCTGCTCTACTGTTTCACACAAACTTTAACTTTGCTATTTTTGAAATTGCATATCAATTCTTTAACAAAATCTCCTACCTGTCAAAGTCTTCTTTTTTCAAATGTTGCTGAGATGTTTTTTAGAATCCATTTATTGGCAGTCTTTGATAATCAAAAAATCCAGTTCAGGGAACCAGTGTCCAAACTCCAAATCCTTCTTTGTTAAAGCAGCCAAAAAAGACACATTCATCCAAAATAATGAAAATGGAAATCATTCAATAAGGCTAAAAAAAACAAATCCTTATCACTCAGAAGTCTCTGCTATCGTCCTTGGGGAAATGTAAACACATATTAAAAACCACAAAGACATAAATTAAAAAGTAGTTGTTGTTTTCTTATTCTAGGTTAAATACAAATAATTTTAATTAAAACATCCTCCCTTTTAAACCTAAAATTTTAAATGTAACAACATTCTCAATGCCTGCGTGCAAACACAACCTCTGTGGGGATGTAAAACAGATTAGAATTAACATGTAGTAAACATTAATATAATTTTACTACAAGCCACCTCCTTGTCTCTGTCTCTCTCTCTTTACAATAAAGTTCCCAACCTATTTATAATTTTTTTAAAGTTAGTCAATCTTACCTGACCACAGCACCTCCATGCTTCTGAAATCTTAAGGGTTGAGCCACATTTATTTGGAGAACAAGTCCAGCACACTACTATCACAAGGAAAATGGAAATGTGCCAAAATATAGTCAACAGAGTGAATTCTGTAGGCCCGCCCACACACCGGTGATGACATCAGGAAGAGGCGGAAAGACTTCAGGGCGAAGGTCCATTCCATGACATCCAGGTACCAACTGCATGTCCAGAAAACTGGTGGTGGTCACCCTCTCCTCTCTTACAACTCACATCCTGGGAGGAGAAGGTATTGTCCATCCTGCATCCTGAGGGCTTGACAGGAGTACCTGGGGGAGCCGAGTCTGGTAAGTCACAACACTAAAATATCTCACTAAACTGTATTGTCATTCATGCTCACTGATCACCCCACTCACTGGCCCAGTGTCCATTTGTCCATAGACCCCGGTCTGGCATCTTACATGTGAAGTGAACTCACCTAGGGGAACAACATATCTGTATAGTGTGTGTAGTACAGGGATTGACTGCACTACAATTCCCAGCCGGCACTGTTTTACTATACCAACAATCAGAACAGTGTATCCTTCTATAAATTAACTTGTTTCTCAACTCTACATTGAAGTGTACCCACCTGAGAGGATGATTTATGTATAGTGTGGGCAGTAAAGGCACTGACAGCACTACAATTCCCAGGAGGCACTGTTCTACTTTTCCAAAAAACAGAACCATGTATCCTTCACTTAATTACCTTTTTTGTCAACTACACATTAAAGTTTACTCACCTAAGAGGATGACATTAGTAAAGTGTGTGTGTAGTACAGACACTGAGAGAACTGAGAAGGCCAGGAGGCACAGCTACTGTTACTCCACTCAGCGAACACAGGCCCATATACTTTTTTAGGGCCGTATTTGCGTCATTTTTTGACGCAAAAGCAGCGCAAAGTTACAAAATACATTACATAAACGTTCTGGGTCTGCCTGCTTAACAGTCAACTAGGCCATGAAATGATCTAATCCACACTCTGCACTGCCACTGTATGGCTTGCACTGCTGGCAAGGTGTAAGTCTATGACCAGCCTCCCAAGTGCCAATGAACTCATATATTCTGCAGCTGATTGGATGAAATGGAATTGGTATGTTATTCAAGTATAGGCCAATACAATGATAGCATATGTACCTGTCAAATAAGGAAAACCTGAAAATCCATTGTGTACAGGGCCTATGCTAGATGTTACTGCTAACTGTTGGGGGTAGATGTCACAATACAACCTGTAACATTGTATCTCTCACATCAACAGGTTTAGCTGTCACTGGGAACATAGAGCCCACTCAAGAGACTGCCACTACCCACTACCCACTATCCATGGATGAAGCCCTCAGTGAGGAAAACACTCCTAGATGCCTGGAGGTGGAGGACGGTTCTGGACCATCAGAGAAACCTTATCAGAGGACACCAGTGAGCCTCACTGTGACCACATCGACTCCTACCAGTTGGGTGAATCTACATTGCAGGCAGCCACTCGCCCCCCCAACCTGTGTCCCAAGGACAGTGACAACCATCTTGTGTCCCCCAGTCCAGGGTCCTGAGTCACAGCAAAACACCCCTGGCAATGTCGGTCCGGGAACCAGTGCTAGGGGACAAGCTGTGCCGATGGCACAGGCACGTGGGTGTAGGGTGTGTGGAAGTGATGTACTGGGCCAGCATAATGAGGCTACTGGAGATGGTCCTGGCCAGAACACCATCATCCAAGTCCTGGGAGCCTATCAAGAATCCCAAGGCGTGATGGGCCAAGTACTTGCCGAACTCAGGGAGAACAAGCAGCTACAGGGGGACTTCCATCGTGAATCTCTGGAAAAGTGAGAGGCCACCAACACCATCCTGACCTCCCTATCAGGGGTGTTCAGGGAGATAAACAGTACACTGATCAGGTACCGTTAGCAACACCACACCTGTTCCTTTGGCCAAGCAACACCAGTCCCTTTAACATCTTTGGCAGCCACTGGAAGGGAGGCCCTGTCAGGGGAAGGACCCGCCTCAGAAGCCCCTGCTACTGTAGCAGCAGATCCCCCCGGCAAGTGGGAATGTCCAGCAAAGCATCCAAGAGGTGCAGATGGCAAGACAGCAGCCACTGCTAACAAATGACCTCTTCCTGAATGAACTCCTTTGTGTGCTACATATTTATTCTGTTGACCCTTCTTTGATAACCTTCCTTTTTCATTATAGTAGGACAATTGACTTTGCCCTTCAAATGTTGTGGCATCGACTAATATGTTCACATCCACCATGACTGATTCCTCCTCTTTACTTTTTCTGGTGCATCTCTCAACTATTTGCTGCACCTATGTCAATAAACTCATCTAGCACTAAGCACTGCTTGCTACTTTCTTTTTCACATTTGGAAATGTTGAAATGTGAGCCCATGTGATGCACATGAAGAAGACACAGGATGGTAATGGACGAACGGATATGTCTCAGGTAGTGTCATGCAGAGGATTACTAGCAACACAATGATTCAAGTGTCTGGTCACACCAAACATTTTATTGCACTCTACAGCACAGAGGCTGATACGTTGTCTGAAATGTCATTGCCAAGAATGGCTGAACCATAATGAGTCTGGCTAGATATCTCAAGGTACCAACCCGTAAACCACAGAAGAAAGGGCTTTGTCAGACCTCGTCCCATAGAATAGACTAACAGATTGGTGGATGTTGTCACCAGTTTGAGCCTTATCACATACCAGAACCAGCTCTGCCAACATAACAAACACCATGGCACAGAGAGCAGTCCAACAGTCACTGATCGTAAGTCCATCGCATTACAATGACCAAGAATCTGGTGGTATGACACAAAACTATGACAGTGTTGTGGTTCAGGAACTGTGGCCTGTAATGATGGAACACATCTACAGCTACAGAAAGGTCATACAAGATCATTGTCAGCACAATGTGAAGGGAGAGTGCACGGATCAGGACATATTTCGAGGCCATATGATCATACACATGAGACAACTGGACCAACAGACCACATCAAACAAGTGTATTGTGTACATCAGAGTTCCACCCACCCAATGTCCAACCTGCATTGGCACAGGACTCATACACCCTAAATCTGTGTCCAACACTACCTGGATCAATCCATGTCCAATTCATATGTCAGACCAGCAACAGGTACCTGCCAATGTCACAACTCTGATTTGCCCACATGAGGATGGCATTGTGAAGGTACCTGGTCAAAATACAATAAAAGGAGTTTAGGCAGGAAATTTCATACCTATGACCCAAACCACAAGTCAAACATCAGTGGATCCACTTACATTGCAATGAGACTGGCACAAAGCAGATAAACAAGCTAATGAAATGTTTAAGTCTGATTTGGCAATCAAACCTTGGCTGTATACTACAAAGCATAAGAACCCCACCCTTTTGGAAAAAACATACCCTAACACATTCTGACAACTAGAGTTCCTCATATAGTCACAGTGATCACATTACATTACATACTGCCACTTGAGTAAAGTAGTGATGGATGAGATCTGGCCACAGGTCTCCACCTTCCTCTTCATCACTGTCATCCTTACTTGGCATTTCAGGAACCTCACCCGGTGGAACTGCTAGCTCCCCCTCATCTGCGATGTATGGGACATCCCTCTGTAGGGCAATGTTGTGGAGCATGCAGCAGGCCACAATTATCTTACACATTTTTTCAGGTGAGTAGAGGAGTGCTCCACTTGTCTTGTCCAGACACCTAAATCTGGCCTTCAGGAGCCCAAACACATCCTGACAACTAGAGTTCCTCATATAGTCACAGTGATCACATTACATTACATACTGCAACTTGAGTAAAGTAGTGATGGATGAGATCTGCCCGCAGGTCTCCACCTTCCTCTTCATCACTGTCATCCTCACTTGGCATTTCAGGAATCTCACCTGGTGGCACTGCTAGCTCCCCCGCATCTGCGATGTATGGGATATCCCTCTGTAGGGCAATGTTGTGGAGCATGCAGTAGGCCACAATTATCTTACACAGTTTTTCAGGAGGGTAGAGGAGGGCTCCACTTGTCTTGTCCAGACACCTAAATCTGGCCTTCAGGAGCCCAAACGCCTACTCCACAATATGCTGTGTTCTTCCAAGGGCATTGTTGAAGGGGACTTTCCTTACAGTAGTTGGGTTCCTCAATGGCGTCAACAATCAAGGAGGGTTTGGGTATGCGGTAAAACCCATCTTCCACAACAACCATTGACATTAAAAAGCGATATTGTTTTCATATAGAAATGTATCCAACATGTTATCAGAAAGAACTCAAGCCTCATTGGATACCTCTTCGTGGTTGTCAAACACTGCAATAACCCAGTCCCGGGCTCCACAATAACTCACTCGTCTGAGAAGAACAATGTAGTCAAATTGTAGTTCAATTAAGACTGTCATAACTCTGTACTACACTAAATTCCCCCTTCCTCTCCACCAAGCATCTAAATGCTCAGATAGAGTGCACCAGAAAGCCAGCTACTAAGATGGCAGCATTGTAAGTAGGCTTCGGTGGCTCAAGAATAAGTCTTACATAATTCACAAAAACTGATATATATTCCATTTTCTGCAATCCACTGGTTCTTTAATGGCAAGGATCACCACTGCTAGAAATCATCCTGCACTTGGAGCACAAAACAACAAATATTTTAAAGTGGAGTTGGGTGGTCCCGCCACCTGTGTTTAACCAAGATCAGTAGCGGCATAGCTGTGCACAAATCTCACTGGTGACTCTAGATGGGGTTGAAAGCGTGTTTTGCTGTGAGACTGGCAAATTAATGTGTGGCCAAGAGCAAATTGTGGTATCACCTCAGCAGAGGAGCAAGGGGCATATACGTAGGATCTGTGGGAGAAGCAAAGTTCTGGTTACCTCTGTGGCGCACAGACCACTGCCTCACATTTGTTTGGGTAATACCCGCACTTAACATTACTAGGGTCGGGCAGGCCTACCGGGCAATCAGGGAGTACCCAATGGACTAGCTCCTGAAGTCGGTGTGTGGGCGGATTTTTGGCTGTTTTCCGGCCTGTAGGAAACACTGTAGGTGCCCGTTTTTACAGCTGATTTCCCTGATAATACAGTATACACTGGCTGCATCAAGCACAAATGCAGGCAGCCTTTTAGATCTTGCAAAACACTTACACAGTGTCTCTACAAGTTCAAAACCGTCCTAGTTTTCAAATATGGACCTCTTTTTCAGCTATCTCATTCACCATTGGGGGCACTTTTGTTTTAATCCTTAGGCCTATTTTCTGTCCCAGTCCGACCCTGAAAATTGCAGGCAAACAAGTGAACAATTGCTAATAATTTAAGATAATATAATATAATATAATATAATATAACATAACATAACATAACATAACATAACATAACATAATATAATATAATATAGTTCGTGCTACATAAAACTTCAAAAAATGCATCCTACTTTTGCTCTTTTCGTTCATCTTCGGTAAGTTTCTACATTTCTTTCTGTCATTGTTTATATAGTAATGCAACTATCGAGGCTGAGGAAATGTCAAGGGTTCTCACTGGTTTAGCCGACTGAAAGAGCAAGTACCTTTCCCTAGAGTGAAGTTTCCACAAACTGTTCAGCGCGAGCTGTGCAGATCACTTGAGATTACAGCTCAAAATGGAGGGAAGGCAATCAACCACCAACAGTGGGAACTGACTGAAAGTAATATTTTTGTAGGGGCTCCATCCATTAAATTTCTATGCTGAATAAAAGAAAGGTCAGAAATTCACAACCTGAACCAAAGTGTGTGCAGTTATTACGATGCGACTGGACTGCTCTGATTCACACCGAAATTGTGAGGTAGTCATTTGTTATACTATGAAAAACACTGTCAGACTACACCGTCGGTTAGAGTTTGTGTGAGCGGAGGTCAGCGATTAGTGGTGGACTCCTGCGTGGTTTGCACTATATGATACTTGAGAGGAGATGGTGTTTGTATGTCAGTCCAGTTGTATTTCAGTTTCTTTCAGCGTTTTTGTGTGGGGTAAATTTACTGAAAGTTGGGGGATTCCGTGCGGGAGGGAAGGGTGAAGTTAAAAAGACTGTTATTAGCTGGATAGGCAACAGGTTAATTTCAAGATGTGCTACTGGTTTTCAAAACTACGCTACATGGTCTGTATAGATAAATAACGGATGGTAGATTTATGTAGAAATCATCTAGTTAAAATACCTGACAGGGTTCGAATCCCTTCAGCCCACATGGTATCTGGGGACATCAGGAGTTTTAAGAAACTCTGAAGACTAGGGGGAAGCTTTAAGAGCCCCTAGCACCTCCTTGCACCATATTGGCATCATTTTGTTTTTACGCTAATGTGGCCCAAAGAGGCCAAAATCGCCATGCCAAATTTACAAAGTGGTGCAATGCATGCATTGCACCACTTTGTAACCCTTTGCTCTACATTATGCCTGCTCCAGGCATAATGTATGCACAGGCAGGATTCCCCTGTTAGGGGTACCGAAAAAATGGCGTAAAGAAATCTTAAAGAATTCCTTCCATTATTTGTTCGTCACTTTTAACGCCTGCTCAGAGCAGGCATTAAAAGGAGGCACAGCTTTGATTACAATGGGTCTCAATGGGCTTTGCAGGACTAGCGTCAACATTTTTTATGCTAATGCTACAAAGCTCCGAACTAGCATAAAAAATGTTGACGCTAGTTCCCCTAACTACCGCCATGGTGCACCTTAACTTAGATATAGCGCACACATGGTGGCGTTATGGGGTGCTAAGGGATGCAGAAAAGAGGTGCTGAGCCGAGTGCAGCGCCACTTTTCTTAAATCAGGCCCTAGGTGGGTTATGGCTCACCAGAACAGACATAAAACCACTATGGTTTTACAGCAGTAATCACATCTCACACCAGGATCAGAGAGGAATTTTGAGGCCGTGAAGTGGTGGTGGGGAGCACCGATATTTCTCATCATATAATACATAGTCACTGAGAGTTGCTATACCAGTTAAAAGTGGTCAACAGTTCCAACACATTCAAACCATTGCAGATACAAAAGGTATGTTACAAGGCATACTAATTGACAAACATGTAACAATCTGCAGCAACGCGAGCTAGGGGAAAAATAACAACAGAGAAATTCAAGTAGGAGAGGGGTCCATATACTATTCCATTATGAATGATGGTAAGTATAGTGTAGACTATTGGTCCTCAAGCGAGATATGTGTCCCTGGGGGATTGAAATCCCGCCAGGCACACTATTGAAATGCTCCTCTAGTATGCTGACAATAAACCCCCCCTACGTGAGTAACAGACAAAGGATGTGGATGTGAGAGGAGGTGAGACAAGCTATCGCTGAGAATGTGCATTTAAATGAGGGATTAGTGCCTAGATCAGGCATAATATGGACCAGTGTAAGTCTACATCAGAGGCATTATCATTGCAATGCAACACCGAGTGCTTAAAACTATTTGTCTCATCATTTATAGACTAAAGGGGAAGACTATAAAAGGAAAGGAACAATATATAAGGACATGTGAGCAAAAGAAACTTGGGAGACTGAGTAAGAAATTGCTGGGATTCTGGGAGGTAGCAGGCTGAGAGGTGCATGATAAATATGCAACATCCAGGTACTATGGTGAAGGTGAGCACCCAGGCAACACTCTTGACATGTTAATATAATCTCAGTGGCCCTCACAAGAGGTAAATTCAATTGTAGCTGAGCAAGAGGACTGTGTGAGTTCCCAGGCATTCTTGCAGGTTTCGCTACATACTTTGGGCCTCATTTACAAGGCCATTGTGCCACCATTGCATAATTATTATTTTTTAAAGCAATGGTGGTGCAAGCAGTGCTTTGCACGTTTACAAACTGACACATTGGACCCAATACAACAGTTTGGAAAGCTTTGCGTCACATTATGCCAGCGCAAGGTATTATGTATGCAAGGTAGGAGTTCCCTCGAGAAAAGCCAAGCAGACCTGACGCAGTGAAATTTACAACATTTCACTGCATCGTTCTGTGACTTCACTGCATCAGAATTTTAATGCCTGCTCAGAGAAGGGGTTAAACTGACACAGGGTGCTTCTCTCCATGGAAGCCTTCTTTGCATTGCTGGAGTAGCGTCATTTTTTCATCTCTAGTCCAGCAATGCGCATCAGTGAAAACATGCACCATGGAGCTCTGTATTGTAATACAGCGCATCCAGGGTGTCGTTAGGGGGTCATAAGGCAGCCCAAGAAATCTGAAGCATCAGAGGCAATGCATCAGATTCTTGTAAATGAGGCCCTATGTCTGCTGTATTGAATGCCTAATTTGAGCTTGTGGTTCCTCAGTCCACAGGCACTCATTTTTTGGCACTGGTATTACTTTTCCAGAACATCCGTCATCAAGAGTGCAAAAAACACACGATGTGGCAAGATGGAGGAAGAGTAAGATGGAAAAAACTGTCACAAAGGGAGAAAGCAGGAACCTGCAAGTGCAAGATAAATGGTCAAGGAATGTCTGGTATTGGATTAAAAAGGCATAGTGTGGATTTCAGAAAATGCAGCTTTGGTATTTGGTGCACCGACATGTAATAGCATTGGCCACTGGCTACTTAGCAGAGGTTCTGGCACTGGCACTCATTCTTTTACAAAATAAGCATTGGCTGCATTAATCCGTGCCACTCCCATAACTGATTAGTAATACTAAGGGGTCAGACTGGCTGCATGGAAAATCATAACTGATATGCAGAGTACTCAAGTTCCCATCCTTTATCATATTGTCAACCATGGAACCTCTGAGAGAATTCCTGTCTCTGTCCAACATCTACATTCATTGATATTCTGGTTACCAATGGCAACCCTTGGTTTTACCTTTGCCTGGAAAGTGTGCTGATGTTGGAGATTTTTCCTCTGTAAAAGCAGGCAAGGTTTCTGAATTCATAGAGGTTACCCACAGAACTTTGCCTGCCAATTTAAAGTGCCACATCTTTTGACTGGAAAATAACAAGAAACGAGCTATGGCAGGTGATGGAGATAGGTTTTTGTCTGGGGCACGGAGAGGCCAAAGCCCTGTGGACAGTGCAGTGAGGTGCAAGGAGTATGAACAATAGAGCCTTGCCTAGAAGGGAGTGGGGAACTAGTTGATCACAGGATGATGTGAGGGGCTTGCGTGGTGTTGAGGCTGAGCTGGTGATAGAGCTCTGACAGCGGACTGCTGCCACTATTCAGATCCACATAAAAAAAATCCTTCAGGGGTCACAGGGTTCACAGCTGTAACTCATTTCTTAACCCTTGCAACCCTTTACACCAGCGGTGGGTTCTTCATGAGGGCAGGGGAGCGTCCACCCGCCCGTGAACTACATGCCACGAGTGACAAACATAAAATGGTAATGGAATGATTTAATTGCCATTTTAGCTTTTCCCCCATTGTCCACACTGCAGTGCCTTAGGCCCAGAGGCAAAATACATGGGGGCATGTCCTTTGCTGCCATTTGGCAGTGGCTGGCTGTATTCTCCAAAGTGCACATCACTTCGGCCGGCGGTTTTTCGACGGTCAAAGTGACATGAGTACTTTGAAACTCTCCACTCAGCTGTCTTAAGACAGCTGGGTGGAGACCATGCACAGGCCTCCAGGGCCTGAAGGAGCGTTCGGCCAGCCTGCTCCATCCAATCCAAGCACTTCTCTCATGCTAACAACATAAATATGGCAACAATGACCTTATAATGGCTGCATCCTCTTGTAGTTTGTAATGGGTGTATCAAAGGTGCTCATACACAAATAAACATATTTGTTGCCAAATATGTATACTGGGATAGGACCGGACCTGCACCAGGAAATACACCTACACAAAAAACATCATGTGGAGCACACAAATATACAAGTGATTGACTGTCTGATATAATGGATTCAAAAGATCTATAATCAATTTGGCAAACAAATCATCAATTGTGAAATGTAAACACAAAAGATGAATAAATCATGCAGCTAGTATGTGGCAAGTAATTGTAAAAAATCCTTTAATTGACATATACAATTACATTGCCAGACTCCATTTTGGACGACACCCTGATGCCCTTTCTCTATCTGAGAGAAAGAGACTTTAAGAATTCTCACCCTAGAGACTTTAACTTTGATTTGCCCCGTCTTGCCTATGCAGTAACTTTGCCCCATTCTCCTTGCCGCTGCAAGGAAGCTTGCCCTTAACTTTGCCCCTTTGAAACTTGCCCCATGCTGATCAACCGGTACCTGAAGGACGAAGACTTTTCTTGAATGCTGATTGTATTTGGTAAATATGAAAGGATAAATGTATTATGCATTGTGTTTTTCCTTTTAGGTATCAACTGCTATTTTGATAGGGTCCTAGCTAGAAGTTTTCCAAATTTGCGTTGACTAAATTCGTTTTGCATGAAGCCCCACATGCCAATGCTAATTAGAGGTTAGTCGAGGTATTCATTCAATGTACCATGCTAAATTGAAATCTTGTTATGCTGACCAATGTATGAAATTAGTCAAATACAGTTAGTCATATTAGTGATTTACATTGCGATAACTGAGTGTATCATCATCCAGATTTTGCGCAGATTGCGTTTCTTCCGCCGTTATGGACAGCCAGTAATGTTCATATACATATATCATTTGGTTTTGAGACTTATATATATCGTGTTAGCTTTGTTAATATAGGGAAATAAATTCACTAACTTTTAATAAACTGGTGTGGTTATTCATGACTGAAAGGTCATGGTGCGCCGAAATACCAACTGCTATTGATTTCTGATGTGCTATATTGATCTATTAATTGAGTATTGATTACCGATTGCCATAGTTATTGATTATTGATCTGAGTGACTCAACTATTTTAGGATGAGGAGAGCCCGACTCGGTTAAAAGATTCACAGACCTCCAACGTGTCCAGGTACAGGTAATTTATAAGGGCTGGACGCGTTATCAGTTGTTAAGTACCTTTTATTTTAATTTAACATGGGGTTTTGGAGGGAGGGGTTGTTTATTTTGGACTTTGGGGGGGTATTTTATCTTGGGGTTTTGTGGGAGGGGATGTTTTATTAAGGGCTTTTGGAGGAAGGGGGTGTTTTTATTTTCTTTTTTGGGAAGTGGCAGACCACTTAGCTTGCCTCACCACTGTTTAAGACTTCCAGCTACCCCTGCTTTATACTCCCTTTACAACTCCTGGCTTCGAAAATCACTAAAGCAATGTCAAGTACAGAGAAGAAAGAGAATCCTTATGAGCATTATTTACTTTCTGCAGCTTCCACTGGGACATTGCACTTTTTGTTTGGTAATGTACATGAATTCATCAGTGCAGGACCCATTAGAATACATCATAATATGAATCAAATGAAAACATACACATTTTGTTGCATGTTTCATCATTGTACACACATGAAAAAACGGGCATTGGCAAAGCCAATGGATCTGTCTTTGGCAAACCCATCAATTATTTTTTTGGGGAGGACTTAGCCAAGAAAATAAAAATAAAAATCATGCCCCCAAAAGTGGCTATGTGCTTCCAACAAAAATCTTAAATTAGAAAATAACAATTGCAAACAATTTTTTTAATGTGCAGGTTCTTCCTAGCAGGCCAGTCTACTTTGAACTGTTGTAGAAACCCTTAATGCAGAAAAATACAATTATTGTTGTTGCAAAGGAAATCATATGATCTGAATTACTGTAGCCTGATTACAGAGTGTTAGAAATGGGGTCTTTGGTTGGCAGTCAGGTTACCCCCTGTCCAAGCAAGGACCCTCACTCTAGTCAGGGTAAGTCACACACAATCCAAATTATCCTGTGCCCACCCTCTGGTAGCTTGGCACTGAGCAGTCAGGCTTAACTTAGAAGGCAATGTTTAAAGTATTTGTGCCATAAATCATACAATAACACAACATAGCACCATAAAAATACACCACACAGTGTTTAAAACAATATATAATATTTATCTGGGTATTTGCAGGTCCAAACGATAAAAGATGCAATATGAAATTGTAGAGATATCACTGAAAGTGATATAAAGTATCTTAAGTCTTTAAAAAGCAAACAAAGTCTCTTTCAAGCACAAAGTACCTGGTTTGGAGTGGAAAATCTCCGCAAAGGGCCGCAGAGGAGGAGATGCGTGGAAAAATGGTGTGTGCGTCGGTTTCGCCTCTTCACACACGGACTTGCGTCGTTATTTTTCACGTGGGGAAGACGTGCGTTGTTTTCCGGTGCACGGACAGTCTCCTTCTGTGGGTCGAGGGATTACCAGATGTCCCGGGGTCTGTGCGTGGAATCCTGGGCTTGTTATCCGGCTGCACGTTGTTCCAGTGGGCTGTGCGTGGAATTTTCTCCCTCACGGCAGGCATTGCGTCGATTTCCTCTCTGGAAATCGGGCGGCGTTGTCCAGGTTGGCCCGTGTCGAAGTTCCGGTCGCGCCGCAGGCGTCGCATCAATCTTTTCCTTGCAGGGTCGAGCGGTGTCTTTCCGGATCGGTGTGCGCTGAATTTTTCACCGCGGAGCATGCTGTGCATTGAATTTTTCGGCGCAGAAGGAGACCAGTTGAAAGATGGAAGTCTTTTTGGTCCTGAGACTTCAGGAAACAGGAGGCAAGCTCTATCCAAGCCCTTGGAGAATACTTCTGCAGCAAGGCAAGAGTTCAGCAAGGCAGCAGGCCAACAGCAAGGCAGCAGTCCTTTGTAGAAAGCAGTCAGATGAGTCCTTTGAGCAGCCAGGCAGTTCTTCTTGGCAGGATGCAGGTTCTGGTTCAGGTTTTTTCTCCAGTAAGTGTCTGAGGTGGTGGGTCAGAGGCCCTGTTTTATACCCAAATGTGCCTGTGAAGTGGGGGAGACTTCAAAGAGTGGCTTAGAAGTGCACAAGGTCCCCTTTCAGTTCAATCCTGTCTGCCAGGGTCCCAGTAGGGGGTGTGGCAGTCCTTTGTGTCAGAGCAGGCCCTCCACCCTCCCAGCCCAGGAAGACCCATTCAAAATGCAGATGTCTGCAAGTGAGGCTGACTACCCTGTGTTTGGGGTGTGTCTGAGTGAATGCACAAGGAGCTGTCAACTAAACCCAAACAGACGTGGATTGTAAGGCACAGAAAGATTTAAGTGCAAAGAAATGCTCACTTTCTAAAAGTGGTATTTCTAGAATAGTAATATTAAATCCAACTTCACCAGTCAGCAGGATTTTGTATTACCATTCTGGCCATACTAAATATGACCTTCCTGCTCCTATCAGATCAGCAGCTACCACTTCAATAATGTATGAGGGCAGCCCCAATGTTAACCTATGAAGGGAGCAGGCCTCACAGTAGTGTAAAAACGAATTTAGGAGTTTTACACTACCAGGACATGTAAACATCACAGGTACATGTCCTGCCTTTTACCTACACAGCACCCTGCTCTAGGGGTTACCTAGGGCACACATTAGAGGTGACTTATTTGTATAAAAAGGGGAGTTTTAGGCTTGGCAAGTACTTTTAAATGCCAAGTCGAATTGGCAGTGAAACTGCACACACAGGCCTTGCTATGGCAGGCCTGGGACAAGGTAAAGGGGCTACTTGAGTAGGCAGCACAACCTGTGCTGCAGGCCCACTAGTAGCATTTAATCTACAGGCCCTAGGCACATACAGTGCACATTACTAGGGACTTATAAGTAGATTAAATAGTCCAATTGAGTATGATCCAAAGTTACCATGTTTAAAGGGAGAGAGCATATGCACTTTAGCACTGGTTAGCAGTGGTAAAGTGCGCAGAGTCTAAAAGCCAGCAAAAACAGAGTCCAAAAAGTGGAGGGAGGCAGGCAAAAAGTTAGGGGTGACCACCCTAAGGCATGTCAGGTCTAACACAGAGTTAAACACACGTGATTCAAAAATGATTAATAAGATGAATAGGGACTCACTAGAAAAGTAAAGTATTTGCTCACCATCCCTAGAACCGATGTGCTCTTCTTTTTTAGGTGGCTGTGCATATGTGAACAGGAAAAAAACTTCTCCACTCACAGCGCAGGGCAACCAATGGATGATGTCTGCTGACCCAATGCACCATGCAGTGGTGGAAGTAAAGTGTGAATGGCTGTTGAAGAGACCAGTGTATGAAGAGAGCTAACCCAAAGCCCCTCTATGTATGTATATTTTTGTGTTTTTGTATGTATTATTTTATTCGGTATGTAAAACTGGAAAACCAGCTGAAGCTGTCTCTAGTCCACCCAAATGACGTGTCTGAACAAAACAATCACCCTTACACTTCACCAGTCTAATAGTTCCTGAAAAGTAATCACAAATAAAACGTTGTTCAGAATGATAAAATATAAACCAAACCAATAACATAGATCATTTTCAATATACATGGTCCATGTGGTTTAGAATCAGTGGGCATGATCGCTATTCTTTTTTAAATCTTTTCTGACTCTCCATGTGATTTCTTCATACATGTTCTCTTATTTATACTCTACGCTTCAGTGACAACCATTGTTGTGGTGCCGTTACTTTCTGAGATTCAGAGTCAAAGGTCATGTCATGTTACCTTGTGCAATGTCATTGAGGCCAAAGTGTATGTGGTGTCACTTCACTATCCCAGGTAATTAAGGCGAATCAACATCCATACTTCACACTTTGCCGCTCAATACTCCAAGTACGGTTCCCTGCTACTGAGAGGGTTGCTGAATCTGCCCATTCAACTATCATCAAAACCACTATATTTCTCTGAATGTTGCAATAAGAAAGGTTAAAAGTCTCCAAACTTGACACCTTTACAAATCAAATGCCTACTCAAAACACATAACTACCATTGATGTGCCAAAGTAAGTTATTAGGGTGAAGTGGGCATTCTTCAAATTTAGGAAGTAGCTACTTGCAGTGTTAAAGGGGATGTGGTGGGATGGTGCGCGCGGGGGAGAGGGTGGTGGGGGAAGAAGGGGGGAGAAAATATTAATACAATTTTAGAAAAATTAAAATAAACTTTCCTGAAGGCCACGTCGCTCTGCATCCTGCTCCTCTACTGTCTGCAGGCAGGCACAGGCTCTCAGCCTGCCCTGCGGCCAGTCCTGACGCTGTCCAGAGAAGTGTCAGGATTGGCTGGGAGCTCCCAGTCAGGGCACTCCCAGGCATATTGGGAGCCTGTGCAGGCTCTCTCTAGCCCAGGAACTGTGTTGCTGGGCTGGAGAGAGCCCTTTGGGCATGTGTTTTTGGCTACCCTGAGATGGCCGGCCAAACACACATGCTGTCTGAGGGGGAGTGCTGAGCACTCCCCCTCACGCTCGTCACCCCCGGGGCCCCACTGTTCTGCTTTCCTACATATCTCATACCAGAGCTTACAGAGCCTCTCTGGAATGCACTTCTGAGTTCAAAGAAGACCTTTATTGTTGTTAATTCTCCCCACCCACAAGTTCTTGAAAGACGAATTAGTAGATTTCAAGCACAAAGTAGTCGCAGCAAGAAAACAAAATATATCACAGTACTTCTCAGTTGCAATGTACACAGCAAATATATAATATATTACAAAGCAAAGCATAAAAGTCAAATTCATCACCGTTTGAGCAAGGCGGCAGGGCCTAAATATTCAGCTTCATCTTTCTGGGGTCTGCAAGTTGATGACTCCGGTCAACTGCAAGAAAGAGATTATCTACCCAAACGGGAGACTGCCAACTGACGTCTAGCTCCAGCCTGAAGTCAAGCAGATTCGAATCTAACTCACTGTAGCCCAGAGTCATCCTTACAAAAGCGTGCCCCCTCCTCTCAGACTCGGGAAAACTACGCAAGCCTTTGGAGACTGGCCAGATCTCCTAGACTTCTCCTATTCCCAAGGCTGAGCAGAAAGGAAAACACCAAATGTACTCTCTCTTATCAGGTCTAGTCTGGTGTGAAGAAAACAGCTTGGTTCATCTTGTGTTAAAACACAGCTTGGAAGAATACAGACATCTGCGATGTTTCAACTGCAATGTCTAACTCCACCTTAAAGCCAATAGGCAGCTAACCTAAATATCAAATGTAATGTCTAATGTCATGTCAAAGACAATAGGCAGCTAACCTAAATATCAAATGTAATGTCTAATATCATGTCAAAGCCAATAGGCAGCTGAGCTGAATACAAAATGTAATGTCTAATATCATGTGAAAGCCAATAGGCAGCTGAACTGAATACAAAATGTAATGTCTAATATGTCAAAGCCAAAAGGCAGCCACACTGAATACAGCATGTCAAGGCCAATAGGCAGAATACAGAATGTAATGGCTAATGCTATGTCAAAGCCAATAGGCAGCTAAACTGAAAACAGAAAGTAATGGCTAATGCCATGTCAAAGCCAATAGGCTGCTAAACTGAACAAAACATATAGGGGGTCATTCTGACTCCCGCCGGCCGCGGTAACCGCGGTGCCGGCGGGAGCCGCCAGAATACCGCTGCGCGGTCAGAAGACCGCCGTGGTTATTCTGTGTTTCCCGCTGGGCGGGCGGGCGACCGCCAGAAGGCCGCCCGCCCGCCCAGCGGGAAACCCCTTTCCACGAGGATGGAAAGGGTGCGACGGGTGCAGTTGCACCCGTCGCGAATTTCAGTGTCTGCTATGCAGACACTGAAATTCTCAGTGGGGCCCTGTTACGGGGGCCCCTGCAGTGCCCATGCCATTGGCATGGGCACTGCAGGGGCCCCCAGGGGCCCCAAGACACCCCATACCGCCATCCTGTTCCTGGCGGCCAAAGCCGCCAGGAACAGGATGGCGGTATAGGGGGGCGGAATCCCCATGGCGGCGCAGCAAGCTGCGCCGCCATGGAGGAATCCTCAGGGCAGCGGAAAACCGGCGGTACACCGCCGGTTTTCCGTTTCTGACTGCGGCTGTACCGCCGCGGTCAGAATGCCCTTGGGAGCACCGCCAGCCTGTTGGCGGTGCTCCCGCGGTCCCCGGCCCTGGCGGTCATCGGAATGACCGCCATAATGTGCTACTGGTGAACATTGAGCAACTAATATGCGCAGTGGTGAAACACAAAGTCATTGGTCAAACACAATTAATAGCATCACACCCACCCCTTTACAAGGAAACAATAATAAACACTGTTTATTATCATTTCCTTGTAAAGGTTTTTGCAGCTGCCGCTGTGGCGGGGGATGACGCTCCTCCGCCCTCATGGAGGAGCCGCCCCTGAATTTAGGTACTATTCAATAAATTGCTAAGACCATTATAGAGCATATTACAGTTAAGGGTCATTTATCCTCCACATTTTAGTTACTATGAATCATTACATTCAAGAAATACCCATAGATACAGTTCTACAAATATTGCTTTAACCTTTTCCAATCTGATATGCTTAGTATCTACCCAAACAGAACACCTGCTGCTTGTCAGGGTGAACAAAAAAAGTCAACAAATTAGCCCATGCTTAACCCTCCATTAGTATGGCACAAAGCAGTCAGGCTTAATTTAGAGAAAATGTGTAAATTATTTATACAGCACCTAAACAGTAATAAAGTGAAAGCACAACACAAGAAAAATCGAGGGGTGGGCAGGATTTGCGGAGTTTGATTTTGCAGAATCACATGAAATTACATAAAAATCCTGCCAGACTCTGCGGAATTATGAGACAGGGCAGGGTGGACATTTTGTGCTATTTTCTTAGTGCACAATACACCCTTGCATCCAACAATGTAAGGGCGCTGAGTGGCAACTATGCGGTTTCTAAACATAGATTGAATGCTCATGGCAGGAAGTGGGAGCAGTACCTCTGTATTTAGAAACTGCTCCTCTCTGTGCTCTTACATACTTTCTAAACAGGGTAGAAAGAGGGAGCAGTAGCTGTATGTTTAAACAAGCATTTGCAATGCAATAGGTCTCGCATTTGCAAGAGTTAGAGCTATTGGCGTTGTAATTGCATAACTGGACTTTTCTTGCCACATACATTGGTCAACCCTGCCTCATAATTTGGTCCTTTTCTGCCACATAATTCCAGTGGCCCTGCATATAACTAAGTTGTGCTGGGTTACGGAAGCTTACTTAAGCAAAATGCAGAGGGGTTCTAATGCACATCAGCAAAACTCACTAATAGTGGTTCATTTTGATACTAGTTATTGAGGGAGTCTGGCCACCCCAGAAGGGAATAATCTTCACCATCCAACAGAAGAAGTTCCACAAATGTAACACTGACCAGCACTAGGAAAGAGCGCAAGCACTCAGATTGACCAGGTATGAATTTTACATCCCTTCTGCCAAAGGCCAGATGCTTCGCAGTCACTCTGCACCATCCAACAGATGTTGCACAAATGTAACACTGACCAGAACTCGGAAGGAGCCCAACCGCTCAGAATGACAGAATATGAATTATACAACCCTTCCGCCGAAGATCAGATGCTTCGCGTTCAATAGCAAAACATGTCCAAGCAGAAACAAATCGACTTCATCTATTTATCATTCAGAAATGAACACTGCAAAGGTTATGTAATACTTGCTATTACTTGTTTACAGAGCAAAAGAAGAGCCGTAGTTTGATACATTCCCAGGCACCATTTAACATTTTGCTTAACTAAATGTTTATTAACCTGGCTCCCGATTTAATGCACTGGAATTATGTAGAGTGAGACCTGGTGAAAGATCAAAAACAAGGCGATCAGTGTTAAAGAGAAATACAGACTCGTACAAGTTACTAAATGCAATGTGCAGCTGTCTATAAAGCAAGGGAGTATAAGATAGTGGCACTGAACGTGTGTGCTTATGAACAGCCGATGTTCCGCTGTTCCCAGTCCCAAAAACAAAACAAATCCCTTAATTTTGGTTATTTATCCATTGTGCCCTCGCCAGCTGTGCCCAGAGTGCATGCCATGCGCACTGTTTACGCCTCTCTCTGAAATTGATGGCCATGTCCCGACTGGTAGCGGCTCAGCTCATCGTCTTCCTCGGCCACCATGGTAGAAGGCAGTATGTACGAACAAGCATGATAGGAGCTGAGTGTGCCACACCCCCACCATTTCTGAAAAAGGGCGTGTCTGCAAGGAGTTGCACAACTTGATCCAAGATGACCATGAGAGCGAAGGTACTACGTATTTTAGGACATCTTTGTTCGGGATGCAGAAACATGGGAGGAATTGGAAGGGCAGTAATTTGTACACATGCGTCACATGACTCTTTTATTCAGAAAAAACTACACTGAACAATAACAATTAAACCATCTAAAACTAGCTGCAACACAATCCTTACTCACTGTGCTCTCCTCAGACAAGCCACTCAATGTAGAAGCCATATAAACAAGACAAAGAGAGCAAGGGCAATCTTGCCCTGGAAACACCCCTCTCAACTGTTGTTTTATGTTTGCAGAGGGAGGTGGGGGAAAGGGAGACCTGCTAGAGAACTTGTCTGAGGAAGCGTGGCTGCTCTGAAGCACACACCCACACTGTAAGACAAGCAGACAACAAGCATTTAGAATGCAATAGTCTTGTGTTTGCTCGAGTTAGAGCTCAGAGGGTTGTAAATTACTGACTGGACTTTTATTGCCACACAGACTGAAAATAACAAGAGGAAGAGAGCGAGAGTGAGCTGGCCCTGGAAAAGTCCCCCTCTGATGTTGGTTTATGTTTACAGAGGGAGCTGGTGGGGAGGAGGGACTGAAAACACTCCCACAGTGCAAGGCAAACAGGCCTATACTGAAAGAAAAAGTCCCCTTCAGAAGAGATAAACAGAACATAGTGTAATTACACAGTACTTTGTGATGCTCCAAAGTGAAAAAAGGCAGGACAAAGAGGCAGAACTGACCACTAGCAAGCAAGGATTTTTGAAGGACACTGCAACTAACAAATCAAAACGCTGGAACTCACTCTATTGAATACTTTAGTACACAGCAGGCCGAACGCTAACGCTCGACCTAAAAATATTGCAGAATAAACTTTAATTCTGCAGTGGTTTTTAGCGATAGAGGGATTGCTCCCTCGTCTCATTCTGTTTAGAAATCACTGCAATGCATAACCCTTTGCGCCCGCACTGCAGAGAATGTAAGGGGGCTGAGGGGTATGCACTGCAGTGGTTTCTAAATAAGGAAGGAAGAGGGAACCGTCCCTCTGTGCTTAAAAAACATTGCAGATTAAATTCAATCTGCAGTGTTTTTTAAACATTGCAGGAGTGCTTTCTCTTCCTGAACTGTTCAGAAACCAAATCATTGTAGATTAATACCACCCACGAAGCAGCAAACACTATAATTCATTCCGCATTACACTAGAGTAACACAGAATTACCAAATTCCTCTGTATCTGCTGGCGGAATTAAAAATTCCAACGAGGCCTAGAAAACCCACACCAATTTAGAAAAATAGAATTGATTTTTTGTTAAATTCTTTGCCAACAAAGTGACAAAAATCCAATCAGTCAAACCAGAGTTAAGATTTTCTTTATGTTTACAGTGTAAAATAGCGCCTAAAAGATCAAGAGCCAATCACGGACATCTAGCTATGGGAGACCAGGGCAAAGTCAAATGGTATGGCCGACAGTGATGGAGCGGGCTTCATGAAGTGGATTGACCCCAGTCTCTGCTTACCTTTGGACTTAGAGGAACATTTGGAGAAAAATGTCTGAGAAGGTAAAGTTCACTGGAACAAGACAGCCAGCAGTGTCCAAGGAGAAGGCTCGTAAACAACTTTATATGCAAAAAACACTGAATTGTCTGTGACCTGACCATGGTACTGTGGCCTCGGTTTTCTCAAACTAGATTCCATCAAACGCTGAACAAACTCTAGTTCTTTCATAGTTGAATTTTCGAAATGCCGTATTTGCTGGCATCCATGCACCTCAACATCTTGAATCTGAGCATTCAGATCATCTGTAGTTTAAATATGTGTGACCACATCATTGTCTTGGAGATACAATGGCTCTTGCTGCAGGCTTGCCAACCTTCAACCTCATCTTCACTGCAGTGATATCCGGTCTGACAGAGTACCTGCACCCATATCACAGACTGGGCATACTGTTAGTGTCTGTATTGTGGCAAAGCTTGAACTGGGTGTGAATGTTGAGGGGTTGTGGATATTGAAGGGGCAAATGAAAAAGCAGGGACAGTTCAAAGACATGCAGAAAAACACAGTAGAATAGTAAAATGCAGAGAAATGTGCGCATGGGGGTCCTTGTTATGGTTGATAGCAGCTGGGTGGAAACAGGTGACCTCAAATCTTCTAGAAAGAAGGAGCAAGAAACATGAGAGCTAACAACACTGAAAGGCAAATGCCAAGAGAAACTCCTAATATGTAGATGTAAAGAAGCGTGTAATTGGTCTTGCAATTGCCTATGACACACAACCGCAGCAGAGGTCCCCATTGAAACAAGATTGGGGCAAAAGTACAAGATCGCAAACTAAGAGATAATTTTGGCCCAGGAGAGTTCACCAAGTTGTCAACATCATCTGTCCCAAATCCTAGTTGCATGTTCGGATGTGCAACTCAGGCCAATTTGGTACAATTCAGAAAGCTTAAAACTAAAACCTAGGGCATGGAAAAGGCACTAATTGTGCTCTTGCAACCAGACACCCTATGTGTCAACATTGCCTTACAAACGCTAGCATCAACTGAAAGTGCTAACGGCCCCCATGGAAACCTAAACCAGATGAACCTAAGAAGTTAAAACTGTCATAGCCTCAGCAGACAAATCTCACACACATCAAGATCTATGAAGGAATCCCTTCAGTTTAATGCTGGTTGTAAAAGATAGGAAGCTAAAAGGTCAACATGGCTCAGAGGTACCTTAGCCCAGATATTGTCTGGGTCAGTGACTTTTAAATGTTGAGAAGAGTCTGTGGTTCACAATGGTCCCAAGCTATTGCATAATTAATGCTATGTCAAAAAGCATTTACCTGAGGAATTATAGATTCACCTTCTCCATCAAAACATTCTCAATGAATAAGCCATATGCTTTTTTGTGTCCACTGATATGTAGGTTGATTGTTAGCCTTAAATTGACAGACCTTAAGTCTTACAAAAACATCAAGGTTCTGAAAGAACAACCCATCTGTTTATCAAGCTTTTTGTGCAACTTACCCCCTTTCCAGTTCTTAACTACTCATAAATTGTTGCCATGATATTGGGATATAGCTAATCTTTAATTCAATTGTTTTAATATTGTTCATGTGTGTTTCATACGAATGCACCTTATACTATGTAAGTCAATCTCACCTGTATTTATGTTGATAATGTACCACAGGTCAGATAGCCAAAACATGATAATTGAGCCCTATGTCGTCAGACTGGGAATCATGTAAAACATACAACCAAATAAAGACTTGAAGATAAACTTTTTTAAAGGTAAGTAACAAGAATATGAAACGATACCCTGCCACAGTTAACACTCAACCCTCCTCTAATCTGCTTCAGAAAGAAGCTGAAGTATCTTGCCCAGCCAACTGTAAGGAACTATCTAGTTCATGCTATCCTATTGGTTACCATGCAGAAAGGTTCCTTCTTTCCAACTTAATCCTTATTCTACTTACACAATCTTGAATCATTTCCCCATGTGTACAGCACTACATTATTTCTATCCGGCTCTGTTCTATTTACATTCGAAAGAGCATACTTACGGGGGTGTGGTCTAGCCGCAACAGAGATGACTGCTTGAGGATCTTGCTTTGTGCACCGGAGGGCCCTGAGAAGTTGCGGCAAAGCTTCTGAGGCTGTAAGGGAGCCAGCACCTGCCTCCTCCTTTGCCGGTGTGCTCCAGGGAAAGCACTGAAGTCACCAAAAAGGCCCCAGAGGATCGGGGGCTCTGACAAACAGGCTACACGACAGCAGTGCAGTGCCCAGGCCTACCACCTCACCTGGAGCCGGGCCTACAGGACAGCAGCAGGCCGTGCATACCAGGTACCAGCTGATTTGCAGAGAGTCGTCCCTGGTGGTGCGCACCCCAGCAAGCAACCACTAACTGGGGTGAGGCCTACTTCCACTGCCTGGCTGACTCACTCTCCCCCCCACTCATCCTGCCAGAGGGCCTGCTTGCTGTTCGAGGAGGCCCACCACCTGCCCATTTTGGGGCCTACAACCTGGTCCAGTCTGCCAGACACTGCAAATTGTACCTTCACTTGTGGCCCCTGCCTAGGACCACTAGGCCATTGGACCCGCAGCCACCACATAGCCACAGCATAGTACCTTGGACCTTGCTCCCTTGTCCCCTTTTGCAGGACCAGACATCGGAGGAGCAGGGGCTACCATCCACCTCTAGGACACATGGAGCGCCCCCTGACCGACACACACATAAGAAGACCCGCCATCTGCAGCCACAGTGGGACACTTGACACCCTCTACTTTGTGGCAGGACTGCTGTTCCTACCTCCAGGGGGGGTGTCCACATCCCTTCTGGCACCACTGGGGGCCACAATTGCACTGGTGGCCTCTCTCTTACAGCACTGCCCTGCTCCCTGACTGTAGATCTCTCATGCTCTCGTTGCCACTTACACTGAGGTGGCCCTGGTCATCTCTACATGGTGCTTCCCCTTCCTTGGATCCTGGTCACCAGGCGATTCCAGCCCTGTCAACTGCCACATGAAATGCTTCTGGATATGGGGGCCTGTGAACTGCTTGATCTCCTTTCCCCAGCCCCGCCACCCAACAGCCATGCCACTATCCCTGGAGGTCCAAGAAAGCCTGCCACTAGGGAGCTGACCTACATGCTCTGCCTGCCCGTGCTGACTGCTGTTCCTCTGTGAGCGGGCCACCCTACTGCAAGATGAGACAGTATCTGGCATCCTAATCTCCCCCAGAGAGGAATAAAGTTTGACATTACCCAGCATCTCCAGCCTCTGACCGTGATCTGGGTGCCCGGCAATGGCAAGCTCCCTGCCCAGGAACTCGAGATACATCTTCTCCTGCAAACTTGCCCCAGTGATGCCCTCTGGCAAGTCCTCTGCAAAGTCCTCTTATCAACTGCTCTTGTCTGAGGTCATCGCACAGCACTGTCCTATGGCTTCCCCGCAGACTTTGCCTGCCTTGGAACCCTATCCAGCACTCCCCTGCCCGACACCAGATTCAACCATGGAGCATATCCTGTGGGATGTCACGGCGGGTCGGCCACTGACTGAAGGCATGGTCAATAAAATCTCTGACCTTGCAGCCGAGAACAAATTCATCTGCATCAGTGTAGCTGGCTTCTAGGTTTAGGGTAGAGGTAGTGGAAGGGAGGTTGCCACTATGGAAGACCGCCTCAACAACATCCCAGACAAAGACCATGAGCTTTGATACCTGTGGGATACTCTCAGTGACTTAGGGGACCTGAGCTGAGAGAAAACGTCCACTTCTTTGGCTTTCGGGGCATGCCTAGGAATGGACGTCAAGGACTTTCTCAAAGGCCTCCTACCCTCACCTGTTGGGCTCACCTTCTCCCTACCATTGGAGCGCAAATGGACAATCCCCTAGGCCATGCACACTAGGCCACACCGGGACAACTACTTCCTATCATAGCATGCTTCCTCCGGCAAGAATGGGTGAGACAACTCCTTGCTGCAGCCCAAGCTCACGGCCTCAATCCTCATGGCCTCTGTTTTTTCCCAGGACATTAACGACAGGAGAAAGGTGTTCCTGGCCCTCTGGCCCTGACTCCACAGGAGGGACATCAAATTCGGCCTGTTCAAACATGTCGGATGTGTATAAAGGAAGATAGCTAGTTCAAGAACCCTATGACCCAGATGCCCTATGTCTCTTTTTGGATAGTCTAGTGGAACGTGACATGGACCTCACTTCAGCATACACAGAGACTGCCTTTCATCCCTCCCCCCACTGCCCAGCTTGCCGCAGCCACACGCAATGGCCACTGGCACCCCAACGGCACCCTCAAATGAGGCAGAGATATGGTGAGACCAGCCAGATCGTAGGATGACAGGGACATGACCCTCAGGGCAGTGGCAGCCCTCACTAATGACCAGGGCTGGGACAAGTCAGAGACCCCATTGAAGCTTTCTAACCCAAATGGTTGACATGTATTCTCCGTCGTAGCAACTACTGCCCCCTTTCATCATCGGCAGATGACCAGGCCTTGCATCTCCAAACCCCAGAAGGCTAAGTATACAGTTTGACGCTTCCATTTGTATAATTGTCTTATGAACCTGTTACTTCGCATGCACGTTTAAATGCATGTCTTTCTGCTATTGCATCTCACTATACCCTTAACTGCAATGCTTTTTATATCTATGTGTATGCATGCCATTGTAATGTTCTACGATATAGTGTTCTACAGTTGTTCTATGCTGTTCTGTGATGTTCTACGATATTATATGCTGGCCTTTCCCACCTACATTGTTATGTTTCACTTATACCTTGTTCCCGGCTAGTCCTGCTGTGCATCTGGCTTCCTCAGGCCCCCATCCCTTCTCAAAACCCACCTTTTGCATTGGGGCACCCCCCACCATTTCCTCCTCCGGGAGGTCACGGTGTGGCATGCTGGCTCTCAGTTGCCCGGACACAGCCCCAACTCCAGCCTCCCAGCGGCCTCCTTTCATCGTAACTTCTCCTTGACATCTTCCTTCCCTGTCCCCCCTTTGGGGATCCGGTGCACTGGTGCATCGAGCCTAGACCCATGATTCACAGTCTCCAGCCCTTCCTAGGGCACACCCCCGTCCTAGCACCAGAATACTTCCTCTCCCTCCAGTGCATCAATTGAACAATGAATTAGTCACACCCCCCTCATTGCAACCGTGAGGCCCCTGCGCACGCCCCCATCCTTCCTTCCTCCACTTCTCGCCCCTTCTTTACTGCCTTGCTTTATTTCTTGCCTTCCAACCACTCCTCAACACCCCTTGCGAACCCTGCTACTCCTCGTTGGGTGATAACTTGTATCCGTACTGATGGCATCACCCAACCTCGGACTTCCCGTCTCATTGTGTGCTGTCTCCTGGAACGTCCATGGCCTGACACGCTATATCAAGTGCCAGAAGGTGCTCTCCTACCTACATACCAAGTGGGTGGACGTATCTCTACTTTAGGAGACGCACCTCTCATGCCTGGAGTCTGAGAAGTTGCACCGTTACTGGGTGGGGCGTGTGCTCCATAATACCTGCCCGCCGTCGGAGGTGGCAGACCATGGCCCCACCAGGAAATGTGGGGTAGCAATCTTTCCTTGCAGGTCCCTCCCTTCCACTTAAGACCTTGTCAGACCCGTCCGGTCAATATGTTTTCGCCAAATTGAGGATTGGTGAGTGGATGATCTGCCTGGGTTCGGTATACGCCCCCAGAGGTATAAAACATCCTTTTTTCTTCAGCTTAACCGCCTTCTCATGGAGATTAGGCCTCCGATTTCTTACTGGGGGGACTAGAACCAGACACGAGATGCTGTGCTGGATCGCATTGGCCCCCTGGACACAGCAAATAACGCGGATAGGGCCATTCTGATGTACTTACTCACTGATCATGGCCTGGTTGATCATTGGCGCCTCGCACACCTGGAACACCGGGTATACACCTTCCTATCCACAGTGCATGGCACTCTGTCCAGGCTGAACTATTTCTTGGTCTCCCACTGTGTAGTGGCTCTTACCTGAGACTCCCAGATACTGAATGTGGCACTCTCCAACCACTTCCCCATTCTGCTTACCTTGGACCTAGGCTTTGTTTCTACAGGCCTGAAGCCATGGCACCTGAATATGTGCTGTAATTGCACACCCCAGGGCAAGTCCAAACTTGGGCTGCATGTCTCCACATACCTGGAGGAGAACAAAGGAGTCAGTGCACGCCCACAGAGTGCTGTGAGTGGATGCGAAGGCAACCATTTGGGGCCAACTCATGAGGGATGCAGACCTGACCAGCGCTCTGAGGGTGAAATGCCAGAGGGATCTAGGGGGTGAAATTGTGACCATCAAGTGTCTTTACAGTGCAACACCCTCCCTTCTCACTCGCTGTCACCTGGTAAAGACCCTAATGGACCTCAACAACCTGTTCAAAACAAAGCTGAATATGCCTTCTGGAGGCTCAGAGAACTGCCACTACAAACAAGGTGAAAAGGCAGGATGCCTGCTTGCAGCCCAACTCTGCCAGCAGGAAGCAGCACTTGCCATTCCCCTATACAATCATCCAAAGGTGCTGTTCTTACTCGCCCACAGGATATTGTTAATTAATTAAGCCCATTTTTACTGGACCCTCTATACCCTGGAACAGACAATTAAGTCTCAATGATTGGAGACCTTCGTCTCAGGCGTCCACCTTCCTAGCCTCAGCAAGTCTGACAGGGACAGATCACCAACACTGTGATCGCACAGGCCATCCCTTAACTCACTTACCATAAGGTCCCCGGAGTGATGGCTTCCCTGAAGAATTGTATTAGTGGGAGGGCAGAGATGTTGTTGATTCCCTCTGTGATGCCTTCCAAGAGGCAGAACAGACGGGCCCCCTCTACGCTATCTCCAATAGAGTAGTGATAGAGGTCCTCCCCAAACCAGGGAGAGACCACCCTACTCTTTTGGAGCTATAGGCCCATCTCCCTCCTTAACAGCGACATTAAGATACTTACGAGTGTCCTGAAGCCTCGCCTCTGCAAGGTGATATTCATCCCAGATCCACACACCCAGGTGGGATTTGTCTCTGGTCGCTCCTCCTAGAATCACCTCTGCACCCTTGCTCATGCCTTATAGGTGGCCAAAGATCAATGGGCTGTAGTCCTCGCCCTCTTCCTGGATGTTGAGAAGGCATTCAGACAAAATAACTGGGAGTACCTCTTCATAACCCTGCACCGATTTGGCTTGAGGTACACCTTCATAGCCAAAGTTTGCTTGCTTTATGACTTCCCCATCACACAGGTGAACTGCGGTGGCTTCCAATTGGACCGATTCTTCGATGGGGAACCCAGCTGGACTATCCGCTGTCACCACTACTGTTCCTTCTGGCTATGGAGTCCCTTCCAGCCTCCCTGTGCCAATCCCCACTCATCCCTGTGGTCCCTGTCCTGGAAGGCAAGTCCAAGGTGTACCTGTATGCAGACAATATACTGCTTACCCTCACAGACCTCCCTCCTTCTCTCCGGGCCCCGATGAGCATCATTGATGACTTTGCAGTACTGTTGGGTTACAGAGTAAACTGGGAAAAAAGTAAGGTGCTGGTCATTTTGTGTATAACCACTGTTCTGGCAATATCTGGGTATCCTTTTAGCTGGAAGCACTCACGTCTCAAATATTTGGTGATCCTTGTTAATCGGGGTATGGACCACATGGTGGCTGACAAACCTTGACCCCTTGATCGCCAGCATGAAACACGACTTTTGAAAAATGGTTGCACTTTGGGATGTCCATGTGGGGCATAGTACAGGTTATACAGATGGTGACGCTACCTAGATTCACCTATGTCCTCGGCATGATACCCTTGCTGGCCCCACTATCCCTACTTTCGTCTGCAGATAAAGGCATCCACTCTTTTGTCTGTAGCTCGACTCGTTCCCACCTCTCCAGGACCAAACTCTTCGCGCATTGCCTGTGTAGTGGTCTGGGCCTCCCCTTAGGTTGAACACTGCGCTCTTCCCCTCCATCGCTACCAAACTGGCCTATATACTCCCCGTGACTCCGGACACACTGCAGTGCACTGTTACGGAACATACACTGTTGTCCTCTCATCAAGGCCTATCCCTCCTATGTCCCATCCCATTCAAATAATCCAATTCTACAGACTGTGATTAAATCCTGGAGACGTGCCCATTGACGCCTTGGAGTGGATTCCCTCCATCTTGAACAGACACCCCTGTGGGGTAACGCCAGCATGCGTATAGAAGGGAAGGTTTTCTACTGAGCACAATGGACCTCAGCAAGCATTGTCAGTCTGAGCCACGTTATTGAGTTGGGTGCCCTCAAATCCTTCCTACAGCCATGCGAGGAGTTTGACCTTCCACCACAGCAGTTGTGGAGATATCTTAATTTGTGGTATTGCCCCACCAACATAGGGGAGCAGGTCCCTGGACCTTACAGTCCTCGCTGGTAGTAGACTATCTCAGGATGTAGGGCCACTTCCATGGGTTGATATCTGGTTTCTATGGCCTTCTAACCCAACACTTTTTCTCTTCTCCTCTCCTAAAACAGCCTCCATGCCAAATGGCAGGCTAGGCTACAGACGGGTACGAGGCAGAGGATCGGGCTGAACTCTTAGAGGCACACGACCTTGGGGCGAGGGAGGCACGATTTGAATTCTGCCTTTCCAAGACACTACATGATTGGTACTGAGAACCAGCGAAACTGTATGCAGCAGGCCTTCTGCCCCATGCCAACTTCTGGCATTGTCCTGCACCCGGGTGTAATGTATTACACATCCTTTGTGACTGTCCCTCAATGCAGCCCTTCTGAGACACGATGGGAGTCACACTCCTGGACTCCCTGCCAATCAGGTTTCTCTCCCCATACTATGATTTTCTTGCATGACCCATGGGGAAGCCACAGACCCCTCATGGCCCCAGTGCCACCTCTTACATACATTGTAATCCAGCACAACCATACTACTTTAGTAAATCAATATTACCATTCATTATTGTGAGAAAAAGGGTTGACTGGGGTGTGAGCCCTGGCCAAGCAGTATCTCTAATCCTTGTTAGGGTAAGACACAAGCCACCCTTAAATTAACCTGTGCTCAACCCTCTGGTAGCTTGGCACAGAGCAGTCAGGCTTAATATAGAGGCAACTTGTAAAGTATTTGTGCAACACTCCAACATTAATAAAGTGAAAACACCACATAAAAAAGGATCCGACACACAGCTTATCAAAATAAAACTGCCTTTAGTAAATAAAACAAGTCCAAAATATCAAAAGTCAAATTGGTAGATAAACAAATAGCACCAAAATGCACAACGAGCCAACTGTAGATATCTAGTTGCGCCAGACCAGGATAAAGTCACAACTTCTGGTTGACCACGATGGACCACGGGCCAGCTACAAGGAAAAAGTTAGACGGCTGAACCACGTACCTTAAATCTTGGCTTGTGGAGCATTACGAGGATCCAGGTCGAAGACGTGTTGTGTAGATGAAGCGATGCATCAGTTTTTAAATACGGTGAGACTGCGACGAGAGAGCCTCTGTTGTCATCGACATGGCTGGTGATGTGAGATCCGACATTGAGGATGCAGCATGCAGTCAGGACAGTGAGTCAATTTGGAGGAGCTGTAAGGCTGCAATGTGGAATCCGGCCTTGTTGTCGAAGCTGCCATCGACGAGGGATGTGAGTCACACATAGGTGGTTCAGAAAAGCCTTACATGAGATGCAAGTCTTTGTGATGGGTCCAATCCAACCAGCAGTGGTGATGCGTCGTTTCTGCTTGAGATTCCTCCGTGCAGCAGAGGTGAGTCGTCACTTCTGCTGGATCAACAGGCTGGCAGAACAACTTAGGCCCTATTCCAAGGGTCTAGTACTGAGGTGGCACCACTTGGCAGGATAGTCTCACAGATGGCAGGGTCCAGGTGCAGGTACAAGGTTGGTGGAAGCCTGTTGTGTCCCTGAGGCTTCAGATCAAAGGCCAGACAACTAGCCCTTGGAGTCCTTCTGGGTGGGTTCAGGAGGTGCAGATCCAGTCCTTCTCACCCAGGAAAGAGGGCAGCAGGCAGCAGGTCAACACAGCAGGGCAGCATTTCCCTCAGAGCAGCAGTACAGCAGAGTGGCAGTCCTTTCATCAGCATGGCAGTCCTTCTACCTGACAGAATATCCACACGGCCAGAAGTGCACTGAAGAGTTGGTGTCTAAAATTGAGTATTTATACCCAGTTGAGCCTTTTAAGTGGAGGGGAGCTTCTAGAGGCATGCATTTTTAAGTGCAGAGGTGCTCGGCCCTCTAGCTCTGGTTCCAGACTAACTATACGGGGTATGCAGCCATTTGTGTGGAGACAGGACACAGCCTATACGTTGGCCTGGGCCCAACTCCTCCCTCCCATCCTTCCAGTGATGGTCCATCTAGTCAGACCTAGGCAATCCTTTGTGAGTGGCTATCTAGGAAGAATACACAAAGTTCAACTGTCACCCACACCCAGTCATGTGGCTGAGAGACAGGTTGCAGGTCTAAATGGCTAAAGCAAGAAAATGCCAACTTTCTAAATATAGCATATTCAAAATTGTAATTCAAAATCTGACTTCACTGTACATTAAGATTTTAAATTCCAATTCCAGAGACATCAAACATGAACTGGTACATGTTCCCAGATGGAAGTTACACTTATACAAGTTAATAAAGTAACTCCAATGTTATCCTATGGGGGGTTAGACCTTGCAGTAGTGAAAAACGACTTTGGGTGTTTTTCACTACCATGACATGTAAAATGTAAAAGCACATGTCCAACTTTTTTAAATACATTGCACTTTGGGCTGACTAGGGCCTACCCTAGGGGTGACATATATATTAAAAATGAAGATTTAGGCCTTTTGTCAGGTTAAAATGGCAGTTTAGAACTACTCACAAACAGGCTGCAATGGCAGGCCTGAGCCATGTTTAAAGTGCTACTCAAGTGGGTGGCACAATCAGTGTCGCACCAACTAGTAGCATTTAATTTACAGGCTCTTTACCACTTTACCAGACTTACAAGTAAATTCAATATGCCAACTGGGTATAAGCCAATTAAACATGCTTTAGGAGAGAGTACAAGCACATTAGCACTGGTTAACAGTGGTAAAGTGCGCAGAGTCCTAAGCCCCCAAAAACGAAATCAGCAAAAATCGGAGACCTGAGAGCTGTTGGCGCGTCTGGTAAATAAACTTACAAGGGGACGCGATTAGGCAGATGAAACTTTTGACTGCGCTTAAGATGTTCCCACCATATGTCCAGTACATGCAGATCAATGATCAATAATCAATGATACAATCAATAACATTAGTAATCAATAGGAGTCAGTAATTGTCACACACCATGACCTTGCGGTCATGAATAACCACACCTTTATGTAAAAGTTAGAATTTTTATTTCCCTACATTAACATTGCTAACATCACGTAAGATAATCTTAAAATCAAATGATAAACATACAGAAACAACACTGGCTGACAGAAACGATGAAAGAATCGCAATCTAATCAAAGATAGAGCTACTACACATTCTAAAGTTACAGTACAGATTAATAGCAAAAATAACTGCACAAACGATGTCACATACATTTAGATTCAGCAAAGAAAAGACATCAGATGCTGCTCCATGTATTGATTTTCATTAGTGAGGATCCTAACTAACACCAGATTAGAATAGCATGTTTGGGCTTCATGCAAAACAACTTAGTCAACACAAATTTGGAAAAACATCTAACTATGGCTCTATCAAAAGAGTGCGGTTGTTACCTAGAAAGAAAATCAAATAGACATAGAAAACAATCTCATAGTCAATATACCTATCCTCTGTTTGGATCAGCAAGCTGTGACCGTCTTCGTCATCAGGACATCAGTCTGGTCAACAAGGCATTATGATTCAGCATCAGAGTTCAGGAGAGGCAAAGTCTTTTTAAGCATTAAAGTTAAGCACGTCTCTTCTCAAGACGAAAAAATGTAATGCCTCACGGCAAGATAGAATTTGGGCAAATGTGTTGTCTTCTCCCAGTGCAGTTCGGCTAAATTAGATTTCCCAAAACTATTTCCCAAGTCCCTATTGGTCAAGGGATCGTATGTTCATACTTTGTCCAATAAAACAAAAACTTCAAATGTACATTTCTACTAGAACACGGTTCACATGTCGATGATTGGCTCCTTCCGTGCTGTTCTCATTCATCCTGCTCGTCTAGTAACAATATTGTTGCAGTTTGTAATCCAGTTAGTGGCTTCATTGTACTCTCCTGGGAAAGTCAGTCCTACACACATTACATTTACAATGTTACATTAGCAAAAACAGCATCTTCTAGCTAGCAGTTCTCATGAGAAAGGCTTTTAGCTACAAGCACATTAGGTTAGCACAGTGGAAAATCACAATTTAATTCACTAAGCAGACATTTTATTGTACACCTAAAAAAAGCAGCTTGACATGAGGCCGTGCAACTAGGCCAAGACCTCCGCTAAGTTAAGGCCTGCAATTTATAATGCTAATACATAATACTCAACCCTTAATATGACATATTACTACATCAAACAAACATAAGCTCATCATTTCATATTAAACAGCAATTAAAAAGTACACTTCGTAAACATTGGTAGCCACTCACGTGGTCACACTTTCAAATGCGTGCATTATTTTCCTCTAGATTATATCAATTTCTATGCAAATCCAACACTTAAAATACATTAATATAAATTAATAATTTCATTAAAACTTGGCGTTGCCAGATGTCACTGTTATTATGGCCTAAAAGTAAAATCATGCATTTATTTATTGTTGCTTGTCTGAATTGAATATGTTTGAAAATAAGCATTGTCATTCATTTAAGGGCACCTCAAACTTGACTTCCAAGGTTACAAACTGAAAGAAAGTGGTACTGTCAAGGTATTTTCAGGCCTTTCAGTCTAAAAGCATATTCCAATATTTCCCATAGCTTCTGATGGGGTGAAAGTATTGTCTGGTGACTGCTATTAGTGTTACTTAATACCTTGGCGAAGAGTTGTGTTACTTTTGAATTTTTTATAGCTTCACGGAGGTAGGTAGACTGACCTAAGGGCTTCACTTTGAAACTAGCATTGACAAAGCCAATAGGTCTGACATTGGAAGGCAGCCTTTGGTATTTGTCAATGCTTATTTTGTATGTGCATAATTTTTGCAAACCTTCTTACTGGGGAAGCTTCTGGGCTCTCAGCGACGTAAAAATATAACACTGATTACAGGCAAAATGTTTTTGGTCTCAAAAAGCAAACGTTGACATGGTAGTTCCTAGCTTTTAAGGAAACACTTTGTGTGGATTTACCCTTGTACAAGGACAGAATGCTGTCACTCACATCGAAGGTAGCCAATGACTGAGGACGGCTGAACCATACCACGCTGTATGCTGTAGTTGGTGGTCATAAAATGGGATTGACCAGTAGCAAATTAATGCATAGTGCTGTTTGAAGCCATTATAAAATAAGTAAAACATATAACTTTAGTAAAATCGAAATGGCTAACACCAGGTCTAATTAAAAAGAGTGCATCAATTTGTATTTGTCTCAGTTTGCAGGCTTCTTACCGATGTAGTCTGCCAGTCTGGGGGCACCACCTGGTTTCTTACTTGTTCTGGAATGACTAAGGCAAGGGCGACCCTTTGCAGTAGCAACAGTGCTGCTGAAAATACAATGCCTAGAAGGCAGGAGTCCCAGAGGAAAACCCCAAAATTAGGAAAAAACCTCAGATTACAGAAACTCCTGAAAAGAGGCAAAAGAAAAGCTGACAAGAATAAATAATCAGGAACAACAAAACTGCTGGCAAAAAAAAACACAGGATGGGTCCAAAAACACGGAAGCAGGAGCGAGCAGCGCCACCAGGACGGAAGTGTTTGCAACACAAGGAAAAGAAGACCTTCTGTGCTTATATTCTGACAAATAGGAAGTGACATGCAGGAAGAACTAAAGGTACAATCTTGGATTGGGAAAGCCACATACAGGTGAATGGAAAAATTGCCATTGTAGAAAAGGTAGTGCATTGCATGCAGGGAAGGAAACACAGACACCTGGGAAGAAGAAAATATGGCCACAAGAAGAAAAAGGAAAAACAAGAAAAGAAAAAGAGAAAAAGAGAAAAAAGAAGTCCAGCAAGCAGGTAAGAAAAACTATAGGGACCAAAAGCAAATGTGGCGTGACCCATAGCCCAAGAGAGGACTCCCGAGCCACGCTGCGGTCGAGAAAACAAGTTGCGGCCCAAAAAGCACCCAACAACTGGACCAGCTGCCCAAAAAGCGGACCGCCAATCTGACCACGGCACACGAGGGGGACGCCGTGGATCCCTGTGGCATCACAGTAGGTCTCCCTTCTGAAGCTCCAGGTTTGCCCGGAAAATGTTGAAAAAAGTTGCGGACCAAGAGGGGAGCATGGACAGAGGAAGCATCCGCCAAAGAAAAGTAACTAATGGGATATCCTTTCCAGTGAACCAAAAACTGGAGGCATTCCGAAAAATGCAGGAATCACAAATCTCCTGTGCCTCATACTCAGAATGGCCATCAACCAAAAGAGAAGGAGGACAACGGGCATGTCTGTGATATGGATCAGGAACAAAAGGCTTGAGTTGTGAAACATGAAAAACTGGATAAACTTTCCAGGTCCGTGGTAAACGAAGTCGAACAGAGACTGGATTCAACACGTGCAGTATTCTAAAGGGTCCATAGTAACGGGGCTTGAACTTATTCTGGGACACACAAAAGGGAAGAAACTTAGAAGAAAGCCATACTTTATTCCTAGGCTGGTAAAATGGAGCAGGAGTACGCCAGGTATCAGCTACTTTTTTCATACAATGCTTTTTAGCTAACAGATTGGTACATATCAAGTCCTGTATATGGTGAAGACTTCGAGCAACTGACGTAACTGCTGGAACAGTGGAGTGTTCATGAGTGACATTAGGAAAAGCTGTAGGATGGAAACTCTAAGTACAAAAAAAATGGAGAGGAACCTGTTGCACTGTGGATCGTATTACTATAAGAAAACTCAGCCAACGGAAGATTTGAGAACCAATTGCTTTGAATGACATTACAAAAACAGCATAAATATTGTTGCAACCCATGATTTAGGTGTGCCGTTTGACCATTAGTCTGAGGATGGAAACCAGAAGAGAGCAACATCTATGGTTAAAAAGTTACAAAAAGCTCTCCAAAAATGGGACACATATTGGGGTTCTTGATCAGAAATGATTACTTGTGGAAGGCCACATAGGCAAAATATATCCTGGATGAGGATTTGGCTCATTTCCTTAGTGGTGGGTAATTTCTTCAAGGCTGTAAAATGAGCCATTTTGGTAAACGGGTCAATGGTTATCATTATGACATGTTGTCCTGCAGAAGATGGCAGAGAACATATAAAATCTGTGGACAGCGTATGCCACGGAACGGATGGAACAGGCAAGGGAATCAATAAACCTGCTGGCTTGGTTCGGAGTAACTTGGTTTGAGCATATATTTGGCAAGAATTTGCATATGTTTCAATTTCAGTCTTTAAAGTTGACCACCAGAAGGAGCGGAGGACCAGTTCCTGCATGTTCTTGATACCATGGTGTCCAGCAATAGGAGAGTCATGATGCATTTGCAAGGCTTCTGTATGAACTTTCTTAGTAGGCAGAAACAAGGTGTTTTGATGATAATAGTATTCCTGTTTCTTTTGTAAGTGAGGACATAAAGCGTTCCAGTCTTCAAGAAGTAGAGTCTGATTTTCTTATTTCACGCGGTCAGGAAATGATTGTACAACTCCAATGATTCAACATGGTTCTATGATATGTGGGGAAGAAGTAATCGTGCTTCCGGATAACGGCGGAATAAAGCACCTGCCACAAGGTTTTGGGACCCAGGTATGTATATGACTACAAAATCATACTGACTGAAAAAGAAAGCCCATCTAGCTTGACAACGGTTTTAACATTGAAAAATGCGGAGGCATTGTAGATTACTATGATCAGTTCAGACTTCAAATGTCTCCTTAGTACCCATCAGGAAATGCCTCCATTCTTTGCACGCGGCTTTTAAAGTGAGCAATTCCCTTTCCAACACAGAATAGTTACATTTACCATCTGTCAATATGTGAGATATACAAAAGAAAGGATGCTCTAAGCCTTCGTCGTCTTGTCTTTGTAGTAACACGGCTCCAATTGCTCTGTCCGATGCATCAGTGGTCACTATGGATTTTTTAGTAGTGTCAGGATAACGTAATATCGGGGCTTGAGTAAAGGCACGTTTAAGAGTCTGAAAGGCCCTTTTTGCATCTTCAGTCCAAACGAAACCCTTCTTTCGGTTTTCTTTTTTGATGGTCTGGGTTATAAGGCCTTGTTGTTGGGCAAAGTCCTCTGTGAATTGTCGATAAAAGTTGGATGGCCCTAGAAAACACTGAGGCCCTCATTACAACCCTGGCGGTCGGTGTCAAATCGGCGGTAAGACCGCCAACAGGCCGGCGGAAAAAAAATTGAATCATGACCATGGCGGAAACCGCCAACATAGACAGCCACTTTAACACTCCGACCGCCACAGCGGTAGACACAAACAGCTTGGCGGTCACCGCCAACAGACAGGCGGAAGACAATGTCCCGCCCACACTATTATGAGAGGCCAATCCGCCACCTTTTCCGGGGTGGAACCAACGTGAACAAAAACACGGTGGAAACAGGACTTGGAAGGGAAAACGCTCACCTCTCCACACCCCACAAGGAACCATGACGCCATGGAGCCAGAACTCCAAATACTCCCTGCGATGGTATTCCTGCTCCTCTATCAGGAGCAACAAAGACGGCGGCGACGACCACGGTGAGTACTGCACATACAGGGGAGGGGGTTGGAAAAGAGAGTGACACACACACACAACACACAACACCCCCACCCCCACCCTCACCCACTACAACATACACACAAATACATGCTGCAACATTACATTTACACCACTCCAACCCCCCTTCAAGAACGCAAGGACAAAAGGAAATGAGTTGAACGATTGTAATCATGAAAAAACCGGTAGTCAAAACCCGAAATACAATATATACAATTATGTACACCAACTACACAAGTCTGGATAGTGCACAGATTATTGTCTGTGGGCCACTGGGCCCAAAATGCATGGGTGAAGCCCACACTCGATACCAGACTTCAAATGGAGAGAACACTGCAGGGGCATCATATCGAAAAGAAACAGGCACCTCAGGGGGAAGGGAAGGGGGGGTACCTCAGCAGGATGAGTGCACAACACCACTGCTCCATGAGGGGGCTCCATGCCCATTGATGTATCCTGGGGAGTACAAAGCCACAGTCTCTCAAGTCTCTCAAGTGGGTGGTTTGACCACTGCTTTATCCTGGGGAGTGCAAAGCAACAGTCTCTCAAGTCTCTCCAGTGGCTGGTTTACCCACTGCTGTATCCTGGGGAGTGCAAAGCTTCAGTCTCTCAAGTCTTTTCAGTGGGTGGTTTGCCCACTGCTGTATCTTGGGGAGTGCAAAGCCACAGTCTCTCAAGTCTCTCCAGTGGCTGGTTTCCCCACTGCTTTATCCTGGGGAGTGCAAAGCCACAGTCTCTCGAGTCTCTCCAGTGGCTGATTTGCCCACTGCTGTATCCTGGGGAGTGCAAAGCCACAGTCACTCAAGTCTTTTAACTGGGTGGTTTGCCCACTGTTGTATCCTGGGGAGTGCAAATCCACAGTGTCAAGTCTCTCCAGTGGGTGGTTTGCCCACTGCTTTATCCTGGGGAGTGCAAAGCCACAGTCTCTCAAGTCTCTCCAGTGGGTGGTTTGCCCACTGCTGTATCCTGGGGAGTGCAAAGCCACAGTCTCTCAAGTCTCTCCAGTGGGTGGTTTGCCCACTGCTGTATCCTGGGGAGTGCAAAGCCACAGTCTCTCAGGTTGATGCCTTTCTCCACTGGTTCTGGAGGGGGCTTTGTGCCCAGAGTGCTTCATCCTGCCAAGGACTGAGGTAGTGGATGCGAATCTCCACTGGTTCTGGAGGGGGCTTTGTGCCCAGAGTGCTTCATCCTGCCAAGGACAGAGGTAGTGGATGTGATACTCCACTGGTTCTGGAGGGGGCTTTGTGCCCAGAGTGCTTCATCCTGCCAAGGACTGAGGTAGTGGATGCTTTTCTCAACTGAAGGTGGTGCATCATGGAAGCTGCCCAGGCTCCTGGAACTGACCACCAGGCTCGGTCGACTGACCACTGGGGATGGCAGCCATGCCTGCGGTGGTGCCACTGGCTCAGGATCTCGCAGGGCCGCTGAAGGTGCTTGCGGCGGTGTCAGTAGCGGCGGTGCTGGCGGCAGGCTCTGTGGCATCGCTGCTGGCGGCGGACTTTGTGGCAGCGGTGCTGGTGGCGGCCTCTGTGGTATCGGTGCTGGTGGCGGACTCTGTGGCAGCGGTGCTTGCGGCGGACTCTGTGGCATTGGTGCTGGCAGCGGACTCTGTGGTATAGGTGCTGGCGGCGGACTCTGAGGCAGCGGTGCTTGCAGCGGACTCTGTGGCATCAGTGCTGGCGGTGGACTCTGTGGCAGCAGTGCTGGTGGCGGACTCTGTGGCAGCGGTTCTGGTGGAGGTACTGGTGGCAGGCTCAGTGACTGCGGGGCATTTGGCGTGCAGGTGGTGGTGCAGGTGGCGGTCTTCTCCACCGTACCGGTCGACGTGGACAGAAGGTGTGACACTGGTCCCATAGTCGGTGCCACCATGTCCTCTGCTGACCAGCCCTTGATTTTCTGGCCCTTCCCCAACTTGGATGGTGGCGCAGCTGTCTTGCTACCATCCCCTTTTGTTTTCCCTGAGTCCTTGGTGGCAGGTGTCTTCGCCTTCTCCCTACGGGGTGTGAGCAACTTTTTAACTTTCGCAGGTGGCGGAATGTCCTTGCCCTCGCTGCGTGGCACACTGGCTGCCCTGATGCTTGGCGCACTACAAAAGCATGCTGTTTCTGGGACCACTGTGCCCGGTGATGTGGTGGCTGAAGTGCTGGGTTGGGACCTGGAATGCCTGGCCCTAGGGGACGGACGGGGGGGAGGTGTAAGGAAGAGGTCAATGTTAGACAGGAAAAGTTTTTTAGACACACTGGGACGGGTAGATAGATGGGGTTTGGGAGTGGAGGAAGAGGTAGTGGTTGTAGAAGGTGTATGAATGCTGTATTTGGGTGAAGGTGCATGGGCTGGAGGCTGTTGTGAGGTGGATAGCTGTTGGGTGGGTGTGTGCCTGTGTTTGTGTACTTTGGGAGGTGGGCTCACAGACACACTGGTAAAGGACACAGGGGATGTGTAAATGGTAGTGGGGGTGGTGAATGCACATGAGCGGTGTGTGCTGATGGGCGTGCTGGTGATGGAGGTAGTGGCTGAGGATGCAGTGCATGCAGGTGTGAGTGGAGACGAGACTGGGAGGGAGGAGGACGACGTGGAGGAGGGGGACACAGTGGAGGCAGTGGATGTTGGTATGTCTGCATGGGAATGATGCTTGTGTGAGTGCCTGTGGGATGTGTGGTGCTTATGTTTGCCTGAGCCACCCTTGTGTGATGAGGTTTGTGCATGCTGGTCTGATGGTGTGCGTGGCATAGGCTGAGGTACAGGGGATTGGGTCTGGGTGGAGGAAGTTGGAGGGGGGAGGCTGGACACTGGGACAATGGCTGCCATCAGTGCTGAGGCCAGAGCCTGAAATGCTCTCTTTTGGGCTGCATGGCCAGAATGAATGCCCTCCAGGTATGCATTTGTTTGTTGCAAATGCCTCTCAACACCGTGGATGGCATTCAGAATGGTAGATCGCCCAACAGTGAGGGATCTCAGGAGGTCAACAGCCTCCTCACTGAGGGCAGCAGGGCTGACTGGGGCAGGGCCTGAGGTGCCTGGGGCGAAGGAGATGCCCACCCTCCTGGGTGAGCGGCCAGGGGAGACACGCTGAGGAGCTGCTGGGAAGGTGGTGCTGGGGGGGTGGCGGCTGTACCTGTTGAGGCGGGGACACAGAGGGGCCGCCACCGCAAGGGATCTCCCATCAGAGTCACTGTCGCTTAAGTCACCTCCTGTCCCCGCCGTGGAGCTCCCCTCGCCCTCCGTCACACTGGTGGCTTCAGACTCCGTTGTCTCGCCCTCCAGGGACAAGTGGGATGCAGCTCCCTCCTGCTCTGGTACACTGCTCCTCCGCCTGATGATGCTATTGCACACAAGAACAGGGAGACCACAAAAAGGTTGGGGGAAAGACAGAAGAAAGACATGTTTAGTGCATGCAATACCACTACCGTTGGTGGACACTACAAAAACAGCAGCCCTCTGCAATACGCCATGCACTTAGAGTTCCTAGAGTAATCACAGGGCCATGGGGTACAAGGCCTATGCCCGATTGCTGCACACATGGAAGTCACAGGAGCCTGACTAGGTGTAGATGGCTCTTACCACTGGTAGGGTTGGGGTGCCACATAGCCTGCCTCACAAAGGGTCCTTGCCTACAAAGCTCGCCCTGGCCTAGGGTAACCCACTGCCCACCTCCCCCACCCAGAAACCTCGTAATACATGCAGATTCAGATGGATGTGACGGTACTCACCCCCTTGTGGCAGATGTGATGCCCTCAAGCACCCATTCAACTCCAGATAAGCCACCGCCAGGATCCGGAACATCAGGGGGGTCATGCTGTGAAGGGGCACCCCTCCCATGTTGGACGGCCATCCCCAGCTGGGCCTCAGCCTTCTTCTTGCTCCAGCGGCGAAGGTCCTCCCATCTTTTACGGCAGTGGGTGCTCCATCTGTGGTGGACCCCCAGGGTCCGGACGTCCTTGGCGATGACACGCCAAATATCCTTCTTCTGGTGGGCGCTGACCTAGAGGAATAGTACAGGGGAAAAGGAAAAACTGTAAACCGTCCGGACCATCACAGTCATTGGCCCACGTCCCACCCTTGCCCTGACGCACATACACTCACCGTCCGCACATGCAGGCCTCAGTCCCCTCCCCCCATGTATTTTCCATCCTCACCACTCCATGCAGCATGCTCACACTGTACTCACCTGTTTGTCTGGAAGACCGTAGAGAAGCGTGTATTGGGGGAGGACCCCATCCACTAACTTCTGCAACTCCTCCGAAGTGAAGGCAGGGGCCCTTTCCCCAGACACATGAGCCATTGTCGCTTCCAGACTGAGGTCACAGCAGCACTTGCAGTGTAGGTCCTCTCCTGTCAAAGGTCGAGTATCAAGTGAGTGAACAGACATAAAATGACGGTCAAATCCGCGGCGGTGTGTACCGTCACCACTGGCGTACATCGTCATTGGCTCCTGGGGCCCATAGGGTCCAATGTTTACCAATGCAGGACTGCGCTGCGGTCTTCGACCGCCTACTGCGACGGTGCAGACCGCCAGCGCAGTTACCTCATATCCCCTTGTCCCACCTTACAGGTCAGGCAGCCGCCATTTCAGGCGGCCACATGGCATTAATATTAACTGTGGAACACCTATCTGGGCCTTGCATACACACAGTAACAGGCACATTGCGGATTTACAAATGTTTGCTACTGACATTTAATTATAACTCAGTGTTGGCTGACTATCTCCTTGCTGTTCTCCTCCATAGGGTACGTCTGCTGGGGCAGGTGGTGAGATGGTGGCATCCTCCGGTTTACAGACCACTGGTGGACCTGTCGACAATGGAAGAGAGACACGTAAAAGTCACCTACAGACTTGATTGTGCAACAATCCAGGAACTATGTACCCAGTTGGAGCCAGACCTGATGTCAGCAATCCGCCATCCCACAGGAATACCCCCTCTAGTGCAGCTCCTGCCAGTACTCCATTTCTTGGCAAGTGGGTCTTTTCAAACAACAGTGGCCATTGCATCAGGGATTTCCCAGCCTATGTTCTCAAACGTGTTGTCCAGAGTGTTGTCTGCCCTGCTGAAACACATGCGCAGCTACATCGTTTTCCCTCCGGTGGAGGATTTGCCAACAGTGAAAGGTGACTTCTATACCCTGGGACATATCCCCAACATCAAAGGTGCCATTGTTCCGACACATGTGGCCTTGGTACTCCCCTGCAGGAGTGAACACGTGTACAGAATCCGGAAGAGCTATCATTCAATGAATGTGTAGATGGTGTGTTTGGCTGACCAGTACATCTCCCATGTGAATGACACGTTTCCTGGCTCAGTTCATGACGCTTACATTCTGAGGAATAAAAGCATCCCTTGTGTGATGGGGCAACTCCAGAGGCACTGTGTGTGGCTAATAGTGAGGACAAGGACCCTATACCCTGTGAATAGTTGTCTGGGTCTGGGGTTGTCCCTAAGGGTTAGTGTGTGTCTAACAGTTGTCCCTCGACATTTGCAGGTGACTCTGGTTACCCCAACCTGTCATGGCTACTGACCCCAGTGAGGAATCCCAGGACAAGGGCAGAGGAACGCTACAATGAGGCCCATGGGCGAACTATGAGAGTGATCGAAAGGACCTTCGGCCTCCTGAAAGCCAGGTTCCGGTGCCTCCATATGACAGGTGGTTCTCTCTACTACTCACCAAAGAAGGTGTGCCAGATCATCGTGGCCTGCTGTATGCTGCACAACCTAGCATGGCGACGACAGGTGCCTTTTCTGCAGGAGAATGGTCCAGAAGGAGGTCTTGTGGCAGCTGTGGAGCCTGTGGACAGTGAAGAAGAGAAGGCAGAAGACGAGGATATCGACAATAGAAACAACGTTATCCAGCAATACTTCCAGTGAGACACAGGTGAGAAGATGTCACTGCCTCACACCTCTCATACAATTGTTAGACCTATCATATGTCAGTCACGTTCACCCAGTGTATGGACCTTGTCTTGTCACTTTGCCTTTCCATTTCACAGATGTGGGTCCCACTGTGTGACCTCTGCTATATTACCTCATGGACTAGAGGTGTGTTACATTGGTATGTTGATAATACAATCAACATTGCTATATTCCATAGTTATTGCAAATACACATTTGGGAAAGCACAGACTGACTCCAGCTTGTTTTGTGATTCAAGGGTGTTTATTTTAGTGCAAAATAGTGGAGGGCTTTGTAAAATGGGCAGGGGTGATGGTGGAGGAATGTCCATGGCAGAGTCCAGTCTATTTGTTTCACAGGTGCATTGTCCAAAGGGGGGTAGGAAGTTGAGCTAGTGCATTTGATGGAATGACAGGGTGTTAAAGTGGGACAGAGGGTTGACATTCAGGGGGGTCTCTATTCCTGGCGGGGGTCTTGACATTGTTCTCTGTCTTTGTCCTGGATCTCAGGGACCGTTTGCGGGGTGGTTCTCCTTCTGCAGGGGGTGGGGTGCTGGTGTCGTGGTCCTGTGGCAGTGCCACCTGTCCACTAGCACTAGCGGAGGTGGTGGGCTGTTCATCATCCAGGCTAGTGTCAGGGGCCCCTTGTTGTGCCACAGTGTCCCACCTGGTGTTCACAAGGTCCTTCAGCACCCCTACAATGGTGACCAGGATGGTGTTGATGGACCTAAGTTCCTCCCTGATCCTCAAATACTGTTCCTCCTGCAGCCGCTGGGTCTCCTGAAACTTGGCCAGTACCGTTGCCATTGTCTCCTGGGAATGATGGTACGCTCCCATGATGTTGGAGAGGGCCTCGTGGAGAGTGGGTTCCCTGGGCCTGTCCTCCCCCTGTCGCACAGCAGTCCTCCCATTTCTCCTGTTATCCTGTCCCTCTGTCCCCTGAACCGTGTGCCCACTGCCACTGCCCCCAGCTCCCTGATTTTCTTGGGATGGTGGGTTTGCCTGGGCTCCCTGTAGTGGTGGAGACACTGCTGCTTGACGTGTCCTGGGAACAGAGGGATGGGCCCGCTGGGTGGGTGCTGTGCTGGTGTTTCCTGAGGGGGGCGGCTCTGTGGTGGCTTGTGCCAGTGTCAGGGGAACCGGCTGTCCCGAGGTCCCAGATGGGCCAGGCTGGTCATCTTGATCCAGTTGGACAGAGCTGCTGTCATCACTGTGGGCCTCTTCTGTGGGGGGAGTGGACATGTCTGGAACCTCCTGTCCGGTGATGTTGGGTAGGGGTCCTGCAGGGGTTTAAAGGCATGATTATTGCATCTGTGTGTGCCATTGTGTGCAATGGGTGGGTACCCTGTACTCCAGTGCTTGCATTCTTGTGTAGGACCTTGTGTGATAATTGGTTTGGGGATCTGTGTGGGTATCTGTAGTGGACATGCTTTGGTGATGAGTGTCCATGCTTTGGTGTTGCTTGCAGGGCTTGGTGTTGGGATGTGTGGGTTGTGATAGTGGGACATTTGTGAGGTGTTGGAGTGATGGGGGTGAGGGTGGGGTATGTGATAGCATGCAGGTAGGGTGGGGGATGTAATAGTTAAGAGTTGACTTTCCAGAGTCCATTCCTCCTGCTACTCCTGTGATGCCCTCAGGATGCAGTATAGCCGAGACCTGCTCCTCCCATGTTGTTAATTGTGGGGGAGGAGGTGGTGGTCCGCCGCCAGTCCTCTGAACTGCAATCTAGTGTCTTGAGACCACGGAACGCACCTTCCCCCGTATGTCGTTCCACCTCTTTCTGATGTCATCCCTAGTTCTTGAATGCTGTCCCACTGAGTTGACCCTGTCTATGATTCTGCGCCGTAGCTCCATCTTCCTAGCTATGGAGGTGTGCTGCACCTGTGATCCGAATAGCTTTGGCTCTACCCGGACGATTTCCTCCACCATGACCCTGAGCTCCTCCTCAGAGAACCTGGGGTGTCTTTGCGGTGCCATGATGTGGTGCGGGCGATGAGTGAGGTGGTGTGTGTTGTGATGTGTGTGGGGATGTGTTTGTGTGTGTTGTCTGAGGTGCATGGATGTTGTGTGAGTGATGGTGTTGTGTGCCTCTGGATGCTAGTATTGTTGATGGTGGTGTCTCTCTCTGGGCTTCATTCTCAATTTTTGTTGAAGGGGTTTGTGGGTGATGTGGGTGTGTGTTTTATATTGTACTGAGTGTGTGGGAGTGGTGTGTCTATGTGTATCAGGTGTGTGTATTTGGAATTGTCCAATGTGGTTGTGTTTCGTAAATGTGTGTGTATTTTGAGCACGGCGGTGTGTACCGGCAATGGAATACCACGGTTGAAAGACCGCCGCATGGATTCGTGGGTCGTAATAGTGTGGGCATATTCCTGTTGGCTTGACGGTGTCGGTTTTGTTATCGCCAGTTTATCACTGACCTTTTGTTGTGGCGGAGTTTGTGTGGGTGTCTGGATCTTGGCGGATTCCGGCCTGTGGGTCGTAATAGCTGTAGCGGAATTCCGCAGCCGCAGCAGACTGTTAGCGGTCCTCTGCTTGGCAGTAAGCGGAGAAGTGGTGGTCTTACCGCCAACAGGCTGGCGGTAGAAAAATTGGAATTATGACCATGGTGGTTACCGCCATGGTCATCCACCACTTCTCCGAAGCAACCGCCAGGGCGGAGACGACCGCTGGCTGGAGACTTGGGTCTCCAGCCCGGCGACCGTCACAAGACCGCTGGCGGTATCATGACCCGGCTGACTGCCATGGATTTCATGGGGTTGGGCACCGCCATGAAATCTATGGCGGTAAGCACTATCAGTTCCAGGGAATTCCTTCCCTGGCACTGATAGGGGTCTCCCCCACCCCCCATCCCCACCCCTAGTCCTTCCCCAAAACCCCCCACCCCCCTGCCACCCCAAAGGTGGCAGGAACCCCCTCCTCACCCCTACCCCCGACATCACTACACAGACACACACCCGACACGCATGCAGACACCACCAACACACATACCCGCACACACACTAACAAACATGCCAACAGACACACACACAGTCATACACGCACACCCACATTCAGACATACACACACACATCCATACAGACATACATACAGGCAGACATGCACACATTTCCAAACACACTACACCCCCTGCATACATACACGCACTCACACACACCCTCTTCATACTCACACGCACACCCCCATGCATGCACACAACACCCGCCCACCCCCTCCCCTAACGGACGATCAACTTACCTGGTCTGTTGATCCTCCGGGAGGGGACGTGATCCATGGGGGCTGCTCCGCCGCCAGCACCCCGTCAACAGAACACCGCCACGCCGAATCACGTGTTCTGTTGACGGGGCGGTGGAGGTGGAGCAACATCCACTTCCCCGCCGACCACCAGTATGGCTGCTGACGGCTCTCCGTCCGGAAAAGGACAGAGGGCTGTCAGCAGTCATAATTCGCCAAGCAGAAAACCGCCAGCACTGGTGGTCTTCAGGACGGCGGTCTTGTGAAAAGACCGCCAAGGTTGAAATGACCCCCATAGTACCTCGGTCTTGTTGAATTCAAATTTTTTAGGATTACAGTACAGATTGTTTTGTCGGAGTCTTTCTAAAACCTGAAGAACATGCTTAGTATGGTGTTCGGGGTAACGAGAATACATCAGAATGTCATCTAGATATATTACAGCACTTTGACTCAAAAGATAAGAGAACACCGAGTCCATAACTCTTTGGAGTATGGAAGGTGCGTTGGTGAGGCCAAAAGGCATAACGCGGCATTCAAAATGGCCTAAAGGAGTATGGAATGCTGTTTTCCATTCGTCACCTTCCTTAATTCGTAAAAGATGATAGGCACCCCACAGATCCAACTTGGCGAATATCTTGGCTCCTTGCACTGCTTCTAAGACACCCTTAATAAGGGGTAGGGGATACCTATCCTTGATGGTGATCTTATTCTACTCTCTAAAGTCGATACAGGGGAGTAGATCCTTAGTCTTCTTTGGCACAAAGAAAAGAGGAGCCCCGGCAGGTGACGAAGAGGGAGCAATCAATCCACTCTGCATGTTTTCATCTACGTATTCTTTAAGTACCTTCTTTACTTGTTCAGACAAGGAATACATTCTTCCAAATGGAACCACTTCCCCAGGTATCAAGAGAATGGTACAGTCATATTCCCGATGTGGAGGCAAAATGGGCTTCATAGATTTCTGGAACATGTAACAGTATTTTTGATAGCAGCTGGGCACTCCTTGGATCGTGTTGATGGTACCACTAGCTTCTTTGGGGGTTATGATGGGACCCTTAAGTCCGTTAACAGCAATGTTGTTGACAAAATTAAGATGAAAGCGATATAGTCCTTTTCTCCCAATTAATATATGGATTGTGTTGTGTTAGCCAAGGAATGCCCAAAATCACAGTATGATTAGGGGAAGAAATCGAGGCGAAAGTAATGTATTCCTGATGTCTCCTGAATTGCAAACAAAGGGTAGGACTGGTATCAACCACTGGTCCAAAGGTTAGAGGAGAGCCATCAACTGTTTGGAGATGTTCTGGTATCTCTTTAAGAACACAAGGTATTCCTTTTTCTTTAGCCCATTTCTCATCTAAAACAATTCCACTTGCTCCACAATCCAAAATGTGAAGACTTGTTCTTCTTGATTATTAGGTCACTGTAGGATTATGGACAATATAAAGAGAGCTATGGAATTTTTCTTTGAAGAGCAGATAGAAGGTATCTCAACACCTCCCGTCCCCTTCCTTCTCACAGGGGACGGGAGTTGGCATTTCCCGAAGATCTGGAAGGACGCATAAGACACATTTGAATCAAGTGACCCACATTGCCAAAATATAGACACCCCTTACGTCTTCAGCCGCTAGCTGTTTGAAACAGATTATATAATTCAGGACATCCTAATTGCCCTATTGTATATCGCATATAGCTTCTTCAGCCAGGGCCTCCAGTCCAGGTCGTTCAAACATCTGTTTAAAGGCCTTAATAAAGGTTGAATAGTTTGACAATAAAAACTTACCATCGGCTACCAAGGCAGTTGACCAAGCTAGGGCTGGGCCAGACAAGGTGCTGATCAGATAACTCACTTTGTTCTTATCTTCTGTAAACTGAGTGGGTCAAAATGCAAAATATGCCCTTAAGGAATCTAGGAATTCTTTTAACTTGTTCATATCTCCAGAATAACGTGCTGTTGAGGCAGAGACAGTAGTTATATCAATGGATAGAGAAACCAAGGCTTGTCTCAGTGCTGTATTCTCTGCACGCAGTTGTTGTAACTCTTGGGCTTGTTGTTGTACGGTATGAAGCATGGATTGTGCAGTTTCCACAACGTTTTCAGGAGGTTCCAGAGCAACGCTGAATCTTTGGGCGTTGCAATCTGTCACAGTTTGCATGCTTCTTACCGCTGTAGTCTGCCAGTCTATGGGCACAAACTGGTTTGTTGCTTGTTCTGGACTGACCAAGGTAAGGGCGACCCTTTCCAGTAACCACAGTGTTGCTGACAATAAAACACCTAGCAGGCTGTAACCTCCAGAAGGCGTCCCAGAGAAAAAAAACAAAATTGGGAAAAAACCTCAGATTACAGGAACTCCTGAAAAGAGGCAAAAGAAAAGCTGACAAGAATAAAGAATCAGGAACAACAAAACTGCAGGCAAAAAAAACAGGATAAGTCCAAAGGGAGCAGGAGCGAGGAGCACCACTAGGACGGAAGTGTTTGCAATGCAAGGAAAAGAAGACCTTCTGTACTTATATACTGACAAACAGGAAGTGACATGCAGGAAGAACTAAAGGTACCATCTTAGATTGGGAAAGCTACATACAGGTGAAGGGAAAAATTGCCATTGTAGAAAAGGTAGTGCAATGCATGCAGGGAAGGAAACACAGACACCTGGAAAGAAGAAAATATGGCCACAAGAAGAAAAAGAAAAAAGAAGGAAATAAAAAGAGAAAAAAGAAGTCCAGCAAGCAGGTAAGAAGAATTACAGGGACCGCAAGCAAACGTGGTGCAACCCAGAGCCCAAGAGAGGACTCCCCAGCCACGCCGCGGTCGAGAAAACAAGTCTCGGCCCAAAAAGAGGGCTGCGGCAAGACCAGCCGCCCAAAACGTGCACCGCCGATTTGACTGCAGCGTCGTAGTATTTAAACTTGAAACTCTACATTTGTTTTCTTTTATCCATCCTCTTCTTTTTGTATTTAATATAATACCCATCATTCACACATGAACATAGTCAAAAAGAAGTGGAAAAGATGCACCTAGCTTTTTAAGATCCACACAACTTTCTGTGCAAAAACAATGTACGAACAAGTGCAAAATATCCTTGACACATGAGGATACTCGCATGAGTATAAACACACTTCACCAATGATGAATCTCAACTATATCACCCCAATAATGAAGGAAATTAACAAGTACACTCCCCCCCCCCCCCCCCCCCGAAATTAACTGGTACTTCCTTCATGCCCGAACCATTTTCAAAACGAGCTTCATCACCTCAAAGTTCATCAAAGAAATGTACCTTATTGGGAAACTAACTACCTCTGGGGATTACTACACACCAGGAGCCTGGGCACCACCAGACTGGAGACCAAAAGACACAAGAAGGAAAAGCCTTCTCCATCAATGCACAGAGGAAGTTGAACAACATACTCATTAACATCAAAACCACGCCATCTCTTCTGAAATTCAAGAAGAAAACGTAGACCAATTTCTTCAAAGGAGCATCCTTTCACAACAACCTAGAGATTAGATTAGCAACACCTATGTATTCGAGTGTTTTCTACTCTAGACTCTTACCCGTGTTTAGCACTCTGTTGCGTTCCTGCTTGGTTCGGTCTATACCAGCATTAGTAAACTTGTACATATATATATACATTGGTTTTGAGACAAAAGCAGGGATGAATGGAAGACAGAAATGTACAGAACGCATGTATATTCCTAAGGTTATTAAAATGTGTAAAAAGGTTCGTAATTGCCTTCTGCAGAACTATATGACACAAAAATCACAAACCCTCAGTTCATTGAACATGAACGTGCCAACCAACTAGAGACTCGCCAGAATAGAATAACCCGTTCGTATTCTCTCAGGATGGTTCAGCTTCTGACTTGGAATGGGAACATTGGAGGCTCCTGCAAGTTCCTTCCTCCCCAACCCACACACCACCACCTTTCTGGGGGCTACCGCCCATTCCAAAGTCTAGGAATATCTGTAAGGTATGTAAAGGTCGGGGGTCTCTTCTGCAGGGGTGGCATCATTTTGAAATATGGCACTGATAGGAATTCCAAACTCTTGAGGTGAGACACGCTCTAACAGCCATAAGTGCTACGAAGTCATACTAAGGAAGCCTGCACACTGTACAAATAACAAAACAACATAACATAAATCAGTCCGAACGCAGTAACATAATGGTAAGTCAACTCATCATACAGCAAACGACAAAATCAAAGTCATGATTGACCATATAATTTCTAGAAATACAAGCTGGCCATTTTGAAGAGAGCACCCACAACACTTCTACCACCACAGATGTTGGGCGTCAGTAAAGCTTACCTTAATAAAGATGTCCTTCGAGCCATGTACTAAGGCAAGTAGCACCGTAAGTATGATGATGTTCACGGCCGACATCTTCTCGGAGGCTCCTTTTAAGGTATTCCCTTGTATTTCCTTGATGTTGCCCTCGTCGATGTTATTCTTCGTCACTGTGTTTTGATGTCGTCTCGTGCCTGGAATTGTCTTTGTATTAAGCACTCCTCTGGAAGGCACCTTTATGCTTTCACGAATGTCTAAAGCACCGGATATACCTAGGGTGTTCTTACTTGGTAATGTATTAGTCCATACATTGACACAGACAACATATAGCAATCTCCCAAACAAATGGCCCAAGAGCCACCCCTATCAGTGCAGTATCTGCTGGGCGGGAATACTGCTCTTTACGAGCCTTATCACTGCGGGCCCGGATGTACGGGCGAGTGGGTGTCTTCAACAGGATATCCATGGGCCACAATGATGAGATGATTGTTTTATGTGGATGATAACGGCCATAGCCCCAGAAATATACGGCGATTGAAGCAAACACTGGCAAAGCCAATAGGTCTGGATGGGATCCAGACTTTTGGCTTTGTCAATGCTGGTTTTCTTTAGTCATTTTTTTGCTAAACCTTACTTTTAAGGAAGCTACCAGGCCGTCATCAAATTAGGTAAAAACATTGTCTGAAAGCCAAATTATTTTTTGGGCCCAAGAAAGCATATATAATGCCATCGAATCCCCTAGCATTTAGGGCAATTTATTTGTGTAGGCACGTGCTCCTTGTAAAAAAAAAAGAATGAAGCCAGTCACAGTGCCCCAGTCAGTACGATGTAGTAGGCAAAATAAAAATTTGAATGACAACATAAAAACCAGAGGATGAAGAAGGATAACGGAAAGCCCCTTTACATAAATATTTTAGAAATGTAATTTTAGTAATATCAAAAGATCTAACCTAATGCCAAACCTAAAAAGCTGAATCAGTTTTCCCATAGGTTGTCAGTGAGTGACTGCAAACAGCTTAAAATGGTAAAAAATAAATGTGCATATATTAATTGAAACTGTTTAGAAAGCAAAGACCCATAAGAGGCAAGAGTTGATTTAGCCACAAGAGTACAACCTATGAAATAGATTAAAGACACGGTATTCCCTTCTTGCACTTGCCAATGATGGGGCAATTTTATATAAGCTTTATTGATATGAAGGGTAGTAGCCTCACCAAGGAAGAACATGTGCTTCTGAGGAGAGATGATTTCTATTGTTTTTTCCAACTTTATTGCCAAAATCTCTAAAACTTTTTTAGCGCTGCATTTGCGCCGCTTTTTGATGCAAAAACGGCGCAAACTTACAAAATACAATTGGGGCATATTTATACTCCGTTTGCGCCGATTTTGCGTCGTTTTTTTCGACGCAAATTAGATGCAAAACTAACTCCATATTAATACTTTGGCGTTAGACGCGTATAGCGCCAAAGTTCATGGAGTTAGCGTCATTTTTTTGCGTGAACACCTTCCTTGCGTTAATGATATGCAAGGTAGGCGTTACCGTCTTAAAAAATGACTCCGATGCATATGCGTCGTATTTATACTCCCGGGCAAAAATGACGCCCGGGAGTGGGCTGGTCTAAAAAACCCGCATTAGCGCCGGATTTTAGCGCCTGGGTCAGGGCAGGCGTTAAGGGACCTGTGGGCTAAGAATGAGCCCAGAGGTGCCCTCCCCTGCCCCCAGGGACACCCCCTGCCACACTTGCCCACCCCAGGAGGACACCCAAGGATGGAGGGACCCACCCCAGGGACATCAAGGTAAGTTCAGGTAAGTATTTTTTTTTAAAAAAAATTGTGGCATGGGGGGCCTGATTTGTGCCCCCCTACATGCCACTATGCCCAATGACCATGCCCAGGGGACAGAAGTCCCCTGGGCATGGCCATTGGGCAAGGGGGCATGACTCCTGTCTTTGCTAAGACAGGAGTCATTTCAATGGGGGTTGGGCGTCGAAAAAAATGGCGCAAATCGGGTTGAGGTGATTTTTTTGCCTCAGCCTGACTTGCACCATTTGTGGACGCCCATACGCCATTTTCCCCCTACGCCGGCGCTGCCTGGTGTACGTCGTTTTTTTAAACGCACACCAGACAGCGCCGGCGGCTAACGCCGGCTAACGTCATTGAATAAATACGGCGCCCGCATGGTGCTTCAGAATGGCGTTAGCCGGCGCAAAATTTTTTGGCGCAAAACTGCGTTAGCGCAGTTTCGCGTCAAAAAGTATAAATATGGCCCAATTGTATTTTGCAAGTTTGCGCTGTTTTTGCGTCAACAAATGACGCAAATGAGGCGCTAAAAAAGTATAAATATGGGCCTAACTGTTTAAATGTCGAGTATGCAGTGTGCTTCCTCATTGTGACACACATTCCCAAGAACTCTAACTCTATTTCAGGAAAATAATATTTTGATTCCGAGGTTGGAATATCTGATCATATTGATCAGGTTCCAAGAAATTTCCCAGAAGAAGATAGTCGGATCGTCTGAGTTACTACTAAGCAGATGCCTGTGCCCCAATCTACTCTCGTGTGTTAGAATATCCCTAGTTGGGTAATGCTCAATACTGAGCTACAATGGCACCTTCATGGCCAGAGTAACATGTGGCCTACTAATCAGCCATAGCTTCAGGGAACAAGTCTGATAACCCTGCATCGAATCACCCTAAGACCCCGTTTCTTCACCATCTCTGTAAAAGTCAAAAATGTTTTAAACTTACAAGCAGGATGCACAATTCACAAACCGATTTGTGAGAACACAACATGGTAGTCGGTGTGTATGTATGCATGTCGCACATCTGGGAAATAGTTACTGTGCTGCATATCTTTCTGTGAAGTCAGTGAAATAGGTTGGAGTCACAAATGTATTAACCAGGGATTCACGGGGATGTGGCCAGGGAGATGGACTCTTAAATGGCTATCTCTTCCAAAGTGACTGTGGCAAGGTGAAAATGAGCGCGCAGAGAGGGTAACGCAAACCAACTAGAGGAAACACCCTCTACTTCTCAAGTTATACTAGAAATCACCTGGCACATTTGTATTCCCACCCAGATTTGAAGTTATTCAAATGCCACACACACACTAACCCATTAGAAAGTGCAAGAGAATTACTCTGGAACCAATGTATATTGGTATGACATTTTATGACAGGAAAGAGAGCGCGATTGAAATAAAAGTGGAGGATATAGTATGACAAACACAGCCAGAGTTATGATAAGCACAATGACAAACAGGAGGGTAAATATACCTATTGGTTTCAAGGTTTCAATTATTTTGCACGATTACTTAAAATCACTGCAAACCATACATTCATTATACATTAAAAGATTAAACACACGATTCAAAAGAAAAGTGCAATTTTATTAGAAAATATCATAGCAACTGAGATGATTAAAAAGCGAGCAATGGAAATCTCTGCTAAAAGAAATTATAAGAGGAACTAAAATTACTATACAAGAGTTCAATTAACAGCAAGTGAGGCTTATTTAAGCATCCATAATGAACCAAATGCCAAATTGTCTATCGCAATGCATACCCCAGGTAATATAAGACTTGCAAATTGCAACATAGGACATGAAAAAGAAAAATGCCATAGCAATACACATACAATCCCTCGAAAGCAGTCACTCAAAGAAGAAATATGCAGCAGAAAGAGCATACTAAAACTATTTATACACACCAATGAATACAAGAGGAGAGACAACAGCAGCATAAGTAACTAAGAGCCCGATTTAGAATTAGTCTGACAGATTGGTGGAGGAGGACTTTATGTTTGCCCCCTCTGCCTTTACTCCGCCCACCTATTTTAAAGTTCACCGCAGACCCGGCAGTGAACTCTATGGATCAGAATGAACTGCTGCCCCAACAGTTCACACAAAGTAATTAAAAGTTTGGTGAGTATCTGTCATTGTTGATGGATGCTTACACCACTGTTTTGTAAAAATAAACTCCCAAAGCAAGTATTTCTTTTTGAAAAATGTAAAACCAATTCTCCCTACAGCATAGGATTTTTCACCGATGGTGTAGGTTTTTTAAATATATTTTTTATTTTTACTGTCCCTGACCACCATGTTTTACCTCGTGGTGAGGGACAGCAAAACAAGCCATCCAGACATTCTTAATTGCATGGACATTCAGACGGCTTACCCCAGATGGCCCATAATCTGTCAGGCCATCTGAGGAGTATGTCATAGATGGAGCTTGAGTAGGCTTCATCATCGACATACTGTTGGTCCAGCAAGGATTAAATCGAGTAGGCAGGCTGATAGTTTAGTTACATGAGCATTCCATGTTGAAACAGAGTACCCGCTCCATCAAACCCTAAATTGGGCTCATAACCAGAGAAACAACAATTTTTTGACAATTACCATGTCATTGTTGCTCTGCTTTTTTACTTGAGGAACAACTACATGGGGAGGAGAAAATATCAGGAAGATGCCACCTTCCTCCAGACACAATCCTGGACAAAGTTGCAGTAGAGAATCAGTAACTTCACTACTCAGGTATTCTAGATCTCTAACTGAATAGTTGAAAATAATGGTTCCAACATCACCTGTAAACACAATTTTGCCCATAGGATAGACTGTTTACTTTGTCAAAGGTCAGAGGGCAAGGTACAGTCTTTAAAAACAATCAAACACTGGTTCCTTGTAGCTGTTTATTTTCCTAAACCAGAATGTTCAGGGCAAATCATCCAGCCTTGAAAAATGCAACAGCTCTTGACAAGGAGGAGAAGATGTAAATTACACGGTACAGAAGATGATTTCTTATCTGATATTTAACCTATTAATGAGAGAGTATGGGTTTTGGCACACAAGTGATGCTATTACCTTAGGTTCATCCAATGAATGTGGGTGGCATATACGAGTCAGTTGCTGTTAGTCCACAATGTAGTGAATGAGGTCACATCGTATTGTAGGCCCTAGGTCTAAAGAATGGATGGCATTAACCAGATGCTTGGCATGTAGTAAGTTCATTGATGTAAAATGGTGGTTAGGCCACAGTGATGTCACAAGATGATGTTGAGTGGCTGCACCCCTTAACAGATACAAAACTGATCATGTGATTTGAAAACGGCATATACTTAACGTCAAAATGCAACAAATACAGGGAGTAAACCTGTTGGTTTTACCATGTGGGGATCCTAACTGACTGTGGTGGTACACTGGTGCTGTTTCCTTTAATTGATTTATTGCACTGAGATATCAAAGTGGCAAATTTACTCACAATACTAACAATACTTATTCGGGTTCAGTAGAAAGTATTATGACACCACAAGCCATTTGAGGTGTACAGTTGTTTATCACATCTAATTTGCACAATGCTGACTTTCAAACGATTTACTTCAATAGCAACTTTTGGGCCCAACAAATGAATGCAATGTTTCAACTTTAGGATCATCTTGACCCACACATTTGATAAGTTCTCACATACAGTTTGGTGACACCAGTATTTATAAGGACAACGGGTTGTGAGTTGTACAAAGAAAATATTCACAATAGACTTGTATGTGACGTGCATTGTATATGCATGAGCTTGTGACAAATATAGTAATGGATATATAGGTGACCATGTACCATGCCAGACATTGTTCTAACACAAGTAGATAAACAATTATAATGCTCTATTATCCATCTAGTCTGTGTGTCCTGTACAAAAGACACTGTGTGAAGGCCAACGCCAGTGGAGGTGGTGGCAGATGGCAAAGGGGCAGAAACACAGGTCCTGTAGTAGTGATATAAAGTAGCATGTGAATATATAGACATGGTTGGTTGGAAAACTCAATAGTGACAGAGTGCATAGGCACTGGTGATGTTTCACAGCAACCAGTCTTGTGGCACTTATTTTTTGTGAGTGGTTGTGACTACCATTGCTAAAACGCCATCTGGCTATGTTAAGCTGAACAGCTCTACGGCCTTTTCTGGATATTCCCTCAGCACTTCACGTTGGTGAGGTAATTTTGGTCTTTTGTTCAATGTACACCCTGGGGACTGGGCTTAGGAAGCGTGATGTTTAGTTATATTTAGGGTTGGCAGCTTTCTGTGTAACGTTTACAGGTAAATGTTGTGTTACTTTTGTTTCATTTTGTCTATTGTGTTACATGTGTAGCTCTTGGGCCTATGTGTCTTATTGCAGTAGCTCCACCTTTTTATGAAAACCTTCCTTTTGATATCCCCCATGGTGCGTACACCTACCCTACAGCATTTGCAAAATTGGAGACTTACTGCCACCTGGCCTGCTTCTCAACTCCAGTAACGATGTGTAGAGGCAGACCACAAAGTTCTCTATGGTAGTCGATTAAAAGGTTTACAAGAATGTCTACCTCCTTCTCCTTGAAGATGCACCTCCCAGGATGGTCTGCATTTTCAGTGTGTCTTCAGCTCATGGGCTCAAAACTGCCCTGTGGCACAGGGGAAAGAAGGCCGTTCTGTGGGAACACCTTCCATTCATGTGTTTTGGTTTTTATTACTGACTGGTGTATGCATATGTCACTGAGATAAGGCGTGTATAGTTTCTTATTTCATCTATTCTCAAGGCTGTGTAACGTATGAGTACATTGAACAATGTTCCTCCTATGTTAGGTATGTGTATCTCTGAACTTGGGCCCTGATTTATACTTTTTTGCGCCGCATTACTATTATTTATTGACGCAAAAGTGGCGCAAACGTACAAAATAAAATTGTATTTTGAAAGTTGGCGCCGCTTTTGCGTCAATAAATTACAGTAATGCGGCGCAAAAAAGTATAAATCAGGGCCTTAGTTTATTAGTACTAATACTCAGTTCGGACTTTCAGGCACGTGCCTATTAACCTTTTTTTGCATACACATGGGGAGGTAAATGTCTGCAAAAACTGTGTTACTTATGCTTTTTTTGGGAATTGCCAAAAGTCGTAGTAGAAAGTTCAGTTGTCTGTACATTTAATAGTTGTTACTGTGCATGAATTTAAATCCAAGTCAACAATACGCACACAGATAATTTTATCAACATTAGGTGAACGTTATTGGGCTGTCAGCATAATCTTTGACAAATACATTTTAGAAGCTGATAAAATTAAGTGAAAATAATAAAAGGCAGGAGTAAATGCATGAACATCTATTCACAAAAATGCTAAATGTAAGGGAAGTGAAATCACATACCCATTGACCTTAATGGCATCACAGGAAGTGATAGCATATGGACTGTGACCCTGACTTTTTTCAGGAAATCATTTCTCATAACCTTAACCTTGATGACATTATAATAGCTGATATCGCTGAAGTCCAACAACAAGTACAATATTGACATAGCAACACATCATAGACAAATGTCTATTTAAGGTTCACTCACCAACAGTACTTAACATACAAATCATGTTAAGAAAACCAGTACATCCATATGTCCTTTTGCTACCCCACAAAAACAAAACATAACACTCACACCAACACATCGAAACTCAAACACACACACAATTCCATAATACATTTAATCACAAATTAGAAACATACACCCACTCCCCCTCCTGGCTACACGAATAAGATACATCTTAAACCTATAGTACTCAAAGTATGGCCCATGGCTGCATACAGCCCTCCTGACCTTCACATGTGCCTTCCACTCCTGGTCATAAGCAACACTGGGATGCCAATTACAGGACTCAGCAATAACATGAAAAATATTTTGAATAAATGGGCAAGCATTTATTTAACAATAAATTGAAGTTAAAGGAAGAAACCAGGATGTCCTGTACCCCCTAGATTTAGGAATACCTTCATTCTTAAAGATATCTTGCAGCAAACAAGTAAAATTATGATAAAGTTTCATGAAAACTCAAAACGTTTATTTCATTAACATGCACAACTAATTCACCTTACATCAGTTTATATCAGTGAATCAATAAGTATTTTTTTTTTATAAGTGATAGTTTTCAAACATTAATTTAGAAACATTCATGTTTTTCCCACCCTGGGAACAATGACGATAGAGAACTAAAAGGCACATCAGTTGTTATGTGCACCCTTTGGGTGGACTGAGTTACTATTATACATTAACGACATTATAGTTTATCAAATCAAACACAAGAGAAGGTTTTCTACAGCACACATTCTGAAGTCATGTATTTTGAGGTCCTCTTATATGTGATAATGAAGAAAAAGAGGAAAGGTGAAATAAAACAGTTGCCTAGGATTACACAATTTGGCCATTTGGGGAAGCTGGGATTGATCTCTGGGTTTTGGTTTCATATTGTGTAATTGAACCACTAGATGTACATGCCATGCTTCCCCTACACCCACCTTACCATACCAACCTGCCTGATGACCATTCTGCTGGCATCAAATTGGCCCTCAGTGACACCAGAGACCAAACATTTTGGCCCCTAGGCAAATGTTTGTGAGTACCTATATCTTAAACCGTCTTTACTCCCAAATTGTCTCTGTTCACCAACACCTAATAGAAATACGCCAAAACAAAACAACTCTCATTCACCCAACTCTCATTCATTACACATTTTAAAGCCTTTAAACATGACCCACATGCTTCATTATTATCCCAGCCCATACACCTTCCACCCTAAACAGACACAAACAAAATAGGCAACATGCCGCTATTCACAACTTTGCATCCCAGTGTTTATTAGACAACAAGACTATTCCACAAAAACAACACAACTCACCCACTCACTCTCAACCACCATCTCCACCACCTACAAATGCAGACTCTTCAAAGTGCCTTCTAAGTCTGCCGGATGACGAATACAATATAAAAAAACAAACCTATTGCTATCCTCATACAGCTAATTCCAGCACTATAGACAACCCTGCTAAAATACTGCTAACTTGTCTACAAAACAAAGTCACACCACCACCAAAACACAGTCTCTGAACTGCCTAATAATAAATGCTAGATTACTCTAAAAAAACACAAAACATGTAAAAACATACTCACTGACACAATCTAACTTACTCTTCAGAACTGAATCATGGTTGGGAGATGACATGGCCTCAATTTTGCATGAAGCCATTCCTCCAGGCTGTCAAACTATCACACAAAATCGTGTAGGCAAAAGAGGATGGGGGACTAGCTGTTATATTCAAGCAAACAATAAATCTCACCAAAGCTGACATTGTTTCCATGCAAGGTTGTGAGGCCCTCATCACCAGATGCAACCCAACACCAACTTCCTCCTGTAACTTCCTTCTCCTTTACAAACCACTACCTAGAAATGCAGCCTTCCCAGTTACATTTCTAGACAAAGTTGCAAACCCTGTAGCACTATACTCTAATCTATGCATTCTTGGTGACATAGACTTTTGGTTTGAGAAACTCAATATGCCACATCCAAATACCATCATCACTGACCTAGTCACAATGGACCTACATCAGATCATACACAACCCCACACACATCACTGGACACACCCTAGATGTCATTTTTGCTAATCCATAACTAGCTACCTTTCAAAGGATTAATCCAGTCACATGGCCAGACCGCCATTTGCTAGCTTTCCAACATAAAACACCACAAATCAACACACTTAAGACCACCTTGTAAGGATACACCTAATGACCATGAAACACAACTAACATCCAACACAGATCTAGACACAATAAATTCTGTTTAAAGGTTTTGTGAGGGCCTACAGAAAGCTTTTGAGATCCTAATACCACTCCAAACAACAAAACAGGACAAAAGAAAACAAGCACTGTGGAGAAACAAAACAATAAATTAGAAAGCTGCAGCACACCTGGCAAAAAAAAAAATAGCAATCAAGTCAAACTTCACCTGCCCTGCTGCTAAGTGCACCTTCCTAGCTCCTCCCCCTGAAGAACAAGTGCACGCAGCCGGTTTGTGCGCTGATGGACGCCTCTTGACGGGGCATGGGCAGCTCTGAGCAAAGCGGCTCCAAGGCCTCAATGAGGCGGCTCTCAGAAAGAATGCATTGAAGTGTGGTGCAAGGCCGTCAGGACGATTCTAGACGATCCTCTGTTATACACCTGGCCGGCAACCGTATTTCAGCAGCAGCAGCTTTGACCTGGGCCCCCCTGCCTAAATTACTTAATTGGCAACGCGAGGATGAGGTGAGGGCGAGCTACCTGAGGAAGAGGAGGAGGACCCTGGGGGTGGGTTGTGTCCCCCTCCTCATCTGGGCAGACTACAAATATAATCTGGCAGCAGGGAACCATAGCCCCCCCCCCCGGGAGAGTATTAGTATTTACTGTTTCAAATATGATGGAGCAGCCCCCTGGCCTTAGCTTGAATCAGACAGTAGCTTTCTATGGATTCCGAGAGAAGACAGCAGTTGTGTTTTTGTGTCTTGTACCCCAAGTGGGAAGTCTTCCCTGTGGTAACTGAGTTCTGGATATTATCCTAAGGCTTGGTAGAACTGGTATAATTACTCTGTGACTTTATTCAGCTGAGTATGGGAACAATTCAACGCAAAACAGCTAATTTAGCTGCCGCCGCTTTGAGTCAACGGAAGCCAACTGAAATCAGCCACCACTCGCACCGGTCGTAAAGTGGACCAAAAGATGGATTCTAAAGTGAGAGAGCTCCTTGAGGCTAAGAAGACTGTGGGCCCCAGCTAATCAGAAAGGGAGTGAGAAGGGGTCCGAAATGGACAGCGGGTGTGAATGCTCAGATCTCTAAATAATGGCCGCTCCTTTCAGTTTTGAACGTACCGATGTGGACAGTCTGAAGAGTCATGGATCTGAGGCTACCATAATGGGGCAGCTCCAACCCCAGCAGCCGGGTCTAAGCAATACTCTGTTTTCCAAGCATTTGAAGGCAGACCGCATCACTGAAGCAGTTCTCGATTGAGCAGCACGTTCACAAACAGTGCCTTGAGACCCTCCGGGTGATTAGCCGCGCTTTAAAAATCACTGATTGATTGACAGCTACATAGATGGATGCTTTGATTCCGTCTTCAGCAAGAGTCATTGGGGTCCAACAGGCTACCCTCTCCCAATCATCCTCCCCGGTGGTAATGATGTCCCAGACTGTACTCCAGAATCTGAACTCTAACAATGAAACAATACGGCTGATGAAGATGATGCCCGGGGCTAACTCGAAGAGTAATCTGTCACAGAAGGTGCTGGGAGACATCAGGGAAACCCCTGAGCATCAATCAGAAGCATGTTTGAGACCATCTTAGTCGAGTGCAGAAAATACATCTCTTCATGAGTGTTTGACAAAGATTGAGGGTGGGATATCTCATGTTCCGGCCAGATTGAAAGAGATGGAAGCCAGGATTTCAGTGCTGGAGGGCAAAGTTGACTCTATGCAACAAGAAGTTATCCAACTGGAAATAAATTGATGTCCCTAAAAGATAAACTGTTGGACCTGGAGAATTATAATAGATGGTCGTATCTTAGAATTGTTGGGGTGCAGGAAGGGCACAGATGTCTACAGGTATCTGAATGGGTGAATACTCTATTGCAGAAGGCAGTGCCAGAGCTAGAGGGCGATTTAACCATCACCAGTGCCCACAGGGTGCCTGCCCAATGCCCTATGAATGCTAATATTTTACTGATTATCAAGTCAAAGATTGCATCCTGTTGAGAGCTATTGAAAAGAGAGCCCTATGCATATGTATATACCTGAGTTCAAACTAGGGTGGTATGGTGAGCAATGGAACAATGGATTAAACCCAAATCTGTGACTGGGAGTGCACGTTTGAAAAGTTTCAGCACTCCTTTCATCATCCTTTTGTGTTGCTAAAGTTGCCCTAAGTGGGAAGGGTATGCCCAGTTGTGGGTCCCGTGCTCACTGAGCCACTGGATTCAAGCTATCCTAGCCGATGAAGGGTGATATCCTGACACCGGTCCCAGGATGCTCGTTTCCCATCCAGGGAGGACCTGGCCTGGCAGTTCAGGCTGAACTGTTCACGTGAAGAACAGGGTCAAGACTGATACGCTTCTGGCTAGGTCCAAACTGGGTTGTCATGGTGAGCAAATGGATTAAACCCAGATCTGTGGCTGGGGTGAGTGTTTAAAACATTTCAGCACTCCGGTCATCCTCCTTTTGTGTTGATTCTCCTTTTCTTCCATTGGAGTGACTATGTGATAATGCACGTCTTTGATGGAGCACCCAGTGATGCCTTGTGCGGGAGGTGGTTGGGGGGATTCTGGGGTTTCCTGGGTCATGAGTGCGCAGGGCTGCAGTACCATGGCACCTAAATTACTTTGGGGTGAGTGGGAGGAGAAGCGGGTTAAATCCTCCCCTAGTGATATTCAGAGGAGGGGGTTAAGGGATGGGTTTTGGTGTATGGGGTTTTGCAGTGGGCAAATGGAAGAATTCATAGCTAAGTTAGCAGTAATAGACAAAGATTGTTGGCCTGGGAGTGCTTTGGCCCAGGCAGGTAGGACCAGTGCAAATAGGAAAGCTAAGAAGCACTTCAAAATCTGCAAATCAGCCAAGGGTCATTAAGGGGACGGCCCAATCTGGCCTGTTCAGGGACCTCATAGATTCCATACAGGGTGGGAAAGTATGGAGATCATCTGGCCATTTGGTCTGATATGTTTTATATTGATGCACTGGCACTTTCAAAAATGTTTTAATATTGCATTTTCTGTGGGTGGTCAATTGAAGACGATGTATTACTCTAGCACATGGCACTTTGTTGGTTCTTAGTGCCATGGGGGCGCCTTTGAATGTTAGGTTATGCACTTTATCACTTTATTTATGACACATTTGCTTTGCACTAGTAGGCACAAGTTTACATAGCACATGGTTGACACTTTGCTCTTTGGTGGCATTACCATGTCAGTATTTTTAATAAGTCCCTTTTTTCCCAGCATGGTTACCTTGAAGTATGCAGAAATTTGACATCAATGGTGCTCTCAAGACGTTCTAAAGCACAGCTAGAACTTTACTGGGGAACAAAGTAGAAGGGTGGCTAGAGGCGTAAAGGGGTGGTTTATTCACCAATGTAAGGTATCTAGGCGCTTGCACTTTCTTTTCTTTCAGTACAGGAGATTTATTACTGTCAACCAAACCCCTCTCGCCTGGTAGGTCTGAGTTTACCTCAATGATGGTGTATAAACAAGGGCACAGTATTGTCACATTTAGCACTACCGGTTTAAATGAAAAGTGAAAAACTCAGGTTATTGAAGATTGGGTAAAAGGGCACTCACCAGATTTTGTGCTTATTCAGGAGATACATTTTCGGGACAAAAGGGAACTAAAATATAAAATTTTCAAACAATGGGCAGGTCATCAATGTATATCAAACACAAGTGCCACACATGGAGGAGTGGCAATATAGGTAAACCAATATTTTCCGTTGCAGGTCACCTTTTCTCAAACTGACAATGTTGGCAGATGGGCTCTCATTAGCAGATTACTTATTAATTCAATAATAATCATAGCTACTATATATACTCCCATTCCTGCCGCAGTGATTTCACTCTACCAGGTTCTTTTAACTATCCCCGGACCAGTGGTTATTGTAGTGTCGTACCTGTGAAGGAACAGGAATGCGGGCACTACTACTATAGCAATGTCAAGAGGGGTGTTGCGGACGCAACCCCTCTCCTTTTGGTGTATTGTAGTGTGGCCCAAGGGTCACGTGAGATAAGTAATAAAATGAGGCTCAGACGAGAGGTGTGCTCAGGATATTATAGGAAAGACAAAGAGAAGACTACGACCTTTAGACTGAGCGCTCGAACAAAAGTTAACAGCGTGTGTCTCGTTACTCAAGCGCATCGCAGCATCGTGCATCAAGACACGACACTGGCGACGAGGAGGTCACCACCCACCTGCATTTGACGAGGCGGCCGCTCGTTGCTCCTGCAGCGCGCGGTGCTCGTGCCTCAGCCGCATCTGCTGCTCGCTCCAAGCGTCTGAAGACTGGGGTGCTGCCTCGAGTCCGGTCTCGAGTCTCTCAGTACTCGGCGACCACACCTTCTGCTGGTAAGGAGTGGCAGGCCACGCCTCCATACTTGCTGCTCAGCGTGTCCAGGGGAAAGAGGCCGCCTTTCACCGCAGGCTGGCTGGCCACTCCCCCATGAATCTTTGTCAAGACACACAAGCCTAGTTCAAGAACTCTCTCGGCTGTGGGAGGTTAGCCACGCCCCCTGGATTCTCTTAAAGGCACACAAGACTGTTTAATTAAAGGCTGTGTGGGAGGTTAGCCACGCCCTCTGGATTCTCTTAAAGGCACACAGGCCCATTTCATTAAAGGCTGTGTGGTGTCTGGCCACACCCCAGGCCTGTCTTTAAGGCACAGTGCACTTTTGGGTCCAGAAACACTGGCACAGAGTGGAGAAGAGCCCTGATCCGTTCATTCCCGTCCCAGGCTAACAGAGAAATACCCCTGGGCTCCTGCCTCACCCCAAACGGTAAGAGAGGCATTTAGGAGGACCATTGGCCTCACGAGAAAGAGACTACCAGCCACCAAACACACACCGGCAACATGATGAACTCACGCACTTAACTCTCACCGCAGCGCTGCGAGCACACTTTGCGCCAATGGTCAATGTCGACTATGAGAGGTTTGTATTTAGGCAAGCTCAACAACACACAGAAGAGTCAATTGACATGTTCTACATAAGGTTTAAAGAACTCGTGACTACGTGTGCATTCCATAACGAGAACAATGAAATCCGAGGCCAACTCATTAAGGGGTGTTCGTCCTCTAAGTTGAGAGAACGCATCCTTGAGGAATCAGTGTGCTCTCTTGCAGACATCCTGACAATGGGAAGGACAAAAGAACTGTCAAAGGCGAGAGCTTCCCACATGGAAGCTGCCCTCCAGACCCCGATCAAAACAGAACAGGCTGCCGCAGCGATGCTAACCTCCTCCAAGCTGAGACCTCAGAAGCCTATACAGTCAAGGAGAACAAGTGGGAGACGCGGAGGACTGAATCATCCCATGGCTAGTTGTCAGACCAAAGGTAAGAAATGTTCAGGGTGCGGAAAGCTCAACCACTTCGTCAAGGTGTGCCGGTCAGCAAAAGGAGTAGTGACTCAAACCATGGTGAATACTGCCATTGAAGTACAATCTCAGGGTAGTGACATGGACGATGATGAAGACGAGACACAAGTGGTTCATTCACTCTTCATCATCAGCACTGCCACACAAAGACATGAAAGGTTGCCCAAATGCAAGGTGCAAGTAGCAGGATGTCCGGTGGTGGTTATAGTAGACACCGGAGCGTTCATCAACGTCATGTTACAGGTGACAGGTACAAAACTTTGAAGCCGCTACCGCCAGTGACGCCAACACACATCAAGGTGTTTGAATATGGACAAGCACAACCACTTACTATGAAAGGGAGGTTCCGCACCACCGTATCTCATGGGTCTCAAGAAACAGAGGCATACATATTTGTGGCTGAGGAAGGCCAGCGCACTCTTCTAGGGTGTCACACTGCTGATGCATTAGGTATTGTGACATTCACCTCCGGAGTCTATGTTGAGTCTCTTACTGACATTCTAGAGTCGTTCGTCCACGTCTTTGAAGGCATAGGGTGTTTAAAGAACAAAGAAATCACCTTGCACATTGACCGGTCAGTCCAACCAGTGGCTCTAAGAAACCGACGGATAGTGTTTCACCTCAGACCCCTAGTGGAGAGAGAACTAACCAAACTAGAGACTGCAGGGATCATTGAAAAGGTAGACAGCCCCACACCATGGGTATTCCCGATTGTAGTGGCCAAGAAACTTAAGCAACTGGGGGAGGTCAGGATTTGTGTCGACATGAGACTACCAAATGCTGCCATAAAAAGAGGACGACACATTACACCTACCATTGACGATCTCATTGGAGAGTTGAGTAAAGCAAAGTGGTTTTAGAAACTGGATTTAAGGTCTGGATATCACCAGTTAGTCCTGGCAGAGGAGTCTAGGTACATTACGACTTTTTCCACTCATATTGGACTTCGCCGATACAAGAGGTTGAATTTTGGGATCTCAAGTGGGGCAGAAGTTTTTCAAAACACCATACGAGAGCTACTGAGATACCTGACAGGTGTCATCAACGTCAGTGACGATATTCTAATTTATGCCATTCAGGAACATTATACCCAGCTCAAGAAAGTTCTTCAACGCATCCAGGACTCTGGTCTCACCCCTCACAAGGAGAAATGTGAATTTTTTAAAGAAAAAATACAGTTTTTTGGGTACACCTTTTCGTCAAATGGGGTTGCTCCTGACCCTGATAAAGTGGCAGACATAAACAACGCTCTTCCCCCGACGACTGTGACTGAGGTTCGAAGCTTCTTGGGCATGGTGAATTACTGTGGTCGCTTTATCAAGGACCTCACATCACTAACTCAACCCCTGAGGGACCTCACCAAAGCCGCGACGACCTGGTCCTGGGGTCCGGCACAAGAGAATGCCTTTCAAGCGACGAAAGAGGCGTTGTCGGCAGATACCACACTGCGGTACTTCAACCCCAACGTGAGACCACAATTGCAGTAGATGCCAGTCCGACGGGCTGGGGGGTGTCCTCCACCAGAAAATTCAAGCAGAAGAATGGGCTCCTGTAGCATATGCGAGCAGGTCTCTGACAGATACTAAGAAAAGATATTCCCAGATTGAGCGAGAAGCGATTGCCATTCATTCGGGGTGCAAACATTTTCACCTGTATGTGTATGGGCACCCGTTCATTGTCACCACTCATCCCATTATTCCAAGGCACTGCTTCCAAGCCGCCACAGCGCATCAAAAAATGGGTGCTACATTTGCTAGAATACAACTGCAAGGTGGAGTATCACCCTGGGACAGGTAACCCAGCGGATTATCTCTCAAGACACCCCAGACCTGCCACCCCCGCTGAAGAAGGTGAAGCCCTAGAGACCGAAGAGTATGTGAAGTATGTGGCAGAGAGGTCCCGGCCTCTGCCCATCTCAATAGAAACTATAAGGCAAGCTACCAAGGCGGATGACAACCTCGAGCGAGCGGTGCAAGCCGTGAAGAATAATGCTTGGCATGCTGGACAGAAACAGTGGCGGTTTCTCACCACTGAAGCATGGTTGACCATGGAAGGGCTGCCCAGAGTTTGACAAGAATTGACAGTCAGTGATGATGTGTGCCTTCTCCAAGGTCACCGGTTAGTGATCCCTTCCAGCCTCGCTAACTGTGTAGTTCAGCTAGCCCATGATGGCCACCAAGGAATGGTAAAGACCAAGAGCCTACTAAGAACAAAGGTGTGTGGTTCCCGATGATGGATGAGAGGGTCAAAGAGTTGGTATGTTCCTGCCATTGGTGTCAAGCGACCGGAGAACCTAATGTGCCTGTCCCAATAGAGACAGAGAAGTGACCTCACAAGCCTTGGGTATCAGTTAGTCTTGATTTTGGAAGCTTACCCAATGGAAGTCATATGATGGTAATGATTGACGACTATTCTCGCTACCCGGAAGTGGAACTAGTCAGAACCCTGACAGCAGTCGAAGTGATCCAGAAGATGGAGAAGGTATTTGCCACCCATGGGCTGGTCAAAGAGGTTAAGACTGACAATGGATCGCCATGTCATGGAAATGAATTAGCAGTATACTTGGGGTTGTTGGGCATCAAACACCGAAAGATCACACTCCGATGGCCTCAAGCCAATGGAGAGGTCGAAAGATTTATGAGAACTTTGAATAAAGTGGTCTGTATTGCAGTAGCCAAAAGCGAAACACCGGAGAGAGCAGTGTATTCTTTTCTACGTGATTATCGCATGACCCCATACTCCACGACTGGAGTGGCTCCTAGTCACCTGTCGATGGGCCGAGTGGTGACAGATGTCATACCACATCATGAGTCTTGGAAGCCCATCCCTATGAATGAAGACCGAGAATATTCTAAGAGGAAGCGATCTAATGAGAAGGCAAGCCATCACCGGCAATCACGTCCGTCGAATGTCTGAGTTGGAGATTGTGTACTGGTTCAAGATAGGTTCCCTGGTAGCAAATTTCGTTTGCCATTTGTGGATAAACCAAGGACAGTTACTAGGCGCCAAGGATCCCTAGTGGTGGCGGAAAGAGGATCGGAGCAGATTGCTCGGAATGTATCCTGGTTTAAAAAGTTTCAACCTCCTAGGGTGGCACCTGGTGACGACTTAGAAAAGGATCCCCTTATGGCAGAACCTGAGGAGGCTATGGAGGACAATGAACTTGAGAATTCTCTGACTGATAATGACTCGGTTGGTAACAACCAGGTACCACTGAGGCCCAACAATCCGCCAGTCATAAGCCCAGGTGAAGTGCTATCACCTTAAGGGCGAGCGCCCCAGTCAAGATATTGGTTGAGAAGCAACCCCACACCTTCTAGGAGGCTGCAAGATTATTTGTTATAAATCAGTGACTATTGTTAATTATGTGGTTGTTTCAGAATTAGTTTTTTTGTTTGTTTTGTAATTTTGGGAGGGATGTAGTGCCGCATCCGTGGTGGAACGGGAACGCGGACACTACTACTATAGCTATGTGAGGGGTGTTGTGGATGCAACCCCTCTCCCTTTGGTGTATTGTAGCATGGCCCAAGGGTCACCTGAGATAAGTAATAAAATGAGGCTCAGACGAGAGGTGTGGTCAGGATATTATAGGAACAACAAAGAGAAGACCACGACCTTTAGTCTGAGCGCTCAATCAAAAGTTAACAGCATGTGTCTTTTTACTCAAGCGCATCGCACCATCGTGAATCAAGACACGACAGTTATAGGGAAGGATTTTAATGTTCCCTTAAAGCCAGTGCTCGATTCCACCTCCCAGATGTGAAAGCAGAATGAACCACGAGTGGCAAAAGCTATGTTAGACTATATCAAAAACTTGAATCTAGTTGATCTGTGGCGAGAAAGATATGTAGAAAGAGGAATATTCCTGCTTGTTAAGAAAATATAACTCCGCTGCTAGATTGGATTTTTTTTTTTAGCTGAAGCTAAGCAGTTATGCACATATTCCAAATAGCTTTTCATATCACTCCCTGGTAGAGATGGGATTAAGGTAGAGAGGTCCGATGCGAAATGGTATTTTAACAACGTGAAGAGTCATTCAAAGCAACTATTCATGGCTATATACCTCCTAGCGGGATTATGTAGAGTAGGCAGTTTTTAGCCCATGTGATAGTTTTTTGAAGCAGCACTTTGCCAAGCAAGTTTGGCATATTCCCATAATAGAACCATCCATAACAAATTGGCACTTAAATAGGCAGGAGCACATATGCATATTTACGACTATGAGCGAGGGTATATTGCCAATGCTGCTTATCTTGAAAAGACCTACGAAAAAAGTGAAGATGCAGGTACATTTTTATCGGCGCAGATTCGGAACCGGCAAGCACAAAACATGGTCACTTCTCTTTTTGATGTTGAAACTAATACTCCCATTGTAGATCCCACTTCGATTACAGAGAGTTTTTTTAAGCATTGTGAAGCACTGTATAGTGTGCAACAACAGATTGATATTGCTTGTTTTAGATGTTTTTTAACCCAGCATCCCCTTCCAAAGCTCCATGCCAGACAAAGTCAAGCCTTGCTAGCCAGAATCTCTCTTGGGAAATTCGAGGAGGTGGTGGGGTCATTGTCTAATGGGAAGGCTTGTTGTGAAGTTGGTCTTTCAGTTGAGTTTTTTAAAGAAATTCGCACCGGTTATAAACCTAGAACTTTTAAAACGTGCTAATTATATCCTGGAGTGGGGTGAGGACCCGCCGGCATCATTCCAAACTGTGATAGTGGTCAGTTTAAAAAAAAGGATAAAATCAAAAGAGAATGTTAACTCATATAGGCCAATTAGTCTTTTAAATACAGATTATAAGATTATGGCAAAATTGCTGGCCAATCGCTTGAGCAGAATGTTAGGTTATAATATTCATCCAGACCAGTGCAGTTTTATTTCTGGTAGGCAGTTATTCTCTAACACAAACTTTTTAATAGGAGTTTTGGACTATTTCTCTCAAAATAAAGCTCCCGCCCAGGTTCCTTTATTAGATGCAGAGAAGGCATTTGATTTAGGGCCTGATTGCGAGTGTGGCGTTCCTCGGAACACCATACACACGGTTGCTGTTGGACGGTCACCGATGTGGCGGTCCAACTGCCATATTACGAGGTTGGCAGGCAGCCTCGCCAACCTACTACCGTCCCTACCAGGATCTTCAGATCCCGACAGGCTGACGGTGGATAAAAGTTGCAGGCTGAAATCAGCCAGGTTGACGCTGACCTCAACTCCGCCCTGCTCTTTACAACCTGGTTCTCTCCCGGCCTTTTCATGGCGGTTTTATTGCCATGAAAAGGCTGGCAGAGAACAGGTGCAGAGGGCCACAGAGGGGCCTGGGCAATGCAGAGCTCCCTCTGCCCGCACCCTCAGCAGACAGTGTGCATTTTGAGGGTGCTGGTGCCCCCTGCGGGTGGCAGCATTGCCACGGGCTCCATTACGAGTTGGCGACAATGCTGCCGCCAATTTCCTGCTGGGCTGAAGTTTCCGCCAGTCAGCCCAGCAGAAAAGTCTTAATGGGGCCAAGTGGGGAGGCCACCACTAGAGTAGCAGCCACCCTGTCGGGAGTGCTCCTGCCCACCAAATTCATAATCACGGCCTAAGTGTGTTGGGAAAGCCTTTTCGCTATCTTGAGAGAGTTTGGGTTTCCTAAGAGAATTATTCAGATCATATCTCGTTTTTAAAAGGGGCAACTGCCCAAATAATTATTAACTCTCCAAATGTCGGGCCTGTGTGGTTGCAAGGGGCACGTGGCAAGGATGTCCCTTGTCACCCATTCTTTTTGCGCTACACATAGAGCCCCTAGCAATAGCGGTGCAAACTGATACGAACATTGAGCCGCCCATAAGTGGCAAGACCAGCATTAAACTCTATTTTTAAAGCCAGATACAGCAAAATTAAAGCAGGTGTTTGAAGTATTTCAAGAGTTTCAAGAACTGGGCGAGTATAAGATCAGCAAGTTGAAAATGGAGATATTATTATGCAGTTGTGCACTTAACACTTTACCTATAGAACTTCATTGTTTAGTCAATTCAAGGCCTAAGAGATTTTTAGGGGTATATGTCACAGAGAATGTCATTGAGCTATATGTATTGAACTATTCCCCTCTGGTCCGTAAGATCGTGGCTCTCTTTGCAAAATGGATTGATCTACTTCTCACAATAGTGGCCCGTGTTGCTTTGATTCAAATGTCAATCTTACCTTTGTGTATTTTTCTGTTTGCATCTATTCCATGCGCTCTCCAGATTACGGGGCATATTTATGCTTTGTTTGTGCCGTTTTAGCGTCATTTAATTTAGGCTTAGTCGTTGAAAGCTTAACTCCATGTTTATATTTTGTGGCTAGACCTGCCTAACGTCAAAATATTGGAGTTTGCGCCATTTTTTGGACGCATTAACCCATCTTGCATCAATGAGACGCAAGGTAAGTGTTCCCATCCAAAAAATGACTCTATGGCCTTAGCGCCATATTTATCCCCGTGCCAAAATGACGCAAGGGTGGGAGGCGGACCAAAATAATGACGTTAAGCATCTTAACGTCATTATCTATCGCCTGGGTCAGACCAGGTGTTAAGGCACTTTTGGACCCATCTCCATAGCCAAACATTATGAAATGGGCCCACAGTTGCCCACCACAAGCCCCAGGAATGCCCCCACCCACACCAAAGGGACACCAGTGGATGGGGGACCCCATCCCACGTCAGTAGGGTAAGTATTTTTTATATTTAATTTTAAGTGCCATTGGGGGCCTTTACATTGGGCCCACTGCCTGGCACTGGGTGTAATGGCCATGCACAGGGGCACTGGTCCCTTGTCCTGGCCTTTGGGGTGGTTGGCTTGACTCCTGTCTTTACTAAACAGGAGTCATTTTTGGGTGGTTGTGCATCAGGGAATGATGCTAGGCTGGTTAGTGGCATTATTTTTGCAGCTGACCAGCCTAGCGTAATTTTCTGTGGCATAACCTCCTTTACTTTTTTTTCTTGCGCTAGGCCAAGCTTACCGCTGGCTTGCGCTATTCCTTAAGTATGGCACCCAGCTGGAGCTGTAGAATTGTACAACCTAGTGCTAAACTTTTTAATGCAAAACTGCGTTTGTGCAGTTTTCAAAGTTTTAAGTTTAAGGAGTGGAGAGAGCATTCTCTACTTTTAATTGGGCAAAAAAGACACCTAGGCCTAGATTTAAGAGGGGCTAGCACCATCTGACACATTAGCATACATTTTTTTACACTAATGTGGCTTTAGATGGCCAAAAACGTTGCACCATATTTACAAAGTGGCGAAATGCATGCATTGCTCCACTTTGTAAACGCTACGCCACATTATGCCTGCGCTAGCCATAATGTATGCAATGGGGGCATTCCCCCATTAGCAGGGGCCGAAAAAATGGCGCAAATAAATCTAAAAGATTTCTTTGCATCATTTTTTTGGCATTTTTAATAGCTGCTCAGAGCAGGCGTTAAAAGGGAGCATACCATTGTTCTCAATAGGCCCCTATGTAATGTTCAGGGTTAGCACCAAAATGTTGGCTCTAACCCTGAACAGTACATCAATAGCTTCAGAAATTCTGACACTGTTGCCCCCTATTCTGCGCTATGGTGCACCTTATTTTAAATACAGTGCACACATGGTGGCAGAAGGGAGGCGCAACGGGCGGCAAGAAAACTGGTGCTACATGTAAGGTAGCTCCACTTTTCCTAAATCTGACCCCAGATTGGCTTTCGGTTCATCATATAGGCCAGTCAAAAAGGGGGGCCTTGCTATGCCTGATTTAAGAGTTTACTATTTTGCTAATTTTGCACACAGTTCACACAGTTTTAAAAAAAAAGAAAACCTCTGGAACAATCGGGACAGGTTTTTTTTATCAACCTGATTTTTCACGAATATGAAATTGTTGATTTTCTGCACCTCACAAGATGCCCTAAAAAGTTTGTTACTAGGTTTTGGGTGGCGTTTTAAACATAAAGACCACCTGTATAAACATTACAGCATCCTGGCTGTTAATGGAGCGCCCCTCCTGGGAGACATTTATGTTGGGAATTGACCCCTATTACATAGGAGCACCACTTCCAGGTGGGAGGTTACGGGTTATAGTAAGGTCTTGGGGTTTTTAAATGCTGCCACTTGGAAAATCTAGTCTGAAAAAGGCACTTCAGAACAATTATATATTGGTCCTTTATTGACCTAAAACAGTTTTTTAATAACCTGGATGTTAATACGTCCAAGCTTGCCTGGACCTAGTTGAAGACTGGATAGACACCACAACTCAAAGATCTAATAGCAGCTGGGTGGGTATTCTGAGTTTGCAGAAGGGCAATGAGTTATTTTTGAAGGCTCAGGATAAATGGCAGTCCATGGAAGAGACCTGGAATAAGATAAATGTGTTGATTTTTTCTTTAATGAAAGGAGAACATTTCTGTAGAATGCAATTCTATCTATGCAAAGTGGCTACTTTATAGAGCCCCAGCTTTTTTGCACAAAATGAATCCCCAGGTACCTAATAGGTGCTTTAGGTGCTCAACTGAAGGGGGAGCCAAGTGGGCCAATATCATCTGGGACTTCCATAAAATAACCCCCTTTTTGGGCAGAAATTCAGGCTAGGTCAGTCAATGAACGTGTATAGAGCAGCCCTGAGGTATTCTCCAGATGTTAATATTGCACCTTTGTTAAATAAGTTTTGTTTATACTTGCACTAGTAGCCAGATCAATTATTTTGGAAAACCTGCACTCTGAGACGATCCCAACATACCAACAATGGTTGTCTAAAATGTTAAAAATCAAGGAGCTAGAGCATGGGTACGCGCTTAGGTCAGGATCTTCCAATAAATTTCAGAGATTATGGGAGGCATTTATATGAAGTGGGTAATAAAGGTAGATTACTATATATTCAAGGAGACTGAATTGTGAAATATTATAGCTGAAATTTGTGACTGTGGGCAATGTGCAATATATCTTTAGTAATAAGTTTATATATATATTTTATGACGGATGTATAATGCTTCATATCATGATGATGCTGGTTCCAGGATTTTGTTGCTTTTAAGATATATGAACTCTTCCAATAAAAAAAAAAAAAAAAAAAAAAAAATATATATATATATATATATATATATATTAAAAAAGACAAATTTCACCTACAGAAACTTAATGAATATACATGTCAACCATCAAAAAAGCTTCAAAAAGGTGCTATTCAGACAGAAATCAAAATGCTAAATGCCCAAATAAAGAATTTTATAAAATTGTCAACGAATTTTGTAAGCCTAAATGCACAAAAAGAACTCATCACATTAGTCAAGAATTCACTGACAAACTGACAAATCATTACACAACCAAATCAGACATATTATATTCCTATTAAAAAAAGGAAAACCACCAGCACCAACTAATTCCCAAAAGTCCCCTCCAACAGCAACATCCCAAAAAAAGGGCAATTTTTTGTCCACGAGGGGTTCTCTCACCACCAGCCAATGTCAGAAACAAAATTGCGGCCACATCTTTTTGCCTGGTTATGCCAGCCAATCAGGGCCTTGCTTTTTCTCTGGATCCAAGGAGGATTTGAGGAGGTTCGAAGGACGATGCGTTCCTCTGGATATAATTTTATTTTTCCTTTAATAATTCAAAACTAATGAATGGATTTACACCAAATAACAAAAAGTGTTATCTCCAGACCAAAAGCTACCTTTGTGCCTAATTTGGTGTAATTCTGTCCAATGGTTCAGGCTGTGGTCCCACGGGAATCAACATGTGAAATACACCTTTTTTGACCCACGCCCCTTTTTCTCACCACTACTCGATGGATCACCCTGAAACTTTCAATGTCCAACAAGAATTACTGCCACACAAATGTTGTCCTATGGAAATATGGTCCTAAATATAACTTCCTACTGGCAACTGCCATATATATATGTGTGTGTGTGTTTATATAAATTTTCACCTCAAGTATCCCTCCTTTGACTCTTGTCAAACCTCATTTTACTAGTACGATCTCCCTAATCCATTACTAGAGACTCGCACCTCCTCCATCTCTCCTATTACTCATCCCGAACCTCATCTTACTACTGTGATCTCCCAAATAACATTTTCTAGACTCTTCCCTCTTCTATTGCTCCATTACCCTTTTCAATCCAGCTAACAGACACTGGTCAAATTACCTTATATTTCCCTATACTAATCCACCACTAATCCTTTTTGGGTTCCAGAGTAGTGTGCTACTGGCCGAAAAGTGCTTCCACTCCTAGCCAGGAGTAGTAAGTGTAATATAAATACAATTACAATTAAGGTAACAACTATATTATTTGGCTGACTTGAACTTTGAACGTTCTGGAGCATCCTACTTTCTCTGAATTGTAGTAAGTGAGTAAGCTGCATGTCTTCTAGGTGGTTTTCCTCCCCTACAAAAGTTTGAAAATAAATGGATGCCATGGTAAAAAGGTTGTCATGGGTAACACCCTCCCACATGTTGGCCTGCCCACTTTTATGCTAGGAATTTCCTCCAATGTAATAGTACCAGCCTTTCGTCACGGGTGTCCCCATGACAAGAATTTCCTTAAGTATTCCAGCATTTTCTATGGGTGCCCCATATGTAATAACTACTTCATGTATCCCAGTAGCAGTATTTTACCATGGGTGCCCATTATGCCAAGAATTACTGCAAGTATTTTGTCACAAGCATCTGACATTTTAAGAATTGCCTCAAGTCCTGCAGTGTCAATATTTTGCCAAGGAAGGTTCTTTAAGACAGGACTAACTAACTTTTAAAATGCCAGGTCCAACATCAGACTCATATCAAACTAGATTAGGAACATATATTAATCTGAAATGGAGAAACTCCTTTTTTGTTTGAGCCTTCAAGGAAGATACCAAATAAGACGGTCTGCCCACAGAATATTTTGATGTGAGGTACTAAGGGGCTAATTTAGAGTTTGGTGGAGAAGGATTCATAACCATGACATATATCCCATCTGCATTATTACAAGTTCCATTGGGGATAATGCACTTGTAATAAGGCAGACAGGATATCCTTCATGTTTATGACAGAGCAACCCATTTGCTAAACTCTACATGTTGAGGTCCTTCGTTCAGTACTGATTTCTGTGCATCTGATTCAAATTACTATTTTTGTGTAGTTTCCTTAGTAGTGCTTTCCATTCAAAATTAGACAGCTTCACAATTGACCATAGTCATCTTATTAGAAACTCTCCAGAAATAGGATATCTTGAGCTTGTGCTGAGAAAGTAAACGTTAACTCCCAGGCTCATTGTAGTTATGTTTTAAGGTGCCTCCTGTGGATCTGGCAATCTTCTATAATAAGTAAGATAGGTTTTCCAGATGGTTACTGATATTGCCTTGAGGCCTAATTGTAGCCATATTCTATTTTTTGGTGTTGATGGATGAATATTCAGTAGTTCCTTAGAACAGTGGTTCTTAACCCATTGTCCAAGGACCCCTGGGGGTCCACAATGTCTACTCACAAGGTCAGCGACTGCTTAGAAAAATTAAATAATATTAACAAATTAATAAAGTGCATGTAAAAAAAAGCAAAATCTACAATTGAAATTTTTAAAACATACTGTAAAAGTGAAGGAATTTGAAATTAGAGGCTAAAAATTACCTCGGTATCTTGAGACTTATTCGTGGGAGCAGTGCAACTGCACCAACCAGAATATAGTATGGACAATGAGTAGCCTCAGTTGACTATAGAAATGCGCCAACCTTCCTATTCCTGCTTGTTTCTGTATTTATTATGTATTGTTTTATGGTTGAAAATAATCAAAATGTTTATGCCGGCGTCCCTGGCTTATTGTGGGGCCCTGAATTCAATAATGATTTAGTGAGGATCCCCGGGGTTCAGTAATGATTAGGTGGGGGTGTCCTCTGAAGTCAAAAGGTTAAGAACCACTGCCCTGGACACTTTATTTGTAGTGTATCCACATGGTTTTCCAATTGACTTATGAATATCAAATTCATGACTGGATCATCTTTAGATGAGAATACAGGTATTGCTTCACAAAGATCGTACTACCTAATATCAACATACAAAAATATTTAGCACAAAATATTGTGGGACAAAAAAAGTACATGCATACAGGAAGGTATAGATTTACTGTACCTAAATCCACATCTACATATTGTGGATATACCCCACATAGTAAATATATGTGGAGTTAGTTATAGAAAATCTTGCTTACCTGTCTATATATTTTTAGATATGTTGTCCTCGATATTTAGTACCCTTGATATTCTGACTTCAGTGTTTAGTATGCAGTCCCTTCAGAAATAGTGTGACCATCTTGTAAAGTATTAAAGTGTTTCAAGCCATGGTTACATCCTGGTTACATTCTGAAATCTAGAGGTCAGGGATTTCAGGTATTCTTGTAGAGTGAACTTGTTGTCTGTAGTCACTCCTAAGTAGTTATAGTGGGCCACCTTGATTTGAAATCCAATTATTTTTCATGTGAAATAGACATTTGAAGATGAAAACACCATTATTTTGCTTTGTTGAAAGGTTTTAGGCTAGGGAGGGACTGAATTCAATCCTTGTGATGTGACTTGAGTTGGTATCTTTAAATAGATATACATTTCTCAAGAGTCTTATTATATTGTCCAACTAAGGGTGTCATGCAGTCCATCAGATTTGTATGTGGGCTGTAGGTCAATCCTCAATGCCTGGAATGGGGCTCAAAGTTATTTTGATTTTTCCGGGAGGCTGATATCTTTGTATTCTAACTTACTATTTTAATAAACTGTCTCTGTAGGATTTAATTTGCAATTTGGGCATCAGTTTTCTATGAGAAATAATGTAGGGTAACTCCATGTGAACTGTACATTTAGTAGACCATTGGGTAACATTAGTTTTTTGCCAGTTCATATTTCTATTTGATATAATTGAAGTTGTAGCTTCTTCTGTTTGATTATTTTCCCTTTATCTTTATGTTAGCGCTCTGGTTTGTGGACCTGTTAATTGCAGAGGGTCTGACTTACTTAAAGCTTGAAAACCTGAAATAAACATTGAGGAAAATACATACAATGAGAGGGTCAGATTTACTATTCCGTTTATAGTCCATCAAACTGTGGGGAAGTGCATTCATTAGGGGCTCAAATACAACCTATAACAGATACAATAAATAAACATTAACAATTATTTCAGAAATGCACATAGTTTAATATCATACATCTATTACAAAATTAAACACAAATTACAATAAACTTTTAAAAAACAAACATATCCGAATTCTACAAATGTATTTTTCTTTTAATAAATATAATGGGCGGAGAGACTAGTGTTAATGCACAAGACAAGGTATTAGGCTTCAGTGTATGTGTGCGACAATGCCATCAGTCCCACTAAATGCAGCAGGTCTACTATTGCTGTTAACAGAATGTGACAGGTGTGAGACTGAGTTCTTTTTTATTTGTTCCTGCTTTAAATAGATGTTTCAAATAAGACATAAATGTGCATAGGGAGAGGTTAAGGCTTTGGATGTCAGCAACTGATGATATGTTGAGGTAAGCTTACATACTGTAGAACAGTGATGCCCTTATAGATTAACAGAACTCATAGCAATTCCATGTACAGTTTGAATATCACAGGAGCATGGAAGGAGAATTTGGACACTCTGCAACTGACAAAAAGCAAGGGAGATTTTGAAGAGAATAGATGGATGTGTTTTTTGTTTGTGGAGGAGAATGAGATGAACCATTTTTTTAAGGTGTCACTAATGCTTGTTAGTCTGGAGAGAGTGATATGTAACATTTGTTTATATTTAGCAATCAAGGCAGGTAACAGGACAGGAAGGAGTGAAGTGTGAACTTTGCCTGTGAGCACCAGACCATCATTATTGACTTTCAGAAATATATTTTTATGCTGCATTGGGTAGAAGCCCACCTCAAAGCTAGTTCGTGTCGGTCAATGTGAGGCTGAAGTTGTAACGCTGTTTCTTTTACAATGATCTTTCCAAGAAAGAGGAAAAGAGTGATGGAGTTAATTGTAACTTTACAGTCAGAGTTCTACCATACAAATGTTGGGAGAGTTCTCCTCCGCCCTGGTGGAGATCTCCACCACAAGGGCAGAGATCTCCACACCAGGGTGGAGAACTCATAATGGAAGGGAATAGGAAATAACGAACACATGAACTAAATCTCACACACCAGACACACACATTAGTTCTATAATCACATAAAACTCCCCTCATCCTTAGCTCTGCTCACTACCTTTTGGGCTGCCTCACTAACAGGACAGCATACAATATTTACAGATTCTAAGATGCAGCAATCCCCACTCCAGATGAAGAGGCATTTTTCTGAGGAGGAGACAGACCTTGCATTCAACAGACCTTTGCCATTGAGCATTACATGGAACTGCATGGTCTGCCTCCATATCTCTCTGGGGAGCGTAGAAGGTGACAATGTGACATGAGTAGACAAACTCTGTTAATGGATTGGTGGTGGAGGAATGCTCAATCGGGGACTTCAGTAAAAGGTGGCAGGATGAGAGTAGGTAACTGAAGGAGATATTCTCCAGTATATAGGTGGTAAACACTCTTCCCTAATGCAGACCTAGATCCCATGTCTGTCTGGTCACCCTCGAGAAGCATATTGTCACCTCTATTCACCCTGACTGCTGGAACCCTATGTATGGCCAGCTAAGAACTCAAAACCCCTATCTTGCAACTTGCTATTGTATCATAACTCATGCCATTTTGTCCTCCTCCCATCCTTCACAGATGGGCAGACAACACACACATCCCTCATACACAGGCTTTAATAGCCCCATCCTTTCCAGTTAGTAAACTATTGAAATTAATATCAGTGCACTATACCTATCTGACATCAAGTCCGCACATATAATGGCTGTTCGCTGGAGACGAAGTACTTCTGACTATAACACGGCGATAAAGTAGTGCACTCTGCATTTGATGCATGCCAGTATCAGCCACAATCATTGTGATTAGCTTGCCTGTGAGATGGCCACAGTATGGCTATTGAAATTCTAGAAAGATCCACTTGCTAGGTTGGGAAGGTCAGACATTATTTTTACCTCAGAGCATGCTATAGGTGAATTGAGCTCCTACTACAAGTCTGTAACTGTTAAGGATTACATCAGGTGAGAAGTAGTGTCTAGCAATGGCTGTTGTAGACAGGCTGTGTGTGATTGGTTGATGATACTATGACTGTCACGGTTGTTGGGTGTGGAGGAGTCTTGACTATTCACTCCCTCCCCGCTTTCAGTAGCAGGTGTATTGCATGTATTTGAAGCCTTGTTGCATTAAGGTAAAAGAAATGTCGTTTTTGTTTTAAGTGTTTTAAAATATATGACTATATATTTTAGCAAAAAATATATATTTTACACACTCAAAAACATTTTTCTATCTGTTTGACTATGTTTCCCTAGCAAGTATTGGTGTGAATATTATTTCTTTTCTCCACTGATTTTTATGAGACTTCGAGCCTGTTTTCTCAGTAGCAGTACTGAAAAATATGCACGTATTACTTTTGTGATTAGCAATTCATTTTTAGGTGTGGTTTAGTATTTGCGTGTCCTTCCCTCAATATCTAAATACATTTCCCATAACCACTCCTTTTAGGATAAATAGTCACTATTTTCCTACTACTGCCCTTGTCCCTTGTACATCTACTACTAAAACGTACATCTCCATGTGCGAAGATCTCTACACTTAAAGCAGAAATCTCCCCACATAAGAAATAAGAAAGGCGTAGGCAGAGATCTCCACCTGGAGGTTTAAGAAAAGATTTTGTGAGCTCATAAATTAGTCCTACTGGACCACTAGTTTCTTATGAAAAAATCATTTTTGTTAATAGGCCCCCTCATCCCTTTTCTGTCCACTGAGGGATTCTAGCCTATCATATGTCATTTTATTCCAAACTCTTCAAGTTTCTGGGTACCTTGAATACTCTACTCTGACTTTAGTTTTGAAAGTCCTTTCTGCACGGATGTGCCATTTTTTAACTTATTTTTACCTTTAGGCAGCTGGTGAATTGCCCCAGACCTGCTTTGCTCAGTATTTTCACAGACTCTACAATTTGTCTGTGCAACAAGTAATTTAGGGCCTTATTTGAAGTTTGGCAGAGGGGTTACTCCATCAAAACGTGACTGATATCCAATCCACCATCTTACGATTTCCATTGACTTTTATGGAATCGTAATACTGTGGATGGGATATCTGTCACATTTGTGATGGAGGAACCCCCTCCGCCACAATCTAAATCAGGCCCTTAGTTTGCTAAAGTTGAAAACAGAAGAAACAAATGTAGGAATCTGTTACTCCACTGGACATTAAGGCCCTCATTATGATATTGGCGGTAAAAACCGCCTACCGCCGCAGCAATAGCCACCAAAAGACCGTCACCGCAGCTACCAGCCGTCTGCCGTATTATGACCACAGCCAGTTTCTGCCAGAAGAAGGGCAGAAATCCAGCTGTGGCCATGCCAGCGGATGGCAGTAAGGTGGCCTTGCTGCCACCAGCAGCGCCATGCCAGTAGACCGTCGCCGGCCGTATTACGACCCATAATATGGCCTGGCGGTGTTCTGCTGGCAGACGCTGCTGGTAGCAGCAGCGCCCCCTCCTGTCTCCTGCCAGAGGACCCCCTGAACACAGGTAAGTGGGTTCCCCGACAGGGAAGGGTGGTAGGGGGTGTTGTGTGTGGGGGGGGTGTTTGTGTATGTTTGTGCATGCGTGTATGCACGTGTGTGTTTCGTGTTGAATGTGTGTGCATGTATGGAGGTGTGAGTGCGTGTATGTTGTGTTCTGTGAATGCGGGTCTGCGTGTATGTATGAAAGTGTGTGCGGATGTGTGAGTAAATGGATGTATGCTGGGTGGATGCATGTGGGAATGGGTGTGTGTGTGTGTGTGTGTGTAGGGGGCGTGAATGTAAGGGGGATTTGGAGAGGAAGGGGGTCAGGGGCTATCTGGAGAAGGGGGTGGGGGTGGGGGTGGGGAAAACCTCTATCAGTGACAGGGAAGGGATTCCCTGTCACTGACAGTGCCTACCGCCATGGTTTTCGTGGTGGTAAGGAAGCCACGGAAACCATGGTGGTAGGTGGGGTCATTATCCCGCAGGCGGTACAGTGCCGGCCGCCGGGTTGGAGATTGATATCTCCAGCCCAGCGGCTGTTACCGCTGTGGCGGTCGGTGTGGTACATTGGCGGCTTGGCTTCAGCCAGCCTGTTGGCAGTACTTTCCACCATATTCCCACTGACCGCCAGGGTCATAATGAGGGCCTAAGTCCTGTGGGATCCTGATTCTATTTCATGAGCTCCCTCAAAACCCACAAACATCTCCAGGAGCCTAGCCTTCATTAAAGCTGTGCATGCTTAAGGTGTGATGTCCCACTGAATCTCAATCATGGATGTCATTTACTACCTGATGAGGAGGCAATACAGCCCATTTGTCTTCCTTGTATTAGGGCCCAGGGCAACCATCCCACTGTTGCTCATTAAGCAGCTGTGTATCTTTGCTCTTACTAAGAAGATGAAATTGTTAAAGTCCTTTGCCACTCTTACTACAATTAATAGTTTTCCATCTTGTAATTTTCCCCTTGTGCCTCCATATTATTGGTAGATTGTTTTTCAGTTATTGGGCCTCATTATGAGTTTGGCGGACGGGAAAGCCCGGCCACCAAGCTCCCAACAGGGTGGCCGCTGCCATAGTGGCGACCACTCTGCCGTACCTATTAGGTGTTTCTTGCTAGGATGACAGGTGGAAATTGAGGTTTCTGCCCATTAGCCTAGCGGGAAACAGGCAGCAGCATTGTCTCCAGCTAGAAATCAAGCTGGCGGCAATGCTGTCACCTGCAGGGTGCACAGCAGACAGTAAACATTGCGAGGGTGCTGGGCAGGAGAACCCCTGCACCTGTTCTCTGCCTGCCTTTTCTAGGTGGTTTCACCGCCATGAAAATGCTGGTGGAGAACTAGGTTGTAATCCGCAGGGCAGTGCTGCATGCAGTGCTGCCCTGGTGGATTACGACCTCCACCGCTTTCAACCCGTCAGGATCACTGATCCCGGTGGAGACAGAAGAACCCTGGTGATCAGACTGCCAGGGTCTTAATGTGACGGTCGAACTGCCACAGCAGCGGCAGTTCTTACAGCCACCGCGAGGCTGGCAGTCTGAAGACCGCCAGCCTCGTAATGAGGTCCTTAATCCCCATACCCACTGAGGTCCTTATTACGAGAAGGCTGGATCCATTTTTTCAGTGGAGATACCACTCAAGCCATTCTGAGTAGCCCTTATTTTCCAGGGCCTGGAGTTACTGAATTTGCAAATACTGACCCTGGTAATTCGAGGACTTGAAACATCAGGCCCATAGTTGGATGCAGAGCTGCTGGGGCTGCAGGCATCAGCTCACCCACCCTCTTCCAGCACATTACAGGAGCAGGAAATGCTCCACAAGGCCATAGCATCCTCCCAAATGTCCAGCTAAAGGCACATCATGAGCCAAACCCAGTAAGAAGGCTCTGAAGCACTGGGGTATCACCAGCACACGGGCTGACCCAGGTTCAGCAACCTTAGGCTCACTATGCAGGAGGCCGTCCTCCCACTAAATCAGGTGAGATACTAGCTCCTTGCCAGCCGTCCGGTTTGCATCCTGCTGCCACAAACCCAGGCCAAGGGGAATTGTGACAAATGGAAAGGAATGTGCTTTTTTTTGGAATGTGACTGGCCCTTGTATCATGGGATTCTCAACATATACTGGGGCCCAGTCTATAGAGCTGGAAGAGGCAGTTGAGTTTAGAGTGGGGTATATAGCTCGCCCAATGCAGATCATCCACCTGAAAAGATGATTTTCTCCTCAAGACTCTCCGATAACCAAAAGTCCATCAAATAGCCAATAGGGGCTCTGCACAATCCTAAAGAAATAGCTAAAATGAGAGTGAAAATGGTTCTTTTTTAGATTATTGTAGATGATCAGGTCACATGATCTTCATCACAGGCAAGGGTCAGATCAATGGTGTACTGGGCAGGTGGCCAGGTTAAGAACAAAGAATGTCTCAATGTCAGTTATGGTGATAGCAGGGGATGTTTTTCTTCAAGCATCCTTTATATATCGGAAGAGACTTTCAATCAAGGCCAAGGAAACAGCTAAAAGAAAGGCATTTGCTTGAATAGCGTTGGCCCTTGTTGTCTATGAGAGAGAATCACAAGCCATTCGTTGTGAACAGTGATGATAATCAGTGCTTGTGTTAGCCATCCTCATAGTGGGAGTCATCATTTTTGGAATGAGGATGGGAAACTGGAGCAGATCCCCTTTTCCTTTCTTTGAGAGAGGATTACAATACTTAAGGTTTGAGATCTTCTGATTACGAACAGCACAGTGACTGTGATCATTGACTGTAATGATGAACATTATCTTTTGAATGCAACTTGCGTCCACACTGTTAACAATTTGTATTCATTGCTGATACTCCGTTCACTGAATTGTTTATTTTTACAAATTTTGTCTGTAGCTAATGTGTTCTTGTAAGTAACAGTCCTGGCTGGGCTGTGACTATTTATTGAGATTGTATGATACGTTTTTCTGTCTCTAGTCTGAACCCGTATGCCACTTCCTTTGAGCTTGACTGCTCGTCCAATTTATTCCTGAGAGTTAAGGAGGCCAACTTTGACCTTATCTTGGTCTGTAAGGTACCTATGCATTACTACCTTCCATAACGGTAGGTGATTCTTATGGCTTCAAAGATATGGGGAAGAGTCTGACCATCTGCTTGAAGTTATGTGAGTCTTGTATCGACTATATATACACACCATCATCGATGGTGACATAATAGGTGGCTGCTAGTAACACTTTTCACTATCCGGTGGTTACTTCTTACGGAGACATAGGGCATCATTACAAACCTGGTGGTCTAAAGACAGGAGCGCAGGTCCGACCACTTTGGCGGCGGTTTGACCGCCACATTACGATTATGGTGGTTGCGCCATGGTCGGAAAGCTAGTACCCCCAGTTTACCTCCACAGAGGGACTGGCTGTGCTGGCAGTCCTAATCTTTGAAGGCAGCGTAGGCATGGGCAGTGCAGGGCAACAATGGCCAACCCAGTCGCGCTGTTCACTGCAGATGTTGAAGTGTGATGGGTGCTGGTGCAACACTGCCACTGGCTCAATTATGAGTAGGCTGTTCCCCGCTGGGCCAGCGGGTGAAAATATCGTTTCTGGCCACTGACCCAGCGGGGGCCTGCAAAAAGGCATCCACACTGGCAACAACCTGATTGCAGGAGTTTGGAGAACGGCTTTTTCCATCCATCAATCTCATAATGACCCCCATAGTGCTCATATCCTGACCCCGTAGACTAAATCTCAGGCCAGTTAAGAGGTCATACTCAACCTATTCGTAATTTTGCCACTTGCATATATTTTTCAGCTGTGCATTTAATTTGTACGTGAGACTTTATCTCCAAATACCAGTGTTATAAAATGAGATAGGGTTTATACCGCACACAGTAAATGCAGACATTTGCTGAGCGATGTATTTATGGGCTGTGACAAATACCTCACATAAAGAGTTCACATTCAATAAAAAGGGGCAATAACAAGCAGAATTCAGTGTTCACTGTGGCAGTTTCTACCTGTATTGGCAGTTATTGGGCATTTTATAGCATAAATATGGTCAGATTTGACCTGCCAAAATGTTACAGATGTAAGAATTTGTACAACTCAGAGTTCTTATATGCTGGGTAATAGGAGTTATCACACATATCAGAATTTATCAGCCCACTTGTAATCAGAGCGTTTGTGCTTTTGTTTTTGTGTATACTGCAAAACATTGTTTAACTTTTCCAGCCCTAATGTCTTAATGGTGAATTAGATAGCTTTTGTTAGACCTGGCCCTTTTTGCAAGCTTATCCCCAAACGTTTTGCCTTCTTCCTCCTAATTTTTATGACTTGTTTTGGTTGCCTCTGAAACTCTGGGCACTATCCACTGCTAACCAGTGCGAAAGAGCATATGCGCTCAGTCAAATGTATTGGTAATTGGTTTATCCATGATTGGCATATTTGATTCACTAGTAAGTCCCTAGTAGAGTGCACCAGGTGTGCCCAGGGTCTTTAAATCAAATGCTACTAGTGGGCCTGCAGCACTGATTGTGCCACCCACATGAGTAGTCCTGTAAACATGTCTCAGGCCTGCCATGGCAGTACCTGTGTGTTTTACACTACCATGTTGACTAGGCAAGTCAATCCACTTGCCATGCCAAAACATTTCCTTTTACTACAAGTCACCCCTAAGGTAGGCCCAAGGCAGCCCCATGGGTAGGGTGCAGTGTATTTAAAAGTTAGGACATGTACTGGTGTGTTTTACATGTCCTTGTAGTGAAATACTGGTACATTTGTTTTTCACTATTGCCAGGTCTATCTCTCCCTTAGGGTAACATGGGGATTGTCTTGAAATATCTTTTAAGTGTAATTTCCCATAGGGAGCAGAGGGAGATGTTGAGTTTAGGGTCTCTGAACTCACAATTTAAAAATGCATCTTTTGGTGAAGTTGGCCTTTGGATTGTAAGTTTTAGAAAGTGGGCATTTTCTTGCTTAAACATTCTGTGCTTCTGCCAGTCTGCTGAATACACGCCTGGGTCATGATGACAGTTGGGCTGTTTGTGTATTCACTCTAGACAGTCACACAAAAGGAACTGAGGTGTGCCCTGTACATCCTGATGGTCCATCACCAGGCTTACAGGTTTTCCTGACCTAGAGTGGTGGGAGGAGCTGACACTTGCACATGAAGAGGGCTGTGCCTGTCCTTACACAACGCAGTCTCCGATGCATCTGGGGCCAGGGCAGGGAAAGGCAGGGTCTTGAGCACTACAAAGACTTCTCTTTGAAGTTTGCCTTCTTCAAATACAGAAATGGGTAAAAGTACTGGACCTGTGACACCACAGAGTTAGAACACTCTGGAGTGAGGACATTCTGCCAGGAAGAAGAAGAGGTGGATGCTGTAGAATGGACTGTGATTCTGCCTGTTGCTTTGATGTGCTGGCCTACTGCTTGCTGCTTCCGCCCTGGAAGTGAAAGAACTGGTCTTTGCTTTCTACATCCTGCGTTCCAAGGTTCTCCAAGGGCTCAAACTGAGCTTGCCTCCTGTTAAGAAGTCTCAGGAACATCAAAGACTTCATGTGCCAGTGCCCTGGCTCTTCTGCCAAGAGTCCTTACTTGGCAAGTGGTGCCAACTCCAGTCCCTGGGTCCTTAGAGGTGTAAGCTGGTAACTTGAAGAAGAAAATCCATGCATCTACGTGCCACTACAGAAGAATTGATGTAGCACCTGTCCCACGGCTGGAGGATCAATGCAGTGCCTGTCTTGCGGCTGCAGAATCGATGAAGCGCCTGATTAACCACAACTACATTAACACAATGCATCTGGATTTTCCATGCATCGGCCCAGGGGCGTCAATTTCCCATCCACCCCGCACCGCAGTAAGGAACTGAGGCTGCGTGTCTGGGTATCAAGATATCGCCTCCCCTGCCAGTAAGAAACCAACGCATCACCTCTCCTGTAAGGAAAGAATAGGTGCATCACCTCCCCTACACAGTAAGGAACCGATGCTTCACTTTGCTTTTTGGTACCTCACCTCCCCTGTGGCATGCATCATCTTTGTTTTTGACGCATCACCTTCCCTGCCCAGTAAGGAACCAATGCATTGCTTTACTTTTCGGCACCTCACCTCCCCTGTGTCCCACATTGTCTTTGTTTTTTGACGCATCCCAGGTACTTTGTGGTAAAAAGATACAATCATTGATTCCTGTGGATCAAGACTCATTTCTACTTTTAAAAAGTGATATCTTTACTTGTATATGTTGGATTTTTGTTGTTTTGGTCTTGTTTCATTCAGAGAAATGTTTTTTTTTTTTCTAAACTGGTGTGGAGTCCTTTTGTCGTATTTTCACTGTGTTACTGTGTGTGTGTGTGTGTGTGTACAAATACTTTACACATTGCTTCTGAGATAAGCCTGACTGCTCGTGCCAAGCTACCAAGTGAGTAAGCAGGGGTTATCTTAGCTGTGTGACTCCCTTACCCTGACTAGGGTGAGGGTCCCTACTTGGACAGGGTGCAAACCACTGCTAACTGGCGACCCCATTTCAAACAGCCTTCGAATGGCAACACTCAGACAAACCTAGCAACCTGCTAAAGCACAAGCCAGCAGGGGCCACAAGAACAAAGCACTAAAATTTATAAGATTGCATAGGTTGTAAAGGATCAAGTAAATTGTGTACTGTGTAACAACTGCATAACACCAATATATCACTTTACCTAGGAAGGCAAACGTTCCTGTACTGACATCATCTGAAGCTCTTGTATGACACTCATTTAAAGTGCCACATAAATGGTAAATATGTTTGAAAAGATGATTTTCACACATATTACCCATTTGCATGTGTTATGTTATGTTTTGTTATGTAATGTTGTTGGCATTTATGTACTGAACAGTCAGCCAGAAGACTGAAGTCTCAACTTCGGATAATAATACAAGTACAGACTGCAGCAGGAAAATACAATTGGACTTTACATTTGTTTCTAGTGATCCAATGACCACATTTTTGCAATGGTGGAGTAAATTTCCAGGTACTCCGATCCAGGAAGGACGTCCCTTGGGACAGCAATATCTTTTGCACAATAGTACAGATGCGACCCAAATCCCCAAGTGACTCCAGATGTAGGTCATCTGGTATCCAGACATTTTTAACCTAGCACACATAATAATCCTGTGCAGATTCTGAGGCCTGGACTTTAGAACTAATCGTGAGACCTATGGGCTGGGTCACCACTTTACAGGGCAGCGTCAATGGAACTCTCTAAATGACATATGCCTACCCCCTTGGCCTCTGACAAATACATTAAGGGTTGGTAGCAGCATACCGTTTTTCTGACTGATTATTTTAAACAGAACTTTTTTCCTGTTAAAATATGAGTGTGGTGGGTACATGTTCCATTGAAGTAAAGTTCTGCTTGAATGTTCTACCAAGATGCTGCACTCACATTCAGCATGTGGTAATGTGCGTGCTGCATGTGTGGTGACTGGTAGCAGGACTGCTTAGTTAGTGTGGATACATGATTGCAGAAACTAGTGGTATCCATTATGGACGTCTCTGGTAAAACACAGCTCAAGATGAAGGTTATGATAAAGCCTCCGCAGACAACCAGAGTATAGTGCATGTATTCCAGAGAGAAGGTTCCAGCACTAATGTGTAGAAAGTTAGAAAAGGGTCCACGTTAAAGAAGACATCACCTGAAGCCTGTGCCATCTTGCCCGGCCTGTTCAGAAAGGTGATTGGTTCCTGACCCTGCAGAGAGACAACTGCTTGTGGAGGAAAATCCTCACCATTGTGCCTGGACTGGATCTTGAGACAACCCAGAAGTGTGGACTGAATCAAGGGAGTGTAATCAGTGTTGACCAGAGTCTAGCACAGGGTCTCTCCACCCACCTGTATGTTTTCTTTAAAAGCTTTGTATGCCTGTACAGCTGTCAGCCTAAGAGAATGATCATCAATGCCACCACAATGTTGCAACCCTTAGGCAGGAGAGGACTGATGTGATGAGTCTGGAGTTGATACTGTGGTTGGAGGACACTGTGAGCAGGATATATACTGATACGTTTGCCTGAGAGCCTCACACTGAAGATTCCTGATTGATTGATTGTTCAAGTAATCCAACCAGGTGAACTCCAACTTTAGCGGTGCCTCTACCACTAAAGTGAAAGGACATTTGTTTTCTTTATGCATTGAAGCCTTGATAAAACATTTTAGGAGTGGGGCATAAATTAACTGGGAGGTTGTTCCAACATTCATAGTGAGCTTGCACCTGTGTCATAATCCTGCCTAGTCATATTCTGTGTATAATCATGTAGCACTCACATTGTGCATGATGGATCTTACTTTGTGTAGCATTACAAAAGTAATTCCCTTTGAAAAATAAAAAAGTGGTGAACTGGTCAGCATTTCTTAACCCTGTTGCATAACTATTTTAGTTCTGAGTGTCTACCCCCAAGACTACATCCCTGAGAAACTTGAGCCTTTGAAACTGCAGAAACAGTGTACTTGGGGCACAGTTTACAGAGACATAGTAGATGAGCCCCGGACACCATTGGTAAAATTAAAAAGCCCCCAAAAAAATAATTGAGGCCCAGTAACCAATGAACAAGGTCTGACAGATATACATTGCTGTAGTGGGATAAAAAAGCTATATATTATTTAATAACAAATAATCTATGTTTATTCAGAGACAAACTTAAGGAGTTTTGTAATGAAAAATGATTGATCCATATGCAATGATTAAATTGTTGGCATATTCTTTGTGACTTCTGTGAGAAATTGGGTTGTTGGTTGACTAGGGTGAAACCCTTACCTAGTAAAAGTCACAATCTCTGTCAGGTTGCACCACTAAAAGTCAATAAATTACTCCAGGCTTAACCCTCTGGTAGATTGGCACAAAATCAGTGAGGCAATGTGTAAAGTATTTATGCAGCATACACACAGTAATATAGTAAAAACACAACACAAGAAAAATCTCACACCAATTTTGCAAAAATGGAGTAACATTTAATAAATTATTTGACACCAGAACAATAAAAATCCAATGAGTAGCACAGGAGATTTGCAATTTTAAAGAGTTAAGGGAAGTATAGTACCTGAAAGCACAAAGCGTCATGTGCAGCTATCTGGACAAAATAGAAAAAAGCTCTTGCGGGACACATCTACCAGCACTTTCAGTTAACAATAAAACCCAAATTTTTATTGGACATAGTCAGCATTTTTACAAAAAACACTTAGATACTTATATAGAGATACCGCATTCTGAAAACCTCCGAAAATCAAAATCTCTCACGTCCATGCAGAATATTCTTTCAAAAATATTTATTTTGCAACATTGTATGTATCAAAAAAAGTTCCAAAGTCTCAAAAAAGAAATACACCATCCTTCTATAGCATGCAGAGTTTTATCAGAATACCGTCATTAATTAATTTCTCAATGTGATCTGTCTAAATTTAGGCCACTTTGGCTTAGGAAGTCATGTTTATCCAGGTTTTTCAAAATTCAGGTTTTATTCCTTTCTTCAGGAAGGGGCTTAACGGATATCACACCAAGGGTCCAGAATCAGGGAGGTGCCACTTGGGGATCACAAACTCTCTGCAGCAGAGGCCAGCAGGTCTAGTTACAGGTCCAGGCAACAGATCTGCTGGGCAAATGCAGGGAGACCTCTGGATGTTGTTATGTCCCCCTCGCTCTACAAGAGGTCATTCGGCTGACCTTTGGAGTAACTTCAGCCTGGTATGAAAGGTGCAGGACCAGTCTTTCTTCTCTGCAAGCAGGGTAAGCCTCAAGCAGCAGAGCAGCAGGGAGTCCTTCTTCTGTAGTATCCAAAGGTCCAAAGCTGTTCTGTAAAGTTGGTCAGAGGATCCACGTTTTGTGCCTGGGGCCCACGTTTAAGTGGGAGAAGCTCCTGGAGTTTTCCCCAACACTGGTGCCTGTATTTCCTGTCTTCCTGCCCTGGTCCCAGTCTATCCAGGGACCCAATAGGTTAATGTGAAGTCCTTTGTGTGGGAGGTGAGCCAGTGCATTTGAAAAGTAAGGATGATGGAGGACAGCTCCATCCCCTATCAAATCAGAGATGGTCCATCCTGCCAACACACAGACCTTCTATTGTGATGTTGTCTGGGAGGAATACACAAAGGCCAACTGCCAACTACACCTATTTGTGTTACAGAGGAAACAGGCTGCAGGCACCAAATGGTTAGGGCAAGAAAATGCCAACTTTCTAAAAAGGGCATTTTCAGACGTGTGATTTAAAATCCAACTTTATTGTTAAAAAGGATTTTAAATTACAATTCCTCAGACACCAAATATGACTTTCCTACTTGCTCCAGTCAAAGGTTAGCACTTATTAAATGTAATAAGGTAAAACAAAGTTATACTATGTGAAATTGCAATAGTGAAAAACAAGTTTGAGAATTTTCCATTACCAGTCCATGTAAAACTTGAATGTATATGTCCACCTTTTTAAATACAACACTCTCCCACCTAGGGCTGTTTATGGCTTACCCTAGGCTTATATGGCTTACATGTATTAAAAAGGAACGTTTGGACCTGGCAAAGGTTTCTTTTGCCTAGTCAAAATGCCTGTTTAAAACTGCACACACCGGCTATTGTGGCAGGTCTGGAGCATGTTTGAAAGGCTACTTAAGTGGGTGGCATAATCAGTGCTGCAGCCCTCTAGCAGCATTTCATTTACAGGATCAGAGTTCATATAGTACCACTTGAATAGGGACTTGCACGTAAATTAAAGGTGGCAGTTGGGTGTAAGCCAATTTCACCATATTCTAGGAGAGAGCATAAGCACTGGTTAGCAGTTGTAACATGCACAGAGTCCTAAGGCCAACAAAGAAAGATTCAGCAAACAGGAGGGTGAAGGCAAAAAGTTTGGAGATGACCCTGCAAAGAGGCCCAAGTCCAACAACTTTTAACAACATTTTCTTTTGCCATTAAAAATCAACAAATAGTGTTGAAAAGCATGCAACAACAAAGCAGTTTAGAATTGGCATGGCATAAGGGCAAGCATTATTTGATTCTGGATATTTCTTTGGGGGCCTAAACATCTTCTTTTTATTGGATAGCGCCCTTTCTGCCGTGTATGTTTAAGACGGGGTTGCCACTCCTAAATAAATGTACTCTTGAAGAGTTCCTATATATTTCCAAACACCTCCATGGAATCTTTGGGCCTCATTGAGATCTCCAAGATCACCATCTATACAAGGACACAAAGGGCCAGATTTACAAGGCCCTTGCTCCCCTTAGTGTTACATTTGTGGCAACATTTTTGCGCGCAAATGTGACGCTAAGGGGCCACTACCATAGTGCCATATTTACAAGATGGGGCAAATTAAGTTTGAGCCACCTTATAAACCCTTTGTGCCACATAAATCATAATATATGCAAAGGGGGCGTTCCCTCGTTAGAGGGTCGCTAAAAATAGCACCATTAAATCTGCAAGATTTCATTGCGCCATTTCTAGTGTCATTTTTAACGCTTGATTAGAGCCGGCATGAGTCTCCGATTGATATCAATGGGCTTCTTAACACTATACTGGATTAGCATTTTTTTTATTAGGCTAATCCAGTTTAGCGAGACAATAGCATCATAAAATGACGCTACTGCCCCTAACATGCGCCATGGTGCACCGTTTTGTAAATACGGCACTACCATGATGTAGTAGGTGACGCAAGGGGGCTTCAAGAAAAGTGGCGCTTTACTAGTGATGCACAACTTTCCTGTAAATGTGGCCCAAAGTCTCTTCAGTATTCTGATGGGTCCCCAAGTTTGGAAAGTTATAGAGTCAGAGTTGATATGTATTCAGCACTGCACTGACTTTTGCAACTAGTGGAATTTCAAATTTTGTGTAGGGAACTGATGCTCAACCCTGAGGGTCACAGTGCATAAAATGACTGATTGACATTTGATAATACTTCAAATTTGAAAAAAGTCAATTGTTACAATTAGGGTCTCTGGTTGCCAGTCAGCTTGCACTCTGTCCAAACAGAAACCCTCACTCTAGTCAGGGCAATGAAGGTACACACCCGAGATAGCCCCTGCTCACTGCCTTGGTAGCTTGGCACAAGCAGTCACGCTTTCTCACAGGCAATGTGTAAAGTATTTGTACCAACACACACAGTAATACAGTTAACTCACTGCAAAATGGACACCACACCAGTTTAGAAAAATATGTAATATTTATCTAAATCAAACAAGACCAAAATGACAAAAATCCAACATACACAAGTCAAGATATGAATTTTCAAAAGAATAAGAGTCTTACTCTATAGAAAAGTGGAAACATTGATTTTACACAAAGTATCTGGTTTGCATCCAAAATAAAGCCGCACAGGCGAGTGTGCGTCAGAAAAGTAAGTGATGCGTTGTTTCCTTACTCGCAAGTGAGGCTGTGCGTTGTTTCTTCTCTGGTCGGGTAGGCGATGCATCATTTTTCTCTCCTGCAAGAGAGCAATGCATCGATTTCTGGACAGGGCACCTCGGACCTGCGCAGGTTCATGATTACTTTGACACCCAGCGACGATGCGTATGAGATCTGGTCACCCAGTGTTAGAAAACCACACTGTGTGGGGTTTCCATCATTATCAGTAGTCGCAAGCGGGTGTTGCATCGTTTCTCCAGCTGCGATGCATCGATCTTCCAGCCGCAATGCAAGTGGAAAGTCAATTTTTGCCACACAGCAAGTGGTGCATCGTTTTTCAGCCGTGTTGCAGGTGGTGTGTCGATAATTTCCTTGCACAGTGTTCTGTGCATGGATTTCAGTTCTTGTTCTACCAACTTCACCTCTCAAGGGCCCAGGGACTGGATGGGGCGCCACTTGGCAGGGCAGGAATCTCTGCAGAGAGTCTGGGTGCTGCCGAGGAAGACTTCGAGGGCCCTGAGACTTCAAAACAGGAGGCAAGCTCAGTTCAAGCCCTTGAAGATTCTTCTCAAGTCCAGTCTTTGTTCTCTTTCAGGCAGAAGCAGCAACTGCAGGCCAATCCAGCAAAGCATGGTCACAGGCAAAGGGGCAGTACTCCTCCTCCAGCTCTTCAGCTGTTCTCCTTGGCGGAGGTTCCCCTTAGTTCCAGAAATAATCTGAAAATCTGGGGGTTTGGGTCCACCACTTATACCCTTTTCTGCCTTTGAAGTTCAAAGGAAAGTCTCTGTTGTTTACAGGGTCCTTCCTTGCCCAGGCCAGGCCCCAGACACACACCAGGGGGTTGGAGACTGCATTCTGTGAGGTCAGGCACAGCCCATTCAGGTGTAAGTGACCACTCCTCCCTCCACTCTTGCTCAGATGGCCCCTCAGGATATGCAGTCTACACTCCAGCTTCCTTTGTCTCACTGTCTAGAGGGGTTCACAAACAGCCCAACTGTCAGTCTGACCCAGACAGGGAATCCACAAACAGGCAGAGTCACAGAATGGTTTATGCAAGAAAATGCTCACTTTCTAAAAGTGGCATTTTCAAACCGACAATTTAAAAACCAACTTTGCCAAAATATGTATTTTTAAATTGTGAGTTCAGAGACACCAAACCCCAAATTTCTATGCTCCCAAAGGGAAACTGCACTTTAAAGTTATTTAAACGCAGCACCCATGTTAACCTATGAGAGAGATAGGCCTTGCAACAGTGAAATACGAATTTGACTGTATTTCACTGTTAGGAAATGTAAAACACATCAGTACATGTCCCACCTTTAACATACACTGCACCCTCCCCACGGGGCTACCTAGGGCCTACCTTAGAGGTGCCTTACATGTATAAAAAGGGAAGGTTTGGGCCTAGCAAGTTGGTAGGCTTGCCAGGTCAAATTGGCAGTTCAGAACTGCACCCACAGACACTGCAGTGGCAGGTCTGAGTCATTTTATAGGGCTACTCATGTGGGTGGCACAACCAGTGCTGCAAGCCCACTAGTAGCATTTGATTTAAATGCCCTGGGCACCTCTAGTGCACTTTACTGGGGACTTACTAGTAAATCAAATAGTAACTCAAATATGCCAATCATGGAAAAATCAATTACACATATAATTTACACAGGCGCACTTGCACTTTAGCAGTGGTAAAGTGCCCAGAGTATCAAAAACAGCAAAAACAGAGTCCAGCACACAGTCAACACATGGGAAGCAGAGAAAAATAAAGACAGGGGAGACCACGCCAAGGATGCCAGGTCTAACAACAAATGTTCCAAAGTGGGTTTTTTTAAAGAAGTAAATTGCCCTTTTATTGTTTGTTGAAAAGGATTTCAATAGATCTCCAATTCTGTGTCTGAAGCATATTTGATACCTATTAGGAATCAGAAGATCTAAATACTTGAGAAGGAAAATAAGATGATCTCATCTTCGATCAACAGAAGGGCTCTTTTCCTAGACTGTTCAATTGCAAAGGCAAGAAACCTTAAAGGTCACTCTCTTCCTGATGAAACGTAGGGGTGGGCAGAACTCACAAAGTTTTACTCTGCAGAATTTTGCAGAGTTACATAAAAACTCAGCGAGATTCAGTGGAGTTCCACCCATCCCAATATTATGAACCCATAATTAGCTCACATGCCTCACTTACCTACCAGGCGCCAATCGGAGGCCTACCCCAGCTTACAAGCCTCTGCTACTTCCGCACAGAACCCACAGGTGCAACTTAGGAGGGCCAAGCTCTTCTCCAGGTGAAAGGTACTCTTTCACTGCAAAACTGGCTTGTATAGTGTTCATACAGAAGTGCACTCAGTGAGATGTAGTCCAAATAGCAAACATTGCAACCTACAAGGCATGATTGGCTCTGCAAATGTGCATCGATCATGCCATGTAAGTTCTTGTTAAACTACTCATAACCAAACGCAACTCTGCAGCTGGTTTCTTTCAGTCCTGCAACAGCGCCACCCCTGTTGGTACTGTGGCCCACCACTGGTACAGGCTTACTGGTTTCCCAGAAGGGCGCCAGCTTCGGCCATAACACCAGATCGTCTCTTCAAGAGATGAATGGTTATGTAGCATTGGGAAAGGAGCAGTGTGTAATCCAAGTGAGGGCAACATGTAGGTTAAAATATTTATTTGCAACAACTGCTGCCTAAAACTTTGTTTACTGAAAAAATGTTTTTGGAGTAGGGAAAAGGTAGTATCAGTGTAGAGCACAAGTGGGAGCTGTTAATAGCTGCATTTTACAACATTTACATATACTTAAACACATTTTTGTGAAAACTACATAAGAACTTCTGCACAAAGAAATAAATCATAACGCACACCTGACAAAGGTACGTCCCGGATGGTGTAGCAGAACATCTAGTGCAGTTGAGTTCAGGCAAGCCAAAGCCTGCTCAGTCAATGAACCATTATATCTGAATGTTCTCTCCTTCATGAGTAGAACTACCAAAAGGAATCCTCATCCTAAGAAACACCAGGGCCCATATTTATACTTTTTTTGCGCCGCATTTGCGTCATTTTTTGACGCAAAAGAGGCGCAAACTTACAAAATATATGCCCATATTTATACTTTTTTAACGCCGCATTTGCGTCATTATTTGACGCAAAACCGGCGCAAACTTACAAAATACAATTGTATTTTGTGAGTTTGCGCCGTTTTTGCTTAAAAAAACAACGCAAATGCGGCGCTAAAAAAGTATAAATATGGGCCATAATTGTATTTTGAAAGTTTGCGCTGTTTTTGTGTCAACAAGCGGCGCAAATGTGGCGCTAAAAAAGTATAAATGCGGGCCCAAATTACTTCCTTATACTAGGACTGATGCTTCATTATCCTGTTTTATCACTGCTGGATATCTACCTTAGGATTTACATTGTGCTCTCGAATTTCCCATGTCAGCTAATGACCTTGGAATACCAGTAGGGCAAAACTCCATCAGCATTCCATGGTGAAAAGACTATATGGAATTTTAATGGCTGCAAATGAGCACTGAACTCATTGAACTTTATTTACCTTATTCATGCTCAGCAGGAGCAACTTTACAATTGGACGTCTATGCCTTTTATGTCTATTGCCATTTTTAATTGAGTACACTTTATCAGGAATCTTTTGGTTCACCTTTACCATGTGACCACTGACTCCACAAAGCACTAAGGGCCATATTTATACTTTTTGACGCAAAACTGCGCTAACGCAGTTTTGCGTCAAAAAAATTTGCGCCGGCTAACGCCATTCTGAAGCGCCATGCAGGCGCCGTATTTAATCAATGACGTTAGCCGGCGTTAGCCGGCGTTAGCCGCCGGCGCTGCCTGGTGTGCGTGAAAAAAAACGACGTACACCAGGCAACGCCGGCATAGGGGATATGGAGCTTGGGCGCCAAAAAATGGGGCAAGTCAGGCTGAGGCAAATTTTTCGCCTCAACCCAATTTGCGCCATTTTTTTCGACTCTCAACCCCCATAGAAATGACTCCTGTCTTAGCAAAGACAGGAGTCATGCCCCCTTGCCCAATGGCCATGCCCAGGGGACTTCTGTCCCCTGGGCATGGTCATTGGGCATAGTGGCATGTAGGGGGGGCACAAATCAGGCCCCCCTATGCCACCCAAAAAAAAATACTTACCTGAACTTACCTTAATGTTCCTGGGATGGGTCCCTCCAGCCTTGGGTGTCCTCCTGGGGTGGGCAAGGGTGACAGGGGGTGTCCCTGGGGGCATGGGAGGGCACCTCTGGGCTCCTTCCGAGCCCACAGGTCCCTTAACGCCTGCCTTTTCCAGGCGCTAAAAAACAGCGCAAAAGCGGCCGTACGTAATTTTTTTTGACCCACCCAATCCCGGGCGTGAATTTTGCCCAGGAGTGTAAATACGGCGCACATGCCTCGGAGTCAATTTTTTAGACGGGAACGCCTACCTTGCATCTCATTAACGCAAAGTAGGTGTCCACGCTAAAAAATTACGCAAACTCCATGGACTTTGGCGCTAGACGCGTCTAACGCCAAAGTATAAATATGGAGTTAGTTTTGCGGCGGAATTGCGTTAAAAAAAACGATGCAATTCCGGCGCAAACGGAGTATAAATATGCCCCTAACTTCCCTGTAGACCTGTCATATAAATTGTGTTATGATAACTAATGTGTCCTAATTTCTCCTTTGCCTATATGTCTGTAAAAAAGTTCAATACCGGTGTTTCTCTGAATCTTTGTGTACAATGTGAATAGTCTTTCGAATAGAAAGGAGAAATTACTATTTTTAACTTCCTAAACATATTTTGGGTCTTAGTGATACTTGATTGCACGTTGTTGCCTTTCTAGAAAATTTAAAGTGAGCATCATTCGTGTGTCACGAAGAACATTACACGTTTCCGAGAGCCCATAATTACACAACCTGCATAAAGTGTAATAGAACGTTTGAAGGAATTTGAAATTAATGCGTATATGTTTGATATTCAAGGACATCAACCTAAACTGCATGCAGGAGAATCTCTATTGTTTATCGGATATTGTTAGAGCAAGACCTGCTTTCCACTCCTGCTTTCTTTACTACTGTGTAGCAGCTGCTTTTAGCTGTTGGTATGGTCGCGAGACCAGGTTGCTTGGCATAGAGGACTACAACATTAACATCTAGGTAGACATTATACTATGACTGCTCCCGGAAGCTGGGAACGATATCTTTTAAGGTGCGGTGCATCTATAATATAAAAGTGTAGAGCAGTTTGACTGGGGTGAACTCACCCTGAAATTGTACCAAGTCTTTAGTTTTTCTGCTAAGCAATAGTCGCCCGTAGACTTCATTCTCAAACCCATGCGTTTAAGAAATCCCCTTGGGTACAGCTGTACCTGGCAGCCGGGGATTCTGTTCTACTGATGCAAGCCTAATCATGTGAGATTACAGGATGGCAAAAATGCCTTTGTAGGAACTATAAGCATGTTATGTAAAACATACAAGAGTCTAGGAAGAAACAGCGTCTTCATCACAGTGATTAAAAAGTCTAGGGAAAGCAGAAATGTATTCCATCTGGCAATAGGGTTAACTAAGCTGTTTATAGTGGCCTGGTAGCTATCTTTAAACACTGCTGCAGTATTGCGGTGGACTATTATTCAGATATCTCACTGGTTCTTCTACTCATTTAGATTCTTCCAGTGGAATGAGGAGAGAACCTTTGACTGAGCATGTCACCCAAGGGTGGGTGAGGGTTTTCGTCCTTTACAAATACAATTCTTTTTTTCAGTGACAGAGAGACCATTTGGGGCCGGTCCACTGGAATGGGCAGTAATAACCAGAGATCAAGTGCATTTGTGTGTATTTGTTCATGTAGATAGGAGACCATTATATCTAATCTTTTATTTTAATCTGCTATGACCCTCTTAGTGTCTTGTGTTGCTCAAGTGCAATAGGTTCAAAATGTTCATCAAAAAGAAGAATTGATCTTGAGGTAGCTGTGTAGAGTTTCCATATACTTTTTTGATATTTTGGATACTGGTACATTTGGCTATCCTGGTGTTTCGTCAGTTGTTACACCTGGAGCATCCAGGTCTTAACACCTGGCTCTCAGCATGGTCCTTTTCTAGTCTAGAATTTGTGTTGTCTTTCATATTGAATATCCATCACTCTACAGCATCAATTCTGTGGGGCGTGTTTATCAGGTCTTCAGATATCCTATTTATTCAGTTTGTTATGACTTTGACTTTCCCATCAATAGTTTGTAGGCTGTGCCTCTTGTTTCTCAGCGTTTCCTTGATGTCCTGGTTTTCTGCTGGGCTCTGGGCCACTAACTCCTCTGTTTCCACCGCAGTTTGATTGCTGTTTATATTATGGTTGGAGCATCTGGGGGGAACAATTCTAGACTATCTGGCATCTGCATTTTTCATCATGCAGTTGAGATGCCATAAGGGGAGTTAACTAAAAATTGCATTTCCAGGCAGAAACATGGCACTGTTCTACATCAGAGGAAAACAGATTAGGAGGGTCATTCTGACCCTGGCGGCCGGTGGCCGCCAGGGCCACCGACCACGGGAGCACCGCCGACAGGCTGGCGGTGCTCCAATGAGCATTCTGACCGCGGCGGTTCAGCCGCGGTCAGAAGCGGAAAGTCAGCGGTCTCCCGCTGACTTTCCGCTGCTCATTGGAATCCTCCATGGCTGCGGAGCGCGCTCCGCAGCCATGAGGATTCTGACCCCCCCTACCGCCATCCAGTTCATGGCGGGAAAGCCGCCATGAACAGGATGGCGGTAGGGGGGGTCGCGGGGCCCCTGGGGGCCCCTGCCGTGCCCATGCCAATGGCATGGGCACGGCAGGGGCCCCCGTAAGAGGGCCCCAAAATGTATTTCACTGTCTGCCTTGCAGACAGTGAAATACGCGACGGGTGCAGTAGCACCCGTCGCACCTTCCCACTCCGCCGGCTCGATTACGAGCCGGCATCCTCGTGGGAAGGTCGTTTTCCCCTGGGCTGGCGGGCGGTTTAACTGGAACCGCCCGCCAGCCCAGGGGAAAACTCGTAATACCCGCCGCGGTCTTTTGACCGCGGCGCGGTAATTTGGAGGGCGGGATCCTGGCGGGCGGCCTCCGCCGCCCGCCAGGGTCATAATGAGGCCCAGAGTCTTTAGTGCTATAGTTGCATACCACAAGATATACAATCATGGAGGATAATCAGCAAGACAGGTCAAGGCATTCTGGGCTCACAGAGGGGTTAAAATGTAATATTCTCCCCCAAGGCTCCACATGCAATACAATAAAATTGTTGATCAGGATGCCACAAATCTCATTTAAGAATAAAGGCCAAAAATTCCTCATGGCACAATGTATGGTGAGCTGGCCTCCAGAGCAAGTGTAGCACTTTATAAAAGCTTGACAGGTACTATTGTCAATAAAGTGCACAATAGATTCTCTCCCGGCGGAGCTTACCAGGTTTCATAGGTCTCTGCATCTGGTTGGCTCTGACCCGACATTTGAGTACAAAGGTCACCAGAATATATAAATGTCTACCAGGTTTGTCAACCTCAGTCGGTAGCTCCTTACTGAATGGCTCAGGTGTGGGTAGATGGGACCTCGCAATTTTGACCCCTCAAAATTTATCTCTATCAGAATGCCCAAAATTAGATGAATTGGAGACAGTGCTAAACCTCGGTTTCATGAGGCAATGTGTCCTTGAGATAAGCCATATCCCAACACATAAAAAAATTAAAAATGTAGTCAATTAAGTGAAAGGGCCCACCCAATGGCTGAGTTCTAAATCAGTGGATATTTTGAAGAGTTTTCTTACAAAAATTCAAAAGTGATGCAAAACAGAATCAACACCATGAAGGCTTTCAACACTAAAGGGCATATTTACAAGAAAGCGGTGCATTAGTCCTTGCTTCGCCCTGAGCCACCCTAACATTACCATGGTAGATGTGTATTCACAATGCAGGGCGCCATGACGCACGTTAGCACAATAGCGTTATAGTTTATGACATTATTGTGGTTCTTTTCTAGATTAGCACCATAAATTATGGTGCTAGTCTAGCAAAGCACAGGGGGGCCCATAGGTTATTTTGGGAACATCAGTTTAACGCCTTCCCTGAGCAGGCATTAAAAATGACGGGAGAAATGTCACAGTGAAATCTTGAAAATTTCACTGCACCATTTTTTTGGGCCTCCCTGCTATGCATACATTATACCTGGAGCAGGGATAATGTGGCATGTATAATGTGGTGCAAGGGGTTGTAAAGTGGCGCAATGTATGCATTGCACCACTTTGCAAATATGACACACGGTGGGGGACTCCACAAATTAACCCTAGGGTGGTGCAAGGAGGCACAAGGGGCTTGTAAATATGCAACTATAACACAACTAGCATGGGGATGTTTCAGACAGGTCACTCTGGCCTGTTCCAGAAGTAATTAGTACGCTTTAGGCGGTCTACTTCAATGACATGGAAAGTGGTAGTGACATTTGAGTGCTTGAGGGGCAAGTGGGGGAGTTCCCTTTACGGACTAGGTGGTCTCACACACATTATAGTGTCATGCTTCATCAGTTGACCACCTGGCCCCACCCAGGTAAGATGATACCTCCTGGGCGGACTCAATCACGTTGTTAAATGAATTCTGAGGGAGTGCTGAGATTTTATCTTTCTGATAAAACGGGGATCCAGTGAAGGGAAAATAGATACTTACAATTACCTCACAAATCACCTATAAGATATGATACTTTAATGAAGGTGTTTGTTGGTAAGATTAAAAGCAGTATGTGACAGCCTTGAATACAATGTGAGGGGTTGATATACTCCCAATACTCTCTTCTTGTGTAACAGTAACTTGTAAATATGCTCCTTAGAGCATTATAGAAAAGTGCAAATCGAAAATTATTTTAAGACACGAGTGAGCAACAAAATCAAAAGAGAAACTAACAGCATTCCTAGCAGGAAAGTCTTCTCACTCACTCCCAAAATTGATGGTTTTTAAACATTATTTTTGCATATCAGATTACCAAAACTGCAGTTTCATCATGGTGTGTTCAAATATGTTACATTCTACAAAGCACAGTTCTATTAAACGTCATATTGCCTTAGCATATAAGCACTATCCCAGTACAGGAATATTGATTCTGCCCATTTGTGAAGGAGCTCCCGTCACATTCCCCTCCTTACCTGGCGTGTCGCTCGGTCTAGAAACTGATTGCTTTCCCTCCACTCAATCCACACAGCTCCTGGAAAAAGAAGTGAAGGAAAACAGATGTCAGGAGGGCAGGGATATAAAAACAACAACAATGACAAAGGACTTTTGCTTGCAGGAACGGAGACCCGGAAGTAACTTCTCAACCAATTAATTTCATGCGATGCACCGAAGATATCAACCAGAAGGTGGGTGGAACCCGGAAGTAAAAGGGTGAGAGAAAATAGAGTGTGGAGGCAAAGGAGCAGAGAGAACATGAAGGAGAAAAGGAACACATAAAAAGCAGATATATCAAGAAGCAAGAACAACATAGCAGAGGTGTGTCGGATAAGGGTTGTGAAACCCCCTTGGCTTCACACCAGACACAACGCAACCCGACGGAGGAAGCCAACCGGGAAGACACCGATGGGAGAGAGGAGGACGAGACCTGGACGGAAGAATGGTGGTGTCCATCGCCTCCTGACTACGTGCTGACCCCGCCACAACTGAGGGAGAGTTGTGGCCCTTGCGGTGAGTGAACCGGGGGCAGCAGTGAATATTACAGTCAGGGTTTATTTTGTGGTATATTTTCAGTTTTTTAAATTTCTGTTCTGGTGTGAGTTTTTTTCTTTTTCCTTTTCTTCTGCGTTTTTCTTTTTTTTTCTCTGGCTTGCATCTGAGACCTCTCCTTTTTTTCTTCTCTACGCCATGTAGATCGGGGAGAGGGGAGTGTTCTGCTGAAGACATGCAGCATCTACTCCAGTCACCATGGTGTTCTTGTGCATGAATGCTAAACCATTCCCCAGTGTATGAGAGCTTATCCACCCCTCCCATGGGCATAACCCTAACACTCTGTTCAACAGATGAATGACACCACATGGGTGCATACTATAATAGATAACAACTTACTGCAGTGTCTCTTCTATTCCCGAGGATGACGGCAGGAGATTGGTCGAATTCTAAGGGAAGAAAAGAGAAGAAGATAAAACTGTCACTCCCAGGTCACAATTGAACCACAGACATGGGACTCTAAGGAAGTAAAAAAAAACAAGAGAAGCATTGTTATTGTTGCAGTGAACACATACATACTTGCAATAAACGTCAAAATTCAACCCAGACCTAAAACTCCTAAGCCTTATTCCCGACCCACCCTTCGACACCATTCTATACCAATGACATCTGGAGATGGTAGAACAAACTAAATGCATGAACGATAGCAAGTTACTAAGACTGAATAGGGTACAGTGAGCTAGTGGAAGGACCTCAAGGTATGTATCATTTTTGTTACTGGGTCATGGAAAAACTCTTTGAGAACAGCATGAACATTGACAATGGAATTAAACAAACACATTTGTGCTTGTCTGCAGTAATAACAAACAGTAAATTGTTCAGTGGGCAGAGAGGAGAGGCATCAATTTTGAAGAAGAAGGCTGTTGGGCCCTATTTGAGGCCAGGTTAATAAAGGTCAGGAAAAAAGACTTCCATGGAAATTCATTTTAAAGACAACTGTACTATATCAGTGTACACATGTGGAGTCAGGTGTAATTCACATTCTGCATATTGTTAATAATGTACAAAACCATAAATGCACAAAATTTCTCAACAGTTCCCCCCCTCTGATTATTCTATAATCACTAAGAAGAAACAATGAATCTAACTGGTCGGCAGTTATCACATTGTGTGCATCACTTTCTGTTTCTTTCACATGGATTCTTTCATTAATTTTGTGTGATTGTAAACACAATCTCTGGCATCATTTCAAATTCTTGCTGCTTTTTTAACAATCCTCTTTTCTCCTGACACCAATATTTTAGAAACAAACATTGGGAACTTTTAAACATAAGAAACAGGACAATTACACAAATCAATACAATTATTACAGGGATTAGGAAGAGCCTAAAAGACCCCCTCACAAGCTAGCATGCCAGTCTCCAACCTTAATAAACCCCTTTCCGATCTCACTAACCCACAAACCTACTTTTTCCCACAAGCCTTTCTCTTCTAAGGTTGGATTTCACAAGAAATGATAACATTATTTTGAACATAAGTATTAATAACCCAACTGTTATACGATAGGAAGGTGCAACACACCCTAACCTTCAAAACCCTGCAAACACTGCCTTCCTTCACAAGAAGGCTATCTAGTGCTAATCAGTTTTGCATGTTCATCTGCTGCACTGACTGCTACTAGTTCAGAATTAATATGTGTTAGAGCACTCGCAGGGTTAGCAGCAAGCCAGTCCACAAGCGTAGGCATTAGTCAAACCTTCACATCATTCATAGCCACACTTATCGACGGAATCATAGCACATAATATATATAATGCTACCTGCCCAAAACTAAGTTTCACTCTCTTCAAACCAATAGCACCATTCACTCCACGCACATGATAAACTCGAGGAAACACCAAAGTAAATTATAACAAACCCACCCAAATACGACTCGTCTTCATCTGAACAGCACACATACTCCCATTTAGTCAGGTTAGTATTACGATTAATTTGTGCAACTGTATTCAGAAAATTACTATATTTTAATCCATTTTTAACATTTTGAGAAAGAGGAAGGTTTTAAAGTGAGACTTTGAAACCCCACAAAACAGGTAATGGAAACTTATTTCTATTAAATATACTAATAAACACAAAATGAGTCAGTGAGTAGGACATCACATGGGACATCGGAAGCTGTAGATATGTTGCACCTTAACCTGAAGAAGAGGGAGAAAAGTACACAAAACCATTCTTGACCTACATAGTATCTACATATTCATTCAACATTTTAGTTTAAATATTATCATGAAATCCTCTAAGCTTTAACTATGTGTCAATATATTAGATCCAACATCATTATGCACAACAATAAACCAACTAAAATTGGTAGTGTCTTTAGCCAACAGTTGTGCAGCATTTACAATATGCCATTTCTATCAAGATCAAAAACAAAAGTGAATGTGAAACTTCAAAAATCAGAAAAAAATTGTTTCAAAGCAATAATAAAATGTTTTTGTTTTATCTTTCTTTCAAAATAATAATCAAAATCAAAATAGTCTTCACATTTTTTCTCAAACAACGTTTTTGATTCAGTTTATCCAGGTCAAATTCTCAAACTCTTTTCTTCATCTGGATTTGTTCGGATTTTTAGAACTGATTTCACCACTGTCAGTCTTTTCTCTCAGAGTTCAGAGTGGTTCTTCTTCTTCCAGTTCATTTTTAAAAATGAATTGGCAACAGTTTTTTGGATCCCAGTTATCTGTATCTGACTCTTCTTCTTCTTCTTCTTCTTCGGACCGAGACACTAGATATACCCATTCAGGTGAAGAATGGTTTCTGTTTGGAATTACCTTTTTGCTGGTCATTTTGCAACTGACAACTCACTTTCACTGTTTTCTGAGTCAATTTCAATTACTTCAGTTTCTTTCTTGATTGTCTTTAGTCTTTCATTCTGCCAGTACTTTCTCTTGAGGGTTCTATTTACTGCCCTTCTTGTCTCAGTTCTTGGATCCTCACTTGTGACTACTGTTGAATCATCTGTACTCACTGATGGACGTGTGCTTTGATCAACATCAGCAACTCAAATTGTTGTGACCTGCCCTCTCCCTCTGGGGATTTTAGGAACTCAAATTTTCAACTTCGGGCCTTTTGCTGGTCAGATGAGGGACCTTCTTCTTACTGCCACTCATAACTTTGTAACAGCTCTTCTCTCTGACCCTCAAATTGAAAATGGCCACTGCTATCATTACCTTCACCTGGATCTTCACTTTCATCAGTAGCTTGAACTTCACAGGTTTCAAAATATTAAGCCCTCTGGACCATGCTTCGAACTTTAGCTTGACTCTGTGACTCACTGGTAGTTGTTGTCACCACTTCTTCATCTGCCTCCTTCATACTTCTTGTGTGAGCAGGTTACATCCACTGTGGGACCAACTGTGGGACCACAAAACATTTCAGAGCAGTGTTAGGGTGTTATTCCAACTTTGGAGGAAGTGGTAATCTGTCCCAAAAGTGACGGTAAAGTGACGGATATACCACCAGCCGTATTACGAGTCCATTATATCCTATGGAACTCGTAATACGGCTGGTGGTAAATCCGTCACATTTGGGACGGATTACCACCTCCTTCAAAGTTGGAATAACCCCCTTAGTCTTAAATTATGGCTTTGAATGACTCCCTTCAGTACTCATCCAAACACAATTTGCAGACATGTTTCTTGATAAGAACCCAATCCTTTCCTGGATTACTGAGTGACACTGAGGCCCAGATTTAAGAGGGCTTTGCGCCATTCTAACGCCACATTAGCATCATTTGTTTATGCTAATGTGGCATTAGAAGGCTAAAAACGCACGCCATGTTTACAAAGTGGCGCAATGAATGCATCGCGCCACTTTTTAACCCTTTATGCCACATTATGCCTGCACCAGGAATAATGTATGCAAACGGGGACTTCCCCTATTTGGGGGGCCAAAATATGGCACAAGGAAATCTAAGAGATTTCCTTGAGCCATTTTTCTTCCACTTTTAATGCCTGCTCAGGGCAGGCGTTAATAGGAGGCTTCCATTGTTTTCAAAGGGCCTCTGGGTGCTTTGCAGGATTAACATCAAAATGTTTTACGCTGATGCTGCAAAGCGCCGGACTAGCGTAAAAAATTATGATGCTAGTACCCCTGACTGCTGCCATGGTGTGCCATTTTTTAAATACGGCACAAACATGGTGGCGTTAAGGGGGCGCTAAGGGGTGCAAGAAAAGTGGTGCTGCACTAGGCGCAGCGCCACTTTTCATAAATCTGTTCCTGAGTTTCTTTTGTCAATTCTGTTGCCAAATTCATGTGATCAGAAACAGATTTCACCATATCAACCAGACCTTTGCAGTAATCCAAGACAAAGTCATCAGTCATTGAAACAAATAAAGTTGAAGGAATGTAGGCATATTTCATTGCTCTGCCTATTTGTACTTCATGGAGCTAGAGACCCGTCTTTTTATCTGGGGTACTTCTATACTAATACTCATCTGGACAAAAGAAAGGGCATCAGGCCATTTCAAACTAGTGGAGGCACACACTTTGACCAGCTTGTTTTTAACTATCTATTGAACCTCTCAACAATATCAGATGATTACGAACAATAACTACAATGGAAACCCTTGAAAGGCTGGGCAAATCGATTTCAAACCACCATATTTAAAATGGGAAAAACAATCCAACTCATTAGAAGTTGATGGGTCAAAACAGGGAATTATCTCCCAGAACAGAGCTTGGCAACTTTCAAACTGCTTGTTCTCCGAGTGTGGTATGCATCAACCCATTTAGAGAATCACCAGACAATCACGAGAATGGACTTAAGGCCTTTGTTAACTGCCATCTCAATGAAATCTACCTAAGTCTCATAAATGGGCCATCCAATTTGCCGATATGATTTATGAGTACATTCGATTTTTTCCTTGATTGGTTCTCTGAAAAATTAAACATCTGGGGCACAAATCTTCTGAAACCATTCTAAATGTGGAATCTGACCAGTACTTATTGAATGTTTGTGGGACAAAATATCTGTCTGAGTGTGACTGATTACTTAAATACCTATTCAGGCAATTCGACATTGAATCCGGTGAATATATTTATACTCAGGAATGCAACTATCTTGATAGTTATTTTTGTAATCCAACACATCCCACCTTCACTTCTTGTCCTCTGAAGAATCCTCCAGGAGGTCCCTCTATTCACTCAAAGAAGGTTGTACAATTACAATTTTCTGCATTTTGTATTATAATTTTTATTTGATTGATTTTGTTCAACTACTGTATCACAGCTTCATTTCCAAGTGCACAGTATCTCACTACCTAGTTGCATATTTATTTCCCAGCATGATTGTTGGATTTGTCCCTTTTAGAAGGGTCACCCCAGACCTTTTGACTTCTAGCCTACTGTTTTCAAATTTTTATTTTTGTTGTCATTAGTACACTTTATCACATCCAATTTGCACATTTATTTTGCTTATAAGTCCCAAGTAATGTTACACTTTGTATAGCCTGGAGCTGTACATAACATTTTTACTAGTGGGCCAGCAACACTTATTGTGCCATCCACTTAAGTAACCCTTTAAAACATGTCTCTGGCCTGCTATTGCAGGCTGGGTGCAGTTTTACACTGCCAATTCAACTTTCCAAATTAAACCTTTTTTTTAGGCCTAAACCAACCCTTTCTAATACATATACGTTACCCCTAGTGTAGGCCCTAGGCAGCCCCTATGGCAGGGAACATTGTGCTTAAAAGGTAGGACAAGTGGTTTTAGGTTTTACATGTCCTGGTAGTGAAAAGCACTCAAATTAATTTTTCTCTGCTGTGAGGTCTACCTCTCCCATAGGATAACATTGGGTTACAGTATTACATTTGATAAGCGCAAACCTTTGTTTGGGAATGGGTATAAATATCATGTTTAATCTCAAAAGAATGATTTAAAATCCTCTTCAATGACAAGGTCAGATTTGAATCACAATTCTGTAAATGCCACTTTGAGAAAGTTGTCATTTTTCTAGTCGAAACTACTTGTTGCCTGCAGCCTGTGTCCTTGGTCAGATGACTGTGATTAGTTGGTAGTTCGCCTTTGTATATTCCTCCCAGAAAGTGAAACAAATTGGGGCTATCTGTTGGAAGGATGGGTAATCCTGCCAGGATGGGTGGGGTTGAGCTGTTGCCTCCCCCACTTATATTTCAAAGGGCTGCCTCCAGCAAACTCACAAAGGAACTTGACACTAGTCATTTGCCACCCTAGACCACTTGAATCCTGGGCAGTGCAAGGAATTTTCAGAACCAGGTGTGGGGTCAGCCTAGATATTTTCCCCATTTCAAAGGTTGGCACCAAATATAAATACTGGATCCGCAGTCCCTCTCTTCATTACATGGACTTGTGGAAGACCCCAGAAGGACTGCCTCGTACTTCAAAGGACTGGCCTTCTGCTTGAGGCCTGCTTTGTACCGCAGAGGACTGTCCTGATACTACCAGAGGACTGCTCTTCTGCTTTAAGCTTGCCTCATACCCTCAGAGGTCTGCCCTCATGTTTGAGGCCTACCCTGCCGCTTGATCCCAGGATTACCAGAGTGACTCCAAGAGGTAGTTGGCTGGCCTCCTGTGTGAGCTACAAAGACTTAGCAAGCTCTAGAGATCTGGAACCCAGTACGTGGCCTCTGCCTGGAGTCATTACTGACCCCACACCCAAGTGCCCATCCAGTCCTTGACCATTGTAAGTGGTGCTAAAGCTGCTTCTCCAGCAAAATCAGAAACTTGTGTCTTCGAAATTTTTCCACCAAAAAGTTGCCTGAGAACCATCAGGAGAACGGTCCCCACCTGCTTGCTGAGCCACCAGAGGTGCATCGCCAGATGGCCTGACTTCGTGGTAGCTCCTACTACTTTCTTCTGCGCAGTAGAAACTCCTGTTTAGCAGATCCTTGTGGAGCATTAATCAGCTCCACCCTGCAGCTTCGTCCTGCTAGAGATTTTCAACTTCTAAAAAAGAGAAAATACTTCATTCAGCGGCTTCCCGGTGACAAGAACCTCCTCCTCCCGGAACTCCATTGGCTGCCTTGCCCGGCTGTACTGCCCCTTTTGAGGAACTTTTCTTTCTTGGCTGCAAGGACTACCAAGCACTTCCCGCAGAATTCATTGGTCAATCATTTAGACAATGATGGGCTTCATTCATTTCTCTGCTTCTTTTAAGTTGTTGTAGTGTTTAAATCTACAGAAGACTGTGGGCCTGATTCTAACTTTGGAGGACGGTGTTAAACCGTCCCAAAAGTGGCGGATATACCACCTACCGTATTACGAGTTCCATAGGATATAATGGACTCGTAATACGGTAGGTGGTATATCCGCCACTTTTGGGACGGTTTAACACCGTCCTCCAAAGTTAGAATCAGGCCCTGTATCTGGTTTTACATTTATCTTAACAGTCTTTTCACTTTTTATCACTCCTACCTTTTTTGCTGTGAAATCCTATTCCTCTTCTTTAATAGTATGTTTTAAATCTTGCTGTTATTCAAATCACAAAGTATGCAGTTTCTGCTATTAACTGCTTCAAGACTTTTTTGACCCAGGAGGTGCTCAGCCAGAATATGAAATGATTGTGGTTGTTAATGAGGAGAGGCCCAGGAACAAAGGAGTTCTGTTGCTCAGGATCAAGAGCCCTCACACATCCCTTTGGGTGTCACACTTCATCCTCGGGCTAGGTCCTTGTTGGGCCAGTGCTGCAATGCCCACCCGGACCCTCAATGGGGGCACTTTGCCAGAGGTCTTTTCTGTATGCCAAAAATTAAGTGGATGGATCAGGTGCTCAGGTGATAGATTGGTGAAGAAGGGAGGTGGGAGTGAAATAGATACCCCAAAGCTAAATTTTGTTAATGAGGGCTCCCTTGTTATGATTAAATCCACTGCTTGATACAATAGTCAGAAGCGGTATTAAAATTGTGTCAAAATGGTCAACATGTTTCTTGCCTAGGAACCTAGCACACATTGAAAACTGAGCAGGCAGACTTAGACCGTGCAAATGCCCAGTGGCACACTGAGACTCATTTACATAAGCACACTATGCTACTGTCTGGGTTTCAAGATATAGCGGAGTGTGAAACACACTACTTGGGGAAGTATGCAAGGTCACACTGTTATGGGGAATAGGAAATGGACGGGTCGAACATTTACCAGACTGCTGAGATCACCCAGGGGAGCATCATATATATCAGAACTGCAGCGACCAGATGGAGCACACGTCACAGATACTGTAAGCATACAGGTTGAACTACTCAGTTATTACACCTACCTTTAGTCCTCATGCTTGAGAGAACATACCACCGGGAAAGCAGCATATCTCAAACAGATGGCCATGGTTTGGCTCACACCTGCACACCAACAGTTCCTCAGTGAATCATCCTCCACTGAGGAGATTAATCTGGCAATAGATTCAATGGATGGTTGTGAAGCACCAGCCCAGATGGCTACATGGGCATATTTTACAAAACTTACAAACACATACTGGTACCGCACCGCCATAGCGGAGGAGCCGCCACTGTCCTACACTGTAAGTATGTGCAGAGAGCATATGTCACGCTCACAACTCTGTCTCGAATAGACCCTACATGGTCTTCTGGTTGCCCAAAGTGTTGTGCAGCGGCAGCAGACTTTGCCCATATGAACATGTAGTAGTATTGCACAATACCGGAGGGCAGTATTCGACCATCTCGCCCTGATGATACAACTTACACTTGAACCCAATCCTTTGTTCTATTGGGTTATGCGCAAGATATTCCTAAAACTGTGTGCCAATTTGCTGCCATGATGTTGCTCCAAGCCAAACGCAAGATATCCATACACTGGGAAAATAAAGACACACCAATGATAGCAGCATGGATAAAAAGTCTAATGTACTGAGATACGACTAGTGAGCTGTATGCAACTCTACAACCTACGACCTCCAGATTAAAAGGCATCTGGCAGCCACTAAGGGACTCCCTTCTGACATTGGGATCCCAGGAATCCATCAACTAACCACACATGTACTCATGGGTGCATGACGGGCACTATACATCTTCTCCTATATACATGGGCATTATACAGGCCTTTGACCTCAGCATGTACTGTATTGCATAGTCTTCATTTTCTGAGCAGAAATTGGTGCTGTCAGCATATCAATTGTCGTATTTAGTCCTTTTGTAATGCGTAATTAAATTATGCAATCCATATTACTCCCCCGTCTAGGGAGTCCAAATATGTGTACGTACAGTATGACAATAAATGATAACGTTTTCAATAAAAATCTGCATAAGACTCAGACAGCATCTTTGATATCACTGTCAATCTATGAATCTCCTATCACCTTCTCAGGTTTCTTTTACAATGTAAAAGTTGTTGCAAAAGCATAAAGATCAATTCTCATCAAAGGCACACAATTCCCTCCATGTAATTCTCACAAGAGAAATTCTGAAACTGGCCTTAGCTCAGAAGCAATACCAAACTCATTTTTCTTTTCTGGCTCAGAAGCGTTTTTTTTGGGCAGTAGCCTTTTTCTGCCACGTTTATCTGAACTTTCTCAAATCCCTCCGCTGCACCTCATCTGTTCAACCAGATCCTTAATCTGGTCTTGTAATCCCAACTCCTTTGTTGCATCATTAGTCAAATCCATTTTGTAATTTCTTTGCACATTTCTCATTTTACTCACACTTATCAGCTAGTTCTTCAAGCTTGCCATATGTCTTGTTTGCACACCTCGTAGCTTCTCTGATCAAGTACCTCATCTCATCCACATTGTGTCACAGCATTGTTTTTGTCAATTGTTGTTTGTAAAATTTCTATAAATTAAATCTTTTTTAAATGTCAATATTAATATATCTCCCTTTAAAAGACTCAGAAGTAACAGCAGCAGGCATGCCACTTGAAACTGGAGGGGCAACAATAGTATCTCTGCTGGTACTCAGCGACGCGTCAATGCATTCTCTGGTGGAGTACTCACTGATGCACCCACAAACTCAGATGCAGTTGTTCCACATGCCACTACTCTTGTACCATCTCCAGGTGTATCAAGTACCCTAGGACTCTGTGTAGGAAAGTACCATCTTGCCTGGCATGTTATCCCCATTTTTACTGTATGTATGTTTGTTTTTGCCTGTGTCACTGGGATCCTGCTAGCCAGGACCCCAGTGCTCATAAAGTGTGCACTGCATGTGTTCCCTGTGTGGTGCCTAACTGTATCACTGAGGCTCTGTTAACCAGAACCTCAGTGTTTATGCTCTCTCTGCTTTTAAAATTGTCACTGCAGGCTAGTGACTAAGTTTACCAATTCCTATTGGCACACTGGAACACCCTTATAATTCCCTAGTATATGGTACTTAGGTACTCAGGGTATTGGGGTTCCAGGAGATCCCTATGGGCTGCAGCATTTCTTTTGCCACCCATAGGGAGCTCAGACAATTCTTACACAGGACTGCAACTGCAGCCTGAGTGAAATAACATCCTCGTATTTCACAGCCACTTTACAGTGCACTTAAGTAACTTATAAGTCACCTATATGTCTAGCCTTCACTTAGTGAAGGTTAGGTGCAAAGTTACTTAGTGTGAGGGCACCCTGGCCCTAGCCAAGGTGCCCCCACATTGTTCAGGGCAAATTCCCCGGACTTTGTGAGTGCGGGGACACCATTACACGTGTGAACTACATGTAGGTCAATACCTATATGTAGCGTCACAATGGTAACTCTGAACATAGCCATGTAACATGTCTAGGATCATGGAATTGCCACCCTAATACCATTCTGGTATTGGGGGACAATTCCATGCATCCCCGGGGCTCCAGCATAGACCCCGGGTACTGCCAAACTAACTCTCTGGGGTTTTCTCTGCAGCTATCGCTGCTGCCAACCCTCAGACAGGTTTCTGCCCCCCTGGGGCCTGGGCAGCCCAGACCTAGGAAGGCAGAACAAAGGATTTACTCTGAGAGAGGGTGGTACACCCTCTCCCTTTGGAAATAGGTGTTAAGGGCCTGAGAGGAGTAGCCTCTCCTGGCCTTTGAAAATGCTTTGAAGGGCACAGATGGTGCCCTTCTTGCATATGCCAGTCTACACCGGTTCAGGGATCCCCCCCAGCTCTGCTCTGGCGAGAAACTGGACAAAGGAAAGGGGAGTGACCACTCCCCTGACCAGCACCTCCCAAGGGGAGGTGTCCAGAGCTCCTCCAGTGTGTCCCAGACCTTTGCCATCTTGAATGCAGAGGTGTGAGGGCACAATGGAGACCTCTGAGTGGCCAGTGCCAGCAGGTGACGTCAGAGACCCCTCCTGATAGGTGCTTACCTTTCTCTGTAGCCAATCCTTCTCTGAGGGCTATTTAGGGTGTCTCCTGTGGGTTTCTCATCAGATAATTAATGCAATGGCTCACCAGAGTTCCTCTGCACTTCTCTCTTCGACTTCTGCCAAGGATAGACCGCTGACTGCTCCAGGACACCTGCAAAACTGCAACAAAGTAGCAAGAAGACTACCAGCAACATTGTAGCGCCTCATCCTGCTGGCTTTCTCGATTGTTTCCTGGTGGTGCATGCTCTGAGGGCTGTCTGTCTTCACCCTGCACTGGAAGCCAAGAAGAAATCTCCCGTGGGTCGACGGAATCTTCCCTCTGCTAACGCAGGCACCAAACTTCTGCATCACCGGTCCTCTGGGTCCCCTCTCATCTTGACGATTGTGGTCCCTGGAACACAGGAGCTGGATCCAAGTGTCTCCAACAGTCCAGTGGCCCTTCTGTCCAAATTTGGTGGAGGTAAGTCCTTGCCTCCCCACGCCAGACAGTAATCCTGTGTACTGCATGAACTGCAGCTGCTAGGGCTTCTGTGCACTTCTGCAAGACTTTCTTCATGCACAGCACAGCCCAAGTCCCCAGCACTCTGTCCTGCATTGCCCAACTCTCTGAGTTGGACTCCGACTTCGTGGGACCCTCTTTTGTTGTGCTGACATGACCATTGTGCTCAGATCTTCTGAATGCCTGTTCAGGTGCTTCTGCGGGTGCTGCCTGCTTCTGCATGGACTCTCTGTGTTGCTGAGCACCCCCTCTGTCTCTTCCTCCAAGGGGCAAACTCCTGGTCCTTCCTGGGCCCTGGCAGCACCCAAAATCCTCAACCGCAATTCTTGCAGATAGCAAGGCTTGTTTGTGGTATTTCTGTGTGGAAATAACTCTGCATCCTCCAGCATGCCGTGGGACATCTTCTGACCAAAGGAGATGTTCCTGGCACCTTCCGTTGTTGCAGAATCTTTGGCTTCTTCCACCCGGAGGCAGCACTTTTGCACCTTCATCCAGGGTTTAGTGGGCTCCTGCCCCCCCTGGACACTTGCGTGACTCTTGGACTTGGTCCCCTTCCTTTACAGGTCCTCAGGTCCAGAAATCCGCCTTCAGTGCTTTGCAGTCAGTTGTTGTCTTTGCAGAATCCCCTATCTCGACTTTACTGTCTTTCTGGGGTAGTACAGTAACTTTACTCCTACTTTTCAGGTTCTTGGGGTGGGGTATCTTGGACACCCTTACTGTTTTCTTACACTCCCAGTGACTCTCTACACACTACACTAGGCCTGGGGTCCATTTGTGGTTCGCATTCCACTTTTGGAGTATATGGTTTGTGTTGCCCCTAGGCCTATTTTTCCCTAATGCATTCTATTGTGTCCTACAGTGTTTGCACTACTTTTCAAAGTGTTTTACTTACCTGATTTTGGTTTGTGTATATATTTTGTTTATATTACTTACCTCCTAAGGGAGTATATCATCTGAGATACATTTGGCATATTGTCACTAAAATAAAGTACCTTCATTTTTAGTAACTCTGAGTATTGTGTTTCTTATGATATAGTGATAAGTGATATAAGTGGTATAGTAGGAGCTTTGCATGTCTCCTTGTTCAGCCTAAGCTGCTCTGCTATAGCTACCTCTATCAGCCTAAGCTGCTAGAACACTACTAATCTACTAATAAGGGATAACTGAACCTGGCATAAGGCATAAGTACCATCAGGTTCCCACTATAAGCCAGGCCAGCCTCCTACATTGGTGATGCAGCGGTGGGATAAGTACTTGTAACTGCTTTACCACTTTGTCATTGGTGCTTTTCATAAGAAAAACATAGACCAAATACTTCAGAATATACACAGTAACCTAAACAGTTTAACTTTCCTTCTCTAAAACTTTCTAAAAAGTTTCTGAAAAGTTTCTGAAAACTTTTAAAAGTTTTCAAAAGTTTGAAAAAGTTTTTCTCTGTTCTTTTAAAAGTTCTAAAAACTTTTTTGTCTCTCTGCCCTAACCTTTTCTACCATGTCTGCAGTAGAACTCACTCCCACAGTTGTCCAGGCAACATATGGGAATCTAAAGTTTAAAAGTTTGAGGGGTCTCTGCATAGAAAGAGGTTTAGCAATTGGTAAGAATCCTACCAAAGATCTTTTCCTTAGCCTTCTCCTAGAAAGTGACCAGAACCAGTCTGCCCCATCCCATGATCAGGAGGTAGAGGAGAGGGGTACCCAGCCAGACTCAGAGGAGTCCCCTGAGGATGCTGGGGAGGGTTCTTCCAAGGACCTGCCAGCTAACAGACCACATAGTGACACTGGTAGTGGGAGGGGGTCACACATTAGTAGGGCACCTTTCACCCCTAAAGGCCAGGTTACTAGAGTCCAGTCAGTTAGGGACAGGTCCAACTCTGCCAATTCCCACATTTCTTCTGTGTCTCACACTTCCCAAGCCTCCCACCCTGAGGATAACTTAATGGAAATGGAACTCAGAAAGCTGAGGTTGGAAGAGGCCATGGTGAAGCTTAAACAGCAGCAGCTGGCCTGAGACAGGGAATCTCTGGATATGGAAAGGGAAAGTCAGAGGTTGGGGTTAGTTCCCCATGGTGGCAGCAGCAGTGTAGTGTTTTTTATATCAATCCTGTTAGAGAGCAAGATTTCAGAAACCTGCATAAGATAGTCCCCCCTTACAAGGAGGGGGGTGACATTAACAAGTGGTTTGCTGCACTTGAGAGGGCCTGTATGGTACAGTTGGTCCCTCAAAGGCAGTGGGCTGCTATCTTGTGGCTATCTTTCACTGGTAAGGGTAGGGATAGGCTCCTTACTGTCAGAGAAAGTGATGCTAATAACTACAAGGTTTTGAAGGATGCACTCTTGGATGGATTTGGCTTAACCACTGAACAATACAGGATTCATTTCAGAGACACCAGAAAAGATTCCTCTCAAGACCGGACAGACTTTGTAGACTGTTCAGTGAAGACCTTGGAGGGTTGGTTACATGGCAGTAAGGTGACTGACTACAAAAGCCTGCATAATCTAATCCTGAGAGAGCACATGTTGAACAATTGCGTGTCTGATTTGTGGCACCAGTACATGGTGGACTCAGATCTGACCTCTATCCAAGAATTGGGAAAGAAGGCAGACAAATGGGTCAGAACAAGAGTGAACAGAAAAGTTCACACAGGGGGTGACAAGGATGGCAAGAAGAAGGATGGTAAGTCTTCTGACAAGGGTGGGGACAAAGATAAAAAACATTCTGAGTCTTCATCAGGCCCACAATAATCCTCTGGGGGTGGTGGGTCCAAATCCTCTTCTCACAATCAGAAAAAGCCATGATGTTATTTATGTAAAGTAAAAGGCCATTGGGCAAGTGATGCCACTTGTCCAAAGAAAAACACTAAGGCTCCCACCACCACAACCCCAACTGCAACCTCTAGTGCCCCTAGTAATAGCAGTGGTGGTGCGAAATCTACTACAAATAGCCAATCCAAGGGTGTAGCTGGGCTCACTATTGGCAGTGTAGTTGGGGTTGGTCTTGTTGGGCAGACCACAGAGGCTGTTTTAGTCTCTGATGGTGGCATTGACTTTGCCACCTTGGTTGCGTGTCCCCTTAATATGGGTAAGTACAAGCAACTACCCCTAATTAATGGTGTTGAGGTTGAGGCCTACAGGGACACAGGAGCCAGTGTAACTATGGTTATAGAGAAACTGGGTCACCCTGATCAACACCTACTTGGTCAGTAGTACCAAGTGACTGATGCTCACAATAACACACTTAGCCACCCCATGGCTGTTGTGAATCTCAACTGGGGGGGGGGGTTACTGGTCCAAAGAAAGTTGTGGTAGCCACTGAATCACCTGCAGATTGCTTACTAGGCAATGATTTGGAGACATCAGCTTGGGGTGAAGTGGAGTTGGAGGCTCATGCAGCAATGCTGGGCATTCCTGGGCATATTTTTGCTTTGACAAGAGCTCAGGCCAAAAAGCAAAAAGGACAGGGAAACTTGGATCCTGGAACAATGGACCAAGTGCTCCCAAAAGCTAGGGGTAGGAAGGGTAAATCCTTGCCCACTATCCCTCCCTCACCAGAAGATTCCCCTTTTGAGGAAGAGGAATCCTCTCCCTGTGCAGAACCTACACCAGATGAGCTGGCAGCAGACACTGCTGAGCTTTTGGGTGCAGGGGGGCCTGCTAGAGAAGAGCTGAGTGTGGCACAGCAGACCTGTCCCACACTAGAGGGTTTGAGTCAGCAAACTGTCAAACAGCAGAATGGGGATGTCAGTGATAGCCATTAGGTGTATTGGGAAGACAACCTCCTGTATACTGAGTCAAGGGACCCTAAACCTGGAGCTGCCAGGAGATTGGCCATCCCTTTGCAATACAGAGGGTTTCTTCTTACCTTGGTACATGACATTCCCTTAGCTGGACATTTGGGCCAAAGTAAAACTTGGGACAGGCTTGTTCCCCTGTTTCACTGGCCTCATATGTCAGAGGACACCAAATAGTTTTGTTGCTCTTGTGTGACCTGCCAAGCCAGTGGCAAGACTGGTGGCAATCCAAAGGCCTCCTTACTTCCACGTCCTGTGGTTGGGGTGCCCTTTGAAAGGGTAGGGGTTGACATAGTTGGCCCCCTTGACCCTCCAACAGCTTCAGGCAATAGGTTTATCCTTGTGGTAGTGGACCATGCCACTAGGTATCCTGACGCCATCCCCTTAAGGACCATTACAGTTCCTGCAGTGGCAAAGGCTCTCCTGGGAATCTTTTCCAGGGTGGGTTTCCCTAAGGAAGTGGTGTCAGACAGAGATAGTAACTTGATGTCTGCATACCTCAAAGCAATGTGGAAGGAGTGTGGTGTAACATACAAGTTCACTACTCCTTATCATCCACACAAAAATGGTCTGGTTGAGAGGTTTAATAAAACTCTCAAAGGTATGATAATGGGACTCCCTGAAAAACTCAGAAGGAGATGGGATGTCCTGTTACCTTGCCTCCTTTTTGCTTACAGGGAGGTACCCCAAAAAGGAGTGGGCTTTAGCCCCTTTGAACTCCTCTTTGGGCACCCTGTGAGAGATCCCCTTGCACTTGTTAAGGAGGGTTGGGAACAACCTTTAAAAGCTCCTAAACAGGACATTGTGGATTATGTACTTGGCCTAAGATCAAGGATGGCTGAGTACATGAAAAAGGCCAGTAAAAACCTTCAGGCCAGCCAGGAGCTGCAGAAGCAATGGCATGACCAGAAGGCTGTCCTGACCCAGTACCACCCAGGACGGAAGGTGTGGGTATTGGAGCCTGTGGCCCCAAGAGCACTCCAGGACAAATGAAGTGGACCCCATCTAGTTGTAGAGGAAAAGGGTGAGGTTACCTACTTGGTAGACCTGGGCACTGCCAGGAGTCCACTTAGGGTGCTCCATGTCAACCGCCTAAAACCCTACCATGACAGGGCTGATCTCACCCTGCTCATGGCAACTGATGAGGAACAGGAAGAAGTGAGTGACCCTCTCTCTGATCTCTTCTCCACCACTGAAGCTGATGGCTTAGTGGAGGGAGTAGTACTTGCAGATTGTCTTTCTGCTGAGCAGAAAGATAACTGTGTAAATCTTTTAAGTCAGTTTTCTGAACTCTTCTCACTGATACCAGGTACCACTACTTGGTGTGAGCATATAATCAACACTGGAGACAGTTTACCTGTCAAAAGTAAGATTTATGGGCAGCCTGACCATGTCAGGGACTGCATTAAACAAGAAGTTCAGAAAATGTTAGACTTAGGAGTGATTGAGCCTTCAGAAAGCCCATTGGAAGCTTTTAGTGCAGCATATCTGGATGATATAGCTGTCTTTAGCTCCACCTGGGATGGTCGCCTGGTCCACCTGTGGAAAGTTTTAGAGGCCCTGCAAAAGGCAGGCCTCACTATCAAGGCCTCAAAATGGCAGATAGGGCAGAGGAAAATGGTTTACCTGGGCCACCTGGTAGGTGGGGAACAGATTGCACCACTGCAGGGGAAGATCCAGACCATTATGGAATGGGCTCCCCCTACAACTCAAACCCAGGTGAGAGCCTTTTTAGGCCTCACATGGTACTACCGGAGGTTTATTAAGAATTATGGCTCCATTACAGCTCCTCTTAATGACCTCACTAGTAAGAAGATGCCTAAAAAGATATTGTGGACAGCTAGCTGTCAAAAAGCTTTTGATGAGCTCAAACCTGTCCTAAAAAGCCCATGCTACTCCAAAAAGTTCATAGTCCAGACTGATGCTTCTGAATTGGGGGTTGGGGCAGTGCTATCACAGCTTAATACTGAGGGCCAGGATCAACCTGTTGCTTTTGTCAGCAGGAGGTTGACCCCTAGAGAAAAGCGTTGGTCTGCCATAGAGAGGGAGGGCTTTGCTGTGGTCTGGACACTGAAAAAGTTGAGACCATACCTGTTTGGTACTCACTTTATTGTTCAGACAGACCACAAACCTCTACTTTGGCTAAAACAAATGAAAGGTGAAAACCCTAAATTGTTGAGGTGGTCCATATCCCTACAGGGAATGGACTACACAGTGGAACATAGACTTGGGAGTACCCACTCCAATGCAGATAGACTCTCCAGATATTTCCACTTAGACCAGTGGTTCCCAATCTGTGCGTCACGGCACCCCAGTGCGCCGTCAAAACTAGACAGGGGCGCCTCGCACCAAGCACATAGTTTGGGAACCACTGTGTGACATGAATTTGCCTGTAAATTAGATCTTTTCGAAGCACAGAACTGCAGTTTCACTCCCTCAGCTCTCTCTGGCCAGGCCAGTCTCTGACAAGGGAATAATAAGCTAAGCAGCTGAGGCAGATGAAAGAAAACATTTCAGTCAGTAATGTGCAGTTAAAGTGTCAAAGCCAAGTTATTTATGATGCTCGGGTGCACTTGTCTCCAGTTATCACCAAAGAAAATTAATGAATTCACAATTACCAGTTCCATGCTACGTTTTAAAAACATACAAATTGCAGTATTCGGTGCAGTTTAATGTTTGAGTTCATTAAGTTTGCAAAAGAAGAAATAAGTCAATATGTTGATGCTTATTTCAATAAAAACAATTGAAAATATTCATAATCAATTCAGCAGATCAGAAACAGATGACCAAAAGCAAACGGCATTGGTTAGAAATATAAGTTCAGAACCTAAGGTAAAAACAATTGGCCAAAGGTCAGAACAAATGCACATAAATGTGGAAAAATATGCCCAAACTGAGGTCACTGGAAAAAACATTGCTAAAGGCACAGTGTGTGGCGGGACCTGGGAGGGACACGTCTGGGACCCTATAGAGGGGCTGGCACAACACGGATGCCATTATCATCTGAGCTGAGAGAGGCGCAAGCACCAAAAAGACAGGACACAGGGGTGTCAAAGTCATTGGGGTGGAACAGTCAGGGAGCTCGAGGACTCAAACACCAGGGGTAAGAGAGCAGACAGGAGATTCATAGCACAGACAAGGTGTGTCCGCAGGTGACATAAGGCGTGAGTGTCCACACATGAGGCTTGAAGACTGAGACAGGAGTCATGAGGGTAGAGACATGAGTCATGAGGGTAGAGACATGAGTCATGAGGGTAGAGACATGAGTCAAGAGGGCAGGGACAGAAGCCTGAGGGCAGAGACAGGAGACGTGAGGGCATCGACAGGAGACCTGAGGACATCGACAGGAGGCCTGAAGACATCGACAGGAGGCCTGAGGACATCGACATGAGGCCTGAGGACACACAGAGGGGGCACGAGGACACAGGGGGCATGGAACACAGACAGGAAGCAAGATTGCACAGTCAGGAGGCATGAGGGCAAAGACAGGAAACATGAACACAGACAGGAAGCATGAGGAGACAGACAGGAGGCAAGACCACACAGTCAGGATGCAGGAACACCCAGACAGGAGGCAGGAACACCCAGACAGGAGGCAGGAACACACAGACAATGGGCAGGAACAAAGAGACAGGAGGCAAGGACACACGGACAGTAGGCAGGTACACACAGACAGGAGGCAGGAACACAGAGTCAGGAGGAAAGGACACACAGACAGTAGGCAGGAACACACATACAGTAGGCAGGAACACACATACAGTAGGCAGGAACACACAGACATGAGGCAAGGACACACAGGCAGTAGAGGCAGGATCATGCAGACAGGAGGCAAAGACACACAGACAGTAGACAAGAACACAGGCAGGAGGCATCAGGACACAGATAGGAGGCATGAAGGCACAGACAGGAGGCAGGAACACACAGACAGTAGACAAGGACACACAGACAGTGGGAAGGAACACACATGCAGGAACACACAGGCAGGAACGCACGAGGACACAGTCAGGAGGCAAGGACACAGTCAGGAGGCAAGGACACAGTCAGGAGGCAGGAACACAGACAGTAGGCAGGAACATAGACAGTAGGAAGTAACACAGACAGGAGGCAAAAAACACACACAGCCAGTAGAGGCAGGAACAGACAGACAGGAGGTAAGGACACCACAGGCAGGAGGCAGGGGATACAGTCAGGAGGCGTGAACACACAGAAAGGAGGCAGGGACACACAGACAGGAGGAAGGAACACACAAACAAGAGGCAGGGACACACAAACAATAGGCAAGAACACCCAGGCAGAAAGCATGAGGACACAAGTCAGGAGGCATGAATGCACGGACAGAAACAGGAACACACAGACAGAAGGCATGGGAACACAGTTAGGAGGCAAGTACATACAGATCGGAGGCAAGTTCACACAGGAGGCATAAGGCAGACAGCATGCATGAGATCGCAGTCTGGTGTTAGAAAGGAGCAGACAGGAGAGTGCACAAAGCATGCTCATAAAGAGGACAGAGTTAAAAGGGAGGAAGCCAGACATGAGTTTACCTGGTACCATCGAACTGGAGGCAATAATGTGCAAAAAAAGAAAAAACTAGAGGGCAGGCGCAGACCTAGGATCTGAAACAATATTCCTGTATCTATCAGGGCCTCACAAATCCTGCTCAGGAATGATCTAAAGACACACCTCCTTAAAAAGCACTATATCACAATGCAGTAAATGTTCAGTTCTCTGGGAACCCTGTGTCCCTCCAATCAGTCATTGACACTGTATGGGGCTCCGCAGTGGATAGGGTAGGATTTCGCACATGATTATAACACCTTCATCGGCTTCATCCCAATTATTTTCAGGGAGAAAAATGGAAGCACTCCAGAGGCCGGGCTTTCATCTCCCCATCCACCAAAAAAAAGTAACATAATGGGGAGCCGTGGCCAACAGCCAATAGGTCAAGGGAGCCATGGTTTGAAAAAGTTTGGGAACCACTGACTTAGACAATGAAGAGTCATCTGGGCAAGGTTAGCCTTATTGTCCCTCGTTTGGGGGGGGGGGTTGTGTAGGAAAGTACCATCTTGCCTGGCATGTTACCCCCATTTTTACTGTATGTATGTATGTATGTTTTTCCTGTGTCATCGGGATCCTGCTAGCCAGGACCCCAGTGCTCATAAATTGTACCCTGTATGTGTTCCCTGTGTGGTGCCTAACTGTATCACTGAGGCTCTGCTAACCAGAACCTCAGTGTTTATGCTCTCTCTGCTTTTAAAATTGTCACTGCAGGCTAGTGACTAATTTTACCAATTCTTATTGGCACACTGAAACACCCTTATAATTCCCTAGTATATGGTACCTAGGTACCCAGGGTATTGGGGTTCCAGGAGATCCCTATGGGCTGCAGCATTTCTTTTGCCACCCATAGGGAGCTCAGACAATTCTTACACAGGACTGCCACTACAGCCTGAGTGAAATAATGTCCACTTTATTTTACAGCCATTTTACACTGCACTTAAGTAACTTATAAGTCATCTATATGTCTAACCCTCACTTAGTGAAGGTTAGGTGCAAAGGTACTCAGTGTGAGGGCACCCTGGCACTAGCCAAGGTGTCCCCAAATTGTTCAGGGCAAATTCCACGGACTTTGTGAGTGCGGGGACACCATTACACACGTGAACTACATATAGGTCAATACCGATATGTAGCGTCACAATGGTAACTCCGAACATGGCCATGTAACAAGTCTAGGATCATGGAATTGTCACCCCAATACCATTCTGGTATTGGGGGGACAATTCCATGCATCCCCGAGGCTCCAGCATAGAGCCTGGGTACTGCCAAACTAACTCTCTGGGGTTTTCTATGCAGCTACCGCTGCTGCCAACCCTCAGACAGGTTTCTGCCCCCCTGGGGCCTGGGCAGCCCAGTCCCAGGAAGGCAGAACAAAGGATTCCCTCTGAGAGAAGGTGGTACACACTCTCCCTTTGGAAGTAGGTGTTAAGGGCCTGAGAGGAGTAGCCTCTCCTGGCCTCTGGAAATGCTTTGAAGGGCACAGATGGTGCCCTCCTTGCATAAGCCAGTCTACACTGGTTCAGAGATCTCCCCAGCCCTGCTCTGGCGGGAAACTGGACAAAGGAAAGGGGAGTGACCACTCCCCTGACCAGCACCTCCCAAGGGGAGGTGCCCAGAGCTCCTCCAGTGTGTCCCAGACCTTTGCCATCTTGAATGCAGAGGTGTGAGGGCACAATGGAGACCTCTGAGTGGCCAGTGCCAGTAGGTGATGTCAGAGACCCCTCCTGATAGGTGCTTACTTCTCTCTGTAGCCAATCCTCCTCTGAGGGCTATTTAGGTTCTCTCCTGTGGGTGTCTCACCAGATAACGAATGCAAGAGCTCACCAGAGTTCCTCTTCACTTCTCTCTTCGACTTCTGCCAAGGATCGACAGCTGACTGCTCCAGGACACCTCCAAAATCGCAACAAAGTAGCAAGAAGACCACAAGCAACATTGTAGCACCTCATCCTGCCGGCTTTCTCGATTGTTTCCTGGTGGTGCATGCTCTGAGGGCTGCCTTCCTTCACCCTGCACTGGAAGCCAAGAAGAAATCTCCCGTGGGCCGACGGAATCTTCCCCCTGCTAACGCAGGCACCAAACTTCTGCATCACCGGTCCTCTGGGTCCCCTCTCATCTTGACGAGCGTGGTCCCTGGAACACAGGAGCTGGATCCAAGTGTCCCCGACAGTCCAGTGGCCCTTCTGTCCAAATTTGGTGGAGGTAAGTCCTTGCCTCCCCACGCCAGACAGTAATCCTGTGTACTGCGTGAACTGCAGCTGCTAGGGCTTCTGTGAACTTCTGCAAGACTTTCTTCGTGCACAGCACAGCCCAGGTCCCCAGCACTCCGTCCTGCATTGCCCAACTCGCTGAGTTGGACTCCGATTTCATGGGACCCTCTTTTGTTGTGCTGAGACGACCGTTGTGCCGAGATCTTCTAAACGCCTGTTCAGGTGCTTCTGCGGGTGCTGCCTGCTTCTGCATGGGCTCTCTGTGTTGATGGGTGGCCCCTCTGTCTCCTCCTCCAAGGGGCGACCTCCTGGTCCTTCCTGGACCCTGGCAGCACCCAAAATCCTCAACCGCAACTCTTGCAGCTAGCAAGGCTTGTTTGCTGTCTTTCTGCGTGGGAACAAACACGCCGTGGGACATCTTCTGACCAGAGGAGAAGTTCCTGGCGCCTTCCGTTGTTGCAGAATCTTCGGCTTCTTCCACCCGGAGGCAGCCCTTTTGCACCCTCATCCGGGGTTTAGTGGGCTCCTGCCCCCCCTGGACACTTGCGTGACTCTTGGACTTGGTCCCCTTCCTTTACAGGTCCTTCGGTCCAGGAATCCGTCTTCCTTGCTTTGCAGTCAGTTGTTGTCTTTGCAGAATCCCCTATCTCGACTTTACTGTCTTTCTGGGGTAGTAGGGTAACTTTTCTCCCACTTTTCAGGGTCTTGGGGTGGGGTATCTTGGACACCCTTAGTGTTTTCTTACACTCCCAGCGACCCTCTACACACTACACTAGGGCAGGGGTCCATTTGTGGTTCGCATTCCACTTTTGGAGTATATTTTTCCCTATTGCATTCTATTGTATCCTACAGTGTTTGCACTACTTTTCTAAGTGTTTTACTTACCTGATTTTGGTTTGTGTGTATATTTTGTGTATATTACTTACCTCCTAAGGGAGTAGATCCTCTGAGCTACTTTTGGCATATTGTCACTAAAATAAAGCACCTTTATTTTTAGCAACTCTGAGTATTGTGTTTCTTATGATATAGTGCTAAGTGATATAAGTGGTATAGTAGGAGCTTTGCATGTCTCCTAGCTCAGCCTAAGCTTCTCTGCTATAGCTACCTCTATCAGCCTAAGCTGCTAGAACACTACAAATCTACTAATAAGGGATAACTGGACCTGGCACAAGGTGTAAGTACCATCAGGTACCCACTATAAGCCAGGCCAGTCTCCTACACTCTGTCCTTGTGTCTGTATCCCTTCTGTGTGTGGAGGAGGACTAAAACTCAAAAGATGATTTTAAAAAGTTATCCTCCTCAACTGCATCTCATTCTTGATTATACTTCTTTTTGTCTCCCTCATCATCTTTCTTTTTGTCTGTCCTTTATCTGTGACTATTGCAGGAAAAGCTCTCATTCCCTCTGCCATATCCTCTTTCCAGTATCTCTCCTGATGTTTCCACTTCCCCCCAATCCACTGTCTAAATGAACCCTTCACCTGGTTCTTCATTTCCTTTCTCTCCTTTGTAGTCATCCGATCCCATTTGTTCAATGCCTCAAATTGTATTGGTCTAGGTAATGGTTTCCCGCCATTCAAGGTCTGTCTCAACAAAACGAACCTTCTAATGTTAGAAGTACTCTTTAAATAAAGTTGTAAGTCCTTGTCACAAGAGGTGTCTTTGTGCTAGTCGGGAATCCGCGCACATGAGTAAGATCCAATGCTTGTCATCATTTCTTACGCAAGCGAACCCTCTGTCAGTATTTTCTGTCTTTCTGTAGCACGTACACTAGGAGCTTTATGCTTCTTCAATACAACATCCATTATTCTCATCCAAAATAATCCAAAAGCTGCACAAAACAAGCTATCAAACAACAACCATTCCCAGTGCAGCAATGCCAAAGGTTAACCAATCCAGTGCTGAATAATCAATCGAAAGCTGACTTCTTTGTGAATGGCCAATTGCACAATTAACCAAAATAAATTGTGTCTACCCAACCCCAAAAAGAAGACAGTCCACAAGTTAGAATATAACAAATCGTGCAAACAACAGAAGCAAGACCAGCATCTTCGCAGCACTTGTCAACCCCACTTCAGACTAAAGCAGACTTCTCTCCAAAGCCAATCGACCTCTGGCTAATGTGTTCACTCCCTTCCATCGAGGAGCAAAAGAGATAAAACCTAGATTAGGCACGGAAATGACTGGATTAAAAATTCATTCATTCAGAAAAAAATCCCTATCTGTGTGTATGAGGCCCCCTCTCGTAAAACGCATTATTATGGAGACAAGTTCAACAGTAATATGTCAAGATCCTGGATTTCAACTCAATGAATCTGATAAACAAACCAACCAGTAATAAAATCCAAACTTCTTTGATGCAAATCACGAAGAAGAATACATCAGAACCACAGTGATAAAGTCACCAATTGGATCTTGAATCAACATTGCATTACAAAAATTTTAACATATCAATCGTGGCACAAATCTCTCACACTTCAGTAACACACCCGTACACTCTTAATCACCAGAATAATTTGCCCCATTCATACTTACAATCTGTTTATTCAGGAACAGGGTCAGTGCTGTCAGGAACTTGTTAAAATCCACCAGCAAAACAACATTTTCTAACATCATGAACTGGCTGTTGGAAATGGTCTTTCTGCGGGGTTTCCCCCAAACTTTTTGCCTTTTTTCTTCTCTTTTTCTGACCTCATTTTTGCTGGCTTTAGGACTCTGTGCACTTTACCACTGCCAATCAGTGCTAAAGTGCATATGCTCTCTCCTTAAAACATGGTGATATTGGCTCATAGCCAATTGGCTGATTTAATCTACTTGTAATTCCCTAGTCATGTGCACTACATGTGCCCAGGGCCTGTAAATTAAATGCTACTAGTGGGCTGCAGTACTGGTTGTGCCACCTACATAAGTAGCCCCCCAACCATGTCTCAGGCCTGCCTCTGCCGTGCCTGTGTGTGCAGTTCCACTGCCACTTCGACTTGCCATTTAAAAGTACTTGCCAAGCCTTAAACTCCCCTTTTACTACATATAAGTCACATCTAAGATAGGCCTAGGTAGCCCATAGGGCAGGGGGCTATGTAGGTAAAATGCAGGAAATGAACATGTGTGTTCTATATGTCCTGGTAGTGTAAAACTCCTAAATTCGTTTTTACATTGCTGTGAGGCCTGCTCCATTCATAGGATAGGATTAGGGCTATCCTCATATACTGTTTGAGTGGCAGATCCTGATCTGAAAGGAGTAGCCAGGTCATATTTAGTATGGCCAGAATGGTGATACAAAATCCCGCTTAATGGTGAAGTTGGATTTTATATTACTATTTTAGAAATGCTACTTTTAGAAAGTGAGCATTTCTCTATACTTAAATCCTTCTGTGCCTTCCAATCCACGTCTGGCTAGGTTTAGTTGACAGCTCCCTTGTGCATTCACTCAGACAACCCCAAACACAGGATGTCAGTCACACTTGCATACATCTGCATATTGAATGAGTCTTCCTGGGCTGGGAGGGTGGAGGGCCTGCCACTTATATGTTAAAGGACAGTAGCCTGCCCTCACAAAAAGGACTGGCACACCCCTTACTGGGACCCTGGCAGACAGGATGGAACTGAAAGGGGACCTTGTGCACTTCTAAGCCACTCTTTGAAGTCCCTCCCCCAACTTCAAAGGCACAGTTGGGTATTTAAGCAGGGTCTCTGACCCTACCAACTTAGGCACTTCTGAGGTAGACACTCTACTTCATCAAGACACTTCCTGGAGAAGAGAACCTGAACCAGAACCTGCAACCTGCCAAGAAGAACTGCCTGGATGTCCAAAGGACTCACCTGACTGCTTTCTGTGAAGGACTGCGGCCTTGCTGTTGCCCTGCTGCCTTGCTGATCTCTGGCTGTGCTTAGAAGTGCTCTCCAAGGGCTTGGATAGAGCTTGCCTCCTGTTCCCTGAAGTCTCAGGACCACAAAGACTTCATTCCTGCAAGAAGAACTCCCTGTGGGGCACAGCCTGCCAGAAACGACGCACAGCCTGCATTGCGGTGAAAAATTCACAGCACACTGAACCGGAACGATGCAACCCGACAGTTTTTTCGGATGGACCTCAGGCATTCTGTGAATTCCCTATCCTGGATCTCTGTGAATTGCCTACCCAGGTGTCACTAACACTTTGTCATTTTAGTTATGACTTCATTATCGGCAGGGGTCTGGATGAGCTCGGCCTCAGAATAGTTGTTGAAATCATCACCCCAAGGAAGAGCATGCCATTAGAGTGTTTGCAGGAGTCAGCCCTGGCCCTCGCTTTCCCAAAGAATAGTCAGGTTATTCTTTGTGATCACTGTGTTTGACTGGCATCCGGATTCTAATGCTAAGCTTGCAAGTGGCCATACACCAGCGTTTTGATTTAAATGTCAATATGAGAAAACAGTCTTTTCCTTGCTCTGTTTTGACAATACCCTGTCAGTGGCATAACATAAGCCTCATCCAGACCCATTGTGTGGGGGCATCAAGCTCCAGGAGCCCCCTCAGCGAAGGTGATAGGTGGTGAGCTAGGGAGGGGGCCCACTCAATGTACTTTTTCAGGGGGACCCGCCATGGGCATCGATTCAATAAAATGCCTGGCGTAGAGGAAGTGACATTGCATACCCTTTGACATTAATGACATCAAGGGAGGTGACATCATATGATCCTTGACACCGTTTGTTTTCAGGAAGCTACGTCACATGATCCCAACACCACACTCACACTCTCTTACACCCCCTTGCACTCATTTTGTGTTCAACCTCATTCACTTGCATTTGTTTTTAATCTCCCTCACACTAACACTAAGGCCCAGCTTTACTATTGCTTTGCACCATATATGCATCCCTTTTGCGATGCAGACCACGTGAAAAGTGTTAGAGTCGGATTTACTATTCAACGCAAACCCTGATTTCTGTTGGATAGTATCCCAAAGCAACGTAAAATTGCGCTATGCACTGCTTTGTGTTAATTTACATCAAGTGGTTGTCCCTCTGACGTTGCATTGGCAGTCCCACGCAATCACCTGGGGGGGTTTGACGGAAATCCCTAACTACAATCATTGGTAGAGAGAGGTATGTGCCCAAAAATCTTATGACTGTGTGAAGCAGGCATAACGTGCAGAATTGTTTTAATTTTTCCTCATTTTCCAACTTTGCATGTGTGCTGCATTGTGCAGCACAAACACAAAGTGGGAAACGTCAAAGCATAGTTTTTATACTGGAATGTACCACTTTCAGTACAAAACCTATGCTTCAGAGAATGCACACACCCTTGCACTACGGGGCAAGGATGTGTGTGTTGGTGTGTTGCAGCCAAAAGTTCACCAATGCACAAGGAGAGAAACAATGAACCATATCTCGATAGACAGTGTGCTTTTTTTTCTCTCCCTTTGACATAAGACAGCACAGCATCTTCAGGGCAGCATTGCCTTTGTGCCAAAGAATAGTACATTTAGGCCTCAATTTCACACAGTCTCGCTCATTACTCTCACTGACTCTCATCACTCTTACTCATGCACATATGCTTATACATACAGACGCATGCTTACACAATCGGTCTTATCTCATATAAGCGTTCTAACCCACAAGCACACACAACATACATTAAAAAATATTTGTACATATTACAGCTTCCACCAAAGGTGCTGTGCCAGTTAAATGTGCTCCATGTTGTATTACACTAATAGTGAATAATCGAATATTATTCACTAGTAGTGCACAGTAAAATGTGCTGTAAATATGGAATGTGGAGCTGCCTCAGTGTTCCTGACAGTGATTTTGCCACCTCTTAGGCAAGGGGTTGCAAATCAAGTTCCACGGGAAGCAAGAGGCAAGCCAGGGGTCACAGCTGCGACCACTGGTGACCCCAAAATGACATCCATTGGGCCCACTCAAGCTTTCTTACGCCACTGTACCCTATGCCCACTGTTGGTTGGCTTCAAGGTGCATGGAATCAGTGTAGCTGGACTTCTGGGCTGTTGCCACCTAAATTGCAGCCGATTATCTTTGGCAGACTTTTCTGAACGTACATTATGGAGGGATACAAGCATTCTTTGAATTTATGATGTGTGATTGAACTGCTTGTAAGGTTCTTTTTCATTTGATTTTGATGGTGGCATCGCAGGTTTCTGCTTCTCAATCCCGGTGTGTCTGTGTGGTATTATTTGCAATCTTGCGGTGAAGTTGCATCTTTCCTAATACTTGTGGTAATTACTGATGCAAATTGACGCCATCCCAAAAACCTGGGCTTAGTGTTAAAGCCCCATGCAACCAGATTTGCTGTACAAGTGAAACTAATACAGCCAAATAAAATAATCCGAGCAAGCCCCAGCTTTGAAAGCCCTGACTGCCCACCTATCAAGGAATGGGAACATAATGGAAAGTAGGATTCTTGCTGATTATTAGTGATATTGTGTGATGCCCATGTAGTCACGCTATAGAAAGTATGTAACAAGAAGGATAGCTCTGCTGTATAAATACTCAAACTGTCAAATTTGTGTAAACTGACAGATACTTCTTCTGTGTGAGGTCTGACACTGTAAAATATACTATACCTGAGGGATAGCTGTTTGACTGCATTTTCTGATAACGTGTCTGCTAGGCCACATGGAGGAAGGAAGGAGGTCTAGAGTAGATCTGCAGAAATGCACGAAAGAAAACAGGTTGCAAAGTTGAGATTCGTGACGCTCAGCAAACGTCTGGCTCACTTGTCATAGGGAAGCTTATATTTTTATGAGATCTGTGGTGAGTCAGAGACCTGTAATCTTGCCTACAGATCTTGGCATAGAAGACAGTCGTACTTGCCATCTGCTGCCTCGCTTGGTGCCTTTATCAGCGGCCCCACCCTCTCCTGCCCTGAAGGATATAATTCGCATTATCACCTGTTTCACGATTTGAGTGGCAGTTGTAATCGTTCGTGCATCATTCCTTGTGAGCCAGCAGGGCAGATCAGTGAGTTAACTTATCTCTGTTGGCATTCATGTGTAAAATTGTTAGAGTGCGACAAATATAGGTTTTGGCACCAAAACAAAAGTGGGCCTTATGAGCGAACCAGACAGATAACAAAGTGGGCAACTGAGGCTAATTTTGAAATGATAAAGACACGCTGCATGAGTATTTTGAAAGATATGGAAAACAGCATGCATTGTTGTTTGTTGCAGACAATGTTTGTAGTAGTATCAGGAAAATTAACAAAAAAAGCAGCCCACCTGGGCATAAAGCAGGCCCACAATCTCCTAAAGGATACAGTGCACACACTACTCTGACAGAGAAGCCGTAAGGGGCACTGCCTGATTGCCCAATAGGCCACTCCGAACCTGAAAATTGTAATCCTTCAACTCATGCTTCCTCGTAATCCATGACACATTTCCGTGCTAAAGTCTTAAAACCCGGTCTGGGTCAAGGCCTTACAGAAATTGACCTGCAGCCACAGGTCCTATCTTGCTGTATTCCAAAGAAAAAGGAGGCAAACCAAAACCTATATAAATTCTGTCAGAATCCTTGTGTTGAGATAAAGAGCTGTCAGGAGTGATTTGCAAAGAGGGTGAATGTTTACCAAGAAGGAAATACTTGCAAGCACGCCTGGTCCTCAGTAAGTAAATTTACAAGGGGATGCGTGTAGGCAGATGAACCTTTTGGATCGCATGAAGTATCCTAGCTATGTAGTAATCAATGAACATCTATTACCAATGTAGTCAATCAACAACCACTAAGAGAATCATTAAGCATGAGACAACAAATCAACATTTCATGAATAAACACAACTCAATTATTCAGAATCTCGAACCGCGTCTCTTGACGTCATCAGTTCTTTCCTTGCTTCTCGAATTTGCCCTCGCATCTGAAGTTTTAGCCCCTTGTCATGACTTTTTATTAGAGTTTTTCAGTCGATCCCCCTAATTCCTAATTGGTCAATCAGTTCTCCATATGTGACGTTACCCAATACTTTTTATTCTACATATCTAAAAGTTCTAATATTTCTTCTTTAACAGTTCATGGATTGGTCCACTGTACAATGTCTTCATCATCCCGTTGGTATTGAAAATGTTGCATGTTCCTCCTCAGTCAGTGTCTCTATTGTTCAAGTCCTAGGAAAGTACATTCAGGCTACTCTACACATAATTGTATCAAATTGACTCATCATCTCCTGTCCGTCGGTACATTGCAGAAAATTCTAGCTAAGCACACAGTTCACAATCAGTTCATAGGCATCAGCAACTTCTACATTGTGTGTTTATTAATTCTGCTTCTGCATGAGGCCTGGCAAGTGGGCCACGACTTTGGCTAAGTTAGCTTCTACGATATAATGCAAAACATAGGTTATACATCTTATTATGGCACATTACTACATCATTATTACACATTTTCATTATTTCACACATTTTTAGTTCTTTTAGTACAAGTTTGTATCAGTGGCTGAAACACCCCGTGGGCACATTTTAAAACATGCACATTAATTTTCTCTACGATTAATTTCTCTATGAACTTTTATAAATCATAACATATATGCATTTATTAATAATTTCTAATTCGCATTTCTGTGTCAACATACTGTAAAAAGGTACTGGCTTACCTGAGCCTGATTATAAGTCTGGCAGAGTAGAATTACTCTATGGAATTTCGCTCCACCTGATCATGACACACCTTAGTATTCCAGCACTCAGGGCCTCATTTACGAGGCCTTTGCGCCACTGTTGCATCATTTTTTTTTTACACAACTGTGACACAAGCAGTACTTTGTACTGCTCCACATTTATAAGCTGATACTCTGGACCCAATGTGTGAGTTTGTAAAGCCTTGCATCACATTATACCTGCGCCAGGTATAATGTATGCAAGGTAGGCATTCCCGGGGTAAAAGCCACACAGAACTGACACAGTGAAATTCATAACATTTCACTGTGTCTTTCTGCAACTTCGCTGCATCAGAATTCTAATGCCTGCTCAAAGCGTGTTAAACTGATGCAGCTCTTTCCTCTATGGAACCCTTCCTTGCATTGCTGGAGTAGCGTCATTGTTTTGACGCCAGTCCAGTAATGTGTCAGTTTAGCGCCACAGATGAATCAGAATGTTGTGCTTTTGGGCTCTGTTCGACCTGGCATCCTTGGCGTGGTTTCCCCCTGTCTTTTTGCCTCTGCCTCCTGTATTTCTAACTTTGCCCTGGATTTCAGTTTTGATGGTTTTGGCACTCTGGGCACTTTACCACTGCAGATCAGTGCTAAAATACAAGTGCTTCCTGCGTAAATTGTGATTATCCTTGAATGCCATATTTGATTTATTAGTAAGTTCCTACTATAGTGTACCATGTGTACCCAGGGCCTGTAAATGAAATGCTACAAGTGGGCCTGCAGCACCGATTGTGCCATCCACATGAGTAGCCCTGTAAACATGTCTCAGACCTGCCATTGCAGTGTCTGTGTGTGCAGTTTTATACTACCATGTCGACCTGGCAAGTGCACCCACTTGCCATGCCCAAGCCGTCCTTTTTAGTACAGGTAAGGCACCCCTAGGTTAGGCCCAAGGTAGTCCCATGAGCAGGGTACGGTTTATTTAAAAGGTAGGACATGTACTGGTGTGGCTTACATGTCCTGATAGTGAAATACTGCTAAATTCGTTTTTCACTATTGCAAGGCCTATCTCTCACATAGGTTAACTTTGGGATTGCCTTGAAATATCTCTTAAGTGTAATTTCCCATTGGTAGAAGATAGATTGGGAGTTTGGGGTCTCAAAACTCACAATTCAAAAATACATCTTTTAGTGTAGGTGGTTTTTAAATTATATGTTTGAAAATGGCACTTTTATAAAGGGGGTATTTTCTTGCTTAACCATTCTCTGCCTCTGCCTGGCTATTGGAATACACATCTGGCTTAGGATGGCATTTTGGCTGGTTGTGAATTCACTCTAGACAGTCACACAAAGGGAGCTGAGGTATGCCCTGCATATGCTGATGGGTCTTCCTGGGCTAGAGTGGTGGGGGAAGCTGACACTTGCACCTGAATAGGGCTGAACCTGTCCTTACACAACGCAGACTCCAACCCCCTAGCGTGTGCCTGGGACTAGGCCAGGAAAAGCAGGGTCTTGTGCACTACAAAGACTTTCCTTTGAAGTTTGCCTACTTCAAAGGCAGAAAGAATATAAGTATTGGACCCAAAACCCCAGACTTTTAAAACACTTTTGGTTCTGCGTTGTGCATTCTGCGGCTGCGGGGTAGGTTTGCCACCGGAGATCTAGCAGCTTTAAATATTTGTGCCAGTCTCCTGGCCCGTAGTTTCCTATGGAGCCTGATCCATATTGGGGGACAGTTGATCTTTACATGTGACTAGCCTGATGTGCAGTTGACCTTTGTAAGTGACCGGAAACGTTGAAACTGACATGTTTAGACTGATTGAGGTCTATATGTAAATTAAAGGAGAAATATTGAGCTATCTGGTCCTGAAGAAGCATCACTGGATCCGTATGGACTCTTGAGATGCGAAACATGTTGACCTATTCAAGGGGTTGCTAGGCAGTTCCCGCCCCTTGCTTTTCAATGCGATTCAGAGAGTGAATGAGCATTACCTCATTCCCCACTCTCCTTGTTGTTTTAACCTTGGCCAAGACCCATTTTGGATTAATAAATTAATTGTTCTATAGTTGGGTTTTGAGCTAATTTTATCCTTTTCTTCTTTTTCTCTCCTATCCATTCCGTGCCTATATTTTTGTTTAACGGCGCCAAACTATTGAGAAAAGATCTCCGGCAAAGAGACCCCCTTGCTGTGTGCCCGTCAGACATTGCAGCGCCTGTCTGACGAGGAGCAGGCCAGATGATGAAGCATGACATCCATGGGATGTGTGAGGGTTCTTGCTTCAAACAATAGGACTTCCTTGTGTTCTCTTTTTTCTATCTTGGAACAGTGTATCTTTGGTTGTCAGTGTTAGTTTAGGGAGCCGATACACTGGACCATTAATTCTCCCTGTCCCTCACTTGTAATTTGTCAACTAGAGACCCCATTTCTAACAGGCTCCATTGAGCAATGCCTTTTTTAATAAGTCAGTGAGAGTGGAGGGAAACCTGGAACCCATTCAAGGAATCATTTTACTTCCCTATCTCCTACAGAATAATCCAGATATCACACATGACACAAACAGCACATTTCTATTTGTTTGTTAGTAGCCTTGATCGCAGAAGGGTGAATAAGACAGTCACAAGGTCTTTTCTTCCTTTTACTCATCTTATACTATAAATTATAATATTGAGGCATGAGCTGCTTGTGTTTGATATGTTAATGATAAATGATTCATAATCTGATAAATCTAACCCCTTTGGGGACCAACTCTTTCTCCAATGTGGTTATGGATGCAGTACAAATAGTTAATATGATCCCTTCAGAGTCCAATTCTTTCCCCATTGTGGCTAGGGTTGGAATGAGAAGAGTAAATCTGATAAGTTAACACTTTCCTCAATGTGGCAAATGTTGGAAAAGGAAAAGGAAGTCTGTCTAAAGTCCAGAACTTTCGCCAATGTACATACCTTTGGAATTGGAACAGTAAACAGGTCCACATCAAAATTCAGCGTGTTCCCTAATGTTGCTTAAGGCATAATCAGAAAAGTAAATCTGAACCCTCCATAGTCCAAACCATTTCTATATGCGGCTAAGTTTGGATTTGGAATACTAAATTGCATCCCTCCAGAGTCCACATTGTCACCAATATGGCAAAGGTTGAAGTGGGAATAGTAAATCTGACTCTTTCTGAGTCCAACACTTTCCTAATGTGGCTAATGTTATAGCGGAAATAGTAACATGGATGCCGCTAGAGTCCAACACTTTCTCAAATGTCAATAACTTTGGAGTGTGTATAATACTACTGACCCCTTAAGAGTCCATCACTTTCCCCAATGGTTCTAAGATAGCTGTGTGAATAGTGGCATGCAACAGTTATAATTTGATTTATATCAGTAATAATAATACATTTACATTTATCATCAAAATACACAGATAATGTTTATTTAAGAAAATATGTATGTATTGTTATTTAATTAAAGTTATTATGTCAAGTTTAGTGTAGCAATACAATTTTTGGTAGATGGGAATGGAAAACAAATTTAGCTAGTTATGTGAGTATGGCATGTCTTGGTGTATAGTGTTTTTTTATGTGTGTGTGTGTGTAGGATAGCTTTAGGTATAGCACATAATGGGGGTCATTACAACTCAGGCAGACGGCGGTAATTTGGGGAAAGGTACTGCCAACAGGCTGTTGGTACCTTTTCCCAAATTATGACATTGGTGGTTTGGCTCAAGCCAAATCGCCAATGTAACGCTCTGTCCTCCAGGGTCGTAACAGCCAATGGGCTGAAGACTTCGGTCTCCAGCCCGGCGGCCATCACAATCCCACCCTCGGGATTATGACTCCGCCTACTGCCATGATTTTCGTGGCAATCTTACCGCCATTAAAACCATGGCGGTAGGCACTGTCAATGTGAGGGAATTCCTTCTCTGGCACTGATAACGGTCTCCCCCTCCCCCTCCCTAGAGCCCCCCCCCTCCTGACCACCCCAACATCCACACACGCAGACATACACACTCATACATGCATGCATACCGACATCCACCCACGCATGCACACATACATACCCACACTCTGCAACACACACTAACACACATTGTCGCACACACGCATTCACAAAACACAACAGACACATACACTCACATTCAGTCATACACACATGCATTCCACGCAACTCACACCCACATGCACACATACAAAAACAGACCCCCCCCACAGACACACACCCACGCACAACACCCCCACTTCCTCTCCTGTCGGAGAACCCGACTTACCTGCTTGCAGGGTGTCCTCCGGCAGGAGACGGGTCGTGGCGCTGCTGCCAGCAGCAGTGCCCATCAGCAAAATACCACCAAGCCTTATCATGAAACATGATACGGTTGGCAGTGTTTTGCTGGCGTGGTGCTGCTGCTGGCAGCAGTGCCACCTTATGCCGAACGCCACCATGACCTTCGACAGAATTCCACCAGCCTTCTTGCGGTATTCCCTCTAAGGTCATAATGCGGTTGGTGGCTGGTAGCCACGGCGACAGTATGTTGGCGGCCGTCGCCGTGGTGGTAGGCAGCATTTGCCACCAATGTCATAATGAGGGCCAATGTGTTTTATATGCATTTTACTAATAATCACTGTTTTACTATATGGGCATTACATGTTTTGTGAATGGGTATCTTTGTCAATTGCATGAAATGGGTGTAAATGGTGGGGACATGATTTAATAGTTTTTTTCGCTGTTTTCGATATAAAAAGAAATAACATATGTTGTTTTACAAAAACATTTTTAGGCTATATCTTACATTTGTTACTGACTTCTTGTTTTATATTCATTAATTATACTTGTTACTAATTAGTATTTACGTCTATTTTTTATATTTTAATTTGAAAACTTACTTTTTTGTACCTCTGTAATTGGCTTTTTTGTGTTGCTTTTCATGTTTCTCCTTTTCTTGTTCATGTTTTTTTTTCAACGTGTGAGTCTTTTTGCCTCCATTGTGGATATATAATTTATAAATAAAACCAGTTAAGGTGTTTAGCTTTTTATATAATTGGTTTTGATGTTGTTTTGGTTCCTTATAATGTACTTTCTTTAGTGGACTTTGAAATGCTTTCCATTGTTGAAGTCGACACTGGAGGCCTTTCATTTGAGCAATTTAACACTCTTCTGGCAAGGTGGCTTGAAATACAGTGGTTTGGTTCACCTTTTCTGTTCTCTACTTACTTTGGTTTTAAGTTAGGTCTTTATTTCTGTTTGTTAATTTTTATCCATTTAAATATTGTTAGGTAAATGTTATGCTAGGAGTTATACTTTGGTGTTTTGACCTTATATTGATGATAGCAATTGTTTAATTATATGTCTACTTTATAATTATTTTATTTTGTGTTATACTGGTGTATTACATATTGCTTAGCATTGTTGACATATTTTCTGATATTTTAGTATTTGAATACAATGATGTAAATATTTCGAATATGTTCCATTTGTCTCAAAGTTATTGATCTATTTGTTTTTTTCTATTTTTGTTTTCAATAATATTTGTTTTACTACATTACTATCAATGATATTTTTGTTATTGATATTTTTGTATTTTACATGGACCTTAAGAAAGTTGATATTAAGTTTTAATATGTTTTTGTGATTATATTTTTGAATCACAATAGTTTTCAACTCAATATCCTGCCTTACAACTGTGTAGGGACCCTGCTAATAGTAAACATCTTATTCATAATGCTGGGTAGGAGAACCAACATCTTTTCCCATGCTTCAAATGCTCTGACCAGAATATAATACTTGTCTTGTGCATTTTGGGCATTATATAAACCAGCCTCCTCTCTCAGGACCTTAAGATGTGGTTGCAAACAAATGATATATTACATAAGTTATGGTATTTTCTAACTGAAGGTTTTGAATTTTTTAGCAAAAAAATCTGGAATAAGCACTTAATCCAAAAACTAGTCTTGGATTCCACTGACTTTTCACAACATGTATTTTATGTGCTTGTTAGACCTTTCACAGGCTTAAATGGTTATAGATGATGCCTTCACATGTTTAATGTGTGGGTCTTGATATACTTGCGTTATTGTCTTGAATCTTCATATATCAGAATTTCTTTTGACATATAGATTTATGAAGAGTCATTTAAAGGAAAGGTCTTGTTATCAGTTGTGGAATCAAGTGTTACCAAAATATGTCATTATCTTCTTCTACTTTAGACTTCTCACCCAATCATAATATCCCAGCCTATTCTCTAGAAAGGGACTTGGCTAATTGGTATTGGATTTGAGGGTGCTATGTGAATGTAACCTTTATTTGGAGTTGACAGACCAGGCATTCTCAACAGAACTTTGTACAATGGAAGAAATTGCTGGGCCAAAATAATCTCTGTAGTACTTTGCTTTGTTTTTTTTTGGTGACCTGGTGACCACTGTGAAAAGACTGAGTTAGTTTCAGGGCCTGTTTATTAGCATCTTGTGGCACTAAGGGCCTCAATACGACTTTGGTGGTCTTAAGACCGCTGGACTTGCGGTGGTGGTTGGACCACTGCATTCTTTGTGGTCTGACTGCCACATTACGACCTTGGTGGTCGGGCTGCCAGGGGACCGCTACCAGGAACATGGTTTCTGAGGGGCTGGCAGTGGTCAGAGTCGTGAACCTTTCTTTTGTTTTGTCTCAGTGAATTTCTTGTTTTTTGTTTATTATATACCTTATCTAACTGGTCCTTGTGGCTAACATCCTTTATATGCCCAATGCCTGAGTGCACAGCCTTTGGTCGCATATACACCATAGGCAGCAAATCCCAGGAGTGAATGGCCTTTTGGCCCAGTCTACCACTCTTATATGCAGTGGGAGACAGCCAAGCTCAGCAGTAGAGCACCAAATTATTTTAAACAATAATATTCAGGGCTTGTGAGTCCTGTGCTAGATTCTTAGGGTCCAGATGTACAAAGCTTTTTTTCTGTTCCCAAACAACCCGAAATATGCATTTTTGGATGTACAAAACCCTATTTTACGATTCTAATCTTTAAGAAAAACGGACTGCATTTAAAAGAATCTGCTTTATTTAAAAAGCACTCGCAGACATAGTCGGTCTGATGAACCTAGCTGTCCACCATCTCTGTGAGTGCCACCCATTCCCAATAGGTCACAATTTGCAACCTGCCTCTTAAATATTAACTAGGCAGGTCCCTTGAGACCAATTTGGGAATCACAAACAGTGTCTCAGACACTGTTGTGCATCAGAGATTGCAGCTTGCAATTTGCGAATCCCTAACTCACAATCTCCGATGGTCGTACACCTGACCCTTATACTAGAGGTTGGTTGCAGGAACATGAGAGGATCTAGGGATCCCATGATATAAACAGTTTTTTTTATATTCATCTTAATGCCAGGATGGTCCCTTTGGAGCTGCCTCACATGGGTCTGGGGTTCAGAGTAGGTTCACCTCACCACATTATGCCCTTTTTAGTTTTCCCAACACAGTGCACAGGGAACATATTGGGTAATGACTAATGTAACAGAAATTTTTCTGTGTTGTCCAGCAATCAGAATGCAGCAGAATCACCACAATGCATGACGAAAGAAAATGAAGAAATTGTCCAGATACCTCTAAAATGTAATCTCTTCATACCCAGACTGGAAAACATTTTCACTCTTAATTTCTCAAAAACATTCAACTGGTTTGCATTAAAACAAGCAAAATACTTCCTTGAGTAGAATTTATAAGTAAGGGAGGCTGGGAATGAAGGAGCACTCGCTAATTAACGTAACTGTAAAGTAACAATAAAAACAGGCATCTAAAGGCTCCGGTGCTCAAGAACGGTGAGTGTGCCATTATTCCCAACCACCCATACTTATAAATTCTAAATTACAGTGAAAGAGGCTGCACTGTTTTGAATGAAGATCACACACTAAGGATACCACAAGGGATATCAGACAGGATGGACCGAGAGAAGGCACTGGAGGAGCTGTTTAGTAACCTCAACACAGGCAGAGCCAGGACAAGGAAGAGAATTGAAGGAGAAGTTTAAGAGACTTGTGAAACAGAAAATATCTGAACTCTCAAAATGGTGGGATGCTATTACTTTGAAACAATATACAAAATGAAATAGAATTCCTGAGGCTTGACAGCCCTAATTTTACCAATTTATGATGTGGATTTGTTGCTTAAATGGGAGATTAAATTAATGAGAAGCTCAATAAACGTTATGACTATACTAATAGAGAATGCAGCGAGGAAGGTTAAGAAGCTACAAAAGATATATCTCTACTAGAAAAATAAATTTCAAAGATGACCCTACCAGATTCCCCACAAAGAAAGTATACTATATTGAATGACATGAATGACATGATACAGAAACATCAAGAAGAAATCAAAATCAGGAAAGCAAGGAAATTCAAAAGGGACAAAAGGGATTACCTTGGGTGGAGGGTATTCACTTTTCCTTGTAGGTTTGATCATTTGGTACACAAAGCCCCTGATCTTATGACTATGTTACAGTCTGAAAGCAAAAGTAACACATCATCAAGTATACCATCTAGTGACAACTAAAGCCTATCAGAACCAGAGGAGGATACCTCAGGTAGCAAGAGCAATTGTTTTTTAGTAGAGCTGAACTGCATGTGTATGGACAATCGGAATTTGAATTTTCACCCAAGAAACCTGGGAATATTAGAAGAGGAAAGAGAGGCTATGGACTAGCCCAAAGACAAAGTAGGGATGCAAACCATGGCATGGTCCTCAAAGAAGTAGACAAAGTTCTTTCCACCACAGATATCCTCTATTTAAATGTTGTAAATCTTTCTGTTGTGACACTGACTTATGAAATAATTGAAAGTTCTCAAGAAGGGTTTGGGTATTTGTCCATTTATAGATTTAGATCTTGATATGTTTAAGGTTGATGTTTTCAAATTTGTAGGAAAATGTAAGCTAGAGAAACACTTTTCTATCCACACCCGCACCCAGATAGAAAAGAGAGAGGATATACCACTGAGTAACTTATCTATGCAAGATATCATAGACACAACTACATTACTCTCACTCACAGACATTAAGAAACAGACTGTGAACATAGGAGACACAGCTCCGGTCTTGGGTATACATGTGGGCAATAGTACGGATAGTGAATGTAGACATAAATCTAAACAGACTCCCTATTTCCCACCAGTCAGCAATTGCAACATCTTTTTTAAAAATGCATGCAAAGATTTGGACAGACAGAAGGCCATATCTGTACACAGATTAGTCAATTGTACTAGAAATAATTTGGACCCACAGGAGCAGAGGGAATTCAGAACCTTTCACAATAGCAACACAATAATCATTAGTGAGGCACACAAGGGGGCTGTGTGGTAGTAATGAATAAAATAGATTATAGCAACAAGATATTTAACAAGTTAAGCAATACCTTGTGCTATATAACACTAGATATGAATCACATCCTGGAGATTAAGAAAAAGATCAATAAGAGGATTAAGAGGTGGTATGACAAAGGTCGTGAATACTTTTCCTTAAAGATTGATAAGCCCAGTTATGCCTGTCTGCATACAGGTCCATAAAAATGCCCTGTTCAACCTGGGTAGACCGATAGTGTCAGGCATTTTGGGGCAAATGGAAAGACTTTCACATTTAATTGATGGTTACTTACAACCCTTTGTGACTAATTTACCCTCCTTTATTCGGGATATCAAACATGTATTGAATATATTCAGTGACATCACATGGAAGGATGACATGTTGTTGGTTAGTCTAGATGTGGTGTCCCTATACTTATATAATGCATGAATTTGACATGATAGCCGTAACCTGCTTTTAAATAGAACACCAATTGAATTCCTCACACAATTTAAGATGCTCCTAGAGATGACAAAGGGACAAGGGGTACCACCAAACATGCAGGACTGTGACGGGCTCCAGATTTGCTTCTTCTTATACATACCTTTTTATGAGATGGTTTGAGGGGGAGAGGGTCTGGGATCCTAAGGGTATGGAATGGGTACAGCACATCCATTGTTGGGGGCAATATATTGATGGTTGTTTGGACAGAGACTGTGAACAAATGACTTGACTTTACAACCTTTTTGAACAACAATGTATGTAGTATGTCATTTACTGTTAGCTAGTGCTCACAGAAAATCCAGTTTCTCGGTGTAGAACTATATGTATGTGGTACTAGACTAGCGCGATGCATGTATCATAAAGGGACCTCTTGCAATGCAATCTTACACACAACCAGTGTCCACCCTAGTCATCAAATAATGGCTATTCCATAAGGAGATATGGTCAGAGCAAAGAGAAACTGCAGCTCAGATGAGGATTTCAGAGAACTTAAGAGATATTAATATATATTTCTCATGAGAGGTTATAACAGAAACACCGTTAATGGAGCATATAACAAAGTCCTCACACTGAATAGGAAGGAAACACTCAAAGATCATAAAGCCAAAACTACTAGATTTCCAGACAAGTTTTGAATCATATCCACATATATGTGAGTAGCACCATTAGACTGGTGAAAAAGAGAATTGCAGAACACTTTAGAGCGGTAAAACAGGAGGATGGGATATATTGATTTGCCCTTCATACTTGTACATGTGCAAGACAAGATCATCATAAGGGTTTCTCATTTCATGGAATAGATACTGGTCAGCCAGATACAAGGGGTGGAAGTCAGGAGTTCCAACTTTGACAGTGTGTGGCGCTGTGGATTATGAGACTCAGAGCAGTGGAAAAAGGCTTAAATATCGATCATAAGTTATACTACTTTTTGGGTGATTGAGATATGTTCAACATTGAATCTGTATAAGGAAATATGTAGTAGACATACTGTTCCTTAGAGATGGGTTGATTATGGCTTTATGTGTACTAATGGTCTTAAGAATGTTGCATTTGTTCTATGATCAAAATAATTGCAAAATGTACATATGATGTATGTGGGTATAGGAGTGCATATTATGGGTCATGTATGGTTCTTGTCTTTGTCTCCCTCACTTGGAAATTCTAAATTATATGTTTTATTAAGATTATTCTTTGATACAGCTAGCCGTATATACCTTGGTCCCATCAGGGACAGAACAGTATAAATTAACTGCAAATGAGAACATTATGGTGGTGTAGTCTATATTACTGACAATGCACAGCTTTTGATCTTGCCTCCCCTAAATGAGATCTGAAATTATTAATACTTTCTTCATGACCAACTTTCCAACATGATTGGCTATACACCATTTGGCTGGTTTCAGGGGCATATGGTAAAAACTAACACGTTCCATATATATTTGGAGCTCCATTCCATTTACTTACATCACCATCTAGCGCTCACTATGACACGTTTTTCAGTTCTTGTCTTAAGTAGAGGCATGCAGATGTTAATTTATCCTCTCTGTATATAGTAGCACGGCATCGTATATGGCATAGTTGAGGGTGACATTAGATTTCATAATTAGGTATTGCCACTTTATCAATTTGCCTTTATTCACTTATTGGGCTATACCTAAGATTATCTATTGTTTGTAGTATGCGTTGATGATTTTGTACTCACCAATGTTCAGAGGTGTGAACGTTGTACACTTGGATACACTAGAAGATGTTGGCGGATTTAGTCAGTTTTATAGTCCTATACCTTTGTTGTCAACACTTGGAGATCATCCAGCACTAAGATGATAACGGCATGCCTTCATGGTTATGTAGCATATATATAAGGCGACTCAGACGACGTCCACAATCCGCTCTAATACTTTTTGATTGAGATGCCGTGCTACTTTGGGAGTACTGTTCCAGGTAGGTTTAACTTTCGGGTGATTTGTTGTGCCAAACAGATAATACCTTTAGGTTTCTGCTGTGGATAGAATCACTTGGAGTGCACACGGATTATGCGTCATCGATTTAGGGTGTGCGTGAAAAGTGATTTAGGTGACGATCATTCTATAATTACAGATAGTCACTTCTATATTGGATCATATTCATAGATACCATTATTGTTTACAGTGTGATTAAGATTTGAAAACAAATATTATGTGGATGAGAGAACCTCTTGAATTTTGGATCTATGCAAGATGGCAGGCAATTTAGTTTCTTTTTCGTGCTATATTAATGTCGCTAAGACATGAGCATTTTCTCCACATTAATTTAGATTGACCACATGCATTATGAGCACGTGTTACACACATATAAATATAAAAAAGGTTTAATGATGGCTCCCGAGTTCCACACTAAAATCTTCTGGCTAGACGACACGAGGACATAGGAGAACTCTCCCAGGCATGTTATTGATTTTTGGTGTCATGCTGTGACTAGAACAATAAAGATTTTATAGCCCATACAATGAGGTCCCTTGGGAATAGAACCGTTTGGAATGATGTGCACTCTGAGTATGTGTTTGAGGTTTATAAGTGTGGAGGACACTTCTTTGGTTTGGACAAAGGGACCATGTCATTGGCGTCCTTTAGCGTCCTACCATTTGTGGTTCATTACGTGCTGCGAATTACCAATATAGCAGTAATTAGAGATAATAATGGGTGATAGCATTCTAGAATATGGACTACATTACTCAAGGAATAATGGTTGTATTTGATCTAACTGATCCGTACAGGAACCAGAATACTTTATTCAAAATACAAAATACAAATAAGTCTCTGCTTCTGACATTGTGGCAGTAAGGTAACACATAATTATGGTGCTGCTTTGTTATAGTCAGACTTATGTCCTTATATTAGTAGCAATATATCTACATTGTAGGACACTTACAACATTGATACACAGACACGCCGTATGAATATAATGCAGAACTGCTAGGTATGGAGGCATTTACCGTCCATAAGATTGATGGGATACTAATACACATTGGGTGTAAGGAAGATGAATAGTCACTTGGGTGATTATTCCTTTTAACCCTAATTCAGAGAATGAATGGACATCTCTCCCTCTTGCTTAACAATATCTAGCTTCTTTGGAGCACAGGTGGTTGGGTTATGCCCTTGGTGATGGTATTAATCATTGGATTTATAGACTTATCCCTGAAATGATGTGCAATTTTCTGAATTTGTTTTTGCTCTGAAGAAGTCAGCTGCAACACGAGCAGCTTTGACAAAACGTGTTGGCACTGTATGGGTGTTGGTGATTCGACCAAAGAGAAAATAAAGTTCTAACTGTTTACCTGTGAATACAAAGAGGACAGTAGTAGGAAGGGATACCTTCGATCACCATTTAAAAGTGACAGTTGTCCCTCCCCGGAAGTGACGTCACTTCCGTGACTGGGACTTCCGGTGCCCCTGAGAGCCCTCCCCGGAAGTGACGTGGGTGCATGGGGGTGTCACGTGGTTTGTGACCTCATGGTGTTGTAGATGCGCCCGCCCTTTTTGAACTGGGGAGTGCATTTAAGGAGTTGGTTAGAGCCGTTGGCCAAACCGTGAACCATTGCTGAAACAGCTTGTCAAGACGCCATGAAGAGATACAATCCAGAAAAGCCGCCTCCTCAGGAGCCCTGAACACTATCGGTAGATATTACCAGACTCTAACACCGCTTACGATGGATGAGAATGCCCAACAGGCTGCCCCTAATGATAAGGATACAGATGTTACCAGTTTTCAAGAGGAACTTTGCCAGTGGCTTGAAAAGCTCAATCTTAAGGATATGCCGCAACTGATATCACCTATTAAGGGTGACAGCAGCGACAGCGAAGCCTCGAAAGATGAATTAAGTGGTGCAGTCAACTTCATCGACATTGAAGATGCTGAAGAATGTGTACCCCCCGAATTCGCCCATCTATGAAGACATGGGTTTCCAGGAGGACCCAGATCCAGAGGCTGTCGTTGTTCAACCGGCCAATGTAAACTCCGGCGATGCTTTTACCCCAATGGACCTCTGCAAATCGCAAGATTTCAGAACAGCCGCTGAGTGTGACGTAAATACTGAGGTTAGTAAAACTCTATAGACAATTTTCATGTATACGGTAATATCATACTTTTAACTAATAATTTGTCTTTTACTTTCTGTTTGAGCCGTAGAAAACAACTGAAGAAAGAGAGGGTCTAGAGTGGTCGGCGCCAAAGGTTAACGACGTAAATTTTTACTGCTTATGCTGTTCCAGACAGTCTGAAAGTATTACAAGCCAGAACAAAGAGCTGCGTAAGAAATGTGTTTGCACCTACAATAGCCCCGATTTTGAAAGGGAAACTCCGGGCATACCCTATGAAGCCATATGGCCAGTTAAAGGTTTTGCGGCGGCCGCTGTGAACACGTGTGTTAAACGGGACTATTATGACATGTGTTACGGGCATAAAATTAACGAACCTCAACAGGAGGCTCACGACTGTCTATACGAATCGTATAATGTGAGGACAATTCGCCACATTTGTAACTGGTTGGACCCCCATAGGGTTTATAAGTTGTTGAAAGTGGTGTACGGGCTGTCAGCGATGAAGAAGGGTGTCCACATTGATATGGTTAAGGTCTTGGCAGCTGCTGTCAATGAGATCCGATACACTGCTGAGCCCTGCTCAAAACTTGAAAATATGCAGGGTCTATGTCCCTATTTTGACAAAAGTATGATAGAAAGGGTCATAGAAAGACGAATGTGTGACATTTATTATAAAAACAGAAGAATGAAGTCTTTAGCCCCACGAAAGTTGTTTTAAAAAAGCAGACCATAACTGTGTTACTTAACGCTGAATACTTACTCACTTTTAGGATGGGTATCAGAGTGTCGCTGTGCAAGATGTCAATGAGTTACACCCTGGCTACATCTGTATCGGGAGATTGATATATGTGCTGGTTAAAGAAAGAATAGCTGAAATACACCCATTGACTCTACGGTAGCTGAACATTTCGGAACCTTCGGCCTTGTGGCAGTGCAGCAGCCCCATGTGTATCGCCAAATGGTGTATCAATGCCCGGCTACCCGCATCGGATAAATACTGGAGCTCGGACAAAGATCAGGCTTGCGAGTTAAGACTTTCACCATTGACAGGGATGCACATGGCTTTGGACCTCATGACTGAAGATTATTTCACAAATAAAGGTTCGGTATTGTCCGACCTAGAACTGTATGAACTGTTGAATGCTGTCAGTATCCTGAGCGTCCAGAGTTATAGGAGGGGGAGCGGGAAGTCATGTCTAGAGCTATTGAGGGTATAGCTATAAAAATATCAAAGTTTGTGACGCTGAGACATGGTAAAAGGAACTGTGTTGAGTAATACGTGTAACACGTGTCGTACTATGTGTACATCACCAAAAGGCTGCTGTGTTCCGTAGCTTTGACAGTTATAAGTTATATACCGCAAAATGTCAAATACACGCTGTCTATATTGTACCACCTCACTTTTATGTTTTTATGTTTAATAAAACAACCTTGCACAAAACATACGTCTTTCACTTCATGGTTGCGGCGGGTGCCAGCATGACGGGGGCTACTGTAAGGAAGCTTTATTACGGTACACTGGGGGTTGGGAGCTTCAGAGGCTCCGAAGCTCTATTTAGAAGGGCCCGAGTTGAAAATGAATCTGTAAACAGAGCCGATGTGAAGACATGGGTAGCGGGGGAAGAAGCTTATTCACTCCACAAACCAGCCAGGAGGCGTTTTAAGAGGAGGGCAACTTTTGTTTGTGCGCAGCTAGATTATCAGTGGCAGGCCGACATAATCAGTCTTCAAGATCTAGCATAACATAACAACGGTGCCATGTATATATTAACAGTCATAGACGTCTTGTCCAAGTACGCCTATGAAGAGGCGTTAAACGATAAAAGTGGTACAAGCATCACTGCCGCTTTTAAAGACATCTTCGCTAGAGGGCGCGTACCTCAAAAACTACAAACAGACGCAGGAAAGGAATTTTTAAACAAATCTTTTCAGAAATTATTAAAGCAACACAATGTTCAACATTTTGTAACGCACACTGAGGTAAAAGCGGCAGTTGTAGAACGTTTTAACAGAACTTTAAAATCAAAGATGTGGCGATAGTTCACTGCCAACAATACATACAGATACGTGGATGTTCTACAGGCTTTTATAGATGTTTATAACGCCAGTTATCATAGGACAATCAAAATGTCCTCAGCAGAGGTAACGAGTGATAATTCGTTAATGGTATGGAGAACTGTGTAAGGGAGTCGTCTTGAGGCGAAGGTCAAGAAACCGGATTTCAAAGAAGGGGATCATGTCAGGGTTTCAAAGTTGAAGGGGATCTTCACCAAAGGCTACCAGCAAACATTCAGCGATGAGATATTCATAGTGGAAAGTGTGCAGCTTAAAGAATGGGTATATATTTACAGGTTAAAAGACTACGCTGGGGAAGAGGTATCGGGCGTCTTTTACACCGAAGAGTTACAAAAGGTGCCCTACTATCCGAACAGGGTGTACAGGGTTGAAAAGGTTCTGAAAAGGAAAGGCATCGGGGGCAGAAATGGCCTAAATATAATTTGTCCCCTATGGGAGCAACCCTTGCCTAAGGGGTCGCTCCCCACCTCTAAAACAAAAAACTAAACAAAAATAAAACAACATTTTTTTTTATCCCTGGTGCCTAGAGGTTTCTGCCCCCCCTGGGGCAGATCAGCCTAATAAAAGGCCGATCTGCCCCCAGGCGGGGCAGAAAAGGCCTTAAAAAAAAATGCCCCCCCCTGGGAGCGACCCTTGCCCAAGGGGTCGCTCCCTTATGTCAATTTCATTTTTTAAATACATCCCTAGTGTCTAGTGGGCGTTTTGACAGCCGGATTGCTTTCAATCCGGCTGCCAAAATGCAGAGAGAGACTTCAAAGTAAAGGAAATAACTTTCCTTCCCTTTGAAGCCTCTCTCGGCCTCCCCCACTTGATCGGAAGAGAAAGGCAAAGCTGGGCTTCCAGCGCGATGGGAGGAGGCTCTGTGACAATCAGCGCGCGCTCGCGCGCTGACATCACGGGGGGTTGGGGGGTCGAGGGTGGAAGGGGAAGGGCTAGCGTTCCCTCTGGGCTGCGTGCCCAGGACATAATGGTTACGTCCTGGGCACAGCAGCACTGTGCCGCAGGACGTAACCATTACGTCCGCGGCACAGAAGGGGATAAGAAGCGTCGGACTTCTTCAAAAGGCCCACACAAAAGAAGAGTTGTAAGATGGAAGAGATCTTCTAAGAAGAAGAGAACACGTTCTAGTGTGAATATTTTTTAAATCAACTATCATGGCCTTCGGACACTGCGCCTCGGGTGAATGCGCCAAATCCGAGCTAGATCTGTTTTCTCTCAAACCCACACAGACCAGCATCGAGAACAGTTTTTTCATGGAAGTATCACCTATGGGCGCTCTGACGCCGCTTACACCGATAGAGTTTTATGTGTCGGGGTCCAAGGATATGTACCTGGATCTCAACAACACTCTGCTACACCTCGTCTGTAAAATAAACAAAGCGAATGGCGCCGACATCAAGGATGATGCTACAGTGGCCCCGATCGCATACCCCATCGCAACCATGTTTAATCAAGTGGACATTAACCTAGGCGATCGACTCGTCACGCAGTGTGATAACATGTATGCCTACAGGTCCTACATAGAGAGTATTCTAAATTACGGTTGCGACGCCCTGGACACACAACTTTCAGCGGGACTCTTTTACAAAGACACCGAAGCACGTTTTCAGAAAACGGCTTTGGACGGGGGCAATGAGGGTTTTAAAAAAAGAGCCACCTTCGCAGCCGGCAGTAGGCAGTTTGATCTCCTGGGGCGCATACATTCAGACCTTTTCTTCCAAGACAAGCTGCTAGTCAACGGTATAGATCTCAAGATCAAACTCAGTCGTAACAAGGACGCTTTCTGCCTCATCAGCGGCGATGCGGAGCAGTATAAACTGGTTATATTGTCCGCAAGCCTGTTTGTAAAGAGAGTGAAAGTGCCCCCGAGCATCAGACTAGCCCATGCAGAAGCTTTACAATTAATGAACGCCAAACACGCCATTGAAAGAGTTGCTCTGAAGATATTCAGCATCCCCGCCGGTAGTAGATTAACGCAGCAGCAGAATCTATTTCTGGGGCAATTACCGAAACTCATCATCATAGGGTTTGTGGACAATACAGCTTTTAGCGGCCTCTACAACTCTAACGCTTTCAACTTCAAACACTACGACATCAACTGCGCAGCTTTGGTTCATGAGGGCGCTGTGATACCCGCAAAACCGTTCACGCCGAATTTTGAAACATCCAATTTTGTCCGGGAATATCTTGGTCTGGTCTCGATAACTGGGAAACATCTGCGGGACTCAGGAGTCGTTGTTTCAAGAGAGGGGTATGCGGCCGGCTAGACGCTGTTTGCGTTCAACCTGACTCCTGACATGGAAGACGGTGACCACTACAACCTGATCAAAAACGGAAATCTAAAAGCTGAAATACTTTTTACACAGGCCTTGGCGACCAATGTGAACATGGTTGTATTCTCTGTATTTGACAGCGTTATTCAGGTCAATCACGCCCGCCAACTTATGTTTGACTATCATTAAAAGCTTGTAAAATGGACACTACTGAGATACGTTACTTCTTAAGTAGACATAAATACGCTAAGATATACTTTTTAGGTGTATTTCCTAGCGATGGGTTACCTGAAAAGATAGGCCCAGAAAGACCCTGCACCCCCGTCTTTAACACTGACCCTCATTACAAGGGCGGTACACACTGGGCTGCAATGTTTCTTGATGTAGACAAGGTTATAGTGTTGGACAGTTTAGCCGAGTTCCCCGAGCATAACATTTATACAAAACCGATATTTAAATATGTAAAAAAGCATCACCCACGGTTGTGTATAACAAACTGCGTGTACAGGATTCTCTAGCTATCACATGTGGGGAGAATTGTATATATTCCGTTAGTAAAATGTCTGAAGATATGACGTTTAGAATTTTTTTAATCTGTATTCAGCGGATCTAGTAAACAACGATGGTATTGTTATGAAATATGTGAATGAAAAATCCAGGTCTATGTCGAACATTGTTAAAACAGAATATGGTGTTTGTCAAAAGTGTAAGGCGTTGTAACCCAACTGTTGTGGTGATGAATGTCTAAAATAAAAAAAAAACATCTTAAACATGAATTCAGACTATGCATTTTTATTCACACGGTGCACATTTTCAAACCTTTTTTTTAAGTGTAAACAAATAAATGAAGTATAATCTTTCGACACGCGAAACTTTTAACAAAACTGTACAGCTGATCACATATTATGATAACCTTAGAGTGGTAGCCATGTGTTCATTTTGAACAGTCTCTTTTTAGGGCCCAGAGATAGAGCAACGCTGCTCCTAGATGGTGTTAGTTGTGGAAAGAAAGGCGATGTCGATTCGGCGGGGCTCTGTGTAAAAACGCCAGGGGTCGGATCTTTTAAACTTTCAAGCTTACGCCGGTTGTCTGCGTTACCGATTATCGTTGAGGGAATGTTGAGTTCCGCTGTGGCACTTAGGAACTGCTCTCAACCTCTAGGAATGTCTTGTGCCGATAGGGTTTTACCGTGCGTGAGACCCCTGGCCAGATCATACATGTGGGATCCAGCAACCGGCTGACCCTTGTAAACGAATTCACCCCGGTCGTTCCATGAGGTCAAATCTTTAGTAGCAGCCATTTTACTGAGCAACATTTGAGCAGCCCCTCTATACTTCTGTGTAAGGAAATGCCTCCTTGGCATGGCTACCCCCTGACTTTTTGCCTTTGCTGATGCCAAGTTATGATTTGAAAGTGTGCTGAGGCCTGCTAACCAGGCTCCAGCACCAGTGTTCTTTCCCTAAAACTGTACCTTTGTCTCCACAATTGGAACACCCTGGCATCCAGGTAAGTCCCTTGTAACTGGTACCCCTGGTACCAAGGGCCCTGATGCCAGGGAAGGTCTCTAAGGGCTGCAGCATGTCTTATGCCACCCTGGGGACCCCTCACTCAGCACAGACACACTGCTTTCCAGCTTGTGTGTGCTAGTGGGAGAAAATGACTAAGTCGACATGGCACTCCCCTCAGGGTTCCATGCCAACCTGGCATAGATAAGTCACCCCTCTAGCAGGCCTTACACCCCTAAGGCAGGGTGCACTATACCATAGGTGAGGGCATAGGTGCATGAGCACTATGCACCTACAGTGTCTAAGCATAACCTTAGACATTGTAAGTGCAGGGTAGTCATAAGAGTATATGGTCTGGGAGTCTGTCAAACACGAACTCCACAGCACTATAATGGCTACACTGAAAACTGGGAAGTTTGGTATCAAACTTCTCAGCACAATAAATGCACACTGATGCCAGTGTACATTTTATTGTGAAATACACCCCAGAGGGCATCTTAGAGAGGCCTCCTGAAAACATACCCGACTTCCAGTGTGGGCTGACTAGTTTTGCCAGCCTGCCACACACCAGACATGTTGCTGGCCACATGGGGAGAGTGCCTTTGTCACTCTGTGGCTAGTAACAAAGCCTATACTGGGTGGAGGTGCTTCTCACCTCCCCCTGCAGGAGCTCAAAGGCTCACCCCCATTGTTACAGCGCCACAGGGCATCCCAACTAGTGGAGATGCCCGCCCCCTCCGGCCACGGCCCCACTCTTGGCGGCAAGGCCAGAGGAGATAATGAGAAAAACAAGGAGGAGTCACTGGCCAGGCAGGACAACCCCTAAGGTGTCCTGAGCTGAGGTGACTCTGACTTTTAGAAATCCTCCATCTTGTAGGTGGAGGATCCCCCAATAGGATTAGGGATGTGCCCCCCTCCCCTCAGGGAGGAGGCACAAAGAGGGTGTAGACACCCTCAGGGCTAGTAGCCATTGGCTACTAACCCCCCAGACCTAAACACACCCCTAAATTGAGTATTTAGGGGCCCCCAGAACCTAGGAAAACAGATTCCTGCAACCTGAAGACGAAGAAGGACTGCTGACCTGAAAGCCCTGCAGAGAAGACGGACACACCAACTGCTTTGGCCCCAGCACTATCAGCCTGTCTCCCCACTTAAAAAAAAACTGCAACAGCGACGCGTCCACCAGGGTACAGCGACCTCTGAAGCCTCAGAGGACTACCCTGCATCTAAAAGGACCAAGAACTCCCGAGGACAGCGGCTCTGCTCCAAAGAAGAAACAACTTTGCAACAAAGAAACAACTTTTAAAGGACTGCACGTTTCCCGCTGGAAGATTGAGACTTTCCCTTCTGCACCCGACGCCCCCGGCTCGACCTGCAGAGAACCAACACTACAGGGAGGACTCCCTGGCGACTGCGACCCTGTGAGTAGCCAGAGTTGGCTCCCTTGAGCCCCCCCAGCGGAATCCAGAGGCTCCCCCTGACTGTGACTGCCTGCTTCTAAGAACCCGATGCCTGGTAAAGACACTGCACCCGCAGCCCCCAGGACCTGAAGGATCCGACCTCCAGTGCAGGAACAACCCCCAGCTGGCCTTCTCCCTTGCCCAGGTGGTGGCTACTCCGAGGAGCCCCCCCCTTGCCTGCCTGCTTTGCTGAAGTGACCCCTGGGTCTCCCATTGAAACCTATTGCAAACCCGATGCCTGTTTGCACTCTGCCCCCGGCCGCCCCCGTGCTGCTGAGGGTGTACTTTTTGTGCTGACTTGTGTGCTCCCCGGTGCCCTACAAAACCCCCCTGGTCTGCCCTCCGAAGTCGCGGGTACTTACCTGCTGGCAGACTGGAACCGGGGCACCCCCTTCTCCATTGAAGCCTGTGCGTTTTGGGCACCACTTTGACCTCTGCACCTGACCGGCCCTGAGCTGCTGGTGTGGTAACTATGGGGTTGCCCAAAACCCCCCACGGTGGGCTACCTTGGACCCAACTTTGAACCCTGTAGATGGTTTACTTACCTGCAAAACTAACCAATACTTACCTCCCCCAGGAACTGTTGAAATTTGCACTGTCTAGTTTTAAAATAGCTTATTGCCATTTTTGCCAAAACTGTACATGCTATTTTGCTGATTCAAAGTTCCTATGATACCTGAGTGAAGTACCTTTCATTTGTAGTATTGATTGTAAATCTTGAACCTGTGGTTCTTAAAATAAACTAAGAAAAGTTATTTTACTATATAAAAACCTATTGGACTGGAATTGTGTTTGAGTGTGTGTTCCTCATTTATTGCCTGTGGGTGTACAACAAATGCTTAACACTACCCTCTGATACGCCTACTGCTCGACCACACTACCACAAAATAGAGCATTAGAATTATCTCTTTTTGCCACTATCTTACCTCTAAGGGGAACCCTTGGACTCTGTGCATGCTATTTATTACTTTGAAATAGTACATACAGAGCCAACTTCCTACATTGGTGGATCAGCGGTGGGGTACAAGACTTTGCATTTGCTGGACTACTCAGCCAATACCTGATCACACGACTAAATTCCAAAAATTGTCATTAGAAACTGATTTTTTAAATTTGAGCTATTTTTCTAATTTTTTAAAAGTCCTGCTAGGGCCTTGTGTTAGTCCCTGTTAGCATTTCTTTTAGAGTTTAAAAGTTTTGTAAAAGTTTGAATTAAGTTCTAGAGATAGTTTTAGATTCTTAAAAAGTATTCCAACTTTTAGAAACAAAGGGCCAGATGTAGGAAACCTTTTGCGCCTCGCAAAAGGCGAAAAACGCAGTTTGCGAGGCGCAAAAGGCCTTACGCAATGTAGAATCACATTTTGCGAGTCGGTACCGACTCGCAAAATGTGATTCCGACTCGCAAATAGGAAGGGGTGTTCCCTTCCTATTTGCGACCGCATCGCGATGTAGAGTTGCTTTGTGACCGCGAAAGCGGTCGCAAACCAACTCGCAGTTACCATCCACTTGAAGTGCATGGTAACTCATTCGCAAAAGTGAAGGGGTCCCCATGGGACCCCTTCCCCTTTGTGAATGCCCACAAAAATATTTTTTCAGAGCAGGCAGTGGTCCCATGGACCACTGCCGACTCTGAAAAAACCGAAACCAAATGGTTTAGGATTTTTTTCTTTTTGCAACTCATTTTCCTTTAAGGAAAACGGGCTGCAAAGAGAAAAAAAAACAGCTTTATTAAAAAAGCAGTCACGGACATGGTGGTCTGCTGTCTCCAGCAGGCCACCAACCCTGTGAGTGCCTAGACACGCTAAGGGGTCGCAAACTGCGACCCACCTCATGAATATTCATGAGGTGGGTCTTTGCGACCCCATAGCGAGTCGCAGAAGGTGTCTGAGACACCTTTCTGCATACCAGTTTGCGAGTTGCAATTTGCGAGTCGGAATGACTTACAATTTGCAAGTCGCAAATTGTTTTGTACCTACATCTGGCCCAAAATGTCTGCTGCAGAAGAGACTGTGATGGAACTCAACCTCACCCCTTACCTGCATCTTAGGATGTCAGAGTTAAGGTCTCTCTGCGAAATCAAAAAGATAAAGGGGGTTATTACAACTGTGGAGGGGTGTTCCCTTCCTATTTGCGACCGCATCGCGATGTAGAGTTGCTTTGTGACCGCGAAAGCGGTCGCAAACCAACTCGCAGTTACCATCCACTTGAAGTGCATGGTAACTCATTCGCAAAAGTGAAGGGGTCCCCATGGGACCCCTTCCCCTTTGTGAATGCCCACAAAAATATTTTTTCAGAGCAGGCAGTGGTCCCATGGACCACTGCCGACTCTGAAAAAACCGAAACCAAATGGTTTAGGATTTTTTTCTTTTTGCAACTCATTTTCCTTTAAGGAAAACGGGCTGCAAAGAGAAAAAAAAACAGCTTTATTAAAAAAGCAGTCACGGACATGGTGGTCTGCTGTCTCCAGCAGGCCACCAACCCTGTGAGTGCCTAGACACGCTAAGGGGTCGCAAACTGCGACCCCATAGCGAGTCGCAGAAGGTGTCTGAGACACCTTTCTGCATACCAGTTTGCGAGTTGCAATTTGCGAGTCGGAATGACTTACAATTTGCAAGTCGCAAATTGTTTTGTACCTACATCTGGCCCAAAATGTCTGCTGCAGAAGAGACTGTGATGGAACTCAACCTCACCCCTTACCTGCATCTTAGGATGTCAGAGTTAAGGTCTCTCTGCGAAATCAAAAAGATAAAGGGGGTTATTACAACTGTGGAGGAGGTGGTAATCCGTCCCAAAAGTGACGGTAAAGTGACGGATATACCACCAGCCGCATTACGAGTTCCATAGGATATAATGGACTCGTAATACGGCTGGTGGTATATCCGTCACTTTACCGTCACTTTTGGGACGGATTAACACCTCCTCCAAAGTTGTAATAACCCCCAAAGACTGGTTCAAACCCTACCAAAGTACAGCTCCAGGAGCTTTTGGCAGAGTTTGCTAAAAACAACCTCTCTGAAGATATCTTCACAGAGGGGGAAGCTAGTGATGAGGATGGAAATCTCCCACCCCCTCTCCTAGTTGGGGAGCCCAGGGTTTCTCCAACCCTGACTCCAGAAGTGATAGTCAGAGATGTTGCTTCTCTCACAGGAGAGTCCAACAGCTCTGCAAGCATTGAGGGCAGCCTCAATGAAGATGACCTCCTGTTAGCCAGGTTGGCCAAAAGATTGGCTTTGGAAAGGCAGATCCTAGCCATAGAAAGGGAAAGACAAGAGATGGGCTTAAGTCCCATCAATGGTGGCAGCAATTTAAATAGGGTCAGAGATTCTCCTGACATGCTAAAAATCCCAAAGGGATTGTAACTAAATATGAAGATGGGGATGACATCACCAAATGGTTCACAGCTTTTGAGAGGGCTTGTGCAACCAGAAAAGTAAACAAATCTCAATGGGGTGCTCTCCTTTGGGAAATGTTCACTGGAAAGTGTAGGGATAGACTCCTCACACTCTCTGGAAAAGATGCAGAATCCTGTGACCTCATGAAGGCTACCCTGATTGAGGGCTTTGGATTCTCAACTGAAGAGTACAGGATTAGGTTCGGGGGGCTCAAAAATCCTCGAGCCAGACCTGGGTTGATTTTGTTGACTTCTCAATCAAAACACTGGATGGTTGGATTCATGGCAGTGCTGTAATGATTATGATGGGCTGTACAATTTATTTGTGAAAGAACACCTGTTAAGTAATTGTTTCAATGATAAACTGCATCAGCATCTGGTAGACCTAGGACCAATTTCTCCCATTGGGTCAAGACTAGGGTGACCAAGACTTCCACAGGGGGTGTAGGAGGCTGGCCTGGCTTGTAGTGGGTACCAGAGGTACTTACACCTTGTGCCAGGTCCAGTTATCCCTTATTAGTGTAGAAGAGGTGTTTCTAGCAGCTAAGGCTGATAGAAGGTAGCTATGGCAAAGCAGCTTAGGCTGAACTAGGAGACATGTAAAGCTCCTACTATACCACTGGTGTCATATGTACAATATCATAAGAAAACACAATACACAGATATACTAAAAATAAAGGTACTTTATTTTTATGACAATATGCCAAAAATATCTCAGTGAGTACCCTCAGTATGAGGATGAGAAATATACACAAGATATATGTACACAAACCAAAATTATGCAGATAATAGCAAAAGGAAGTAATGCAAGCAATGTAAAGTTACAGTAGATTGCAATAGGAGCACATAGGTATAGGAGCAACACAAACCATATACTCCAAAAGTTGAATGCGAACCACAAATGGACCCCAAACCTATGTGAGCTTGTAGAGGGTCGCTGGGCCTGTAAGAAAACAGCGAGGGTTAGAAAAATAGCCCACCCCAAGACCTTGAAAGGTAGGTATAAAGTGCACCTACTACCCCCAGAGAGCACAGAAGTCGTGATAGGGGGATTCTGCAAGGAGAACAAACACCAGCAATGCAACACCAGTGGATTTCCGGACCTGAGTACCTGTTAGACAAGGGGACCAAGTCCAAGAGTCTCGACAGTGTCGAGAGTGGGCAGGAGCCCAAGAAATGCCAGCTGAGGGTGCAAGGAAGCTGACACCTGTTGGAAGAAGCTTGGTGTTCTTCAAGAACGAAGAGGACTAGGAACTTTCCCTTTGGAGGATGGATGTCCCACATCGTGAAGAAGCTTGCAGAGGTGTTCCCACACAGAAAGACCACAAACAAGCCTTGCTAGCTGCAAGGGTCGCGGTTAGGGTTTTTGGATACTGCTGTGGCCCAGGAGGGACCAGGATGTCGCCACTTGGAGGAGAAGACAGAGGGGGTGCCCAGCAAGTCAGGAAGCCCTCACAGAAGCAGGAAGCAACCGCAGAAGTGCCTGAACAGGCACTTAGAAGAAAAGTGAACCGGAGTCCACCCGAAGTCACAAAAGGGAGTCCCATGATGCCGGAGGTCAACTCAGAAGATTGTGCACTGCAGGTTAGAGTGTTGGGGACCCAGGTTTGGCTGTGCACAAAGGAAATCTTGGAAGAGTGCACAGGAGCCAGAGCAGCTGCAAATCACGCGGTACCCAGCAATGCAGTCTAGCGTGGGGAGGCAAGGACTTACCTCAACCAAACTTGGACTGAAGAGTCACTGGACTGTGGGAGTCACTTGGACAGAGTTGCTGAGTTCCAGGGACCACGCTCGTTGTGCTGAGAGGGGACCCAGAGGACCAGTAATGCAGTCTTTTGTTGCCTGCGGTTGCAGTGGGAAGATTCCTTTGACCCACGGGAGATTTCTTCAGAGCTCCTGGTGCAGAGAAGAGGCAGGCTACCCCCAGAGCATGCACCACCTGGAAACAGTTGAGAAAGCCGGTAGGATGAAGCGATACAAGGTTGCTAGTAGTCGTCTTGCTGCTTTGTTGAGGTTTTGCAGCCGTCCTGAGCAGTCAGCGGTCGATCCTTTGGCAGAAGGTGAAGAGAGAGATGCAGAGGAACACTGGTGAGCTCTTGCATTCGTTATCTGGTGAGATCCCCAAAGCAGAAACCCTAAATAGCCAGAAAAGGAGGTTTGGCTACCTAGGAAGGAGGATTGTCTACCAAGAGAGGTAAGAGCCTATCAGAAGGAGCCTCTGACGTCACCTGCTGGCACTGGCCACTCAGAGCAGTCCAGTGTGCCACAAACACCTCTGTTTCCAAGATTGCAGAGGTCTGGGACACACTGGAGGAGCTCTGGGCACCTCCCCTGGGAGGTGCAGGTCAGGGGAGTGGTCACTCCCCTTTCCTTTGTCCAGTTTCGCGCCAGAGCAGGGCTGGTGGATCCCTGAACCGGTGTAGACTGGCTTATGCAGAGATGGGCACCATCTGTGCCCATCAAAGCATTTTCAGAGGCCGGGGGAGGCTACTCCTCCCCAGCCTTCACACCTATTTCCAAAGGGAGAGGGTGTTACACCCTCTCTCAGAGGAAGTCCTTTGTTCTGCCTTCCTGGTCCAGGGCTGCCTGGGCCCCGGGAGGGCAGAAACCTGTCTGAGGGGTTGGCAGCAGCAGCAGCTGCAGTGGAGACCCCGGAAAGGCAGTTTGGCAGTACCCGGGTTCTGTGCTAGAGACCCGGGGGATCATGGAATTGTCCCCCCAATGCCAGAATGTCATTGGGGTCACAATTCCATGATCTTAGACATGTTACATGCCCATGTTCAGAGTTACCATTGTGACGCTGTACATAGGTAGTGACCTATGTACAGTGCACGCGTGTAATGGTGTCCCCGCACTCACAAAGTCCGGGGAATTTGCCCTGAATGATGTGGGGGCACCTTGGCTAGTGCCAGGGTGCCCTCACACTAAGTAACTTTGCACCCAACCTTCACCAGGTGAAGGTTAGACATATAGGTGACTTCTAAGTAACTTAAGTGCAGTGGTAAATGGCTGTGAAATAACGTGGACGTTATTTCACGCAGGCTGCACTGGCAGGCCTGTGTAAGAATTGTCAGAGCTCCCTATGGGTGGCAAAAGAAATGCTGCAGCTCATAGGGATCTCCTGGAACCCCAATCCCCTGGGTTCCTCAGTACCATATACTAGGGAATTATATGGGTGTATCAGTATGCCAATGTGAATTGGTGAAATTGGTCACTAGCCTGTTAATGACAAATTTGGAAAGCAGAGAGAGCATAACCACTGAGGTTCTGGTTAGCAGAGCCTCAGTGAGACAATTAGGCATCACGCAGGGAACACATACAGGGCACATACTTATGAGCACTAGGGTCCTGCCTGGCAGGGTCCCAGTGACACATAGACTAAAACAACATATATACAGTTTAATATGGGGATAACATGCCAGGCAAGATGGTACTTTCCGACAGGGGGTGACCAAAAGAAAGGGGTCACAAAGACTCCCCAGGGGAAGAGTGTTGAGACATCCAAGGGAAAAAGTAAAGAGTCTTCTACAGGGCCCCAAAAACCTGCTCAGGAGGGAGGGTCCAAAGCCTCTTCACAATCCAATGTTGGGTACAAGGGTAAAAACTTTGATCCCAAAAAGGCCTGGTGTCGTAGCTGTAATCAGCAGGGACACCAAACTGGAGAGAAGGCCTGTCCCAAGAAAGGTTCCACTTCAAACTCTACTCCAGTTAGCACTGGAATAGCCAGTCTCCAGGTGGGGTCAACAGTGTGCCCAGAGCAAATCAGGGTTCACACTGAAGCTAAATTAGTCTCTGAGGGTGGGGTGTACTTAGCCACACTGGCTGCCTGGCCCCTAATATGCAAAAGTTCAGGCAGCAACTCTTGATTAATGGGATTAGTGTAGAAGGCCTGAGGGATACAGGTGCCAGTGTCACCATGGTGACAGAGAAACTGGTTTCTCCTGGTCAATACCTGGCTAGACAAACTTATCCAGTCACCAACGCTGACAATCAGACTAAAGTACATCCCATGGCTATGGTAACTTTAGAGTAGGGAGGGGTCAATGGCCTGAAACAGCTGGTGGTCTCCTCAAATATCCCTGTAGACTGTTTGCTTGGAAATGACCTGGAGTCCTCAGCATGGGCTGAGGTAGAACTCAAAACCCATGCAGCCATGCTGGGTATCCCTGAACTGGTGTGTGTCAAGACAAGGGCACAGTGCAAGGCTCAGGGTGAAAAAGTGGTGTTGGAGCCTGGAATAATGGCCCAACCCTCCAAGAGGAAAGGAAAGAAGACTGGGGAACCAGCTTCAACACAACAAAAGAAAGGGAACCTCTCTTCTCAGGAAGAAGTTCTGCCCTCTGAGGGAACTGAGCCCATGGAGTTGGAACCTTATCAGGTTGAGCTCCTAGGCCCAGGGGGACCCACAAGGGAACAGTTGTGTAAGGGGCAAGAAACATGTCCCTCTCTTGAAGGCCTTAGGCAGCAAGCTGCTGAAGAGACCAAAGGAGAAATCATTGGAACACATAGGGGGTTATTACATCTATGGAGGAGGTGTTAATCCGTCCCAAAAGTGACGGTAAAGTGACGGATATACCACCAGCCGTATTACGAGTCCATTATATCCTATGTAACTCATAATACAGCTGGTGGTATATCCGTCACTTTACCGTCACTTTTGGGACGGATTAACACCTCCTCCAAAGTTGTAAAAACCGCCATAGAGTCTATTTGGAAGATGGACTCCTATATACTGAGGCAAGAGATCCCAAACCTGGTGCCACTAGGAGAGTGGTAGTGCCTCAAGAGTTTAGGAAGTTCATTCTGACCTTAGCTCATGATATTCCACTTGATGGGCATTTGGGACAAACCAAGACTTGGGAAAGTTTAGTTAACCATTTCTATTGGCCCAACATGTCCCAGAAGGTAAAGTAGTTTTGTGTCTCCTGTGCCACCTGTCAAGCCAGTGGTAAGACAGGTGGACACCCAAAGGCCCCCCTCATTCCACTTCCAGTGGTGGGGGTCCCCTTTGAAAGAGTGGGTGTAGACATAGTGGGTCCACTTGAACCTCCCACAGCCTCAGGGAACCAGTATATCCTAGTTGTAGTGGATCATGCCACTAGATACCCTGAAGCAATTCCCCTTAGGTCCACTACTGCCCCTGTAGTAGCAAAAGCGTTCATTGGTATCTTTACCAGAGTGGGATTTCCTAAGGAGGTGTTGTCTGACAGGGGTACCAACTTCATGTCAGCATACCTGAAGCATATGTGGAATGAGTGCGGGTGACTTACAAATTCACCACACCATACCATCCACAAACCAATGGTCTTGTAGAAAGATTTAACAAGACATTGAAAGGCATGATCATGGGGCCCCCTGAAAAGCTCAAAAGGAGATGGGATGTCCTCTTGCCATGTCTGCTTTTCGCCAACAGAGAGGTGCCTCAGAAGGGAGTAGGGTTTCCCCCTTTGAAGTTCTGTTTGGCCATCCTGTCAGGGGACCACTAGCTTTTGTAAAAGAAGGCTGGGAGAGAACTCTTCATGAGCCTAAACAATATAAAGTGGACTATGTACTAGGCCTACGTTCCAGGATGGCAGAGTACATGGAAAAAGCAAGCAAAAACCTTGAGGCCAGCCAACAACTCCAGAAGATGTGGTATGACCAGAAGGCTGCTATGGTTGAGTTTCAGCCAGGGCAGAAAGTCTGGGTTCTGGAGCCTGTGGCTCCCAGGACACTTCAGGACAGATGGAGTGGCCCTTACCCAGTGCTAGAAAGAAAGAGTCAGGTCACCTACCTGGTAGACCTAGGCACTAGCAGGACCCCCCAAAAGGGTGATCCATGTGAACCGCCTCAAACTCTTTCATGACAGGGCAGATGTGAATCTGTTGATGGTAACAAATGAGGACCAGGAAGCTGAGAGTGAACCTCTCCCTGATCTCCTCTCCACAGACCCTGAAGATGGCTCAGTAGATGGAGTGATCTACTCAGACACCCTCTCTGGCCAACAGCAATCTGACTGTACGACGGCCTTACAACAGTTTGCTGAGCTCTTTTCCCTAACCCCTGGTCAGACACACCTGTGTACCCATGATGTGGACACAGGAGACAGCATGCCTGTCAAAAACAAAATTTTCAGACAGTCTGACCAAGTTAAGGAAAGCATCAAAGTGGAAGTCCACAAGATGCTGGAATTGGGAGTCATTGAGCACTCTGACAGCCCCTGGGCTAGCCCAGTGGTCTTAGTCCCCAAACCTCACACCAAGGATGGAAAGAGAGAGATGAGGTTTTGTGTGGACTACAGAGGGCTTAATTCTGTCACCAAGACAGATGCCCATCCCATTCCAAGGGCAGATGAATTGATTGATGAACTAGGTGCTGCCAGATACTTAAGTACCTTTGACTTGACAGCAGGGTACTGGCAAATCAAAATGGCACCAGGAGCAAAAGAAAAGACAGCATTCTCCACACCTGATGGGCACTATCAGTTCACTGTTATGCCCTTTGGTTTAAAGAATGCCCCTGCCACCTTCCAAAGGTTGGTGAATCAAGTCCTTGCTGGCTTGGAGTCTTTTAGTGCAGCTTATCTTGACGATATTGCTGTCCTTAGCTCCAGCTGGCAGGATCACCTGGTCCACCTGAAGGTGGTTTTGAAGGTCCTGCAAGTAGCAGGCCTCTCTATCAAGGCATCCAAATGCCAGATAGGGCAGGAAACTCTGGTTTACTTGGGACACCTTGTAGGTGGAGGCCAAGTTCAGCCACTCCAGCCCAAGATCCAGACTATTCTGGACTGGGCAGCTCCAAAAACCCAGACTCAAGTCAGGGCATTCCTTGGCTTGACTGGGTACTACAGGAGAGTTGTGAAGGGATATGGATCAATAGTGGCACCCCTCACAGAACTTACCTCCAAGAAAATGCCCAAGAAGGTAAACTGGACTGTAGAATGCCAACAGGCCTTTGACACCCTGAAACAAGCTATGTGCACAGCACCAGTTCTAAAAGCTCCAGATTACTCCAAGCAGTTCACTGTGCAGACTGATGCCTCTGAACATGGGATAGGGGCAGTTTTGTCCCAAACAAATGATGATGGCCTTGACCATCCTGTTGCTTTCCTTAGCAGGAGGTTACTCCCCAGGGAGCAGCGTTGGAGTGCCATTGAGAGGGAGGCCTTTGCTGTGGTTTGGTCCCTGAAGAAGCTGAGACCATACCTCTTTGGTACTCACTTTGTAGTTCAAAATGACCACAGACCTCTCAGATGGCTAATGCAAATGAAAGGTGAAAATCCAAAACTGTTGAGGTGGTCCATCTCCCTACAGGGAATGGACTTTATAGTGGAACACAGACCTGAGACTGCCCATGCCAATGCAGATAGCCTTTCCAGGTTGTTCCACTTAGAAAATGAAGACTCTCTTGGGAAAGGTTAGTCTCATCCTCTTTCATTTGGGGGGGGGGGTGTAAGGAAATGCCTCCTTGGCATGGTTACCCCCTGACTTTTTGCCTTTGCCGATGCCAAGTTGTGATTTGAAAGTGTGCTGAGGTCTGCTAACCAGGCCCCAGCACCAGTGTTCTTTCCCTAAAACTGTACCTTTGTCTCCACAATTGGCACACCCAGGCATCCAGGTAAGTCCCTTGTAATTGGTACCCCTGGCACTAAGGGCCCTGATGCCAGGGAAGGTCTCTAAGGGCTGCAGCATGTCTTATGCCACCCTGGGGACCCCTCACTCAGCACAGACACACTGCTTGCCAGCTTGTGTGTGCTAGTGGGGAGAAAATGACTAAGTCGACATGGCACTCCCCTCAGGGTTCCATGCCAACCTGGCATAGATAAGTCACCCCTCTAGCAGGCCTTACAGCCCTAAGGCAGGGTGCACTATACCATAGGTGAGGGCATAGGTGCATGAGCACTATGCACCTACAGTGTCTAAGCATAACCTTAGACATTGTAAGTGCAGGGTAGTCATAAGAGTATATGGTCTGGGAGTCTGTCAAACACGAACTCCACAGCACTATAATGGCTACACTGAAAACTGGGAAGTTTGGTATCAAACTTCTCAGCACAATAAATGCACACTAATGCCAGTGTACATTTTATTGTGAAATACATCCCAGAGGGCATCTTAGAGAGGCCTCCTGAAAACATACCCGACTTCCAGTGTGGGCTGACTAGTTTTGCCAGCCTGCCACACACCAGACATTTTGCTGGCCACATGGGGAGAGTGCCTTTGTCACTCTGTGGCTAGTAACAAAGCCTGTACTGGGTGGAGGTGCTTCTCACCTCCCCCTGCAGGAGCTGTAATACCTGGCGGTGAGCCCCAAAGGCTCACCTCCTTCATTACAGTGCCACAGGGCATTCCAGCTAGTGGAGATGCCCGCCCCCTCCGGCCACGGCCCCACTTTTGGCGGCAAGGCCAGAGGAGATAATGAGAAAAACAAGGAGGAGTCACTGGCCAGTCAGGACAACCCCTAAGGTGTGCTGAGCTGAGGTGACTCTGACTTTTAGAAATCCTCCATCTTGCAGATGGAGTTTCCCCCCAATAGGATTAGGGATGTGCCCCCCTCCCCTCAGGGAGGAGGCACAAAGAGGTGTAGCCACCCTCAGGGATAGTAGCCTTTGGCTACTAACCCCCCAGACCTAAATACACCCCTAAATTGAGTATTTAGGGGCCCCCAGAACCTAGGAAAACAGATTCCTGCAACCTGAAGACGAAGAAGGACTGCTGACCTGAAAGCCCTGCAGAGAAGACGGAGACACCAACTGCTTTGGCCCCAGCCCTACCGGCCTGTCTCCCCACCTGAAGCAAAACTGCAACAGCGACGCGTCCCACAAGGTCCAGCGACCTCTGAAGCCACAGAGGACTACCCTGCATCTAAAAGGACCAAGAACTCCAGAGGACAGCGGCTCTGCTCCAAAGAAGAAACAACTTTGCAACAAAGAAACAACTTTTAAATGACTGCACGTTTCCCGCCGGAAGCATGAGACTTTCCACTCTGCACCCGACGCCCCCGGCTCGACCTGCAGAGAACCAACACTAGAGGGAGGACTCCCCGGTGACTGCGACCCTGTGAGTAGCCAGAGTTGACCCCCCTGAACCTCCCCAGGGATGCCTGCAGCGGGAATCCAGAGGCTCCCCCTGACCGCGACTGCCTGCTTCTAAGAACCCAACGCCTGGTAAAGACACTGCACCCGCAGCCCCCAGGACCTGAAGGATCCGACCTCCAGTGCAGGAACGACCCCCAGCTGGCCCTCTCCCTTGCCCAGGTGGTGGCTACCCCGAAGAGCCCCCCCCCCTTGCTTGCCTGCTTCGCTGAAGGGACCTCTGGGTCTCCCATTGAAACCTATTGCAAACCCGACACCTGTTTGCACTGTGTACCCGGCCGCCCCCGTGCCGCTGAGGGTGTACTTTTTGTGCTGACTTGTGTCCTCCCCGGTGCCCTACAAAACCCCCATGGTCTGCCCTCCGAAGTCGCAGGTACTTACCTGCTGGCAGACTGGAACCGGGGCACCCCCTTCTCCATTGAAGCCTATGCGTTTTGGGCACCACTTTGACCTCTGCACCTGACCGGCCCTGAGCTGCTGGTGTGGTAAATTTGGGGTTGCCCTGAACCCCCAACGGTGGGCTACCTTGGACTCAACTTTGAACCCTGAAGGTGGTTTACTTACCTGCAAAACTAACCAATACTTACCTCCCCCAGGAACTGTTGACATTTGCACTGTCTAGTTTTAAAATAGCTTATTGCCATTTTTGCCAAAACTGTACATGCTATTTTGCTTATTCAAAGTTCCTATGATACCTGAGTGAAGTACCTTTCATTTAAAGTATTGATTGTAAATCTTGAACCTGTGGTTCTTAAAATAAACTAAGAAAATATATTTTTCCATATAAAAACCTATTGGACTGGAATTGTCTTTGAGTGTGTGTTCCTCATGTATTGCCTTTGTGTGTACAACAAATGCTTAACACTACCCTCTGATAAGCCTACTGCTCGACCACACTACCACAAAATAGAGCATTAGAATTATCTCTTTTTGCCACTATCTAACCTCTAAGGGGATCCCTTGGACTCTGTGCATGCTATTTCTTACTTTGAAATAGTACATACAGAGGCAACATCCTATACTTCTGACTTATATTTTTTAAAAGGTGTCCATGGTGGGTGAGGGTCCATGGTCTTGTGGCGCCACCGGGGTGGTGGCGGCTGTTCAGCATCGGGGGTATACAGAGTAAGTTTGTTTTTTTCAGAGGCTAGCTGCTTGTAATGCTGTAGAAAGTTTTGAAGGGCTCCTGAGTAAAGCCCCGCTTTGTTGTGCGGTTTTAAATCGGTCCTGTTCAGAATGGCTTTGATTTCAGCGTCGAGACGCTGTGTCTCGTTTTTGCGTATGTTCCAGACGTCGGTGGTAGAAGGGCCCAGCTGTCCCAACTGTTCTTAATAATGTGGCGCTTCTTCTGCAGAACACGGAACTGGCTCGTTGATATCGGGACGTTACCTTTTAGGGTGTTTAGGGCTATTTCTGAAATGGCCGCCACTAAATCGTCCGAGGCAGCGCAAAGGATAGCCTTTCTTTTCGAGGGGTTGGCCGTGAACACCATTTTTAGGAGGCCTAAATTACGCCGTAGCCGTGCAAACATGGTAGGGACCTTATATTACAAGGTTTAGAGTGCAAATGTTATAAAAGTCTTCTTACCGGGTCTTTTTATAGGCTTTGGGACCTGCTTTAGGCATGTAAGCAACCGGGAAGTCAGGCGGCAGCATACCGGCGCACAGTCTGTAGTCTTCTAGAGTATTTGGTTTTAAATCTACCAGTAAGTAGCCGTGGGGTTTTGCGGTAGCATTGTTAAACTCTTCCATGAAAAACTGTGTGTTTCCGGGGTACATTTGTTTATCTATAATTGATATCTGTAACTTGTCTCGAGGGTTTTTAAATCAGACCAGGTATGAGGCGTTGAGAGTTATGGAACGGCTGATCTTACCCTTGTAAAACAAGGGGTGATTCCCGCCTTCACGCATGAGGTCGTCCACGACGATCATGTTTACAAGGTGTTTAGGTAACAAGTCATCGTCGTTGAGATTACCGGGGAAGCCCTCTATAAACCGATGTGTGGGAACTTTAGGGAGAGCTCCGTGTAAAGATCCTGCCAGCAGGAAGAAAGCCATACGATGTTGTTAGGGGTTTGAGATAAAACACTGGGTGCGTTTTCTAGAAGTTTCTTTATGAAAAAACTTTTACTGCTATTTGAGGGACCTGCTAAAACGCAGGAGAAGGGGTGTTGCAGCCTGGTGTCCATAGCGGCTGGGGCTCGAACCTCTAATGTCTTTTAATAACCGTACAGTATTGTTTTATAGTCCTCGGTGAGGACCCGTTTATCAAACACTACTCTTAAGGTTTTGTACAATGGCTGTGTTGTGATTTCCCACTTTGTTTTGGACCTGACTATGCTAGGGTGGTTTACGACTATTGATTTTGTGTTTTTGTGATCGCTCAATGTGTAGTACTCGTGCACCAGGCCCTTCAGATTATCAAAGTTTATTTCAACGGATTTGCTGAGGTTTGAAGTGATACCTTTGATTTTCATGCAAACCCTGTTGTTAGAGGTCTTGTAACTATAGGCCTTGGGTCCAGAGGAGGTGTATTCGAGTATGTACTCCCCCTTTGCGAGCTCACTGGTCAGATCCCCTAGATAATCACCGAACGGAGGATCTTCATCACCCTCTTTACTCACAAAAATAACAGAGTCGGTGTCATGGTAGAAACAGCAATCCTGATGCTTATTCAACAAACTGTAAAGCTCTAGTCACACGTGAGCGGTTGTGAAGCACGCTATAAAGATGTTTATATTGTTACATGTTGTGAGGTACTCTTTGGCGTATTTCCAGCATAGAACGGCAGTCTCGTCGTCGATAAATTCCCAACTGGAAATGTCATAAGACAGTGTGAATATATACTTAAAAAGCTCTTCTGTATCTGTGACGATGGATGTGTTTAACAAGTTGGTGCGCTGTGCGAATTTTCCCCAGAAGGAATTGAGACAGAGCTTAGCTAACTGGTGTCGGGCGGAGTTAACCTTAATGAGCGCAGGTCTCAGCTTAATAGCCTCGGGAGCTTTGTAATCAGCGATGTACTTTTTCTTTGAGGGCTCATCGACGCATCAGTCGGGATACCCCGAGGCCTCCTGTTTGTCTCTGAGAAACAAGTTGATGTACTCAGAAAAGAGTTGGGTTGTGGTGTTTGAAAAGTGCCAAATTTCCAGGATTTTACCGAGACGGTACCCTTTCTTGAGGGCCGTCTGCACCTCGATGGTACACCATGTCCCCTCCAGCAGTCTCTGCTCATCACTATGCAGGCACTCGCTAGTCTGTTTACTTTCAGCGCATGTTCGACATAGGGGGAACATTAGCTTACCGTCGACTCTACACAGGAGCACCGGAAAGTCAAGCTTCCTCGGAGGGTGAATCTGACACTTAACGAGTCCAAAGTACTCTTTGAGAGGCTTAAAGTTCCTGTATATGATCGTAGAGTGCCCCACCGGGTACAACTTCACCTTGTTCACAAACGGATACAGACTAGTGAAGTCTCACCCTCCCCAGCAATGCGGTACAGTTGTATGGCGTTTGTACGACCGCCGAATAAGGCGTTGCGGGGTTCCAACGGTGCAGGTAGCTGTCGGCTCTTAATAAAAGTGCCCAGTTTGGCATCTTTTGCTAGCTCCTGTAACCATTCGTGTTCCCAGAGGGTTCTCAGAACAAAGCCACAGCTTTCAATATACTGCGCCTTCGCCAGAGTCCGTCGTGCAGATGTTCAAACGTGGTGCCCTGCAGTCTATTAAACTCCTGGGGTTTGTAACACAGTGGACACCGATGGTAAAAGCACCTGTTGAACTCAAAGGCTGTTGGTACCCCGTTGATTAATGCATACCCGTCTAGGTAGTAGGGGCCCAACGCGTGCTGAATGAAGATGTTCTCATTCTCCGAGACGTACCTGAGCCACTGAATAGACGGGGTGGAGTAACATTTCTGTTTGCCGTTATAGAGGTCAGGTGGTACTAAAGCGATAGTTCCAGGTATTAAAAAACATGTGTTTATAAATAGACATACACATTGATGCCAGAGTAATGTTTTTAAAAGGGTCTAGGTATTCAGTTATTTATTTTTTTCTCTTGCTGGATTTGGTTTTAATAAACCTGACCCGTTTCGTCATCTCCACCACAACGTCTCTGAAAAGGTTGCACGCTTTTCGCAAGACATCCGCCTGTCAGTAAGCTTTCAACACGGTTTGAAAATGAAACCAGTTTTCACGGTTTTCATTGTACCATTGTAGAAAACTCTCTTTTTCAGAGTGCATCATGTACTCAAAACCATAACTGTCGGGCGGAGGCATAGGCCCGCTGTAATTCTGATTAACCCATGTGTTAAAAAAGTGAGGGAAATAACCTTTACAGTCTTCAAAACCAAAGGCTTTTGGCAGTTTGCTCAACTTCATGGGCAGAAAATTCAAGGTGTCTATGAACCTAATGTCAAAAGGCACAACCTTTAGCAGCATCAGTTTGGAACCTTGGGTGATGAGGTCCATGGCCAACTTTTCACGAATCAGGTCGCGGAGAATGAAGAACGAGTCGTATGCTTTGGAGTTGTGAGCCAGAAATGTATACTCCTGGTATTTCGGCTGCAAGAACGTGTTGAGGAAATCATTCACGCATGAACGCCCTTCAAACTCCCAGCTTTCATCCCCTGTTAGATGGTGGGCATAAATGTAGTTTGGCTGGTGCACACCCGTCTCTTGCGTACACTCTATGTCAAATACGATATAGTCTTCTGTTTTTTTCTGGGGATGGCCTCCGAGCATGTAACACTCATGTGTTGTTCCGGCTATAAAAACCGCTGTACACCTGGGACATTGCATACCTTTACAATCGTAAAGGCAACGAGTAACGGCCGCAAACCCCACAGTCAGCTTTACAGACGCATTGTGCTAGGCTGATGTGCACGTTTAAACAGTCCTGGGACCGACAAAACATCTTGCACGTGGAGCAGTTCACTTTCTGAGCCGCGTTGTTGACACATCCGTCCCTCTGACACATTTTGCAGTTTAGTTCACACGGATGTATGGTCTGGTTGTTGTATATGTGATCGCAATGCTTACACACATACTTGGCACCTAGAAAACACTTCAGGTTCAAGACACCGTAAAAGTGGTTTTCATGATGTAGCACATAAACGGTCTTGTTTTTCACACCTTCATTGGTAGTGAAGTACTTCCAAGAACCGTCGTGGTATAGAACTTTTACCGTCACGGCAAAATGGTTCTCAAAAAGTCCCAGGTCCCCAAAACCAACCAGTCTGTTGGGCGGTAGTTGAAGCGCCTCAATGGCTGCTGCCACCATCTATATAATAACGGTGTCCGGGGTAGTGCGGTCCACCAACAACCCCGCAATCCTTGCTGCCAGACACATATTGGTCGCTCCGGTATTAAAGTCGAGCAACCAACAAGATTTCATGCCAATGATTTTACTGTACATGACGCTCTTTAAGGTTCTGGAAGCACCACCCTTGCGACCCCTAACAATGAGGGCGATTATTCTAAAGGACCCGTACGCCAGTAATTCGGCCTTGCTCTGTAAAAGTTTAGATAGGCTTTTTTTAAATGTCACAGCGTCAAACACATCCCGAGACGACCATCTGGTGAACAGGGGACTATTGAGACCCTGTCCCTGAAAACGCATCTGAAAGAAATCGTTAGGCCCCACATCGTGTAACAATCGTTCTATTAGTGTTTGCACAGCCTGGTGTATAGCTATAACTCCATGATCTGAGGAGTGTAGGCGATCAAGGTTAACAAACCTAAACTCCTCATAGTGCTCTGTAGCGTTAAACCGCTCCACAACGCGACTATACCGTCTCACACTTTCCATAAACACTGGTTCTGAAGCCCCAGCATGAGAATTACCGGTTGTTGGAGAGCTCCCGGGGTATCAACCACAGGTATGTGGCTGTGGTTAGCTGTAGCTGTGTTTTTAGACCTTCGGGTAACGCAGAGTCTGGCTTTCTTTAACTTTCTTATTAAAAGCTTGCGGTTTCTAGCGCTACCAGCCCACTTTGGCTTCTTACAGGTCCATTTGGTTTTTGGTAACCGGCCCCGCCTATCTTTACAATATTTGAGGTGTTTACAAGTGGTGCCCCTGACACTTCACCTACAGCGGGTGGGGTCCTTCAGATTGTTTAGGGCTGAGACTGCTCTGACCATCACCCTCTGAGGACCTGTAAATACCAGCAGCAACTCCTAACTGTATATTTTGAGGCCTTATGGGCCGTGGTTTTAGTGGCTCACATGGCTTCTGACATTTGAGCGCCCTTAAAACTCTTAGAGCTCTACTGAGCAAATACTGAGGCTTCTTTTTATATTTAAACCTAAGAACCGTTGTATCGGTAAATGCTGCTCTTACAGTCCCCGGGTCTGCATGCAGGTCTAGTCACGCTGGTATGTTTACCATGTTTCCAACTGCTGAGTTGCAAGCTTGGGCCACCTCGCTTCTACACCGAGCCAGCAGCTGTATTAAAACCTTTATGTTAGCTCTGGATGCCCCTGTATTACAGCCGTTCTTACCCAGTTTTAAAGTTTTTAGACGGAGTCTGAATTTTAACTGTCTAACCGACTGATGTATTTCTTTTATGTAGGTGTCCAGAACTCCAGTACGGTTTGAAGGGTTGGTTTCAGGGTCAGTATTTGAGACATTAGAGGTATGATTGCCAACGCACTGTGCCGCCCCTATAATAGGACCCTGTTTAACATTATCACCCCTATTCAGTGCTGGTGGACCGGAGCGGGACGTAAAAACAGGGTTCCAATGTGAACACACCGGAGTTTGAGAGGCCTGATCATCGCTCGAGGGTGTTCCAAAACTCTGATTTTGCGATCCGCTACATCCTATACTGCTGGCGGGGTATATTGATGAGGATGGTGAAGACCACTGTGCGCAGGCACTTGGGGAGAGGCTGGTGGGGTCGTATGCCCTGGGGGTGTATCGAGGGACATCAGACATGGGGAGGTTAAATGACTATCGTAATAACTGATGGCCTCGGATGTAGAGGCACTGCTGTGGATGGGTGATGCTGATTGAGCCCCTGCTGACTGCAACGTTGAGGGGGTCGAGTTAGAAGTGTCACGGGGCGTAGTTGGGGCTTCAGAACTCTGTGCAGCACCAACTAGAACCTTAAGAAGTCCTATTCAATGGGAATAAGGATCCTCCACAGGGTGATCATTTTCCCATTGTGTGTCGTGCAATCGAGGAGGGCAACTTATACACACGGGAGGGGTTAGGGCGCTGACAGACTCACCGGTGTTAGAACGTTGTGACATAGGTGGAGCAGGCTGAACATTAACAGAATTTTTTAAAGATAGGTCCAAAGGCCCAGATTGTAGCTTAGGGGTCTGCAGCTTCTTCCTACAACTCTTTAATGACAGCTGATTTATTTTAGGACTGGTGCAGGGCTTAGGGGCCCCTCCAAAGGCTTCACACGGTACAAGCTGCTGTGTGTTTGGGTTTGTAAGCACAACATTGTCAGAGTGTCCAAGCTGCCACCCAGCGGTAGATGCAAAAGTGTTCATGGTACTGGTCATACCCTTTATGACTGATGGGGCGGTGTAGTTAAGAGCTGTACCATGACCGGTGTCTGTAGAGCTGTTGCAGTGTCGGCCCAGTGGTCCAGCGCGGTTCACGAGTACCAATGTCGCTATGGGGTTTTGCGCAGTCCCAGTGTTGACCTTTAAAGATGACAGCTGCCATTTAGTCTGATGGCAGGCGTCTCCGGAGCTCTTGTGTGATGATTCTAGGATGTAAAGATAGCAAAATACATATTAGGGATTGTTATAGCTGCTATACCTATGGGGGTGAAAGAGGTTTAGACACACTAAGGATCGTATACACCAGACACTACATTTTCTAAAACTCACCTAGGGTTTTCCGGCTTGAGGGTCCCTTCTTAATAGGCGGGCCGTCCTTAAATGCTGGGGACTTCCTTTTGCGGGGCTGGTTTTTAATCTTTGCATCCAAATTCAGGTTCGCTACCTCCAATGACACTTCTCCCATAGGGGCCCCTCGGGATAAAAAGAAAAAAAAAGAAAAATGTTACATTTACAATATAATACACAAACTATATGAGTTCTCTGAGCGCTCCATGCCGTTGGGTTTATTGGTTTTAGGTTTTCCAGGCGTTTACACACGGGATCCATTATTTACCTGCAAAAGCGCTATCCTGTGACATTGTGCAGGGTCCGTCTTGAACCTGTAGGAGCTGTTGCAGAGCGGCAACCGCCATCTGTAGTTCTGCATCATATCCTGTACTAGCACACAAACACATGGGAACCCATTAGAGGTAAAATAAAAAAAATAACAATCATGCCAACTCTGTTTAGAACGCCCTGTGACCGGTGACTCACCTTGTTGCACTGTCTCCTTTTCCAGTGATGAAGCCCCAGACTCTTGGAGGTCCTACGTACAAGAGAGACAGATTTGCCTTTAAACACAGCTCATTTAATGTTATTTGCCCATGCCCTTCATAAAAGCATACCAAGTGTTGGACAAAAAATTATAATAAAATAAATAAAAAAATTAAAAAATATATATTCATTTATAGATTCAAATTGTTGAATCCCTATGTTCTGGAAGTATAATACACACTGACAATTGTTAAGCTTTTCTAAAAAACTATACAGTGTTTAATAAATAAAGTCCACATGGCTGCGCTCTTGAACAATACAAGCTGTAGGATTGTCTCTATAAGACATTATTTATATAATTTTGTAGGCTCCACCATTTTTTTTTTACTCATATTACACTGCACCCTAAGGTCTCTATAATACCTTATAATTACACCATTTGAAAAAATATATAGCACAGTCCTATTTAACCTGTTCTGTGCCTTGGACGAGATGATCTCGTCCAAGGCTACAGTTCCCCTGTGCCTTGGACGAGATCATCTCGTCCATGGCACAGGGGAACTTGGGGGCGCGCTAGCGCGCCCCCCGTGCACCCCCCTTCCCCCCCCAGGCGGGGATGGAAGGGGAAGACCTTCCCCTTCCACCCCCGCCCCCCCCCACGGCAATCCGATGACGTCAGCGCGCGCTCAGCGCGCTGACGTCATCGAGTGTTGCCGGCGCGCTGGAAGCCATTTGCTTCCAGCGCGTCTTCGGAGCAGGAGCTCTAAGGTGAGTCCTCTCCGTTTTTGGGGGGCGGGGGGTTTGAGAAAACAGACATGGGGGGAAAGGAAAGGGTTTTTCCTTTCCCCCTGTGTCTGTTTTCTCAAGATTCCTGCTCCACGATCGCGGGCAGGGCCCGCGATCGTGGAGCAGGAATCTCCACTAGCCACCAGGGATTTTCTGTTTGACTAAATTTGGGGGCGACCCCTTGGGCAAGGGTCGCCCCCCCCGGGGGCAATTTTTATTTGGATTTCGCCCCCCCCCTGGGGGCAGATCGGCCGTTTTTTCGGCGGATCTGCTCCCAGGGGGGGGGCGAAAACCACTAGACACCAGGGATGTATTGTTTTATGTTTGTTTTTGGGGGCGACCCCTTGGGCAAGGGTCGCCCCCCCCGGGGGCAATTTTTATTTGTATTTCGCCCCCCCCTGGGGGCAGATCGGCCGTTTTTTCGGCGGATCTGCCCCCAGGGGGGGGCGAAAACCACTAGACACCAGGGATATCGTTTTTTGTGTGTGTTTTTGGGGGCGACCCCTTGGGCAAGGGTCGCCCCCCCCCCGGGGGCAATTTTTATTTGTATTTCGCCCCCCCCTGGGGGCAGATTCGCCGATTTTTCGGCGGATCTGCCCCCAGGGGGGGGCGAAAACCACTAGACACCAGGGATATATTTTTTTATGTTTGTTTTTGGGGGCGACCCCTTGGGCAAGGGTCGCCCCCCCCCCGGGGCAATTTTTATTTGTATTTCGCCCCCCCCTGGGGGCAGATCGGCCGTTTTTTCGGCGGATCTGCCCCCAGGGGGGGGCGAAAACCACTAGACACCAGGGATATCGTTTTTTGTGTGTGTTTTTGGGGGCGACCCCTTGGGGAAGGGTCGCCCCCTGAAAGGGGGCACAGAGGTGGTGCCCATTTCTGCCCCCCTTGGGGTCCGATTGGCCAATTCTTTTACGCCCATCTACCCCGAGGGGGGCAGGATCCACTTAGGTACCAGGGACAACTTCTAAGTTCTTGGTGGTGGGGTGTTTGTCAACTGGCAAAGTATTTGTATTTGTGATTATAACAATTTATTTCTTCTTTTTCTTCTAGTTCAACGCTTTTGCTTCCTTTGCTGTGGATCTTTGAGGTTTTGGCAGTAGTTGTCCAGTGGTTTGCATAGTTGCATGTTTTAGGTAAGTGAACGCAATTTACTCCAAAGGAGTATTGTTGACATGTTTGTAGGTGGTGTACTAAATGCAGTATTGTGTGTTTGACATTGTCCTTAGATTTGAGCACAGTGGTGTTTGTGTTGTCATATGTCTAAATTGCTTTTTTCTTTTTTCTTTTTAGTGGGATATCATTGGTGATTGCAGAGTAGTTGCTTGGTGAGTAGCTATTTCAGGCAACTGTGTGGTATAGTTTTTTGTAGTACATAACTCTTTGTGATAAAGCTACACTTTGTTCATTACTTATTTTAGTGCTAGTTGTTGTTGGCAATCCATTTGTTGTTAGGATCATGGCTAGCCGCAAAGTGACCGCTCAGCAGGTTGTTCGCATGCTCTTTGAGTCGTCTTCAGACCATGATTACGACACTGACTCTGCATCTGAGGCAGAGGAGGAAGCAGGAGATTCTGGAAGTGAGTTTTCTGTCCAAGAGCATTCTTCTGATGAGGAAGCTACTCTCAGTGCAGATGAAGGGCCTGTGTTAGAGGAGGACATTGATGTGCCAAGAGTGCAGCAGCCTGGGGCTGCAGGGTTTCCCATTGGAAGACCTGACACCTGGATTGCCCCAAACATGGAGCAGCCACAGTTACCTGCATTTACTGGTCTCCCAGGGTGTAGAGTTAATACGGAAAACTTTCTGCCTGTCCAATTCTTTCACTTGTTTATGGACGATGTATTTTTGGAAGAGATTGTGGAGCAGACAAATGTGTATGCAGAGCAATATTTGCGGGACAACGCTGCCAGACTTAAGCCTCAGTCTAGAGCTACTCATTGGGTTCCCACATATCTGGAAGAGATGAAAAGGTTTTTAGGTTTGACTTTTTTGATGGGGTTGATCAGGAAGCCGTCACTGGCTTCTTATTGGTCTACTAGTCCCTTGATGGCAACTGCTATATTTCCTGCAACTATGACACGTAATCGGTATTTGCTTCTTCTTCGTATGCTGCATTTTGTAGACAATGCTTTAGCCTTGCCACGAGATCACCCTGATTGTGACCGCCTTTTTAAGATTAGGCCTGTCCTTGATCATTTTGTGGATCGGTTTTCAGAGGTCTATGTTCCAGGCAAAGAGATAAGTGTGGACGAGTCTTTGGTCCTTTTCAAGGGGCGTTTAGTTTTTAAGCAGTACATCCCTAGTAAGAGGGCACGGTATGGGATTAAATTGTATCTGCTGTCAGAAAGCAGTACAGGATATGTTTATAATTTCCGGGTCTACACTGGTAGGGATTCCAGTATTGACCCTCCTGGTTGTCCGGCCACTTTTGGAGTTAGCGGAAAAATTGTGTGGGAACTTGCTAGACGGCTGTTTAACAAAGGTCACCATTTGTACGTAGATAATTTCTACACTGGAGTGCAGTTGTTCAAGGAGTTGTTTAGGGTGGACACTGTTGCTTGTGGCACAATCCGTTCTAACCGCAAAGGCTATCCAAGGGAGCTTGTCTGTAAAAAACTTGAGAGGGGACAGTGCAGTGCCTTGCGGAATAATGAGCTGTTAGCTATGAAATTTTCAGACAGGAGGGATGTGTACATGCTATCGACCATCCACGATGAGAGTACTTCCCCTGTGGCTGTTTGGGGTCAGGTTGCGGAAGTGCGCAAACCTGCGTGCATTTTGGACTACAATAGGCACATGGGTGGTGTTGATAGAGTAGATCAGAGGTTGGAACCTTACACTGCTCTTCGTAAGTCGTATGTGTGGTATAAAAAGTTGGCCCTACATTTATTTCATTTGGCAACTTTTAATGCCTTTATTGTATACAAGGATTGTTCACCTGAGTCAAGGATGACTTTTGTTAAATTTCAGGAGTCGGTGATAGAAAGCCTTATTGTGGTGGAACCGGCAAGAGTTCCTAGAGTAGAAGTGGTGGAGGATGTGGCTAGATTGAAAGATCGGCACTTTCCAGATCACATTCCTCCCACTCCCAAAAAAGACATGCCCACAAAGAAATGTAGAGTATGTGCCCGGAGATCAATCCGGAGGGAGAGCCGGATGTACTGCCCCGAATGCCCTTCAAAGCCTGGGCTGTGTGTGCCCAGCTGTTTTAGAAGTTACCACACAAGGAAAAACTTTTGGGAAATACCGTGAGCGTAAGCTGTCTGTTTTATATTTTCATATGTTTCACGGTTGGCATCTGTCGTGTATTTAGTTTGAGGTTTTGTGTTTGTAGTTTAGTGCCTATTTTATAATTAGTAGTTTATTTGTTGTTTATAAATTAAAAAAAGTGATTGCGGTGTGCGTGGGGTGGCGCTTGGCTGGCGGTGTGCGTGGGGTGGCGCTTGGCTGGCGGTGTGCGTGGGGTGGCGCTTGGCTGGCGGTGCCAGCCAAACGGCAGTCCACACTCCCATCAGCTGGTGTGATTCTTGTATCAGGCATGTGGGCGTATGTAAGTGATGGGCCCTTGAGTGGCGCGGTCTGTCGATGTGAGTGTTGTAATGTGCTGGGCCCGTGGCTGGCGGTGTGAATGGTCTTGTGCGTGTCATGTATGAAAGGTGTGTGAATGGACTGTAAAGCGGTTGGTGCCTTGTCGCGGCTTTACAGCTCACGAGCTGTGAGTCATTGGTTCACTTTTTTGCCTTTCAGTTATTAGCAGTGCATTTCATTTTTGTGAAATCTCTTGTTAATAAAATTTGATCCACTGAACCATCACTCACCCTCGTGCCAAATCCAACCAGTATGTGTTGTAAAAAATGACAAAACCTGCTCCGCTGTAATCAGGCGTCGCAGCACACCTGTGACACGCTAGGTGCCTCGGGTGGGACCCCGATGATGAAGCATGCCACCAACTTGGTTGGTGGGTGAGGGGTCTTCTTCACATAACCTAAGTGTGTTTCTTTTCACTATTTTAGTGTTTGGCACATCACGGACGTATGTGCACACATCAAAATGATATATTGCAAAAATACCTCTCCCTTCTATCTCTTCAGGTTTTGGGCCTTATTCTGTTGCAGGTACCTGGCCCACCCACACAAGTGAGGTATCATTTTTATCGGGAGACTTGGGGGAATGGTGGGTGGAAGGAAATTTGTGGCTCCTCTCAGATTCCAGAACTTTCTGCCACAGAAATGAGAGGAAAAAGTGTTTTTTTGGCCAAATTTTGAGGTTTGCAAAGGATTCTGGGTAACAAAACCTGGTCCGAGCCCCGCAAGTCACCCCTCCTTGGATTTCCCTAGGTCTCTAGTTTTCAGAAATGCACAGGTTTGGTAGGTTTCCCTAGGTGCCGGCTGAGCTACAGGCCAAAATCCACAGGTAGGCACTGTTTTCTTCAAAAATTTTGGTTGTGTCCACGTTGCGCTTTGGGGCGTTTCCTGTCGCGGGCGCTAGGCCTACCCACGCAAGTGAGGTATCATTTTTATCGGGAGACGTGGGGGAACGCTGGGTGGAAGGAAATTTGTGGCTCCTCTCAGATTCCAGAACTTTCTGCCACAGAAATGTGAGGAACATGTGTTTTTTTAGCCAATTTTTGAGGTTTGCAAAGGATTCTGGGTAACAGAACCAGGTCCGAGCCCCGCCAGTCACCCCTCCTTGGATTCCCCTAGGTCTCTAGTTTTCAGAAATGTACAGGTTTGGTAGGTTTCCCTAGGTGGCGGCTGAGCTAGAGGCCAAAATCTACAGGTAGTCACTTTGCTAAAAACAGCTCTGTTTTCTGTGATATGTCCACGTTGTGTTTTGGGGCATATCCTGTCGCGGGCGCTAGGCCTACCCACGCAAGTGAGGTATCATTTTTATCGGGAGACGTGGGGGAACGCTGGGTGGAAGGAAATTTGTGGCTCCTCTCAGATTCCAGAACTTTCTGCCACAGAAATGTGAGGAACATGTGTTTTTTTAGCCAATTTTTTAGGTTTGCAAAGGATTCTGGGTAACAGAACCAGGTCCGAGCCCCGCCAGTCACCCCTCCTTGGATTCCCCTAGGTCTCTAGTTTTCAGAAATGTACAGGTTTGGTAGGTTTCCCTAGGTGGCGGCTGAGCTAGAGGCCAAAATCTACAGGTAGTCACTTTGCTAAAAACAGCTCTGTTTTCTGTGATATGTCCACGTTGTGTTTTGGGGCATATCTTGTCGCGGGCGCTAGGCCTACCCACGCAAGTGAGGTATCATTTTTATCGGGAGACGTGGGGGAACGCTGGGTGGAAGGAAATTTGTGGCTCCTCTCAGATTCCAGAACTTTCTGCAACAGAAATGTGAGGAACATGTGTTTTTTTAGCCAATTTTTTAGGTTTGCAAAGGATTCTGGGTAACAGAACCAGGTCCGAGCCCCGCCAGTCACCCCACCTTGGATTCCCCATGGTCTCTAGTTTTCAGAAATGTACAGGTTTGGTAGGTTTCCCTAGGTGGCGGCTGAGCTAGAGGCCAAAATCTACAGGTAGTCACTTTGCTAAAAACAGCTCTGTTTTCTGTGATATGTCCACGTTGTGTTTTGGGGCATATCCTGTCGCGGGCGCTAGGCCTACCCACGCAAGTGAGGTATCATTTTTATCGGGAGACGTGGGGGAACGCTGGGTGGAAGGAAATTTGTGGCTCCTCTCAGATTCCAGAACTTTCTGCCACAGAAATGTGAGGAACATGTGTTTTTTTAGCCAATTTTTTAGGTTTGCAAAGGATTCTGGGTAACAGAACCAGGTCCGAGCCCCGCCAGTCACCCCTCCTTGGATTCCCCTAGGTCTCTAGTTTTCAGAAATGTACAGGTTTGGTAGGTTTCCCTAGGTGGCGGCTGAGCTAGAGGCCAAAATCTACAGGTAGTCACTTTGCTAAAAACAGCTCTGTTTTCTGTGATATGTCCACGTTGTGTTTTGGGGCATATCTTGTCGCGGGCGCTAGGCCTACCCACGCAAGTGAGGTATCATTTTTATCGGGAGACGTGGGGGAACGCTGGGTGGAAGGAAATTTGTGGCTCCTCTCAGATTCCAGAACTTTCTGCAACAGAAATGTGAGGAACATGTGTTTTTTTAGCCAATTTTTTAGGTTTGCAAAGGATTCTGGGTAACAGAACCAGGTCCGAGCCCCGCCAGTCACCCCACCTTGGATTCCCCATGGTCTCTAGTTTTCAGAAATGTACAGGTTTGGTAGGTTTCCCTAGGTGGCGGCTGAGCTAGAGGCCAAAATCTACAGGTAGTCACTTTGCTAAAAACAGCTCTGTTTTCTGTGATATGTCCACGTTGTGTTTTGGGGCATATCCTGTCGCGGGCGCTAGGCCTACCCATGCAAGTGAGGTATCATTTTTATCGGGAGACGTGGGGGAACGCTGGGTGGAAGGAAATTTGTGGCTCCTCTCAGATTCCAGAACTTTCTGCCACAGAAATGTGAGGAACATGTGTTTTTTTAGCCAATTTTTGAGGTTTGCAAAGGATTCTGGGTAACAGAACCAGGTCCGAGCCCCGCCAGTCACCCCTCCTTGGATTCCCCTAGGTCTCTAGTTTTCAGAAATGTACAGGTTTGGTAGGTTTCCCTAGGTGGCGGCTGAGCTAGAGGCCAAAATCTACAGGTAGTCACTTTGCTAAAAACAGCTCTGTTTTCTGTGATATGTCCACGTTGTGTTTTGGGGCATATCCTGTCGCGGGCGCTAGGCCTACCCACGCAAGTGAGGTATCATTTTTATCGGGAGACGTGGGGGAACGCTGGGTGGAAGGAAATTTGTGGCTCCTCTCAGATTCCAGAACTTTCTGCCACAGAAATGTGAGGAACATGTGTTTTTTTAGCCAATTTTTTAGGTTTGCAAAGGATTCTGGGTAACAGAACCAGGTCCGAGCCCCGCCAGTCACCCCTCCTTGGATTCCCCTAGGTCTCTAGTTTTCAGAAATGTACAGGTTTGGTAGGTTTCCCTAGGTGGCGGCTGAGCTAGAGGCCAAAATCTACAGGTAGTCACTTTGCTAAAAACAGCTCTGTTTTCTGTGATATGTCCACGTTGTGTTTTGGGGCATATCTTGTCGCGGGCGCTAGGCCTACCCACGCAAGTGAGGTATCATTTTTATCGGGAGACGTGGGGGAACGCTGGGTGGAAGGAAATTTGTGGCTCCTCTCAGATTCCAGAACTTTCTGCAACAGAAATGTGAGGAACATGTGTTTTTTTAGCCAATTTTTTAGGTTTGCAAAGGATTCTGGGTAACAGAACCAGGTCCGAGCCCCGCCAGTCACCCCACCTTGGATTCCCCTAGGTCTCTAGTTTTCAGAAATGTACAGGTTTGGTAGGTTTCCCTAGGTGGCGGCTGAGCTAGAGGCCAAAATCTACAGGTAGTCACTTTGCTAAAAACAGCTCTGTTTTCTGTGATATGTCCACGTTGTGTTTTGGGGCATATCCTGTCGCGGGCGCTAGGCCTACCCACGCAAGTGAGGTATCATTTTTATCGGGAGACGTGGGGGAACGCTGGGTGGAAGGAAATTTGTGGCTCCTCTCAGATTCCAGAACTTTCTGCCACAGAAATGTGAGGAACATGTGTTTTTTTAGCCAATTTTTTAGGTTTGCAAAGGATTCTGGGTAACAGAACCAGGTCCGAGCCCCGCCAGTCACCCCTCCTTGGATTCCCCTAGGTCTCTAGTTTTCAGAAATGTACAGGTTTGGTAGGTTTCCCTAGGTGGCGGCTGAGCTAGAGGCCAAAATCTACAGGTAGTCACTTTGCTAAAAACAGCTCTGTTTTCTGTGATATGTCCACGTTGTGTTTTGGGGCATATCCTGTCGCGGGCGCTAGGCCTACCCACACAAGTGAGGTATCGTTTTTATCGGGAGACGTGGGGGAACGCTGGGTGGAAGGAAATTTGTGGCTCCTCTCAGATTCCAGAACTTTCTGCCACAGAAATGTGTGGAACATGTGTTTTTTTAGCTAAATTTTGAGGTTTGCAAAGGATTCTGGGTAACAGAACCTGGTCCGAGCTACACAAGTCACCCCTCCTTGGATTCCCCTAGGTCTCTAGTTTTCACAAATGCACAGGTTTGGGAGGTTTCCCTAGGTGGCCGCTGAGCTAGAGGCCAAAATCTACAGGTAGTCACTTTGCTAAAAACAGCTCTGTTTTCTGTGATGTGTCCACGTTGTGTTTTGGGGCATATCCTGTCGCGGGCGCTAGGCCTACCCACACAAGTGAGGTACCATTTTTATCGGGAGACTTGGGGGAACATAGATTAGCAAAACAAGTACTATTGCCCCTTGTCTTTCTCTACATTTTTTCCTTCCAAATATAGGAGTGTGTGTAAAAAAGACATCTATTTGAGAAATTCCCTGTAATTCACGTGCTACTATGGTCACCCCGGAATTCAGAGATGTGCAAATAACCACTGCTCCTCAACACCTTATCTTGTGCCCTTTTTGGAAATGCAAAGGTTTTCTTGATAGCAATTTTTTACTCCTTATATTTCAGCAAATGAATTGCTGTATACCCGGTATAGAATGAAAACGCACTGCAGGGTGCAGCTCATTTATTGGCTCTGGGTTCCTCGGGTTCTTGATGAACCTACAAACCCTATATATCCCCGCAACCAGAGGAGTCCAGCAGACGTAACGGTATATTGCTTTCGATAATCTGACATTGCAGGGAAAAGTTACAGAGTAAAACGTAGAGAAAAATTTATGTTTTTTTCACCTCAATTTCAATATTTTTCTTTTTCAGCTGTTATTTTCTGTAGGAAACCCTTGTAGGATCTACACAAATGACCCCTTGCTGAATTCAGAATTTTGTCTACTTTTCAGAAATGTTTAGGTTTCTGGGATCCAGCATTGGTTTCATGACCATTCCTGTCACTGACTGGAAGGAGGCTGAAAGCACAAAAAATTGCACAAATGGGGTATGCCCCAGTAAAATGCCACAATTGTGTTGAAAAATTGGGTTTTCTGATTCAAGTCTGCCTGTTCCTGAAAGCTGGGAAGCTGCTGAGTTTAGCACCACAAACCCTTTGTTGATGCCATTTTCAGGGGAAAAACCACAAGCCTCCTTCTGCAGCCACTTTTTCCAATTTTTTTGAAAAAAACGAAAATTTCACTGTATTTTGGCCAATTTCTTGGCCTCCTTCAGGGGAACCCACAAAGTCTGGGTACCTTTAGAATCCCTAGGATGTTGGAAAAAAAGGACGCAAATTTGGCTTGGTTAGCTTATGTGGACAAAAAGTTATGAGGGCCTAAGCGCGAACTGCCCCGAATAGGCAAAAAAAGGCCTGGCACAGGAGGGGGAAAAGGCCTGGCAGCGAAGGGGTTAAAAAATAAAATAAAATCACAGTTCCTAGAATTTATACATGTACAATAGACTGGAAACCGGATCCTACGATCCATGCCGGGTTTTCACCCTAGCTCAACAAGGCTCGTGAATCATGTGTGGGGGCGGAGCTCAATCTAAACTCCAAGCTGAGCCAGCCCCACCAACACATTTACAGTCTTTGTTTAAAAATGGCCGTGTGTGGATGCAGCATGTGTGAGGTCCAGGGTTTTTCAGGACATCAACCTAGGACGCCAGACCCTCCTGAACTACGGTGAGTGGATGGGGACATTGGGGGTCTGAGGCTCTTTACCAGGGATAGTTTTTTAATTATTATGTTTTATTTATTTCAACATCTTTATTTTTAATTTATGTGATTTAATTTTTTTTTTTTTAACGACCTTGTAGTTCCCTGGGGCCCCTAAACCCCATGGTCACACTTGCTATATATATATTTATATATATATATATATATATATATATATATATATATATATATATATATATATATATATATATATATATATATATATATATATATATATATTTTAAAGGCTGCCCCATGGAGCCCTGGGGGACTCTGAGCCTCCTCCTGAGGGCCCTCATGCCACACAAGCCTTATTTTTATTTAAAAAAAAGAAAAATGCTGCCCTGTGGGGCCTTGGGGGCCCCAATCCCAAGGCCCCCAAAACACTGTTCCTATTTTTTTTTAATGTATTTATATTTGTATGGGCCCTAGGGCCCAAGCGCGCCAGGTCAGGGCCCCACAGACCCCGGCCACGCGCCATAACTCCTTTTTTTTTTTTTTTTTTAAACAAGTGCCACACTCTGGCGGCAGCAATTTAAAATGTTTAGTAATGGCTACCTCGAGCCATTACTAAACATTTTAAACTACTGCCGCACTCTGGCGGCAAGCGACCGGCTCGCAGAGGCCTCGCGGAACACCACGAGGTCTCTGCCAGCCAATCAGAAGGTTTAATTACAAAGAAAGCCGTTCTGAAACACACGCGGCGTTCTCTGTATTTAAACCTTCAAGGTGATTCTCAGAAGCCTCTGGGGTATTCCCCAGCGGCTTCTGAGAACCGCCTTAAGCACTCCAAAGCACGAGGTCTCCGGACGGCTGCAGCCGTCCGGAGACCTCGTTACCATGACAACAGAGCTGTACTCAGAGACAACACGGCCTCTGAGCAGAGCTCTGTTGTTAAGGTTATACCATGGTCTCCGGGCGTCTACAGACGCCCGGATACCATGTTAATAAATACTACGCTGCTGATCTCAGAGCCCACGTGGGCTCCGAGAGCAGCTCAGAAAAGATGACAATGGGACATCCCAGAGCGTGGGAATGCTCTGGGGGGTCCTATTATTAACATTTCAGAGCTGTTCTCTGAGCCCACGAGGGCTCTGAGAACAGCGCTGAAAAGTTGATAGTGGGGCTCCCCAGAGCGCGGGAATGCTCTGGGGACCCCCATTATCAACATTTCAGAGCTGTTCTCTGAGCCCACGAGGGCTCTGAGAACAGCACTGAAAAGTTGATAGTGGGGCTCCCAAGAGCGCGAGAATGCTCTGGGGAGCGCTCTGGGGAGCGCTCTGGGGAGCTCCATTATTAACATTTCAGAGCTGTTTTCAGAGTCCACGTGGGCTCTGAGGATAGCGCTGAAAAGTTGCTAGGAGGGCTCCCCAGAGCGCTGGAATGCTCTGGGGAGCCCTATTATTAATATTTCAGCACGCTGTACTCAGAGCCCACTTGGGCTCTGAGATCAGCACGCATAAAAGGTAACAATGGGACACCCCTGAGCGCAGGACGGCTCTAGGGTGCCCTGATATTAATTTTAGAACGCCGCTCTCCGCAGCATGGTGAGCGGCGCTCTAAAATTAATAACAGGGCACCGTAGAGCAGGCCGTTTAAACAAACGACTGCAACAATTAAATGTGTGATCACATAATACTGTGGCCATACAATAAAATGCACTTAAAAAAATACATACAGCGCCCCACAACAACCCTATACAAATAAATAGCAGCCCCTGCAAAAATAAAGTCTGGGACACAACCCCTGAACCATCATGTACACATTAAGAACACCCTACAGCCAGCAAAATAAGTGCAACCTCGCAAAAATACATGCCTATACATAGCACAAGACCCCACAAGTACCCAATTAAACAATACCAGCCCACAAAATAAGTGCAGACTTACAAAAATACAGGCCCCTACATAGTCACAGAACCATCATGTACAAATTAAGCACTACCAATACACCCCACACAAAATAAGTGCGCTCACGCTAAAATACAGACAAATACGTAGCCCATGACCCCACAAGTACCAATTAAACAACACCATCCCACAAAATAAGTGCAGACTTTCAAAAATACAGGCCCCATACATAGTCCCAGAACCATCAGGTACAAGTTAAGCAATACTAATACATCCCCCAAAATAAGTGCGCTCACGCTAAAATACAGACAAATACACAGCACATCCCCACAAGTACCAATTAAGCAATACCATCCCACAAAATAAGTGCAGACTTTCAAAATACAGGCCCCATACATAGTCCCAGAACCAGCAGGTACAAGTTAAGCAATACCAATGCCGCCCCCAAAATAAGTGCGCTCACGCTAAAATACAGACAAATACATAGCACATGACCCCACAAGTACCAATTAAACAATACCATCCCACAAAATAGGTGCAGACTTTCAAAAATACAGGCCTCATACATAGTCCCAGAACCAGCAGGTACAAGTTAAGCCATACCAATACAGCCCCCAAAATAAGAGCGCCCATGCAAAAATACAGACAAATACATAGCACAAGACCCCACAAATACCAATTAAACAATACCAACCCCCAAAATAAGTGCAGACTTTCAAAAATACAGACCCCATACATAGTCCCAGAACCAGCCTGTACAAATTAAGCCCTACAACCAGCCCACAAAGTAATTACAGAACCTCAAAAATACATGAATATCATTTTTTTTAAAACATGCATTTTACTCAACTATGTATAGTTAACCGGCTGGGGCTTATATCAGTGTTTAACTGCCTTAGAACACATACACACACTACACTGTTACAGAACTTAAGTAGAAGAGGTTTAGCAACACCAGTCTGCGCCCTGCCCTTCATGTTTTCAGCCATGATGTCCTGATGATTCCCTGCTCGCCACAAACTGCCGTATGTAGTTCAGAAAACAGAGGTCTGTGAAGGTGGGGGTTCTTATACAAGACTCGCTATGGTAATTATGCCAGGGCGCTGTGATTGGTGGGGCCTGGAAATAGACATCTGTTATAGGTTGGCAATACTTGGCCTTTGTTTTGTTTCAAACTTTGAATTACTGGGCCAGTTTCTAATTTAGCCCCCACTGTGTCCCAGGGAAAGGCTGTAGGCACACAACTGTTTTAGATTTGCTATGCCCTTCATCCTCTGTTGTGTTTCAAACTTTTAATTACTGGGCCAGTTTCTAATTTAACACCCACTGTGTCCCAGGGAAAGGCTGTAGGCACACATCTGTTTTAGATTTACTGTGCCCTTCATCCTCTGTTGTGTTTCAAACTTTTAATTACTGGGCCACTTTCTAATTTAGCCCCCACTGTGTCCCAGGGAACTCCTGTAGGCACACATCTGTTTTAGATTTGCTATGCCCTTCATCCTCTGTTGTGTTTCAAACTTTTAATTACTGGTCCAGTTTCTAATTTAGCCCCCACTGTGTCCCAGGGAAAGCCTGTAGGCACACATCTGTTTTAGATTTGCTATGCCCCTCATCCTCTGTTGTGTTTCAAACTTTTAATTACTGGTCCAGTTTTTAATTTAGCCCCCACTGTGTCCCAGGGAAAGCCTGTAGGCACACATCTGTTTTAGATTTGCTATGCCCTTCATCCTCTGTTGTGTTTCAAGCTTTTAATTACTGGTCCAGTTTTTATTTTAGCCCCCACTGTGTCCCAGGGAAAGCCTGTAGGCACACATCTGTTTTAGATTTGCTATGCCCTTCATCCCCTGTTGTGTTTCAAACTTTTAATTACAGGGCCAGTTTCTAATTTAGCCTCCACTGTGTCCCAGGGAAAGCCTGTAGGCACACATCTGTTTTAGATTTGCTATGCCCCTCATCCTCTAATGTGTTTCAAACTTTTAATTACTAGGCCAGTTTCTAATTTAGCCCCCACTGTGTCCCAGGGAAAGCCTGTAGGCACACATCTGTTTTAGATTTGCTATGCCCCTCCTCCTCTGTTGTGTTTCAAACTTTTAATTACAGGGCCAGTTTCTAATTTAGCCTCCACTGTGTCCCAGGGAAAGGCTGTAGGCACACATCTGTTTTAGATTTGCTATGCCCTTCATCCTCTGTTGTGTTTCAAACTTTTAATTACAGGGCCAGTTTCTAATTTAGCCTCCACTGTGTCCCAGGGAAAGCCTGTAGGCACCCATCTGTTTTAGATTTGCTATGCCCCTCATCCTCTGTTGTGTTTCCAACTTTGAATTACTGGGTCATTTTCTAATTTAGCCCCCACCATGTCCCATGGAAACCCTATAGGCACACAGCTGTTTTAGATTTACTTCTCTAAATTGATAGGCTAACTCTAACAAAAGCACCATTTGACCATTCCCACTTTTTGGATTAGCCAACAGTGTGGAGGTTTGGCCAGACCGCCCACTTTGCCGCCCTGTGCAGAGGCCCCCTAACAGCCACTTGGGCATGAATGTCTGACAAGTCCAGACCTGTCCCTCTCATGCTCTGAAACCACTTGCACAACACTAAGGCATACTTTTTACACAGCCCATAGGCCAATACCCAGGGGCTAGGACCCAGACACAGGGCTAACACGTGACATCATGAGATCACAAACCACGTGACACCCCCATGCACCCACGTCACTTCCGGGGAGGGCTCTCAGGGGCACCGGAAGTCCCAGTCACGGAAGTGACGTCACTTCTGAGGAGGGACAACTGTCACTTTTAAATGGTGATGGAAGGTATCCCTTCCTACTACTGAGGACTTACTGTTGGAAGACTGTATGGTACTTTTCAATGGGTCTGCAGTTTGGTGAAAATGACATGTGAGTGCAGGGTGAGGATGACTCATGAGGCCAGGCAGACTCCCTTGGTAATGGGTCAAAAACAGGCAATCCTGTTTGGACTGGCTGCCAAGCCAGCAGTTGGGCCCTCGGAAACCTAATGGCAATCCTCTGATGGCCTAATGTGGTTAGAGGCTGGTCGAGGGGTGCCAGGAGCATCCACGGAATTACTGCCTTGAGCTCTCTGTCTTTTTGCCAACTTAGATCTATTGCCATGGTGTGGAAGTGGCCTTTGTGCATGTTGTGTTCAAGCCACACGTGTTATTTCTCCAGAATTGTGTTTTATTTTCCCTTTGTTTTTTTCTAAGGAGTCCCAGAGGCCCTGGCTGGTACCCAGATATAGTAAATGATTTTTCATATCTTTTATGAATGTACACTAGAATGCTGGGGAATTGTAATTCATTTTTGCCACTGTTATTATTGCTTTCCTGGGGCCACCTGAGGTGCTGTCTATCACCCAGATAATACCGATTTTCCTTTACTTCCAGATTAATTGTGAATTGCTCTGGCGGGCATGGGACTCTGCTGCTCAGGGTGTGCACGGCATAGATGCTACAGTTCCAAAACATTCTTTAATAGTATCCGTAGTGCTTTTACACAGTACCCATAAGCCATGGTTTCCCCAAGATATTATAACTGATTTTTCACATTATTCACAATCTTACAGCATATTACCCTGGTGTCTGGAACCTCTTGGGGAAGATTTATGCAAAGTGGCGCTGCACCAAGTGCAGTGCCACTTTCCCTGCACCCCTTAGCACCCCCCTACTGCCACCATGTGTGTGCCGTATTTACAATATGGCACACCATGGCACAGGGTAGGGGGCAATAGTGTCATTTTTTTATGACGCTATTGATGTACTCTGCAAAATATTGGCGCTACTGTTGCAGAGTACATAGGGGCCCATTCTAAAGAATAGAAGCCCTCTGTTAGGCGTTAAAAGTGCTATAATAAATGGCACAAGGAAATCTTTTAGATTTCCTTACGCCATTTTTCCAGCTACCCTAACGGGGGAATGCCCCCTTTGCAGACATTATGACTGGTGCACTGGTGAACTGTGGTGAGTCTTCGATGCCGAATATACATATAGGGCCGGATTCTCAAGGCCCTTGCTCCTCCTTGTGCCACATTAGTGTAATTTGTTTTACATTAACGTGACGTTAGGTAGGCATTTCTGACGTGCCATACTTACAAAGTGGTGCAGTGCTAGCATTGCACCACTTTGTAACCCCTTGTACCACGCTATGCCTGTGCAAGGCATAATGTATGCAAGGGGGCGTTCCCCCACAGGGTGGCTGCAAAAAATGTTGAGTGAAATCTGCAAGATTTCACTGCGTCATTTCTTCCATCATTTTTAATGCCTTCATATTGGAGGCATTAAAGTGAAGGGCCCATAATTCCCTAGCGCATTGCTGGACTAGCGCCACAATAAATGGCGCTAATCCAGCAAAGCACCATAATAGTGTCATAAATTTTGACGCTATTGTGCTAATGACCGCCATGGTGCTGCACTGTATTGTAAATACAGTGCTACCATGGTAATGTTAGGAGTACTAAGGGTGGCACAAGAAAAGTGTCACATCAAAACTGATGCACCACTTTCTTGTAGATCTGACCCATAATCGATTGCACTTTAGGATATCTTTCAACCGACTGGAATAGTTCAATCATATGATGTATAATTGGCACACCATAGAGATTAGAACAGCAAGCAAAGTATGGTGGCTGAGGTGCATTTACTGCTGCATAAAATAGAGACCCTTGGATTCAACTACCTGCAGTCTTCTCACTTCATTTCAATGGACTTATTCTCTACCTAAAAATGACTTGACTGTTATAAGACTGTTATTGCTGTATGCACACAAATGTATTTAGGAAAGTGGATCATTGTTTATGTTGAGAGCAGTCCTGAGGAATTGGAAATCACTTCTGTTTAGATATGGTAGTAGCACTACCTACCTTCATCGTTTTGAAATCAGTAGCATACCAGTAAAAACCACTGCCTTGGTCCCAGCCCACACTTCACAAAAGTAAAATATACATCATCCTTGGGTTTTAAATGTCTTCAAAATCAGGAAAAACAAAATGAAGAATGAAAAATTACAATGGTGAGGTATGTCATGGTAGGCTGAGTACCCAGCTTTATGGCAGGGGTCCACTGCCTCATTTGAAAACCAACCATGCACTCAAATGGTCAGAACATCCAAGAAAGGTGGCTGCTGAGATAGCTCCAGAGCTCGAAGCTGCCAATGGCGATAATGATAATGGCTCTGTAGGAGGCATCCAAGATATCACCACTTTAAGCCCAATTACTGATAGTTTGCTTCAGTGAAAGTATCTTATAGCTGGTGCAAGGTAAAAGATCACCTCGAAGCATCCACGCACTAATCTTCCAAAGGTGTCTAAATGGGTGGAGCTATCACAAAAAATACAAAATAATATCATAACTTTGTTCAGCAATGACACACATCAGAGAAACCACACAGTAGTTAATGTGTGCAATGGGAAGCTGGTGCAAATGTTATCACTTAATATTCTCTCTTTTTGTTGATGGAAGGAGAGCTTTCCTGGGCTTTGTTCTGAACATTTCTCTGAACTGTGAGATCCAATACAGGTGTATTTTTTAACTGCCATTGTGTCACAGCTGCACAGGCAAATGAAAGAACTAGCTGTTGAATCAATGAAGAAGAGTGCTGTACACAGTCCCTCTCACAACCTACGTGAGGCAGTGGTCAGACTCGCAATTATATGTCCATCACAGCACACTGGCACAATTTTCAAGTGATTATGAGCGTTCGTTGGCATGCAATAATTGTAGTGTTCTTCATGGAGAAAGCATACACTGGGTAATATCCTCACATAATGCAATGCCAAAGTCTCTAAATGGTTTGAGCCCAAGGGCCTCAAGACTGGATACCTTGCATCTCAGAAGAACATTTTTTGTACCATGAAAGAATGTAAATACTTGCAAGTGCTCCTTAGTTGCTTATTATAGCAATCTGGTTTTAATGGACCTTATCAAAAAGGGAAACTACAGGCCATGAGATCTGGTCATGTGTTGAAGGATTTCTCAGATGTTTGTGGGCAGCTCAATTCTTCATCTGACAATACATAACTGCACACAAGCAGCCACAAGACTATGACCCTCATTACAACATTGGCGGTAAATGCCGCTTACCGCCGTGCAGAAGACCGCCAACACACCGCCGCGGCCGCGGAATTGCGCCACAGCTTTTATGACCCACAGCACGGAATCCGCCAAAATTCAGACACCCACACAAGTCCGCCACACCAAAGGTCAGTGATAAACTGGCGAAAACAAAACCTCCACCGTCACGCCAACAGAAATACGCCCACACTATCATGACACACAAATCCACGTGGCGGTCTTTCAACCGCGGTATTCCATTGGCGGTCCTCACGGCCGTGCTCAAAATACACACACATTTACAAAACACTACCACATTGGACAATTCCAAATACACACACCTGATACACATACACACGCCACTCCCACACACCCAATACAATATAAAACATGCACCCACATCACCCACAAACCCCTACGATCACAAGTACCAAGAGAAGGCCAGAGAGAGACACCACAAACAACTACCAAGTATCCACAGGCACACAATATCATCACCCACATTACTTCCACGCATCTCACACAACACACCACTAAATGGCACCCCACTTATCACTACACACACCACCCCACACATCACCCACACCACCCCATGGCACGGTTAAGACACCCCAGAGGAGGAGCTCAGGGTCATGTAGGAGGAAATCGTCCGGGTAGAGCCACAGCTATTCGGATCACAGGTGCAGCACACCTCCATTGCTAGGAAGATGGAGCTATGGCGAAGAATAGTGGACAGGGTCAATGCAGTGGGACAGCACCCAAGAAATAGGGATGACATCAGGAAGAGGTGGAACGACCTACGTGGGAATGTGCGTTCCGTGGTCTCAAGACACCACCTTGCGCTTCAGCGGACTGGCGGCGGACCCCAACCTCCTCCCCCACAACTAACAACATGGGAGGAGCAGGTCTTGACGATTCTGCATCCTTAGGGCCTCGCAGGAGTAGATGAAGGAATGGACTCTGGTAAATCAAAGCTTTACTATTACATCCCCCACCCTACCTGCATGCCATCACATGCCTCCACCCTCACCCTCACCCCATCACTCCGACTCCTCACAAATGTCCCACTATCACAACCCACCCATCCCAACACCAAGCCCTGCATGCAACAACAAAGCATGGACACCCATCACCAAAGCATGGCCACTGCACATACCCATACACCCCCTAAACCACCATCACACAAGGTCCCACACAGGAATGCAAGCACTGGGGTACACGGACACCCACCTTTTGCACACCATGCCATACACAGATGTAATAAACATCCTTTTATACCCCTGCAGGACCCCTACCCAACGTCACCGGACAGGAGGGTCCACACATGTCCACACCACCAACAGAAGAGGCCCACAGTGATGACAGCAGCTCTGTCCAACTGGATCTAGATGACCAGCCAGGCCCATCGGGGACCTCTGGACAGTCGGTTCCCCTCACACAGTCACAGGCCACTACAGACGTTCCCCCCTCTGGAAACACCAGCACAGCACCCATTCAGCGGGCCCATACCTCTGTCCCCAGGACACGTCAAACAGCAGTGTGTCCCCCACTACAGGGAACACAGGCTAACCCACCACCCCAACAACAACAGGGACCTGGGGCAGTGGTAGTGGGCACACTGTCCAGGGGACGGAGGCCCAGGAACACAGGAGAACTGGGAGGGCTGCTGTGCGACAGGGGGAGGACAGGCCAAGTGAACCCACTCTCCACGAGGCCCTCTCCTCCATCATGGGAGCCTACCACCACTCCCAGGAGACGATGGCAAGGATGCCAGGAGACCCAGCGCCTGCAGGAGGAACAGTATTTGGGCTTCAGGGAGGAACTCAGAGCCATCAATTCCACCCTGGGCACCATCGTAGTGGTGCTGAAGGAAGTACTCAACACCAGGAGGGACACTGTGGCACAACAAGGGGCCCCTGACACTGGACGATGAACTGCCCACCACCTCCGCCGGCACTAGTGGACAGGAGGCACCGCCACAGGACCACCACACCAGCACCCCATCCCCTGCAGAGGGAGAACCACCCCGCAAACGGTCCCTGAGATCCAGGACAAAGACAGAGAACGATGCCAAGACCCCCGCCAAGAAATGAGACCACCCTGATTGTCATCCTTCTGTTCTACCTTGTCACCCTGTCCATCCTCAAACTGCCCCAGCTCCACTTCCTATGCCCATTTGGGCTATGCACCTGTGAGACTAATAGACTGGACTCTGCCATGGACATTTCTCCACCATCACCCCTCACCATTTTACAACCCCTCCAATATTGAGCACTTAAATAAACACTCTTGAAGCACAAAACAATCTGGAGTCAGTCTGTGATTTCAAAATAGTGTATTAGCAATTACAGTGGCAAAATGCCCTTTCAATTGTAATGTCAACATACCTATGTCACACAGCTCTAGTCCATGAGGAAACAAAGCAGATGTCACACTGTGGGACACACACCTCTGAAATCGTAAGGGAAAGTGACAACTCAGTGACCATACACTGGGTGAAAACGACAGACAGTAGAGAGGTAGTAGTGTTAAAGTATATGTAGTAGGCAGGTTTGTATTCTTACCTGTGTCTCACTGGAAATATTGCAGGATCACTGAGTTCCATGTCCTCTTCTTCTGCTTCCTCATCTTCACTGTCCACAGGCTCCACAGCTGCAACAACACCGCCATCTGGACCATCCTCCTGCAGAAAAGGCACCTGTTGTGGCAAAGCTAAGTTATGAAGCATACAGCAGGTCACGATAATCTGGCACACCTTCTTTGGTGAGTAGAATAGGGATCCACCTGTCATATGGAGGCACCTGAACCTGGCCTTCAGGAGGCCGAAGGTCCGCTCTATTATCCGCCGAGTTCGCCCATGGGCCTCATTGTAGCGTTCCTCTGCCCTTGTCCTGGGATTCCTCACTGGGGTCAGTAGCCATGACAGGTTCGGGTAACCAGAGTCACCTGCAAATGGCGAGGGACAACTATTAGACATACACTAACCTGTAGGGATATCCCCAGACCCAGACAACCATTTCCACTGACTTGCTTCCAGGTGCTCACCTAATAGCCACACACGGTGCCTCTGGAGTTGACCCATCACATAAGGGATGCTGCTATTCCGCAGGATGTATGCGTCATGCACTAAGCCAGGGAACTTGGCATTCACATGGGAGATGTACTGGTCTGCTAAACACACCATCTGCACATTCATGGAATGATAACTCTTCTGGTTTCTGTACACCTGTTCACTCCTGCAGGGGGGGGTACCAAAGCCACATGGGTCCCATCAATGGCACCTATGATATTGGGGATATGTCCCAGGGCATAGAAGTCTCCTTTCACTGTAGGGAAATCCTCCACCTGAGGAGACATTGGAAAACATAGGATGAGACATCCCTGATGCTATGGCCACTGTTGTTGAAATGACCCACTTGCAAGGAAATGGAGTACTGACAGCACCTGCACTTGAGGGGGGATTCCTGTGGGATGGCGGATAGCTTACATCAGGTCTGGCTCCAGCTGGGCACACAGTTCCTGGATTGTGGCACGGTCAAGCCTGTAGGTGATGATCACATGTCTTTCCTCCATTGTCGACAGGTCCACCAGCGGTCTGTACACTGGAGGATGCCGCCATCTCCTCACATGTCCCAGCGGACGGTGCCTATGAAGAACAACAGCGAGCAAAGAGTCAAACAACTCAGAGGTACGTACCCACAGCTTAAATGGAACACAAATCATAATCCAAAAATTGGCCTGTATGTGTGTTGAGGCTAGGCCTAGGTATGTGTGACGCAGTTAGAAATTAAGCCATGTGGGCCCCTGAAATTGTGGCTGCCTGACCTGTAATGGGATGTGAGTTAACTGCGCTGGCGTTGTACAACGTTGCGGTAGGCAGTCGAAGACCGCAGTGCAATGCTGCATTGGTTAACATTGGACCATATGGGTCCCAGGAGCCAATGACGATGTACGCTGGCGGTGACGGTACACACCACCGCGGACGTGACTTCCATTTTCTATCTGTTCAATCACTCGATACCTGATCTTCGACAGGAGAGGACCTACACTGCAAGTGCTGCTGTGACCTCGGTCTGGAAGAGGCAAAGGCTTGTGCATCTGGGGAAAGGGCCCCTGCCTTCACATCGGAGGAGTTGGAGAAACTCGTGGATGGGGTCCTCCCCCAGTACACGCTACTCTACGGTCCTCCAGACAAACAGGTAAATACACTGGGAGCATGCTGTATGGCCTACGCCTGTGTGGAGTGGGGTGGATGAAAGATGGGGGGGAGATTGAGGCGTGCATGAAACAACGGTGAGTGCATGTGCATCATGGCTAGGGTAGGGATGGGGGCCAGTGACTCTGACGGTGCATTTGGTAATAACTTTTCTTTTCCCCCTGTACAATTCATGTAGGTCAGCGCCCACCAGAAAAAATATATTTGGCGTGCCATCGCCAAGGACGTCCGGACTCGGGGGGTCTACCACAGACAGAGCACCCACTGGCGTAAGAGATGGAAGGACATTCGCCGCTGGAGCAAGAAGATGGCAGAGGCCCAGCTGGGGATGGCCTCCCAACGTGGGAGGGGTGCCCATCGCACCATGACCCCCCTGATGTTCAGGATCCTGACGGTGGCGTACCCAGAGTTGGATGGGCGCTTGGGGGCATCACAGCAGAGTACACTCTCATTCTGCTGATTTTGCACGCAGTGGAGGTGTCTGGGTGGGGGAGGTGGGCTCTAGGTTTCCCTAGGCCAGGGCGAGTTTAGTAGGCAAGGTCCCCTTGTTCTGGCAGACCCCACCCCACCTGTGTACAGTGCCAAGTACACCTAGTCAGGCTCCTGTGTCATCCATGTGTGCAGATGTCGTCCATAGCCTTGTAGGCCATGTCCCAGGGATTGAACAATGGAGCCCAAGTGCACGGCGTAGTGCAGGGGGCTTCTGTGTCTGTCGTGTCCGCCAACGGTAGCGGTAATGCATGCACTCAACATGTCTTTCTTCTGTCCCCCCCCCTTTTTGTGGTCTCCCTGTTCTTGTGTGCATTCGCATCATCAGGCGGAGGAGCAGCGGCACCGGAGCAGGAATCCCACATGGCCCTAGATGGCGAGACAACAGACTAGGAGGTCACCAGTGGGACAGAGGGCGAGGGGACCTCCATGGTGGGGACAGGAACTGACACCAGTGACACGGCCTCGTCCTCTGATGGGAGCTCCCTTGTGGTGGCGGCAACATCTGTACCCCCCACATCTACAGGCGCAGCTGCCACCCCCCCTACCAGCACCCCCCTCCCAGCAGCCCCTCAGCCTTTGCCACGTGCCTGCTCACCCCGGAGGGTGGGCATCACCTTCGCCCCAGGCACCTCAGCCCCTGCCCCAGTCAACCCTGCTGCCCTCAGTGAGGAGGCCATTGACCACCTCAGGTCGCTCACTGTGGGGCAGTCTACCATTTTGAATGCCATCCAGGGTGTAGAAAGGCAGTTGCAACAAAAAATGCATTCCTGGAGGGAATTCATTCTGGTCAGGCGGCCCTTCAGCTAGCTTTTCAGACTCTGGCCTCAGGACTGATGGCAGCCATTGTGCCTGTGTCTAGCCTCCCCCCTCCAACTTCCCCCACCCAGACCCAATCCTCTCTACCTCAGCCTATCCCAAGCACACCTTCAGACCAGTCAAAACGAGGAGCACCCTGTCTTCCATTCCAGCATTTGTGACCCCAAGGCATCATGGTAAATGCAGTCATTAGCACAAATTTGAATAGAGTTTCGTGCTAATGACTGCATTTACCATGATGCCTTGGGGTCACAAATGCTGGAAAGGAAGACAGGGTGCTCCCCATTTTGACTGTTGTAATTAAGGCTCCCGTGAGCCTCTGAGCTGACGAGCTCGGGTGAAGCACCTGTGCGCCTTCTTGAGTGGTACTTAAACCTGTGAATACTTTCAAGCGGCATTTCAAGCAACCCCGCCAGCTACACGTTGCTCTTCGCTGATGACGGCCAAATAGCCAGAAACTCGTGTCCGAAGATATGGCACTTGCCGCACCAACTTATGGTGAAAAACTTTCAAAACTCTATTCAAATTTGTTCTAATGATTGCATTTACCATGATGCCTTGGGGTCACAAATGCTGGAATGGAAGACAGGGTGCTCCCCGTTTTGACTGTTGACACCTTCAGACCAGCATGCACACACGTCAACAAACAAGGGAAGCTCAGGCAAACATAAGCACCACACATCCCACAGGCACTCACGCAAGCATCACACACATGCAGACACACCAACATACACTGCCTCCACTGTGTCCCCCTCCTCCTCGTCTCCCTCCTCCCTCCCAGTCTCGTCTACACTCACACCTGCATGCACTACATCTACAGCTCTACTGCCATCACCAGCACACACACCACCACACCCCGCTCACGTGCAGTGACCAGCCCCACTGCCATTCACACGTCCCCTGTGTCCTCTCCAGTGTGTCTGTGATGCCACCTCCCAAGATACACAAATGCAGGCACACACCCACCCAACAGCCATCCACCTCACGACAGCCTCCAGTGCATGCACCTTCACCCAAAGTCACCAAACGAACACCTCCTACAACCACAACCTCTTCCTCTACTCCCAAACCCCCTCCATCTACCCATCCCAGTGTTTCCAAAAACCTTTCCTGTCCAACCTTGACCTCTTTCCCACACCTCCCACACCCCATCTGTCTCCTAGGGCCCGACTCTCCAGGTCCCAACCTAGCACCTCAGCCACAACATCTCTGGGACCAGTGGTACCTGTAGTCACCAGAATCTGCAGTGCACCGGCCACCAGGGCAGCCAGTGTGGCACGGAGCCACAGCATGGACAGTCCCCCACCTGTGAAGCATCAAAAGTTAGCCAGTGCCCGGTGGGAGAGGGGGAAGCGTCCAGCCACCAAATCCGCTCCCAGGGGTACAGGTGGGAGTGTGGAGTCAGCTGCGACACCTTCCAAGGTGGGGAAGGGCCACAAGAAAGTCAGCAGGTCTGGGAAGAGCAGCACGGCGGAGAAGACCGCCATCATCCCCGCTGCCCAGGAGGCCACCGCCATCATCCCCACTGCCCAGGAGGCCACCGTCATCATCCCCGCAGCCCAGGAGGCAACCGCCATCATCCCCGCTGCCCAGGAGGGCCACCCCCAGCACCTGCCCTGCTGCCCAGGAGGCCACCGCCATCATCCCCGCTTCCCAGGAGGCCACCACCATCATCACCGCTGCCCAAGAGGCCACCACCAGCACCTGCCCTGCTGCCCAAGAGGCCACCGCCACCAGCCCTGCTGCCCAGGACAGGACCGCCAGCACCAGCCCCGCTGGGCCAGACAGGGCCGCCATCACCAGCCCTGCTGGGCCAGACAGGACCGCCAGCACCAGCCCCGCTGGCCCAGACAGGACCGCCAGCACCAGCCCCGCTGGGCCAGACAGGATCGCCAGCACCAGACCCGCTGGGCCAGACAGGATCACCAGCACCAGCCCCACTGGCCCAGACCGGACCGCCAGCACCAGCCCCACTGGGCCAGACAGGACCGCCAGCACCAGCCCCGCTGGGCCAGACAGGGCTGCCATCACCAGCCCCGCTGGGCCAGACATGACCCCCAGCACCAGCCCCCCTGGGCCACACAGAATCTCCAGCACCAGCCCCGCTGGCCCAGACAGGACCGCCAGCACCAGCCCCGCTGGCCCAGACAGGACCGCCAGCACCAGCCCTGCTGGCCCAGACAGGACCGCCAACACCAGCCCCGCTGGGCCAGACAGGACCGCCAACACCATCCCCGCTGGGCCAGACAGGACCGCCAGCACCAGCCCTGCTGGCCCAGACAGGAGCGCCAGCAGCTGAGTCACTGCAAAGGACCCCGCCGCAACAAGCACCAGTGAACAGGGCACCGCCGCCACAAGCACCGCTGAAAAGGGCACCGCCACCACATGCACCGCTGGCCCATGAGCGCCAAGGGCACTGACGCTACTGAGTCCGTCACAAGCAGGATAAAGCACTCTGGGCACCAAGCCCCCCCCAGAACCAGTGGAGAGATACATCCACTACCTCAGTCCTTGGCAGGATGAAGCACTCTGGGCAAAAGGCCCCCTCCAGAACCAGTGGAGAGATACATCCACTACCTCAGTCCTTGGCAGGATAAAGCACTATCACATCCACTTCCTCAGTCCTTAGCAGGATGAAGCACTCTGGGCACAAGGCCTCCTGCAGAACCAGTGGAGAGATACATCCGCTACCTCAGTCCTTGGCAGGATGAAGCACTCTGGGCACCAAGCCCCCTCCAGAACCATTGGAGTATCACATCCACTTCCTCAGTCCTTAGATGATGAAGCACTCTGGGCACAAGGCCCCCTCTAGAACCAGTGGAGAGTTACATCCACTGCCTCAGTCCTTGGCAGGATGAAGCACTCTGGGCACAAGGCCCCCTCCAGAACCAGTGGAGAGATACATCCACTACCTCAGTCCTTGGCAGGATGAAGCACTCTGGACACCAAGCCCCCTCCAGAACAGTGGAGTATCACATCCACTTCCTCAGTCCTTAGCAGGATGAAGCACTCTGGACACAAGGCCTCCTCCAGAACCAGTGGAGAGATACATCCACTACCTCAGTCCTTGGCAGGATAAAGCACTCTGGGCACAAGGCCCCTTCCAGAACCAGTGGAAACTGTCATCCACTTGAGAGACTGTGGCTTTGCACTCCCCAGGATTGAACAGTGGGCAAACCACCCACTGTAGAGACTTGAGAGACTGTGGCTTTGCACTCCCCAGGAATGAACAGTGGGCAAACCACCCACTGTAGAAACTTGAGAGACTGGCTTTGCACTCCCAAGGATTGAACAGTGGGCATGTGGCCCCCTCGTGGATTTGGCGTCGTGCACTCAACCGGCTGATGTGCCCCTCCTTTCCCTCCCCCTGAGGTGCCTGTTTTATTGCTATCTGATGCCCCTGCAGTGTTCTCTCCGTCATGGTCGGGGATCTTGTGTGGGCCTCGCCCATACCGAATGGGCCCAGTGTTCCACAGACTTCAATGGAGCACTACCTGGACTAATATTCTTGGTGTATATTTTGTTAATAGTGTATATATGTATATTTTTGCGTACTGCATTTTAATATATTACAATGGTTACACTCATTTTCTTTGGTCTTTGCATTCTTCCGGGGGGGGGTTGGGGGTGTAGCTATAATGTATCATGATGTATTAGTGTGTATGTTATCGTGGGTGAGGGTGTGGGTGGGGGTGTTGCATGTTGCGTGTGTGTGTCCCTGTTTTTTCCCTCCCCTCCCCTGTGTCGTAGGTGCAGTACTCACCGTGGTCCTCACCGCCGGCGTTCGTGCTCCTGGTAGAGGAGCATGAAGATAAGGGCTGGCAAGATCTGCAGCTCTGGTTCCATGGCGTTCTGGTTACTCATGGGATGTGTTGAGGTGAGCGTTTTCCCTTCGAGGTCCTGTTTTCGCCGTGTTTTTGTCCGTGTGAATTCGTCCCGGAAAAGGTGGCGGATTGGTAGTTTGTGATAATGTGGGCAGTACTTTGCCCTCCGCCTGTCTGTTGGCGGTGACCGCCAAGCTGTTTGTTTCTACTGCCGTGGCGGTCGGAGTGTTAAAGTGGTTGTCTTTGTTGGCGGTTCCCTCCACGGTCGTAATTCCACATTTTTTACTGCCGGCCTGTTGGCGGTCTTACCGCCGCTTTAACACCATCCGCCAGGGTTGTAATGACCACCTATATGTCATCCAAAGAGTTTATCTGTGGCACTGTTTTGGATCCACAGTACAAACATGGCCTTTTGACATGGTCGGTATAGAGCAAAGGTCTACTTAGTTGCCTTCTTAATTGCCCACTGGAAAGATGGCTCCTCCAAATACCCACAGCACTGAGCAGTATATGTGAATAAACGATATCTTAAAAGGATGACAGCAGGAAAATCCAACAAGCATTTGCAATGCAATAGGTCTTGCATTTGCTTGAGTTAGAGCTATTGGAGTTGTAAATGCATACCTGGACTTTTCTTGTCACATAAATCGGCCAACCCTGCTGCATAATTTGATCCTTTCGACCACATAATAACAGTGGCCCTGCACATAAATAAGCACTTCTATTTACCTTCTTCCTCTATCTTCAACAAAAAATGAACATATTGCCAATATTTAGTATGGGCCTTATTACAACTCTGATGGTCAGTGACAAAGCAGCGGTAACACCGCCAAGAAGCCGGTGGTTAAAAAAACATGGAATTATGACCACAGCGGAAACCGCTCACACAGGCAGCCACTTTAACACACCGACCAACACGGCGGTAGCAACAAGCACTGCGGTGGTAACCGCCAACAGCCAGGTGGAAGACAATGTACCGCCCACTGTATAACAACAGGCTTATCCACCGCCTTTTCCAGGGCGGTAACAATGACATCAAAAGCACGGCGGAAAGAGAACACAGAAGGGAAAAGACTCACTTCTGGACACTCAGAGAAGAACCACGCCGTCATGGAGCCCGAACTGCAGGTGTTCCCCATGCTGGTCTACCTCCTCCTACACCACGAATACCAACGCCAGCGAAGACGACCACGGTGAGTACTGCTGCCTAGCACACAAGGGAGGGGGAGGAAAAAGAGAATGACACACACACACACACACAACACCCCCACCCCAACACCATACACACAACCAGATGCAGTAACATTACATATTCACCCTGTACCCCTCAGGAATAATGCAAGGACAAAAGGAAGTGATTAAAGTGAGTGTAATAGGGTAAAATACTAGAAATACGTCCTCAAAAATAAAAACAGTATGTACATATATACAAATGGAGGGACACTGTCCAGTCCACAATGTTCGTGGACCACAGGGTCACATCACATAGGCCAAGGCCCCACTTGACTCCTGCATCAACACGGAGAGAACACTGCAGGGGCATCTGTTTGAAAATACACAGGCACCTCACGGGGACGGGGAACGGGGTCCATCTCAGCCGGAAGATGGTACAACATCACTGGTCCTGTAGGGGGCAACATGCAAAGCCACAGTCTCTCAAGTGGGTGGTTTTCCCACTGCTTGGTCCTGGGGAGTGCAAGGCCAAAGTCTCTCAACTGAGTGGTTTGCCCACTGCTTGGTCCTGGGGAGTGCAAGGCCACAATCTCTTAAGTGGGTGGTTTGTCCACTGCTTGGTCCTGGGGAGTGCAAAGCCACAGTCTCTCAAGTGGGTGGTTTGCCCACTGCTTGTCCTGGGGAGTGCAAAGACACAGTCTCTCAAGTGGGGAGTTTGCCCACTGCTTGGTCCTGAGGAGTGCAAAGCCACAGTCTCTCAAGTGGGTGGTTTACCCACTGCTTGGTCCTGGGGAATGCAAGGTCACAGTCTCTCAAGTGGATGGCTTCTCCACTGGTTCTGGAGGGGGCTTTGTGCCCAGTGTGCTTCATCCTGGCAAGGAGGGGGTGAGTGGATGGCTTCTCCACTGCTTCTGAAGGGGGCTTTGTGCCCAGTGTGCTTCATCCTGGCAAGGAGGGGGTGAGTGGATGCCTTCTTCCACTGGTTCTGGAGGGGACTTTGTGCCCAGTGTGCTTCATCCTGGCAAGGAGGGGGTGGGTGGATGACTTCTTCCACTGGTTCTGGAGGGGGCTTTGTGCCCAGTGTGCTTCATCCTGGCAGGGAGGGGGTAAGTGGATGCCTTCTTCCACTGGTTCTGTAGGGGGCTTTGTGCCCTGTGATGCAGAACTTGGGGAGTGCAAGGTCACAGTCTCTCACCTGGGTGTCACACCCACATGATTTGCAGGGGGTCAGGATGCATTACAGTCCATGGAGTCAGGACTACACACAGCCCGCCGGCAGCGACGGCTGCTCAGTGGTGGCAGTGGCGGTGCTGGTGTCGGGATGGCAGTGGTGGGGGGGGAGGCTCCAGCCCATCCCTGCAGCCTCAGACGGCTGCCGACTAGCGCTGCTGCTGCTGGCAGGGGTGATGGTGGCGGGGCTGGCAGTGGTGGGGGGAGGCTCCAGCCCTTCCCCTTCACCTTCAGACGGTTTCCCACTGGGGCTGCTGCTACTGGTAGCGATGCAGGTGGTGGTGCTCTTGGCAGTGATGCCAGTGGTGGGGGAGTCTCCAGCTCTTCCCCTGCAGCCTCGGATGGCTTCCCACTGTGGCTGCTGCTCCTGGCAGCAGTGCTGGTGGTGGTGCTGGTGGCGGTGATGCCAGTGGTGGAGGGAGGCTCCAGCCCATCCCCTGCAGCCTCGGACGGCTGAACCACCATGGTTGGTGGTGGGGGCTCAGAATCAGTCCTAGCACCAGGCCTCCTGTCTTTCCTGTCTCCAGATGCAGGCCCTTTGCACTTGCCCTTGTAAGCTGGTGGTGACTCCTTGCCCTTGCCATCTAGTGGGGCCTCCTTGCCAGCTGATGGTGCCTCCTTGCCCATGCCAGCTGGTGGTGCCTCCTTGCCAGCTGGTGGTACATCCTTGCCTTTCCCCTTGGCAGCTGGTGCAAGCACACTGCCAGTGCTGATAGGTGGTTCCTTGGAGCCTCTCACACCTGCAGTAGCTGCCAACACTAGTGTGGCAGTGGACTGAGTGGATGAGGTGCTAGCCTAGGTCCTGACCACCCTGGCCCGATGTGAAGGATGGGGGAGGGGTAGGGAAGAGGTCAACAGCAGAGAGGAAAAGCTTCTTAGGGACACTGGGGTGGGAGGAGGGTGAAGGTTTTGGAGTGGAGGAAGAGGGAGTGGTTGTTGGAGGTGTCTCTCTGCTGGGTTTGGGTGCAGGCGCATGGGCTGGATGCTGTTGTGAGGTGGATGGCTGTTGGGTGTCTGAGTGCTTGCGTTTGTGTACTTTGGGAGGAGGGGGCACAGATACAGTGGGAGAGGACACAGGAGATGTGTGCATGGATGTGGGGGTGGTGACGTCCAGTGAGGGGTGTGTAGTGATAGGCGTGAAGGTGATGGAGGCAGTGGATGAGGATCTAGTGCATGCAGGTGTGAGTGGAGACACTACTGGGAGGGAGGTGGACGAGGAGGAGGAGGGGAACACAGTGGAGGCAGTGGATGTTGGTGTGTCTGCATCTGGATGGTGTTGGTGTAAGTGCCTGTGGAATGATGTGTGGTGCTTGTGTTTTCCTGAGACACTCCTGTGTGTTGTCTTGGGTGCATGCTGGTCTGAATATGTGCTTGGGATAGGTTGGGGTTCTGGGGAATGGGACTGGCCTGAGGAAGTTGGAGGGGGAGGCTACAGACAGGAATAATAGCTGGCATCAGGGAGGAGGCCAGAGCCTGGATTAATCTCTGTTGGGCCGCCATGCTAGAGTGAATGCCCTCCAGGAATGCATTTGTTTGTGCAAATGGCCTTACAGCCCCTGGATGGCATTCACTATGGTTGGCTGCCCAACAGAGATGGATCACAGGAGGTCAATAGCCTCCTCACTCAGGGCAGCAGGGCTAACTGGGGCAGGGCCTGAGGTGCCTGGGGCAAAGGAGCTGTCCACCCTCCTGGGTGAGCGGGCACAGGAAACTCACTGAGGGGATGCTGGGAGGGCAGTGCTGGTACAGAGGGTGGTGGCTTTATCTGTAGTTGGTGTGGCCGCAGAGGTGTCCGCCACCACTAGGGAGCTTCCATCGGAGGAAGTATCACTGTCAGAACTGTCCCCTCCTGTCTCTGCCGTGGTGCTCTCCTCACCCTCCGTCACACTGGTGCCCTCACCGTCGGTGGATTTGGCCTCATGGACCCTGTGGGATGCAGCTCCGTCCGTCGCTGGTGCCTCTGATCCTCCGCCAGATGATGCTAATGCACAGAAGGACAGGGTGACAAGACAAAAAGGTGGGGGGAAGAGACAGAGGATGCACTTGGTCACTGGCAGCAACAACACCACCGTTGGTGTACACGACACACACACACACATAGGGAACCTCCCTACGCACTAGGCAATGCACTATCAGTCACAATGCTAGTCACCAGGCCATGGCAGGAATACCTAACACCAATTGCTGCATACCTGAGACCCACAGAGCCCTGCCCAGTAGTGGATGCCTATTAGCTTGGTTGGAGGTGGTGTTCATCAGCCCCTGCCCAACATGGAACCTACCCTGCAATGTCTGGCCTGGCCTAGGGGGGCCAACAGGCCCACATCCCCCACCCCAAGACCACTCCACCACGAACAAGTAGTATAATGTGAAACTGTACCCACCCCCTTGTGGCTGCTGTGATGCTCTCAAGTGCCCATCCAGCTCCGGATAGGCCACCGGCCAGTATGTGGAACATCAGGGGGGTCAGGGTTCGACGGGCACCCCTTCCTCGTTGGGAGGCCATCCCCAGCTGGGCCTCCCCTGTCTTCCTTGCCCAGCGTCTCAGATCCTCCCACTGTTTGTGACAGTGGGTGCGCCGCCTGCCGTAGACCCCCAGGGTCCGCACATCCTTGCCGATGGCACGCCATATACCCTTTTTCTGATGTGTGCTGACCTGCAGAGAAATAAACATAGTAAAAAGGTATCAGTCATACCATCCGGCCTGTTACACTCATGGCCCACCATATCGCTCCCATCCCCTTAAGCACAGACATTGCACACCATACATGCAGCACGCTGCCCAGGACCCTTCAACTACCCCCCTTACATGAGGCCCTCACATACAGCACTCATTGCATTCATGCCCCATGCATCGCGCTCACAGTGTCCTCTCCTGTTGATCTGGAGGCCCAAAGAGCATTCAGTACTGGGGTAGGATCCGCAAGTCTCTCCAACTCCGCAGCAGTGAAGGCAGGGGCCCTTTCCCCAGTGACATGGCACAGGTCACAGCAGCACTTGCAGTGTAGGTCCCCTCCTGTTGAAGGTCAGGTAGCAAGTGAGTGAACAGATAGAAAATGGCAGTAACGTCCGCGGCGGTGCATACCGTCACCACTGGCATACATCACCATTAGCCACTGTAACACACAGGGCCTAATTACAACCAGTGAGGAGTTGCACGGCAGTACTCGACCGCCTCCCGCAACGACCATTTGGGCCTATATAACAACCTACTGTTTCAGTCACAACATGCAATGCACTCTACATTTTGGAAATGTTGAATACTGACAAGATGCTCATTGTTTTGCCCCCTAGATTGCAACTGCTTCAGATGAATAGGAGATGGAGCCATCACCCGTGTACAGACCTCTGGTGGATTTGTCAACAATGGAGGACTGGCACATTATCCTCACCTACAGGCTTGACAGGGCCACAATCCAAGAGCTGTGTGCCCAATTGGAGCCAGACCTGATCTCTGCTGTCCGTCACTCCACTGGGATCCCCCGTCTTGTGCAAGTGGTATCTGTGCTCCATTTCTTGGCAACTGGTTCTTTCCAAGTGACAGTGGGCTTTGCAGCAGGAATTTCACAGCCAATGTTCTCAATAGTGCTAAAAAGAGTGTTGTTGGCCCTGATGGAACACATGCGCAACTACATTATTTTCCCCCAGGTGGAGGATGTGGCCACAGTGAAAGCTGACTTCTATGCAATGGGACATATCCCCAACATCATTGGGGCATTTGATGGTACACATATAGCCTTTGTACCCCTCGGAGAAATGAACAGGAGTTCAGAAATCAAAAGAGCTTTCACTCGATGATTGTGCAGATAGTGTGCCTAGCGGACCAGTACATCGCCCATGTCAATTCAAAGTATCCTGGCTCTGTGCATGATGCCTTTATCCTGAGGAATAGCAGCATCCCATATGTGATGGCTCAACTCCAGAGGCACCGGGTGTGGCTAATAGGTGAGCCCATGTTTCCCACCCAATATATGTTGGTGTATGGGTATGGGGTTGGCCCTAAGGGTTAGTGTTTGGCTAACATGTATCCCTCGATATTTGCAGGTGACTCTGGTTACCCCAACCTCTCATGGGGACTGACCCCAGTGAGGAATTCCAGAACAAAGGCAGAGGAACGTTATAATGAGGCACATGGGCGAACAAGTAGAATTATAGGGCGAACATTCGGCCTTCTGAAGGCCAGGTTTCGGTGCCTCCTTCTAACAGGTGGTTGCCTGTGCTATTCACCCAAGAAGGTGTGCCAGATCATCGTGGCATGTTCCATGTTGCACAACCTTGCCTTATGTCGCCAGGTGCCTTTTCTGCAGGAGGATGAGGCTGGAGATGGGCGTGTGGCAGTGGTGAGCCTGTGGACAGTGACGAAGAGGAGGCAGAGGATGAGGATGTAGACAATAAAACATCAATCATACGACAGTACTTCCAGTGACACACAGGTAAGACACTGTAACGTCACCTTCCATTGACAGTTTTGTATTGGATATTGTCACTGGCAAGCTGATATTCCCACTACTATGGCCACTTACTGTACCCTTTGGCATGTCTATTTGCAGATATATGTGCCCCACTATGGTTCCTGGAGTGTTGACTGCAGCAAACTAGAGGTTATACCTATGTATACATTACTCTACAGTTGAATTGCAATGTTTACAGATTGTTAAACAAATACATAGTTCAATCAATTTTACAGACTCAATAGTATTTTTTACAAGGGTGTTTATTTATGTGCTAATAAGTGGATGGGGTGTTGCTATAGGCTGGGGTGGTGGTGGAGTAGAATCCAGGGAAAAGGTCCATTCTATTTGTATCACAGGTGCACTGTCCAAGGGGGCATAGGAAGTGGAGCAATGGCAGTTCAAGGTGGACAGGGTGACATAGTGGGACACAATGGTGGCATTCAGGAGAGTCTTATTTCCTGGCGGGGGTCTTGGCAATGTTCTCTGGCTTCTGCTTGGATCATAGGGACCATCTGCGTGGTGGCTCTCCTTCTGCAGGGGGAGGGGTGCTGATGACCTGTTGTTCCTGTGGCAGGGCCTCCTGTCCACTAGCGTCAGCGGAGGTGGAGGGCTGTTCATCGTGTGTGGCTAGTATCAGGGGCCCAGTGGTGGGCCACTGCCTCCCTCATGGTGTTGGCCATGTCTGCCAGCACCCCTGCAATGGTGCCAAGGGTGGTGTGGATGTCCCTCAGGTCCACCCTGATCCCCAGGTACTGTCCTTCCTGCAGCCGTTGGGGCTCCTGCAACTTGGCCAGTATCTGGCCCATTGCCAGTATCTGGCCCATGAATAGTGGTATGCTCCCAGGATGTTGGTGAGTGAATCCTGGAGAATGGGTTCCCTGGGCCTGTCCTCCCCCTGTCGCACAGCAGTCCTCCCAGATTCCCTGTTGTCCTGTGCCTCTGTCCCCTGAACCGTGTGCCCACTGACACTGACCCCAGGTCCCTGACCGTTCAGTATTTGTGGGGTTGCCTGGGGTCCCTGTAGTGGTGGCACACTGCTGATTGACGTTTCCAGGGTACAGAGGTATGGGCCTGCTGGGTGGGTGCTGTGGTGGTGTTTCCTGAGTGGGGAGGCTTTGTGGTGGTATGGGACTGTGTCTGGGTAACCAACTGTCCAGAGGTCCCTGATGGGCCAGGCTGGTCTTCCTGATCCAGGCGTCCAGAGATGCTGTCATCACTGTGGGCGTCTTCTGGGGGGGGGACTGGATGTTGCTGGCACTTCCTCTCTAGTGACGTAGTGTTGGGGACCTGTGGGGATGTAAATGCAGTGTTGTTGTTTCTGCATGTGACATCTTGTGCATGGGTGTGTTGCCCTGTATGGTTGTGATTGCCCTGGCAGCTTAGGCTTGTGTGAGTGGTGATTTGGTTACATAGGTGATTGTCTCAAGTGTGCATGCTTTGGTGATGGGTGTCCATGCAGGTCTGTGATGGGTGCCCAGGAATTGGTGTTGCATGCAGGGCTGGTAGTGGGAGGGGTGGGTTGTGATGGTGGGGTGTATGTGAGGTGGTGGAGTGATGGGGGTGAGGGTAGGACTGGGGGTATGTGATGGCATGCAGGTGGGGGGTTGATAGTAATAGAGATTTGACTTACCAGAGTACAGTCCTCCTGGTACTTCTGCCAGGCCCTCAGGATGCAGTATTGCAAAGACTTGCTCCTCCCATGTTGTTAGTTGTGGGGGAGGAGGTGGGGGTCCACAGCCAGTCCTTTGTACTGCTATCTGGTGTCTTGCTACCGCGGAATGTACCTTCCCCCGTAGGTCGTTTCACCTTTTCCTGATGTCATCCCTTGTTCTAGCCTTGTGCTGTCCCACGGTGTGGACCCTCTCCAGGATCCTCCACCATAGCTCCATCTTCCTGGCAATGGATGTCTGCTGCACCTGTGATCCAAATAGCTGTGGCTCTACCCAGATGATTTCCTCCACCATAACCCTTAGCTCCTCCTCAGAGAATCTGGGGTGTCTTTGTGGTGCCATGGGTGGAGTGTGAGGGTGTGTAGGGTGATGTGTTGGGGTGTGTGCTGTGAGGTTCGTGGATGGTGTATGGGTGATGGTGTTCTGTGGCTCTGGTTCTGTGGGTTCTCTTGGTGTGCCTCTCCCTCAGTTATCAATTTTCTTGAGTTGTAAAGGGATGTGGATAATGTGTGTGTTTTATAGTGGTGTGGTTGTGGTGTGTGTGGGTGTGGTGTGTGTGGGTGTGGTGTGTGTATGGGTGTCAGGTGTGTTTTATTCAAAATGTCCAATGTGGTGTTGTTTTGTTAGGTTGTGTGTATTTTGAGTGCAGCGGTATGTACCACCAATGGTTTAGCGCCATTGAATGTCCACTTCGGTGATTCATGGGTCATAATGCTGTGGGCGTAGTTCTGTTGGCGTAACGGTGTGGGTTTTGCTACTGCCATTTTATCACTGACCTTGGGGCTGGTGGACTTGTGTGTGTGTGTCTGCACAGTGACAGATTGCTATGTGTGTGTCATAATATGGGTAGCGTAAACCGCCACAGCGGCGGTATGTTGGCGGCAGTCAACATGGCAGTAAGTTGGACTTACCGCCAATGTCATAATGAAGGACAATATGTTTTACATTATTATTTCTATTGTGGGGACCGAGAGACGACCTAGAAAGAAAGAAAACATCATGCGGTGAGTTATGAGCACAAATGTTTTGTAAAAGGAATTCCCCACAAAGCATTATGGGGCAAGTTTCCAAGTGCAGTGAATATTGTAGTATCTTGACTGTAATGCTTAGAAAAGCCACTAGAGGGCACCACTATAAAATACATTGGTAAGAAACATGGGCAGGTAACCATATAGTCAACCCTTAAAGTGCATAACCACACGAAAACAGAATGGCAGAACGTAATGCATTGTAACCATATATGTTGTACCTACAGTGTGGAGTGCATTACACATTTTCAGGCCGAGCAGGCCTACTAGAATAATATTACAAACAAGGCCCTTAAAACACAAACTATGCCCAGCTGTAAAACAAATGTTCCAGCCATGATTAAAAAGACACTGACTGGTGGATGGGTTATTATTTTGCACCCCTCTCCACACACACAACCTATGGTGGGATCCCAGAGATGCCCTAGACAAAGTGTGTTGTGCTGAAAAGTTTGATTGTGGCAGCATTGTCCTAGGACCACCACACGGTGAGTTATGGGCAAAAATGTTTTGTAAAAGGAATGCCTCGCAAAGCATTATGGGGCAAGTTTCCAAGTGCAGCAAATATTGTAGTATCTTGACTTTAATGCTTAGAGCAGCCCCTAGAGGACACCATAATGAAAATAGCATTTGTAAGAAACATGATCATGTAACCATACAGTCAGCCCCTAGAGAGCATAAAAACATGAAAACAAAATGGCAGAAAGTAATGCAGTGTAGCTATATATTTAACCCCTAGAAGGCATAGTGCCTTACACATTTTCAGGCATACTGTTATACTATCACACACAAGACCCTTAAAACAAACTACTTTCAGCTGTAAAACAAAAGTTCCAGCAATGAGAAAGCTTAAAAAGACATTGAATGGTGGGATATGAACGAGGGGCAGCACCCAGTGCTTATCCCGTGGTTGCCAGTGGGCAGACATTTTCTGCAAGCAAGAGAGGGAAAAACACACAAAGGGGAAAGACAAAGGAAGTGAAAGACTGAAAACTCACAAAGGAAGAAAGCAGGAACCCACAAAAGAGAGCTAAAGGGCCAGAGTGTCTGGCAGTGAATTAAAGAAGCCAGGGGTTTATTCAAGAATATGCAACCTTGCTATTTGGAGCACTGACATTTAATAGCACTGGAGTGTAGTTATGTTGCATGATATGGATTCATGGGGAGTGGCTTGGATTGGAACTGTGTATAATGATTTAGAATTATATTGTGTGGATTGCAATTATGTTGTGTGGAATAGAATTTTGTGGTTTTGGGTGGAATTGTGGGGCGTGGAATTGCTTGGCTTTTAATTGTGTGTGCTTGAATTGTGTGGCATTGAGTGGAGCTATGTATATTGTAATTATGTGGATAATAATTATGTGGTATTGTGTGTAGTGGAATAATGTTGAGTGGGACTGTGTGTCAGGAGTATAATTATGTGGAGTCGTATGTGTCGTGGAGTGATGTGAACGGGATTTATGTGTGTATTGGATGTATGTGGTATGTAGTGGAATTGTGTTTTCGTGGAGTGGAATTATGTGGTTTGGTGTGGAATTTTGTGGCGTGGAGTGGAATTGTGTGGACTGAAATTACTTTTAGTGGTGAGGAATTGTGTGCCATTGAACTGTGTGATGTTGCATTTGACAAGGACCAGTAAAGCAAGTAAAAAATGAGTGAAATGTAAGTGGGTGTAGTACTTCTGCCAGTTATATATAAGAATCTGCTATTATAGAATGTCAGTAAGACACATACGTTTTATATCACATAAATCATATAAATGTCATATACAAACAATGCTAGGCCACAGTCTCAGGAGTGGGTGACTTTCCCACTGCTTTTGGAGGGGACTCCACACCCATTTCTCTCTGCTGGGGAGTGCAAGGCCACCTTCTCTGGAGTGGGTGACTTTCCCACTGCTTCAGGAGGGTGACCCTCATACAGCAGCCCCTGGAGGGTGACCCACATGCCCTCCGCTGGTGGTGATGGCTGCACTGTGTCGTCTGGAGGTGAGGGCTGAACTTTTGTGGCAGGTGGAGGTCCTCTTGGGCAGCCTCTGCTGGTGGTTAGAGCTGAATTGTGGTGGCAGGTGAAGGTGCCTCTTAGGCAGCCTTTGCTGGTGGTGAGGGCTGAACTGACTTTGGCAGGAGGAGGTGCCTCCTGGGCAGCCTCTGCTGGTGGTGCGGGCTGAACTGTGGTGGCAGGTGGAGGTGCCTCTTGGCAGCCCCTGCTGGTGGTGAGGGATGCACTTTTTCAGCTGGCAATGGGGGCCCCGTGACCACTGATGGTGGTAGAGGTGTCACCCTGAGAGCCTCCTCTGGAGTCGAGGGCTTCTTCCCCTTCATGGCATGGGGCTTAGGATCCTTACCCTACCTGGCAGGGGTTGAGGGCTTCTTCCCCTTCACGGCAGGTTGTGCGTGTTCCTTAGCCTTCCGGGCAGGAGTCGAGGGCTCTTCCCCTTCATGACAGGAGGCGCAGGCTCCTTCCCCTTCATGACAGGAGGTGTGGGATCCTTCACCTTACTGGCTGGTGGAGTGGGATCCTTCACTGACTTGCCACCACAACTAGGGGGTGCCAGCACTGTCCGCGTGGACTGTTTGGCTGAGGTGCTGGACTGGGTTGTTGGAACCCTGCTCTTACGGGCAGGACGGGGGAGAGGGAGGGAAGAGGTCAAGTTGGGCAAGGAAAAGCTTCTTATGGACGGTGGGGGGGAGGGATGGGAGTGGAGGTTGAGGGGGTAGTTGTAGGAGGTGTATGTCTGCTGGATTTGGGTGCAGGTGCATGGCAGTATGCTGATGTGAGGTGGATGGCTGTTGGGTGTGTGAGTGCTTGCCTTTGTGTCTTTTAGGAGGGGGACAGACAGAGTGAGGGAGGACACAGGGGACGCGTGCATGGATGTTGTGGAGGTGACTGCTAGTGAGGAGTGTGTGCTGCTTGGTGTGGTGATGCTTGTAGTGGATTTTGATCCAGTACATGCAGGTGTGAGTGTGGACGAGATTGTGAGGGAGGAGGAGTGGGAGACAGTGGAGGCAGTAGATGTGGTTGTGTCTGCAACTGTCTCATGTTTGCATAAGTGCTTGTGGGATGAAATGTAGTGCCTGTGTTTGCCTGTGCCACTCTTGGGTGTTGTCTCATGCTCGTCTGTATGTGTGCATGGATGGTTGGGGTTGAGGAGACTGGGAAGTGGAAGTTGGAGGGGGACGGTAGAAACAGGGACAATGGCTGCCATCAGAGAGGAGGTCAGAGCCTGAATCGATCTCTGTTGGGCCGCCAATCCACAGTGGATGCCCTCCAAGAATACATTACATTGGTTCATCTGGGATGCCAGCCCCTGGATGGCATTCACAATGGTTGATTACCCTACAGAGGTTGGATCTCAGGAGGTCAATAGCCTCCTTACTCAGGGCAGCAGAGCTTACTGGGGCAGGGCCAGCGGTGCCTAGGGCGAAGGAGATGCCCACCCTCCTGGGTAAGCGGGCACGGGTAACTCGCTGAGGGGCTACTGGGAGGGCGATGCTGGTACAGGGGTGGCGGCTGTACCTGCAGCTGGGGTGGTCACAGAGGTGTCTGCCACCACCAGGGAGCTTCCATCGGAGGAGGTATCTGAGTTTGTGTTGTTACCTCCTGTCTCTGCCGTGGTGCTCCACTCGCCCTCTGTCCCACTGGTTCATCAGCGTCACTCTATTCTGCCTCCAGGGTCCTGTGGGATGCAGCTCCCTCTGTCGCCGGTGCCCCTGCTCCTCCGCCAGATGATGCTAATGCACACATGGACAGGATGGCAGAAGAAAAATGGGGGAGAGAGAAAAAAGGAAACACTGGGTCAATTACTGCACCAACACCACAGTTGGCATACACAGCACCATCACACACAGGGATCAGGCTTCAGCACTATGCATTGCACTACTACTGATTTGGGTAGATGCCACGGGAAGATGAGGGCCACACACCACCAACTGCACCCCTCCTGGGACCCACAAGGCCCTGACAGACATGGAATGCTAAGAAGCTAGGTTACCTGCATTCACCACACACCCATTACCCTAGAGTTGACTCACGCTAGAATGTCTGGCCTGGCCTTAGGAGCACCCACTAACTTACATCCACCACCCGGATCCCATGCCACCTGCTGCATTTTTTAATAATGCTCACTGTACTAATCCCCTTGTGGCTGCTGTTATTCCCTCAAGCGCCCATCTAGCTCTGGGTAGGCCACCACCAGTATGTGGGTAATCAGGGGGATCATGCTCCGACAGGCACCCCTTCCTCGTTGGGAGGCCATCCCCAGCAGGGCCTCCGCGGTCTTCCGTGCCCAGTGTCTCAAGTCCCCCCACCATTTCCGACAGTGGGTGCTCCACCTGCTTTAGACCCTCAGGGTCCGCACGTCCTTGGCGATGGCATGCCATAATCCCTTCTTTTGATGGGTGCTGACCTGCAGAGGTAATACAGACAGGAGTACACCATTACACATACAATCCAGCCTGTCACACATATGGCCCACCAATCCCGTTTCTATCACCATTGGCATACACGTCGGCCGACGCACACCATGTACACCACCACAAGACATTCCCCTGATGACAAGATGCATGCATACACATCTCCATGCATCCTTCCCACATGCATTGTGCTCAAAGTGTACTCCATTGTTGGTCTGGAGGCTCATACAGCAGTCCGTACTGGGGTAGGACCCCATCCACCAATCACTCCAACTCCTCCGAAGTGAAGGCAGGGGCCCTTTTCCCAGTCACACGGGCCATGGTAGGTTCCAGACACAGGTCACAGCAGCACACGCAGTGTAGGTGTTCTCCTGTTGAAGGTCAGGAAACAAGTAAGTAATCAGATAGAAAATAGCAATCACATTCGTAGCGGTGTACACTGTGACCGGCGGCGCAGATCCCCATTGGCCACTGTACTTCATAGAGCCCTATATTATCCAATGAGGAATTGCACTGCGGTGCAAGACCGCCTTCTGCCACGATGCCCAACGTTAGCGGAATAACCTCACTTCCACCTGTCCCTAATACAGGACAGGTGGTCGCCATTTCATGGGTGAGAACAACAGTCATATCGACATTAACTGCGTCACAGCCTAGATTAGCACGCACCTCGCCAGTTCCACTGTCCCCTCACATAAATGCACTATGTACACTGCAGTGGTGGTTCCATTGTTCAAATTGTGACAGCCTACTCACTCTTGTATCCCTTAGAAGCCTACCACTGCGGATGAATAGGAGGTGGAGACATACCCCCGTGCACAAACCCCTGAACTTGGCTACACTGGAGGACAGGCACATTATACTCACCTATAGACTGGACACAGCCACAATAACTGATCTGTGTGTCCACTTGGAGCCAGACCTGATATCTGCTATCCGTCATCCAACTAGGATCCCCCTCTTGTGCAAGTGCTATCAGTGCTCCGTTTCCTGACAACAGGTTCTTTCCAAGTGACAATGGCCTTGGCAGCAGGAATGTCACAGCCAATGTTCTCAATCGTACTGGCAAGTGTTTTGTCTGCCCTGGTAAAACACATGTGCAGCTACATTTCTTTCCCCAGGGGGAAGATTTGGCCACAGTGAAGGCCGGATCCTATGCAATGGGTCATATCTCCAATATTATTGGGGCGTTTGACGGAACACATATTGTGTTTGTTCCTCCCCCCTGCCAGAATGAAGAGGTGTTCAGGAATCGTAAGAATTTCCACTCACTGAATGTGCAAATGGTGTGCCTGGCGGACCAGTACATCTCCCACATCAATGCTAAGTATCCTGGGTCGGTGCATGATGCCTGTATTCCGAGGAATAGCAGCATCCCAAATGTGATGGCCCAACTACAGAGGCACAGGGTGTGACTAATAGGTGAGCCGTGGTCCCCACCCACTGTATGTTAGTGTATGCCTTCAGGTGTCATCCCTATAGCAGTATGTGAGGCTAAATGTTGTCCCTCAAAACTTGCAGGTGACTCTGGCCACACAAACCTATCATGGCTGCTGAACCCTATGAGGAATGCCAGGAAAGGGGCAGATGAACGTTATAATGAGGCACATAGGCTAAACAGAAAGATCATCAAGAGGACCTTCGGCCTCCTGAAGGCCAGGTTCAGGTGCCTCCATCTGACAGGTGGATCACTGTGATACTCACCCGGGAAGGACTGCGAGATACTAGTGGCATGCTGCATGTTGCACAACCCAGCCCTCAGATGGCATGTACCCTTTCTGCAGGAGGAAGAGACTGGAGATTCCCCTATGGCAGCAGTAGACCCTGAGGACAGTATGGATGAAGAGGCTGAGGATGAGGACAACAGAACATCAGTTATCCATCAATACTTCCAATGACACACAGGTGAGACATTGGAACTGACCATTCCTCTGACTATTGGTGTATTCTGTGTGGCTGTAGCATGATAGCATTAACTTCCTTTGCATCTCAACTTACTGTCACCTATGGCTTGTCATTTTACAGATGTTGGTGATATAGCAACAGTGTACTGATGTGCTGACTACAGGCAGCTACCGGTCATTATTTCTATGCTCTTGCAGTGTTCAGATCATTTGCATTAGATGGGACTATTTCCATAAATGCACATTTTCAAAACATAAAATACTAGTATCAAGTTGTGATCAAGAGTGTTTATTGTAGGGCTATATAATTGAGAGTAAAGTGTAATGGAATGGGGTGATGGTGGAAGAAAGTCCAGGGTATTGTTTCAGTCTGTTTGTAGCACAGGTCCGGTGTCCAAGGGACCATGGGAAGGGGAGTAATGACAGTTCAAAGTGGACAAGGTGACAATGGTGGGACACAAGGGGGACAATCATGAGAGTCTCATTTCCTGGCGGTGGTCTTGGTCTTGCCAAGTGTCTCTGGCTTCTGTCTGGTTTGCAGGGAACGTTTGCAGGGTGTTTCACCTTCTGCAGGCGGAGGGGTGCTGGTGTCCTGCGGGTCCTGTGGCAGGGCCTCCTGCCTACTAGGTGCAGCAGAGGTGGAGGGATGGTCAATGGACTGGCTAGTGGTAGGGGCACGCTGCTGTGCTGTTGCCTTCCTCATGATGTTGGCCATGTCTGCCATCACCCCTGCTATGGAGATCAAGGTGGTGTTAATGGCCTGCAAGTCCTCCCTGATACCCTGATACTGTCCCTCTTGCAGCCGCCTCTTCTTCTGCACGTTGTCAGGGATCTGGCCCATCATGTCCCGGGAATGTTGGTAGGCTCCCGGGATTTCGGAGAGTACTCCTGGAGTGTCGGTTTCCTGGGCTAGTCCTCCCCTGGCGCACAGCAGTCCACCCAGTGTCCCTGTTGCCCTGTGCCTCTGTCCCCTGAACAATGTACCCACTGCCACAGACCCCAGGTCCCTAATTGTCTTGGGTATGAGGTGTGGCCTTGGGTCCGTGTAGAGGTGGACACACTGCTGACTGACGTGTCCTGGGGACAGAGGTGTGGGTACGCTGGGTCGGTCCGGTGGTGTTAAATACTGATGGGGAGGCTCTGTGGTGGTCTGTGAATGGGCTTGGATGACGGACTGTCCAGTGGTCCCTGATGGGCCAGCTTGTTCATCCAGATCCTGAAGTCCAGAGTTACTGTCATCACTGGGGGCATCTTACGTTGGGGGATTGGTTTGTCGTGGGCCCCTCCTCTCCGCTGACATTGGCTGGGGCACCTGTCATTATGTAAGTGATGTATTATGCTTCATGCCTATGACATATTGTACATCCCTGGCTTCCCCTCTATCGTTGCTGTTGCCCTGCCAACTTTTGCTTGTGTATGGTGATGTATTGTGTGATTATTAGTTTCCCTATGCTGTGCAGGCTTTGGTGATGGGTGTCCATGCAGGGCTGGGGGGGGGGTGTCCATGCATTGGTATGGCATGCAGGGCTTGGCATTGTGGTTAGTCATATGTGTAGGTGCAGTGTGTGGGATGGAGCGGAGTGATGGGAATGAGGGTGAGGTTGTGAGATGGCATGCAGGTATTGGGGGTGATAAGTAGTAAATGTTGACTTACCAGTGTCCAGTCCTCCAGCGAGTCCCTCAGGATGCAGTAGTGCCAATACTTGCTCCTCCCATGCTGTGAGCTGTGGGGGAGGAGGTAGGGGTCCACTGCCAGTTCTCTGTATGGTGAGCTGGTGCCTTGCTGCTGTGGAACGTATGTTCCCCCATAGGTCGTTCCACCTCTTTCTGATGTTGTCCCTTGTTCTTGGGTGCTGTCCCACGGAGTGTGTTGAGTAATGTGGTGGGGTGTATGCTGTGGTGTGCGTGAGGGATGTATGGGTGTAAGTGGGGGGTGTCTCTTGTTGTCTCTGTGCTGTTCGTGTCAATATCCTGGCAGGAACAGTTGTTTGTAATGGGTTGTGGGTACCGTGGGTGTGTTTTTTATAGTGCTGTGGGTGGATGGGTGTGGTGTGTGTATGGGTGTCAGGTGTGTATTTTTCGTATTGGCCAATGTAGTGTTGTTTTGTATATGGGTGTCCATTCTGAGCGCGGCAGTATGTACTGCCAATGGTTTACTGCTGTTGAATGTCCGCCATGGTGATTCATGGGTCATAATGTGGTGGGCATTGTTTTGTTGGCGTAACGGTATGGGTGTTGGGACCGCCACTTTATCACTGACCTTTGGGCTGGAGGATTTGTGTATGTGCAGTATTCTGTCAGATTGGTGTGTGTGTGTTATATATGGTGAACTGATATTCGCCACAGCAGCAGTATGTTGGTGGCCGTCACTGCGGCGGCAAGCGGGATTTGTTGCCAATGTCATAATGAGGGCCTAAACGCTTACACTCGACCTAAAAAGGAGCAAACCTCTTTGGCAATCTCATTGTTCTTCATTGAAGATAGAGATTAAATTAAAAATAAGAGTATGGCACCAAACTCCTTCTCACATTAGAAAGGGGAAATATGCCAAGTAAACTCCAACTGAAGAACTACAGAAGTCATAATGAATAAAACAAGGAGCAAAAATCTGGTACAAAAACGGAAGCAAGGTCAATGAACGCAATGAAAATGTAGAGAACTAATGTATTGTGAGTCAGTCAGTACTTGGAAATGGCAGTTTATGTATGATGCTAATAGGAACTGACCTCACAGTAAGTACCCAAACACATCTTAGATCAGGAACCCCTGTTGAGATTTCACTGGTAACCCTTCATCTTGGATAATGCTAGTATGAGGCTTAAACATGCACTCTTTTTAGAGTTTGTTGAGTTCACCAGGTAGTTGAACACAAGCCACAAGTTTGACATTCTTTGACCTGTGTGGTGTTCCATGGCTGCTTCTGCCTTGCACACTCAGTGCTCCAACAAGCTCATAGAACACGTTTAGGCAGCCAACGACACAGAAACACTTGAGTGATTCAGGTGGCACAGGAGTCTAGCTGCTGATAGGTGTGGCCTTCACATACATAGTGTGCATCAACACAAACCATTCCACAGCCACATGTGAGCTTGTGAATTCAGAAGTGGCACAGTAACAAAAGCTATCTGATGGGCCTCCCCCACACAATTAAAGCATTTTGCCCTGGGGAGGTGGTGGTCACCGGGGTGTGGGGAGGGCAGCGGACCCTTGCATATATGTCAAGAATTGCCCTGGGGGAGGTGGTCCCGGGGATGTGAGGGGGGCGAGGAGGCCCTCCGCATTCAAAATTATGAATGCCCCAGTATCTGGCCCACCCGGGGGCTTATTAAAAAACAAGCACGGGAACCCACACTTTTTAAAATTATTTTCCTGCAAATATCGCAATTTTGCAACAATTTTAACAAATTTTTTTTTTTTGCTCTGGGTGAGTCCCTCTGAGACACCACCACCAGAGCTCACGGTGTCCCTACCCTGACCCCATGTCTTTTTAACTTTTTAACTGGGACTCGGCTTGCACCAGCACTTACTAGTTGAAGTGTTGGCAGCTAATCAGAGCTGTGCATTTCCCTGCACAAGCTCGACTTTTTTTGTGAATACTGTGTGGCAAGAGATAAACAAATTTGGATTTCCTCAAATTTCTCAAAAACTACTGAACAGATTTACACTAAATACGTGAAAGCACAATCTGCGTACCGAAAGCTAGCTTTCTAACAAATTTGGTGTAATTCCATCCAGTTGTTTGGGCTGTAGTCGTGTCTAAAGGTCCCATGGAATTAATATGGGAAATGCAACTTTTTTAACCTCCCCTTTTTCTCGGCCCCTGCTTGACACATCACTCCAAAACTTTCCATGCACAACTAGAATCACCGCAACACTTTTTGGGGAAAACGTACTGGCCATGGAAAGTTTCGGGGTGATATGTCAATCAGGGGCAGAAAAAAAGGCGTGGGTCCCAAAATGCATTTTCCCCATTAATTTGTTAATAGGATCTTTAGACACACCTCCAGGCTGAACTTCTGAACGGAATTGCATCAAATTTGGCACAAGGGTAGATTCTGTTGAACAGATCACGCTATTTGTGATTTGGTGTTTGGGTTCATTACTTTAGGAGTAATTTAAGGCCAGAAAATGTAGATATATAGGGACACTGATCCTCTGTGGATCCAACTATCCCTGTGCTGATATCTGATTTGCTGGCAACACTTCAAATAGGAAGTGTTGGCGGTCATCTTGGGACTCGGCTTCAGCTGAGTCCTAGAAAAAGAAAGACAAGGGGTTAGGGTAGATTCACCCTGACCCATTTGCCCTGGTGCTAGGGTCCCTAAGGGACCCCACCAGGGCTAAAAAGCATTTTTGAAATTTTATGATCAGATCCACAGATCTGCTGTAAAATCAATAACAAAAATGAAGCAGGGTCTCCTGCTCTTCATCATCATAAAGCCCCTGGGTGGGCCAAGTCCAGATTGCATTTTTCTATGAATGTGGGGGGCCTCCTGACCCTTTCCCCCTGGAGTCCACCACCTACCCAAGGCTTATAATATGTGTTCAGGGGGGTAGTGTGCCCCCCCACTGCCCTGGGGACTGCGACATCCCCAGGCTATGTCTTGAATATGCAGAAGATGAGCGCCCTACCCCCTCCCACTGCCCTGGAAACCACCATCCCCTGCGGCAATAAATGTAATTAATGCGGGGGCATCTGCCCCGCAGCCCCAGTGACCACCACTCTCTGGGGCAAATATTTTGAAAAAGAAAGGGTGTCCCTTTGGGACCCCACACCCTGGGGACCACCACCCCCGGGGCTATTCTGTTTGGCCACAGATGGCCCTGGGGACCACCACCGCCCCAGGACCGGCTCCTGCTGTGTCCCGGGGTGCCCACCCCCAGGACATAGTTGTTTGCCGTGGCTTTGCTGCAGCACTGCAGCTGCAGCCAAGTCACAGCAAACACTTCGGGTTTTGACAGCGGGACCTGTAAAGCGGGTCCTGCTGTCAAAATCTGAAGCTATCATCACTTTCTCCTGCACACGTGCAGGGGACAGAGATGAAATCCTTCAGCAACCACGGAGCTGCTATCAAAGCAGCCCCATGCTTGCTGAAGCAATCATACTGCGAGGGAAGCCTTAAGGCAGCCCATAACGGGCTGATTATTAAAAATAACATTTTTTAAGAATAAACAAATAAAAAATACCAGGGTCCACGTGGGAGCCCTGGAGGGCTCCCTCGTAATGCCAGAAAGCCCATAAAGGGCTAAAAGAAAAATGCCCCATAGCTTAGACCTTCACACTGAACTTTGGGGGTTCGTGTCCAGCTGGACTAATTACCATTATTTTAAATAAACAAATATACATAAAAATATATATATATTTGAAAAGAAAAATACATTTTCTATTTTAAATTCAATACAAATATCTAATATTAAGTATATCAGACATCAAAGCCTAAAAAACTCTAGCTCTCTTCCTCTCACTTTCTTTCTCTCCCTCTGTCTCTCTTTCAATCAATTCTCCCACTCACACACCCACTCAGACACTTACACATCCACTCACAGACCCACTCAGACACTCATGCATCCACTCACAGACCCACTCAGACACTCACACACCCACTCAGATCCTCATGCATTCACTCAGAGCCCCACTCAGAACATCACGAACCCACTCAGACCCACTCAGATAGTTATGGACCCACTTAAACACCCACTCAAACAGTCACACACCTACTGACAGACCCACTAACACCCTCAGGCACCCACTCACAGACCCGCACACAGATTGATGCACCCACTAAAACACTGATGTATGCACTCTCACACCTTGACAGACAATCTGACAGCCACTTTCACCCCCAGATACACCCTCTCATACCTATTCTCACACCCAGAGGGGCCATGACAACTATCTCCATGCATGGGCTGAGGGCAATGCACAGTATGGGGTTGGGTGATTAGGGAGGTTGGCTGCAGGGCCTGGCTGCAGGCCAGCTCTTGCAGGCCACCTCCGGTGCATAAGAGTGAAGGCCATGCACGGTGTAAGGTTGAGTACTTATGGGGGTTTGACTGGGGACCTGCCCGAAGTGCCAACCGCCACCGCGCACGCCAAAGGCCATGCACAGTGGAGGTTAGATTAACATGTAGTAATTAACATTTCTATACATTAAAAAACATAGAAATTCATTGAAAAAAACAAAGGTTACAGGGACGTTATAGTTCGGAAATAAAATTTAAAAAAACATAGAAATTCACTGAAAAAAACAAAGGTTACAGGGACATTATAGTTCAACACGCATTTAAAACATACAAAACCTTAGAAATTCGCAAGTTAGAGTTATAGAGTTATAGTTAGAGTTATCTCAACTAACTATAACTCGTAAGTGGCACCCAAATAAACACAATTTTGCACATACAGGGGATTCAAGCGTTTCTTTACTGGTGGTATGGTGTGTGTGATATATATATATATACATATATGTATATCTATCTATCTATATATATATATATATATATATATATATATATATATATATATATATATATATATATATATTAATATTCTTGCACCCCTTAGTGCCCCCTACCGCCACCATGTGCGAGCCGTATTTACTATTGGCACACCAAAGCACAGGGGCAATAGCGTCAACATTTTTGACACTATTGACGTACTGTGCAGGATTAGCACCAAAATGATGGTGCTAATCCTGCAGCGTACATTGGGGCCCATGGGAAACAATGGTATGCCCCCTTTTAACGCCTGCTCTATGCATGCGTTTAAAATAGCTGCTAAAATGGCGCAGTGGAATCTCTTCGATTCCACTGCACCTTTTTTGTGGTCCTCCTAGCAGGGGAATGCCCCCCCTTGCAAACATTATGCATGGCGCAGGCATAATGTGGCTCAAGGAGTTACAAAAAGGTACAATGCATGCATTGTGCCACTTTGTGAATGTGAATCGTCAAATTTCGCCTCTTTGGGCCACAATAGCATCATTAAAAAATGACTCTAATGTGGCACAAGGAGGCGCTAGGCCCTCTTAAATCTGCGCAATACTTACCTGTCCTTACCTGTTAAACCTTTACCACGCATACACCTTTACCACTCAGGCCTTTACAAAATTAAAAAATAATACTTATTTTTCAAACCTTTACCACGCATATGCCTTTACCAGTCATGTCTTTACGATGACATTTGTTGTAAATACATGCATGGTAAAGGTATATTCGTGGTAAAGGCATGTGTGGTAAAGGCATATGTGTGGTAATGGTTTCGTTGTAGTGGTCATGTGTGGTAATGACCGCATTGTAATGGCTGTTTCCAATTGCTTTTTAGAAGCGCCAGAACTTTTAACAAGTTCATTGCTGCAAAAGCTTCCACAGGATCAATTATCAACTATGGCAACATAGAAGATGTTTATTCAGTACACAGTTGACCAAAAATAATTTCTAGTAGTTCATGAACCATCAATATAGTTACCTGGGAAAATGTAAGTGTCCTGAACTCGACAGGGATGCAATAAATTGTCCATTGTGTCATGCAGCTAGTGTATTCTCTGAATTAAGTTTCAGAGCATTTGTCAGTGGAACCTGTTTTTACTCATTAAAAGTACAGAAATTGACAATTATCCGTATGAATCAGAATTTTATCCCTAGGGATTTTGAGGCTCCAATAGAAACACCAGGGAAAGGAAGATTCGCCAGCCATCATCATGACACATCCCTAGTAGGAGCCTATGGTGAAGCTGAAACCTACCTTATATACTAATACAGTGGATGCACAACATTAGAAGAGAGGAAAAGAAATGGGCCACTTCAAAAAAACAAACTCCTTTCATGATTTATCCTTCTTTAGGCCCTCATTAAGAGTTTGGCGGGCGGTGGAGGCCACCTGCCAAACTCTTCCCGCCTTCAGACCGTCTGTGCGGCCTGAACCCTGCCAGCCCTAATAAGACTTCAACGCAGGGCCCGCAGGTGGGAACAGTGTTTCCACCCGCTGGCCCTGCGGTGAACAGGGCCTTAAAATTGACAATGGCTCCTGATGAAGCCGGCACCAATGTGGCAGAGCGGCTGGTGCAGCAGCACTCGCCTGCATTCCATTGCCTGTAATTCCGGCAGTGGAATGCGCGATGGGGCTGTGCATTGGGGCCCCTACACTGCCATTGCCAAGTGCATGGTCAGTGCGGGGGTCCCTAGGGCCCCCTCAACTCCCCATTTCCACCAGCATTTCCATGGCGGTGTGAACCGCCATGGAAAGGCTGGCTGATGGGGGCTTCTAATCCCTAGGGCGGTGCTGCTTGCAGCGCCGTCCTGGAGGATGAAAAACCACCGGGACCGCCAAGTTGTCAGTTTGGGGCAGCCTGGCGATGTCGGTGGTCCGACCATGGCTGCTCCACCATGGTCATAATGTGGTGGTCCCACTGCCAGCCTGTTGGAGGTGGGACCTCCACCGCGAGTCTGCGGTCATGCAACCGCCAAACTCGTAATGAAGCCCTAAGTCTCTATCCAATCCAGGATATCTAGTACTGTTCTTAATTTATTACATACTTGCCTTCCTGATAACTTATTTTCCTTTTCTTGGGAAGGTGTCATCATTCTCTTATTCTGTTCTCTATAGTGTGTTTCAAGGCTTGGTTCTTGGTACTCTACTATTTTCCTTCTAGACTATTCCTTTAGCTTCAATACTTTCTTCGTTTGACTTTAATTCACTCCTTTGTGCTAACCACTCTCAGACCTAGAAATATTTTTATTGAGCACTCACAAAGATTTATGTATTTCAAACTGGGGTATCGCCCTATATATAAAAGGAAGAGTCCACTTAGAAAAAAATTATAATTTGTTATTCTTCTTTTCAATGCTGTAGTCAAAGATCACACTTTTCCTCCACTGGCGATTTCTTCAGGGCTACAAAGATATGTACCCCAAATTTTACAATGTTTTGAACATGCTTAAAAAAAATTATATATCAGAGAATATTATGCTGATTCCATCCTAATATGGACAAACTTCATTAAGCACTGCTCTTACTGTTCATTATTATTTCCTCTAGAATAAACTCACAGTGTAATTCCTGTCTAAGGCTTATTGTGTTTTGACATAGAGCTGCAGTGTTTTTGTGAATGTCAACTTTCTGCTTTTCTATTTATACCAGAAATACCCAATTTCACAAAATAACATGCAGACTGTGATTGAAGGCAAAACCCAATAATGAGCACATGCCTTCATCAATTTCAAGATCACTAGTGGTCATACTTCATCATGATTATCTATGGTTAAACGTAAGTTAAATGAACCCCGTACAAAAAGATCGTACTTCATATATTCTACCTGTGTAATCATCATGTCCCTTGTATTAATGGGATGTATGGGCTTAATGTGGCCGATCATCCTCCATTAGGTCCTTAAAATTAAAGATAATAACATTGGAATGTTGACGCCTCCATTGGAGACAGTGGAGTGCTCTGGGTTTTTACTGGCTGGTAAAAGCCAGGAGCGTCAATGTTCCAATGTTCTTTGTTCACTGCAACAGTTGTGAACAAAGGCCTCATGGAGCTCAGATTACTGCAGGAGTATGACATAGTTCACTCACAGCATAAAACAACAAAGTTCTCAAGATGTGTCTTGTCTACCAAAAGCAGATGATGACAACGCATACATATATGGTCTTCATGTATACACACAGAAAGTATATGCAAAACACACCTAGGAGGGAGCCTCAAGACAGTGAAACATTCTTCAGAAGTTAGCCGTAGCTGCCTATATCCACTATAGGGGGGACCCTAAGATGTCAAGAACTGTGGCCCCTGAAAGACTGGCTGGACTGGGGCAGAATCACTCATATATACCTCTTGTATCGGAGGGGCAATACATTTGGAGCTGTCAGTCACTTGATGGCATATGTAATCTCATATATAGCTAACTGACTACACCATCACCACTACATCAATGAGAAAGGCACACAACAGGTGTAACTGAAGAATGCACATTAACCACCAGAGTTCACTTGGCTCAATTGACAGACAACAGATCCATGAAGTGGACGCATTTGTCGACTACACGTTTGACCCGAGGATAATGCATTACTTTTGGCACAGTAATTAACCTGTTCCTAAGATATATTTTTTCTTTTTCCTTAAATAAAAAAGGTTGAGTGAAGGCCTAATATGTCTTGTAACTGTATTAGTTTACACCACTTTCAGGTTTAGTAGAACTTCTTCGACCTTTCAGTTCCTGATGGAAGTCTATAAAGTTTCACAAAGATGGACAAAGTTAGGCAACTAAAATATTCACTAGACAATGTTCTGCAGCACTACGTCCCTTACCTAAATCCTTGCAGCCTGACATGGAACATCTGGCTCTGGGAAATTGCTTTCCCTGCTGTCACTTATGGGTGCCTTCGTTCAGTACTAAATTTGCAAAAGAATACATGCTGGTGAAGAAAATGATGCTCAGAAGCCCACAGCTTGTGTTTATGCACTAAAACGATGGTTCATGTAGGTTTCTGCCTGTTCCATTTTTGACAGTTTTTTCCATCTTTCTCTTCTCCTTGCTTTCTCCTTTGTATATTGTTCCCTCTCTTGCTCTCAGTAAATGTCTGATGAGGAAAAATAGGTGCCGGCCCCGCCGACAACCATCATCTCAAATAAAGCACTGCCTTAGCTACCTCAGTAGCAGAGTGAAAACACATCTACCATTGATATAAGTGAGCGACAAGCGGCATGGTAAATATTCTCCTGCCCGATGATGTCAATCCAGTACGAAAATCATCAACACCAGGTAATGGTGATCTTCAGCAGGCGATAACCAGCATTCCCAAAGGCCTTGGTGGCAATAAAAACACTGACCTAACCATACAAGCGCATACTTGCATTCTTTTTGTGATTCTTCCTAATAAACATTAAGAGAAACACAACTCGGTGAATCTGGCATAAGGTGAAACCTAAATATGGCAAATTGCAAAACACGGGTCTTAGCAACTTCATACACTACCAACAATATGAAGGGGTGATGTAGAAAAATACTGGCAGATCAAACACAGCAAGTTGAATAATTACACCCACAAATTATAACAATCTTCCATTAACAAGTCTTTAAAATAACCTAGTAGCTGGAGCATCAACCTCCTGTCTGAGTTGCTGTAGGAGTAACTCCTCCCATCCAACATTGTCCTTTCAGAGGTATTGGAAGTGATGCAGAGTGAACGAAATTGTTGCTCATTTGCACCTTCTGCACACGCCTCTCTATCAGGGGATAACTCATCCCAGGCATCCAATGTACCACTCTACATGGCTAGGTGTTGGCAAACAAAAAATAGTGCTGCCACTTCCTCCACACACACATAATGCTCGGTATTTCCACGTGAATTGATCTTATTTTGTAATGCGAAATATTATATTTTCACCTGGGCTATGATGTGGCTAACCTGGTCAATGATGTAGCTCTTGTTTCATAACACCTAAACACGAGGTGATACGGGGGATTTAATTTTTAATTCCAGCTCAAAAGGCGAGAGTAACTAAATTCGCATTGCTGCATTTTAGTACCTCAACATGCATTTTGCAGTATTTGTTACTAAGGTCTAGCTGCTGATCAGTAGGGCATTTGTCCACTTTAACCTTTGATTTCTGCTTTGGGAGTGTTCCAATTATCTCTAAGTGTGCTGGATATTTAATTGTATCAAAACTGCTGACTGTTGGTGATTGTCACATTCAGAGAGGATGAAAAGGAGTTGCTCACCTTGAAGGTGACAAATTCTCTAAGTGACAAAGTACAACCCTCATGTGAATACTTGTTGTTAATATACATTTCCTGCATTTTATAAGATGTCACTTTACAAGACAGCTTCAAAGCACTTGCAGTCTGTGATGATAGAGCTATAGGCAGGCAGAGAGCGGATAATGATGGAAACATAAATATAAAAACAAGCAGAAATGATTTCTATGCATCAGTAACTAACCAAGTTTAAAGTTAAGTTATTTTTTACAGAGAGTTGAAGAAACAGTATAAGTCTCTTACCGAACCTGGTGGCATGAACATGGGCAGCTGAGGCAGAGAAGTCCGAGCTTAATGTACTGATCTTTCTGTATGGTACCTGAATATCAATTCAAAAATATAATCTGACCATAAAGTCATGGTTAAATATTGTGGCTGCAAAAATATTGTGGAACATAATACCAAAGTTAGGTACATCTTTTTTTTTGTTATAAATGATATTGGCGGTAACAATATAGTATACAAAAATGTGGTATTTAATAAACATATTCAGTAACATCTTTATGTGTGTTTTTTATTACATTTTAAAAATAAATATTGTTGTTCTTAATTTTTAATATAATTTTCATACGTTTTGATATTTTGTGTGTTTTGTGTTATTTGGTGGGGCGGGCATGTAGTTTTTTAAATTTAAATATTTGTAATGAAATTATTTTTCGCTCTACCATTTTAAATGTTTTTGGTGTCTTATTTATTAATTAAATATAACTCATGTATGTACTAATTTATTACATTTTGACTACATTTAATCTGAACAATTAGAATTGTGTTATTAATTTCATTGTGCAAACTGTGAAGTTTAATTAGTTATTGAGTGTGTAGTTTTTTGTTAGTCTTGCTATAAAATATAAAGCTAATAGATTTAACTATATGCAGATATTTAATTTATTTAAGTTAGAACAAAAGTATAATAGTCTTAAAGTTAGATCTGGGTTCAAACACTTGTTTTTTAAATGCATATGGCTGTGGGAGTTTTCAAGGGGTATTGTTTTCACGTAGTTATTTTAATTAAAACAAATGAAATATTTTTAAATGTAATTAACAAATAGTTTTCAATTGCACTGATTTATTTCAATACACATTATTTTGTGTCTTTAATAATTTATATTATTGAATGAGTTGCTAGTTGTATTGTGGTATTGGGTAGGTAATGTTTCAATATATGGAGAGTTAATTTAAATGATTACTGGGGGATTAAAGTACTATCATTATATTTCTATTTAGAAAATATATTAATGAAATTATCAAAATTGAAAAATGGGGGTATAGAATTTAAGGGCCTCATTATGAGTGTAGCAGTCTGAGGACCGCCACACTCGCTGTGGTAGTCAGATCACCACATTCCAGGCAGTCTGACTGACAAATTATAACTCTGCCAAACGGACCTACCAGAGGCTCGCCATCACCACCAGGAACATCATTCCTGATGGGCTGATGGCTGTCTGAGTTGTACTCAGCCCCAGCGACGCTGAACTCAGTGCTGTTGTACTGACTACAGCTAGCTTTCCGCCAGCCTTTCCATGGCAGTCACCCTACCACGGAAACGGGTGGAAAACCAGTGCTGGGAGGGTACGGGGGGACCTGCACAGCCCATGGCAGGAGCAGTGCAGGCCCCCACACCCCATCAAGCACCAGTGGAATGCGCATTGTCTGCTTTGCAGACAGTGCGTATTCTGCGGGTGTGCTATGTTATTGGCCAATATGATCAGAAAGTGCACACTTGTTAAGAAGATGTAAGTATATGCCCAAGATCACAGTGCTTGTAAAATTGAAGCTACCAATGTAGAATGATAAAGTTACAATATTCAGGTTTTGTTTTAAGGGTGCTATACATACAAGGTAAGTGCTGATGATATTTGATCATGCATTACCATGGAAAAAAAGATTATGGCATGTAATTATTACGTATGTGTACTAAGCCATTCAATACTGTGGTTATATAATTGCTTAGTTTATACAGATGAAACAGTCAGCATTCCTATAAAACATTTAGGGGGTCATTCTGACCCTGGCGGTCATTGACCGCCAGGGTCAACGACCGCGGGAGCACCGCCAACAGGCTGGCGGTGCTCCCAAGGGCATTCTGACTGCGGCGGTATGGCCGCGGTCAGAAACGGAAAACTGGCGGTCTCCCGCCGGTTTTCCGCTGCCCTGAGGAATCCTCCATGGCGGCGCAGCTTGCTGCGCCGCCATGGGGATTCCGACCCCCTCACCGCCATCCTGTTCCTGGCGGTTGTGACCACCAGGAACAGGATGGCGGTGAGGGGTGTCGTGGGGCCCCTGGGGGCCCCTGCATTGCCCATGCCAATGGCATGGGCACTGCAGGGGCCCCCGTAAGAGGGCCCCTAAAAGATTTTCAGTGTCTGCAATGCTGACACAGAAAATCGCGACGGGTGCTACTGCACCCGTCGCACCCTTCCCACTCTGCCGGCTCCATTCGGAGCCGGCTTCCTCGTGGGAAGGGGTTTCCCGCTGGGCTGGCGGGCGGCCTTCTGGCGGTCGCCCGCCAGCCCAGCGGGAAACACAGAATAACCGCGGTGGTCTTCTGACCGCGTAGCGGTATTCTGTTGGGGGAACTTTGGCGGGCGGCCTCCGCCGCCCGCCAAAGTTAGAATCACCCCCTAAGTTATTTAGGGCCAGATTTACAAGAAATTCTGGCAGCGTGGTGCTGCGCCAAAATTAGCAACACCACAGTGCGCCAGTTTTGAAACGCAGGGATGTGCATATCTACAAGAATACAGTGCACCCCTGCATTTTCCCCTGCACCAGCACTAAATTAAGCAGCCTGCGCCAACACAGGCATCCTTGCACCATAGTGCAAGGGTGTCTGTGTTGAGGGCTGTGATAGTTTTTGTGCAGGAAGATTCCCCTTCCTGCACATAAACAATGATCAGTGGCATTTTGCTTCTTCTATGTGTGCTGCAGGAAGTAGCACACATAGAAAAAGCAAAAAACAAGGAAGAATAAAAATATTCCTCCTCATTCTGCCATAAAGCCACCCCTGGGGCGGCATTAGATTTTGGCGCTGCCTCAGATTTACAAATTCTTGTAAATCTGCCAGCCCCACTGCCCAGCACCATTAGAATGTACAGTGTCTGCTTTGCATAATGTATGCAAGGGTGCGTTCCCCCGTTAGGGGGACCGCAAATATGGAGCAGTGGAATCTATGAGATACCACGGTGGCATTTTTTGCTGCATTTTTAACCCCTAAAAGGGGGCACACCATTATTTATAATGGACCTCCCTGTAATTTGCAGGATTAGCCCCAAACTTTCTAAATTCTAACGCTATTGCCCTTATTCTGCGCCATGGTGCGCTGTATGTTTAATAAGTGGCTAAGGGGTGCAAGAAAAGTGACGCTGCATATAATACAATGCCACTTTCCCTAAGTTTGGGCCTTAGTATTATTGATAATAAAAATAGATGTGCTGTTATATGTTAGCATTGTCTTTTCATTAAGCTATGTGTTTTCCGTCCCCTTTCCATTCTATACCCAGCAGTCACATATAAGGGCGCGGAAACGGCTTAGGTCCAGAAATAGTGACTTAGGGGGTCATTCTGACCCTAGCGGTCATGGACCGCCAGGGCCAACGACCGCGGGAGCACCGCCAACAGGCTGGCGGTGCTCCCATGGGCATTCTGACCGCGGCGGTACAGCCGCGGTCAGAAACGGGAAACCGGCTGCCCAAGGGAATCCTCCACAACGGGTGTCGTGGGGCCCCTGGGGTCCCCTGCAGTGCCCATGCCAATGGCATGGGCACTGCAGGGGCCCCCTAACAGGGCCCCACCAAGATTTTCAGCGTCTGCCAAGCAGACACTGAAAATCGCGACGGGTGCAACTGCACCCGTCGCACCCCTTCCACTCCGCCGGCTCCATTCGGAGCCGGCATCCTCATGGAAGGGGGTTTCCCGCTGGGCTGGCGGGCGGCCTTCTGGCGGTCGCCCGCCAGCCCAGCGGGAAACTCAGAATTACCGCGGCGGTCTTTTGACCGCGCAGCGGTATTCTGCCGGCGGGACTTTGGCGGGCGGCCTCCGCCGCCCGTCAAAGTCAGAATGACCCCCTTAGACATTAAAATAATAGACTGCTTTGTTCGGCTTGCTATTGAAAACGGGTTAACTGTTCATTAGGCAGCTGTAGACTCACAAATGTTGTTTCTTCTGCTCTGCCGCCACCTTGTGGGAAATTTGCACAATGCATCATGAAGACAGCAACAATGTATTTTAGAGTTGCTCAATAAATGCTGCTTGCGATTTTACCACTGATGTCCTGAACTCCTAGCTTTATCTGAAAGTTGAGGTTATGGTTGCCGCTGAACATAATGCGCTAGTAAGCTGGGTTAGTAAATGCCAACACGTTATTTAGGGGCTTCTTTTGCCAGCAAGCTGGCAAATAAAAGCTCATAGATAACAAAGTTTGCGAGAATCATCACAGAGTCCGGTGGGGTGAGTGGGTTATGGAGCCATGCATAACGAAGCACCCTGGGAAACTAGGGGGCATATTTATGAGCCCCTAGCGCTACTGGAGCGTCACTTTACGTGACGCTCCATTGGCGCTAACCTCTGCTCCATATTTACAAGGAGGTGTAAAGCCACTTTTTTGTGGCGTTACACCTTCTTGTAAATATGGGCCTCTCCGACGCAGGTATCTCCATCAGAGGGGCGCTCAATTGGTGTTGCTGTGGGCGTGCCACAGCAACACCCACTGCATTTTGACGCTGCCTCAGATTTACAAGAATTCGTAAACCCAAGACAGACCCAAAATCTAACGCCACCCCTAGGGTTGTCGTTAGCAAGGCACAACGAGGAGGAATACTTTTATGTCTCCTCATTTTGTGCTTTTTCTATGTGTGCTGCATTCTGCAGCATGCACTGAAAGAGCAAAATGCCAGAAATTATTGTTTATGTGCGGGAAGGTGTCCCTTCTTCCACATAGACAATAATTTGAAAAAGACGCTTTGTCACATTAGTCATTGTTTATGTGCAGTTAGGGACACCTTCCCACACATAAACAATCACACCCCTCAACGCAGACGCAATGCCTGCGTTGGCAGCTAAATTTAGTGCCAGTGCAGGGGACAACACAGGAGTGAGGCGTATTCACTTAAATATGGCACAGCCCTGTGTTGTGAAAACAACGGTGCATGGCGCTGCCAATTTTGGCGCAGACTCGCGGTCCGTCATTTTCCCATGAATATGGCTATGATTTGATAAAAATGAAAAAAGGAAGCAGGGATATTGGAAGATATACATTGAATAGAACCATAAAGTATTGGAAAAGAATGGTAAAATAAGAAAAAGTAATAATGAAAAAAATGGGTCGGTGGACTGAAAGAGAAGGAAGGATGAAAGGAAGAAAATTTGAATGGAAAGGTGACAAGATGAAAGATAGGATGCAGTGAAGGATGTATCTGTGAAAATAAGATTTTTTTACAGACCCATAGGGGTATATTTACAAAAAAAAGTGGTGCATCGGTCCTGAAGCACCACTTTTCTTGCGTCGCCCCTGCCCCTCCTAACAGGACGGTTGCACTATATTTACAATAGAGCACACCATGATGGTCGTTAGGACAATAGCGTCAACATTTTTGACACTATTGTGGTGCTTTGCTGCACTAGTGTCAAACATTTTGACACTAGTTCAGCAAAGCAAAGGGAGGCCCATTGATCAAAATGGGTGAGTCATTTTAAACGCCTGCTTTGAGCAGGCGTTAAAAATGACGGATAAAATGGTGCAGTGAAATGTTGTGAATTTCACTGTTCCATTTTTTCAGGCCTCCCTGCGTTGGAATGCCCCCCTTGCATACATTATGTCTGGAGCAGTTATATTGTGGTGCAAGGGTTTACAAAGTGGTGCAATGCAAGCATTGTGCCATTTTGTAAATACTGCATTGAGGGAAGGCCTCTTTAATATCGCTTTAGTGTAAAGCAATGATGCTAGGGTGGTGCAAGGGGCTTCTAAATATACCCCATAGTCTTCTGTAGTACCCACGCCATAATAAGAAGACCACAATGTTCCATAATCTTCCCTACTGTCTTTTTAACAATTCTAACCTTTATGTGTCAGTAAAGTGTTAATTGCAAAAATTAATAACCTAAGAATCACAGACATTATCAACAGTGGGAGCCATGATACATTAACAATTGAGCCAAGCTTCGTGAGAGAAGACAAGACCCTAATACAGATCCTACTAAACATATATACATGGATTTTTAAATCTTTGTGCAGGGGCAAAGTAAAAGAAATGTTGATTCATTATTTACTTTCCAGCATAAAAAGTCTTTTCTCTACGAACTTACCTAAAAGTAAGTTCTGCTTTGCTTCAAGTGGATGTACCATGGGTGGTAGATGGGTATTCCCACACTAACACCTTTGGTTTTTGACACACATCCCTATCTAGTAACATTTGTTGACTGGACTTAGGCCAAAAAAAGTAACACATCATTGTTAGAAATTGGGGGCCTCATTTATGTGGCCCTAATGGCAAACTGAGCCAGCAGAGCATCACTTTTTTTGGATGCTCTGGTGGCACAGTGTGCCAGCCCATATTTACAAGGTCACGCAAAGCCACTTTGCATGGATGTTCATGGCCTTGTAAATACGGACCACTTTCAAGCATAACACTGCATGAAAGGGGCATTCTATGGGTGTTCCTTGGGTAAACCTACGCAACACCAATGGAAACTGTTGGACCTGGCTTTTTGACAGGGACATCCCCAAACTTTTTGCCTCCTTCCTCCTATTTTTTCTGACCTGTTGTTGTTGGCTTTTGACCTCTGGGCACTTTACCACTGCTAACCAGTGCTAAAGTGCATATGCTCTCTGTGTAAATTGTACTACTGATTGGTTTATCCATGATTGACTATTTAATTTACTTGTAAGTCCCTGGTAGAGTGCACTACATGTGCCTAGGGCAGGTAGATTAAATGCTACTAGTGGGCCTGCAGCACTGGTTGTGCCACCCACCTCAGTAGCCCCTTAACCCTGTCTCAGGCCTACCATTGCAAGGCCTGTGTGTGCAGTTTCACTGCCACTTCGACTTGGCATTTAAAAGTACTTGCCAAGCCTAGAACTCCCCTTTTACTACATATAAGTCATCCCTAATGTGTGCCCTAGGTAAACCCTAGAGCAGGGTGCTGTGTAGGTAAAAGGTAGGACATGTACCTGTGTAGTTATATGTCCTGGTAGTGTAAAACTCCTAAATTCGTTTTTACACTACTGTGAGGCCTGCTCCTTTCATAGGCTAACATTGGGGCTGCCCTCATACACTGTTGAAGTGGCAGCTGCTGATCTGAAAGGAGCAGGAAGGTCATATTTAGTATGGCCAGAATGGTAATACAAAATCCTGCTGACTGGTGAAGTCGGATTTAATATTACTATTCTAGAAATGCCACTTTTAGAAAGTGAGCATTTCTTTGCACTAAAATCTTGTTGTGCCCTTCAATCCACGTCTGGCTAGGTTTAGTTGACAGCTCCTTCTGCATTCACTCAGACACACCCCAAACACAGGGTACTCAGCCTCACTTGCATACATCTACATTTTGAATGGGTCTTCCTGGGCTGGGAGGGTGGAGGGCCTGCCCTCACACAAAGGACTGCCACACCCCCTACTGGGACTCTGGCAGACAGGATTGAACTGAAAGGGGGCTTGGTGCATTTCTTAGAGACTCTTTGAAGTCACCCCCACTTCAAAGGCACAACTTAGTATAAAACAGGGCCTCTGCCCTACCTCATCAGACACTTGCTGGAGAAGAAACCTGAACCAGAAACTACATCCTGCCAAGAAGAACTGCCTGGCTGCTCAAAGGACTCACCTGTCTTCTTTTCTACAAAGGACTGCTGCCTTGTTGTTGGCCTGCTGCCTTGCTGAACTCTTGCCTGGCTGTAAAAGTGCTCTCCAAGGGCTTGGATAGAGCTTGCCTCCTGTTCCCTGAAGTCTCAGGACCAAAAAGACTTCACTCTTCCTCTTGGACGCTCCGTGCGCCGAACTTTTCGACGCACAGCTTGTTCCTCGGCAAGAAAAACGCCGCACACCGACGCTGATCAACGCGACGCCTTCGGGACGACAGAAACTTTGACGCACGGCCTCGCAAGGACAACGCCGCCCGACTTCCTGGGAGAAATCGACGCAACGCCTGCCGTGAGATCAAAACTTTGACGCACGGCCTCGCAAGGACAAGGCCGCCCCGCTTCCCAGGAGAAATCGACGCGACGCCTGCCGTGAGATCAAAACTTTGACGCACGGCCTTGCAAGGACAACGCCGCCGGACTTCCCGGGAGAAATCGACGCGACGCCTGCCGTGAGATCGAAACTTTGACGCACGGCCTCGCAAGGACAACGCCGCTCTGCTTCCCAGGAGAAATCGACGCGACGCCTGCCGTGAGATCAAAACTTTGACGCACGGCCTCGCAAGGACAACGCCGCCCGACTCCGCAGGAGAAATCGACGCAACGCCTGCCGTGAGATCAAAACTTTGACGCACGGCCTCGCAAGGACAACGCCGCCCGACTCCGCAGGAGAAATCGACGCGACGCCTGCCGTGAGATCGAAACTTCGTCGTGCAGCCCCGCAGAACGACGCGCAGCCGGAAAACAAGCAGGAAAATCCACGCACAGACCCGGGACATCTGGTAATCCCCGCGACCCACAGAAAGAGACTGTCCGCGCGCCGGAAAACGACGCACGACTTCCCCGCGTGGAAAATAACGACGCAAGTCCGTGTGTGCTGGGGAGAAATCGACGCACACACCCTTTTTCCACGCACCTCTTCCTTTGTGGCCCTCTGAGGAGATTTTCCACCAGAAACCAGGTACTTTGTGTTTGAAAGAGACTCTGTTTACTTTCTAAAGACTTAAGACACTTTATATCACTTTTCAGTGATATCTTTACAAATTCATATTGCAACTTTGATCGTTTTGACCTGAAGATACCCAGATAAATATTATATATTTTTCTAAACACTGTGTGGTGTATTTTTGTGGTGTTATGCTATGGTGTTGTATGATTTATTGCACAAATGCTTTACACATTGCCTTCTAAGTTAAGCCTGACTGCTCGTGCCAAGCTACCGGAGGGTGAGCACAGGCTGATTTTGGATTGTGTGTGACTTACCCTGACTAGAGTGAGGGTTCTTGCTTGGACAGAGGGCAACCTGACTGCCAACCAAAAACCCCATTTCTAACATTGGTGATCAGCGGTGAGGATAGGACTTGTGTTTGTGCAGTGACATACAGTAGCTAAGTATTTCACTACCTACCCACAGTTGAAGGTCAACTTGATTTTTCATGTTTTTTGGCTTTTGGTTCTCTGATGTCCTCCTGGATATACTATTGATATTTTGGACTTTGGACTTTGGATTTTGTTTTTTGCTGATAAGATCTTATCAGAATGGGATTGCTTACCTACTCATTCTTTGTTCGTACTGACCACCTCACTAAGGCTGACCTAAGGAAGCTTTGCAGAAAATGGGGCCTTCCTGTAGCAAGGAGATCTACTAAGGCGGAGATGCTACATCACTACATAGTCTGGGGGGAGGAAAGATGGGCAGAGAGAGAGGCAGCAAGAAACCAAATGACTTAGTACCCCTCAGATGAGGAGGAGGACTACGCACCTGAAGAGGAAGACTACTCAGATTTGGACAGTGACCCAGAAATAGATGAATGGCTCCGAGGTCAAAGGCGACAGGAGCAACAATTAGAGGAGTATCTTGCAGAGGTTGAGGCAAAAAGACTCTTAGCCCTGGAAGAAGAAAAGATTGCAGCTCAAGAGCTGAGCTGTAAAGAGCTGAAACTGGAGGCCGGAAGGGCTGAGTCCAGTTCAGATGGTGGCAGCAAAAATCTTGCATCTAGTACTGCTGAAGGAGGGCACAAGCCCAGAGATGTGGTGCCCAACTTGAAGAAGGGAGTTGACACACCCCAGGCAGTTCAAGGGTATGAGGTAGTTCCCGTTATGCACAGGGTCCCTGAGAAGGATTGGGGGACTGGCACAGGGAGTCATATTCCTACTGGGGGGAGGGACACTTTACTGACTCTTGCAGAGAGTGACAGAGAAAAGGGTTCCCCCCTGGTGGACGTCCTGGATATAGAGTGTAGAGACATCCCAGAAGAGTATGGGTTGAGTGTCAGGGACAGACAGATACTGTCTCACCAGTCTCAGGAGGGTGAAGTAGAGTGCTTTTCCAAGGTTGAGTTACTGGATGGTTGGGTGAAGGGTACTGTGGTTAATACATGGGAAGGGCAGAGTGATGTAATTGCTGGAGAGCATATGTCTGGTCCTTATTTTCCAGAGCTACGCCAACACCAGGTGGAGTGTGAGTTCTCTGACCCCAGGGAACTTACAATGGAGGCAGACTTCTGGGTGAGTACCAGAGAGTCTGAAGAGGCATTTGGGGGTGCTCCTGAAGGGAGTGGTCTAGGTGGTTCCCAACCGAGTGTGGTGGGAAAGGATTGTAGTGTCCCAGGTAGGTCCCAGGTCCTAGAGGGTTCCATGAGGGAACACCAGGAGGGAAGCCTAGCCTGTACCGTAGGGCCACCTTTGGAGGGAAGCCCCGCAGTGTCAGAAGAACTTGGGGGGGGGGTGACTGTAGCCAGCATCCCAACAGTTCTGGTGTCTGGCAGTACCCCTCCTAGTGAGGGGGTGCAGAAGTCCAGACATAGGGTTGAGAGGGGGTTGCAGACCCCAGTGGAGGACCTTGAGAGTCAGGGGACAGCTCTGAGAGCAGAGCCCCCCAGGAATGACCCAGGTGAAACCGTTTCTGGTTTGGGGGAAACCCAGACTCTGCCGGATGGGCAGAGGTCGGGAGACCTGCGCCAACCAGACTCTTTTGTGGCCCTTGGGGACGGTGTGTCCCTTGTGGGGGGTGAGAGTGCCCCCCAGGAAGTCCTGGCATGCCAGGCAAAGATTCAACCTCAGGGTGGTGACTCTGGGTTGGATGACCAGGTTCAGAGGTTAAACTCTGACCTGGTGGGGGGTAGGTGTGCCCCCCAGAAAGTCCTGGCGTGCCAGGCAATTGCCCAACCTCAGGGTGGTGACCCTGGGTTGGGGAACCAGGCTCAGAGGTTAATCTCTGACCTGGTGGGAGGTAGGTGTGCCTCCCTGGAAGTCCTGGCCTGCCAGGCAATGGTTCAACCTCAGGGTGGTGACTCTGGGTTGGCTAACCAGGTTCAGGGGATAAACTCTGACCTGTTGGGGGGTAGGTGTGCCCCCCAGAAAGTCCTGGTGTACCAGGCAGTGGTCCAACCTCAGAGTGCTGACTCTGGGTTGGATAACCGGGTTCAGAGGTTAAACTCTGACCTGGTGGGGGGTAGGTGTGCCCCCCAGAAAGTCCTGGCGTGCCAGGCAATTGTTCAACCTCAGGGTGGTGACCCTGGGTTGGATACCCAGGTTCAGAGGTTAAACTCTGACCTGGTGGGAGGTAGGTGTGCCTCCCAAGAAGTCCTGCTGTGCCAGGCAATTGTCCAACCTCAGGGTGTTGACTCTGGGTTGGATGACCAGGTTCAGAGGTTAAACTCTGACCTGGTGGGGGGTAGGTGTGCCCCCCAGAAAGTCCTGGCGTGCCAGGCAATTGCCCAACCTCAGGGTGGTGACTCTGAGTTGAATGGCCCAGTTCAGAGGTTAAACTCTGACCTGGTGGAGGGTCAGTGTGCCCTCCAGGAAGTCCTGGCGTGCCAGGCAATTGTTCAACTTCAGGGTGGTGACTCTGAGTTGAATGGCCAAGTTCAGAGGTTAAACTCTGACCTGGTGGAGGGTCAGTGTGCCCTCCAGGAAGTCCTGGTGTGCCAGGCAATTGTTCAACTTCAGGGTGGTGACTCTGAGTTGAATGGTCAGGTGCAGAGGTTAAACTCTGACCTGGTGGGGGGTAGGTGTGCCTCCCAGGAAGTCCTGGTTTGCCAGGCAGTGATCCAGTCTGAGGGTACAGACCCTGGGCTGGAAGACCAGGTTCAGGGTGTCCCCCCGGACCTGGAGGGAGGGGCTACTGATAACAGTGCCCCTACCATGTTGTCTTCTGAGGAGGCCACTCCTAGTTGGAGGGTGCTGGACCCCAGAAGGGAGGGCAGGGGGAGGGAAGCCTCACCCCAGGCCCTAGTCCAACCTGAAGGTACAGGCCCCAGGTTGGAGGGCCAGTTGCAGGTTAACAGCCCTGCACTGGTGGAGGAATGGTACAGGGCGACTTCTGTAAGCACCCTGACCATGTTGGACTCTGGGGGTACCGCTCCAGGAGGGAGGGTAGAGAGCCCCAGAGGGGAGGACCAGGTTCAGGCTGTCATCCCTGGCCTGGTGGAAGGGAGAGTGGTTAAAGGGTGCCCAGCACCTGGGGCTACCGCCCCCCACTCTCCATAGCCACAGTGGTTGGAGAGCTTTGAGAGGCCTGGGGCCTGGCTCTCATCCCTGGCAGCTGTCCGTAATCACTGTGGCTTGCTGTCCGGGTGGACAGAGTTATCCCTGGGGAGGGGACAAGTGTCCCACCCCGGGGGTAGAGTGGGCAACACCACTGTGTTGGTCATGGTAGTACTATCCTGCTCCTGGGATACATCTGTGAGCAAGGTAAGGTTAGGTGCTGCACAGATGGGATCCGCAGGTAAGGAGAAAAGTTCCCCATGGGTTGGCTTAGTGGGCCCTGAGAGTATGGACAGAGGGATCCAATTGGAGTCAGGAAGGCGAAGAACTGGAGCATGCCCCTGCTGTTGTGGGCCTGGGTCCTTGTTCTGTCGCCTCAAACAGAGAATACATCAGGATAGTGATTGTTTTCCCCTGGCTTTAGGCTGGTAGGGGGTCATGTTGGAGCTGGTTTTTTGACAGGGACATCCCCAAACTTTTTGCCTCCTTCCTCCTATTTTTTCTGACCTGTTGTTGTTGGCTTTTGACCTCTGGGCACTTTACCACTGCTAACCAGTGCTAAAGTGCATATGCTCTGTGTAAATTGTACTACTGATTGGTTTATCCATGATTGACTATTTAATTTACTTGTAAGTCCCTGGTAGAGTGCACTACATGTGCCTAGGGCAGGTAGATTAAATGCTACTAGTGGGCCTGCAGCACTGGTTGTGCCACCCACCTCAGTAGCCCCTTAACCCTGTCTCAGGCCTACCATTGCAAGGCCTGTGTGTGCAGTTTCACTGCCACTTCGACTTGGCATTTAAAAGTACTTGCCAAGCCTAGAACTCCCCTTTTACTACATATAAGTCATCCCTAATGTGTGCCCTAGGTAAACCCTAGAGCAGGGTGCTGTGTAGGTAAAAGGTAGGACATGTACCTGTGTAGTTATATGTCCTGGTAGTGTAAAACTCCTAAATTCGTTTTTATACTACTGTGAGGCCTGCTCCTTTCATAGGCTAACATTGGGGCTGCCCTCATACACTGTTGAAGTGGCAGCTGCTGATCTGAAAGGAGCAGGAAGGTCATATTTAGTATGGCCAGAATGGTAATACAAAATCCTGCTGACTGGTGAAGTCGGATTTAATATTACTATTCTAGAAATGCCACTTTTAGAAAGTGAGCATTTCTTTGCACTAAAATCTTGTTGTGCCCTTCAATCCACGTCTGGCTAGGTTTAGTTGACAGCTCCTTGTGCATTCACTCAGACACACCCCAAACACAGGGTACTCAGCCTCACTTGCATACATCTACATTTTGAATGGGTCTTCCTGGGCTGGGAGGGTGGAGGGCCTGCCCTCACACAAAGGACTGCCACACCCCCTACTGGGACTCTGGCAGACAGGATTGAACTGAAAGGGGGCTTGGTGCATTTCTTAGAGACTCTTTGAAGTCACCCCCACTTCAAAGGCACAACTTAGTATAAAACAGGGCCTCTGCCCTACCTCATCAGACACTTGCTGGAGAAGAAACCTGAACCAGAAACTACATCCTGCCAAGAAGAACTGCCTGGCTGCTCAAAGGACTCACCTGTCTGCTTTTCTACAAAGGACTGCTGCCTTGTTGTTGGCCTGCTGCCTTGCTGAACTCTTGCCTGGCTGTAAAAGTGCTCTCCAAGGGCTTGGATAGAGCTTGCCTCCTGTTCCCTGAAGTCTCAGGACCAAAAAGACTTCACTCTTCCTCTTGGACGCTCCGTGCGCCGAACTTTTCGATGCACAGCTTGTTCCGCGGCAAGAAAAACGCCGCACACCGACGCTGATCAACGCGACGCCTTCGGGACGACCAAAACTTTGACGCACGGCCTCGCAAGGACAACGCCGCCCGACTTCCCGGGAGAAATCGACGCGACGCCTGCCGTGAGATCGAAACTTTGACGCACGGCCTCGCAAGGACAACGCCGCCCGGCTTCCCAGGAGAAATCGACGCGACGCCTGCCGTGAGATCAAAACTTTGACGCACGGCCTCGCAAGGACAACGCCGCCCGACTCCGCAGGAGAAATCGACGCGACGCCTGCCGTGAGATCGAAACTTCGACGCGCAGCCCCGCAGAACGACGCGCAGCTGGAAAACAAGCAGGAAAATCCACTCACAGACCCGGGACATCTGCTAATCCCCGCGACCCACAGAAAGAGACTGTCCGCGCGCCGGAAAACGACGCACGACTTCCCCGCGTGGAAAATAACAACGCAAGTCCGTGTGTGCTGGGGAGAAATCGACGCACACACCCTTTTTCCACGCACCTCTTCCTTTGTGGCCCTCTGAGGAGATTTTCCACCAGAAACCAGGTACTTTGTGTTTGAAAGAGACTCTGTTTACTTTCTAAAGACTTAAGACACTTTGGGCCTCATTCTGACTTTGGCGGGCGGCGGAGGCCGCCCGCCAAAGTCCCGCCGGCAGAATACCGCTGCGCGGTCAAAAGACTGCCGCGGTTATTCTGGGTTTCCCGCTGGGCTGGCGGGCGACCGCCCGAAGGCCGCCCGCCAGCCCAGCGGGAAACACCCTTCCATGAGGATGCCGGCTCCGAATGGAGCCGGCAGAGTGGAAGGGGTGCGACGGGTGCAGTAGCACCCGTCGCTATTTTCAGTGTCTGCATGGCAGACACTGAAACTCTTGGTGGGGCCCTGTTACGGGGGCCCCTGCAGTGCCCATGCCATGGGCATGGGCACTGCAGGGGCCCCCAGGGGCCCCACGACACCCCATACCGCCATCCTCTTCCTGGCGGCCAAAACCGCCAGGAACAGGATGGCGGTATGGGGCTCGGAATCCCCATGGCGGCGCAGCATGGAGGATTCCCCAGGGCAGCGGAGAACCGGCGGTACACCGCCGGTTTTCCGTTTCTGACCGCGGCTGTACGGCCGCGGTCAGAATGCCCAAGGGAGCACCGCCAGCCTGTTGGCGGTGCTCCCGCGGTCGTTGGCCCTGGCGGTAAAAAAATCAGAATGACCCCCTTTATATCACTTTTCAGTGATATCTTTACAAATTCATATTGCAACTTTGATCGTTTTGACCTGAAGATACCCAGATAAATATTATATATTTTTCTAAACACTGTGGGGGTTATTCTAACTTTCGAGGAGTGTTAATCCGTCCCAAAAGTGACGGTAAAGTGACGGA